>NC_051334.1:135455675-136088175 GCF_015220235.1 Choloepus didactylus
TCATCCCATAGGACTTTGACTCTAGGGATCATGTTTTTGTTAAAAATGAGCTGGTAGAAATGCCATATTTTGAGTTTTAAAAAGCCTCTTGTTTTATAAACAGATTCAATTTTGCCCAAGCATTGTTTCCATCTGTTTGAAACAGCTTCTGGGCTAGTAAGGGTAACACGGTTGGCATTGTTTCTGAAGAAATGTCTGTTTGTAGTGTATTAGTGTGCGTGTGCATGTATGTGTGTCCTTTTGTCTCTAGAATCACTAAATATGGGTTGGGAGCCACAGAGGCAAATGATCTTTTAGTTAACTGATGCCAACTAAATTATGTTTCCAGTCAACCGTAACTTATGTTCCAAGCTTTCTAGAACCTTCAAGAGCCTTCAAAATGATCAAAATAATTGATCTGCAGTTACTTCCAGCTATTCATTAATATAAATGTTCAAAAGAAGTTCAGTATTTTTAAACATTAAAATTACAAGGATCCCTACATATGTGGTGCCAATTCTGGGAGCAAATTTCTCCAGTGTTTACTAGTTTATGTTTAAATGTGATAACATTTTCTTTAGCTCACAACAGGAAGATGTCAAATACCTGGATGGATGCTGGCATCAATTGCAGTCAGTGGTTAACATTTATGAAAAAAAAGTTTCACTTGTGGTTCTCAACATTGTATGAGGGAATGGGCCTTCTTTGTTTTTTTTTAATTTCAAGAAATTTCTCATTTTAATTACTTTCTCATATACAATTTAGCAATATTAATTATATTCACAATCTTGTGTCGCCATCAACACTATATTACCAAAATCTTTTCTTGACTCCAAATAGAAACTCAGAACACACTATGCATTAAATCCCCAAAGCCAACCCCCATCTCCTGCCCCCAATAACCTGCAATTGATTTTCTCTCTCCATGAATTTGCACTTCTTAGGTATTTCACATATTTGAAATCATATAACATGTGTCTTTTCGTGTCTGCTTATTTTACTCAACTTTATGTCTTCAAGTTTCATCAATACTATGGCACGCATCAGAACTTCATTTCTTTTCAAATCTGAACAATATTCCATGGAATGTATATATCACATTTTGTTTAATCATTTACCTATTTGTGGACCCTTGGGTTGCTTCTACCTTTTAGCTATTGGGTATAATGCTGCTATGAACATTGTTGTGCAAATATCTGACACTCTTTCTCAATTTTATATACATATAAGAGGGATTGCTTCATAATATGGTAATTTTATGTTTACCTTTTTGAAGAACCATCAAAATGTTTCCCATAGTAGCTTCACCATTTTACATTCCCACTGAAAAGGTACAAGAGTTCCTATTTCTCTACATCCTCACCAACACTCTGATTTTCTATTGTAATAGCCATACTAGTCGATGAGAGGTGGTATCTAAGTATGGTTTCGAGTTGCATTTCTATAATGGCTAATGATGTTGAGCATCTTTTCATTTTTTTTTTTTTTACCATTTGTATATAGTATTTGGAGAAATGTCTGTTCAAGTCCTTCACATTTTTTCTCACTGGAGGTTGTTTAAAAATACGCAGGCTGAGGGGGGAGGGGCAAGATGGCAGAGTGGTGAAGTATGGAATTTAGTTACTCCTATAGGGAAGCTGGTAAATAGCCAGGAAATGTATGGAACAGCCATTTCAGGGATTTCTGTGATCAGTTATGCATTATACACCAGTCTGGAATGGGTGGAATGGCTGATATCAGAGTGAAGACCTCCTGTCAGAGCTCCTCCTTCAGCACTGCCCCAGACAAGGGCAGAATTAAAGTTGTCTGAAAGTAAATATTCAGATGAAAGAGATAATACCCTAAAGGAGCATAGAATTAAATCATCTATATGGGGACTGACAAAATTTGGGGATGGGAAAAGGCATTGAAAATGGATTCTTTGAAATAACTATTCTAAGTAGCTCATTACAGAAAGCCTCAGACATTTGCAGTTGGCCACTGGACCCAGGCAAAGCAGAGCTAAGATAGGTCTAAGAGACAAAACAATGGGTCTCATGGGGAAGACAATTCCCTAAAGGGCATAACTTCCCAGAGAAAAGGGGTCCCTCCTTCAAAGAACCCAGACTCCAGGGGCTCTAAAACAGAAACCAGCTTGAGTCACCCACACCACAGGCAGTGACAGGGGCTGCAGAGAATTAAAGGCACCTGTGGCATTTCTTTACACTGGTGGGGAATGGGTGGTTGACAAGTGATACCTGCTGGATAGGATAGGAAAAGCACAGAGTATAGAGGCTTCATGGGAGGTTCTGAAAACCTGCAGAGTCTCTTATCAGGGAAATTTCATAGCCTCTTCCTGATACCTGGGCATCACTGGACTGGAAAAATCTGATTAGGGTGAATCATGTATGAGGAGACAGTCTCATAAAAAGGTTACATAGAGACAGGGCAAGAAACATAAAACAAGAGGTGAAAACTTCTGATCAAAAAAACAGAAGCTATGTGAGTGGTCTAGAATAAGTTGAACAGAAGTCAAAGAACAGAGAGAGAACAAAGCCAACCAAGAAGAAAACCCTAGGTAAAAGAGTGAAAACAAGCTCCAGAATAAACTAAGCAAGAAAAGCAGAGGCTTAGACATTAAAAATAAGGAGCCATACAAAGAAACATGAAAATATGGACCAGCAAAAGGAACAAACTAACACTTCAATTGAGATACAGGAATTGAAACAACTAATTAAAGATGCTCAAACAAACAGGGTAAATCAATTCAAAAACCAAGACAATGAGATGAGGGAAGATATGCTAAAAGAGAGGAAGGATATAAAGAATATATTGGGTGAATACAGGCAGAAATCAAAAGTTTGAATAAACAAATGGCAGAAATTATGGGAATGAAAGGCACAACAGAAGAGATGAAAAGCACATTGGAGATGTACAAGAGTAAATTTGAAGAGCCAGAAGAAAGAATCAATGAACTGGAAGACAGATCATTTGTAGTCATACACACACACACACACACACACAAAAAAAAAAAAAAAAAAAAAAAAAAACATGGAAAAGAATGGAAAAATACGAGCAGGGTCTTAGGGAACTGAATGAAAATATGAAGCATGCAAATATACATGTTATGGTGTCCCAGAAGGAGAAGAGAAGGAAAGGGGGGCAGAAAGAATAATAGAAAAATAATCACTGAAAATTTCCCAACTTTTATGAAAGACATGAAATTACAGATTCAAGTGCAGCTTACCCCAAACAGAACAGATACTAATAGACCTACTCCTAGACACCTACTGATCAGATTGTCCAATATAAAAGACAGAGAATTCTGAAAGCAGCAAGAAAAAAGTAATCCATCATTGTACAGAGATTTCAAGAAAGAATTAGTACCAATCCTGCTCAAACTGTTCAAAAAAATTGGAGGAGGGAAAGCTACATAATGCATTCTATGAAACCCACAAGGGAAGCTTGATAAGACTATGTACAGATTTCTCTGCAGAAACCATGGAAGCAAGGAGGCAGTTGTCTGATATATTTAAAATACTAAAAGAGAAATACTGCCAACCAAGAATTCTATATCTGACAAAACTGTCCTTCAAAAATGAGGGTGTGGTTAAAATATTTTCAAACAAACTGACACTGAGAGAGTATGTGAATAAGAGACTGCACAAGAAATAATAAAGGGAGTGCTACAGTCTTATAGGTAAAGACAGGAGAGAGAAGATTTGAGAAGAGGATAGAAATGAAGACTATCAGGAAGGGTAAAAGTTAAGAGAGAAAAAAATAAGATGTGACCAAATCCAAAAGGCAAAATGATAGAAGAAAGTAATGTCTTATAGAAATAACACTAAATGTTAATGGATTAATCTGCCCCCCAAAAAGACATGGGCTGCCAGAATCAATTAAAAACAGGACCCATCTATATGCTGTCTAAAAGAAACTCACTTTAGACACAAGGACAAAAATATGCTGAAAGTGACAGGTTGGAAAAAGATGTTTCATGCCAACAACAACCAGAAGAAGTCAGAAGTAGCTATGTTAATATCAAACAATCTAGATTTCAAATGCAAAACAATAAAAAGAGAGAAAGAAGGACACTATACATTAATCAAAGGACCAATTCATCAAAAAAACTTAACACTCATAAATATTTATGCACCAAGCCAGAATGCCCCAAAATATGAGGCAAACACAACACTGAAGGGAGAGGTAGATACCACTACAATAATTGTTTGAGATGTCAATGCAATGCTGTCATCAATAGATAGAACGTCTAGACAGGATCAATAAGGAAACATAGATGTTGAATTGTATGATAAATGAACTAGTCTTGACAGACATTTATAGAACATTACACCCCACAAGAACAGCACACACATTCTTCTCAAGTGCTCATGGATTGTTCTCTAGGATAGTTCACATGTTGGGTCACAAAGCAAGTCTCAAAAAATTTAAAAATATTGATATTATTCAAAACACTTTCTCATATCATAATGGAAAGAAGTTGGAAATCAATAACAGGCAGAAGGTCAGAAAATTCACAAGTATATGGAGGCTGAACAACACAATTTAAACACCAGTGGGTAAAGGAAGAAATTTTAAGAGAAATTAGTAAATACCTCAAGGCAAATGAAAATGGAAACACAACACATGAAAACACGGGTTGCAGAAAAGGTGGTGCAGAAAGGAAATTTATTGCCCTAAATGCCTATATTAAAAGAGAAGAAAGAGAAAAAAATTGAGGAATTAACTGATCACATGGAGAAACTACAAAAACAAATGAAAACTAACCCCAGTAAACAGAAGGAAAGAAATAAGGATTAGAGCAGAAATAAATGAAATTTAGAACAGGAAATCAATAGAATAAAAAAACAGAAGTTGATTCTTTGAGAATATCAAATAAAATCAGTGAACGTTTAACTAGGGAAACAACAACAACAACAACAACAAAAGAAAAACAAAACCAGAAACAATGGAGAACAGAAGAAAATAAATACAATCAGAAATGGGAAAGGGGAAATAATTACTGAACCCACAGAAATAAAAGAAATAGTGAGAAGAGTCTATGAGCAACTATATGTTAATAGACAACTTAGACAAAATAGACAACTTCCTAAGAAAGCATTAACAACCAACATTTCTTGAGAAGAAATAGATGACCAAAACAAATTAATCACAAGTAAAGACACTGAGTGAGTCATCTGAAAGCTCCCAAAAAAGAAAAGTACATGACAAGATGGCTTCATATGTGAATTGTACCAAGCTTTCAAGAAAGAATTAGTACCAAACATGCTCAAACCATTCAAAAAAATTGAAGAGGAGGAAAAGCTACTTAATGCATTCTATGAAGCCCACATCACCCTAATACCAAAGCCAGAAAAGGTACTACAAGAAAATTATAGACCAATCACTTTAATGAATATAGATGCAAAAATCCTCTACAAAATACTCACAAATTGAATCCAACAGCAAATTAAAACAACTATACACCACGACCAGGTAGGATTTATTCAACATAATCAATGATGGTTCAACAAAAGAAAATCAATTAATATAATACAACACATCAATAAATCAAAGCAGAAGAAACACGTGATCATCTTGATTGATGCAGTAAAGGCATTTGACAAAATTCAACATACTTTCTTGAAGAAAACAATTCAAAGGATAGAAATAGAAGGAAATTTTCTCAATATGATAAAGATAATAAAAGAAAAACCCTCAAGTGACACCAAACTCAATGGGGAAAGGCTGAAAGCTTTCCCTGTAAGATCATGAAAAAGACAGGGATGCATGCCCACTGTCACCATTGTTATTCAACATTTTGCTGGAAGATCTACCTAGTGCAATTAGGCAAGAAAAAGAAGTAAAAGTCATCCAAATTGGAAAGCAGGAAGTAATACTTTCATTGTTTGCCAATGACATGATCCCATAGGTAGAAAGTCCAGAAAAATCTACACAAAGCTACTAGAGCTAATCAATGAATGCAGCAAAATGGCAGGCTACAAGATCAACATGTAAAAATCAGCAGTGTTCCTATACACAGGAAATGAGCAACAGGAAGAGGAAATCAAGAAAAAATTCCCGTTTGCAATAGCAACCAAAAGAATCAAGTATTTAGGAATAAACTTAATGAAGACCACAAAAGACCTATACACAGAAAACTATAAGAAACTGCTAACAGAAATCAAACAGGACCTAAGAAAATGGAAGAGCATACCATGTTCATTGATTGGAAGTCTAAATATACCTAATATGTGAATTCTACCTAAACTGATTTATAGATTCAATGCAGTACCAATCAAAATTCCAACAATCTATGTTGTAGAAATAGAAAAACTGCTAGCCAAATTATTTGGAAGGTCAGACTGCCCCAAACAGACAAAAATATCTTGGGAATGTGGAATAAAATGGGAGGTCTCACACTACTTGATTTTAAAGAATACTGCAAAGCTACAATGGTCAAAAGGGCATGACACTGGCATAAAGATATACAGACCAATGGAATTGAACTGAGTGTTCAGAAATAGCCTCTATCATCTATGAACAATTGATATTTGATAAGGCAGTAAAGACAACACAACTGGGACCGAGCATCTTCTCTAAAATGGTGTTTTGAGAATGGGGTATCCATATCCAAAAGAATGAAAGAGGATTCCTAACACCTTACAGAAAAATAACTAAAAATGGATCAAAGACCTAAACTTTTACAAGAAATGTAGGGAAATATGTAAAACATTTTGTGATAAGAGGATTTTGTAGACCTCACACCCAAAGCATCAGCAATCAAAGAAAAAATAGATAAATGTAATATCCTTAAAATTGAACACAGTTTTACACTCAAGGACTTTGTCAGAAAAGTAAAAAGGTAGCCTATGCAATGGGAGACAATATTTGAAAGCACATATCAGATAAGGGTTTGATATCCAGAATATATAAAGAGATCCTACAACTCAACAGCAAAAAGACAACCCAATTTAAAAATGACCAAAAGACATGAATAAACACTTTTCCAAAAAGGAAATACAAATGGTGCAGAAACATATGGAAAGATGCTCAACTTCACGGGTTATTAGGGAAATGCAAATCAAAACCACAATGAGATATCACTTTACACCTACTAGAATGGCCATTATCAAAAACACACTAAATTGCAAGTGCTGGAGAGGATGTGGAGAATGCGTCACACTTATTCACTGTTGGTGGGAATGTAGAATGGTGCAGCCACTCTGGAAGAAAGTGTGGTGTTTCCTCAGGAAGTTAAGTAAAGAATTACCATATGGTCCAGCAATTTTATTGCTAGGTGTATACTCAGAGGAATTGAAATCTAAAACACAAATGGATCTTTGTAAACTGATGTTTATAGCAGCATTTTTCATGATTGCCAAGAGATGGCAACCACCCAAATGTCCATCAATGGATGAGGGGATAAATATACTGTGGTATATACACATGATGGAATATTACACAGCTGTAAGACCAAAGTTCTGGACATATAACAACATGGATGAAACTTGAAGATGTTATGTTGACTGAAGTTAGCCAGAAACAAAAGGACAAATACTGTTTGGTCTCACTAATATGAACTAATATTTATGAGCAAACTTGGAGAGTTAAAGCTGAGAACACAGGATTTCAGGTGTTATAAAGGGGGTAGACATCATGTATTTGATGCTGAAGGAGTACAGAATATTCAACAAGATTTATTGTATAGACCCAGAAATGGATAGCATAATACTGTGTAATGGTAGCACAATACTATAAGTACACTGAACAAAGATGTCTGTGAGTAAACTTGAAGAGGAGGGCTAGGGGTATGTGTGACACCAGAAGGAAAGACAGATGATAAAGACTGGAAATGTATAACTTAGGAAAACCTAGAGTGGTCATGATGGTGACTAAGTGTACAAATATAAAAATTTCACATGTGGGAGAACAGTTGAATATCAGCCTTCCAAGTTATTGAAAAAGGGATGGTATTGGGTAAAAAATATAATCAATGCAAACTGGAGTTGATGGTTAAAGGTAACATTGCATTATGCTTCCACAAAATGTAACAAAGGCAACATACCAAAGCTAAATGCCTATGAGATAGGGATATAAAGGAAGGGTATGGGATTCTTGATAGTGGTGTTGTTGTCTGACCTTATTATTGTATTGTATGGTATTGTATTTTAATTCTGTTTATCTTTTTCTATTATTCTTTTTTAAATTTTTTGAAGTAATGAATATGTTCAAGTCCTGGTTGTGGTGAAGAATGAATAACTATATGATAATACTAAGAACAATTGACTGTATGCTGTGGATGATTGTAGGGTGTGTAAATGTATCTCTATAAAATTGCAGGGAAAAATATAAACAGATGGATACAAGTGCTGGATAAAACATGGAGAGAGTGATGTACCCATTTACTTCTGGTTAGGAGGTAGAAGAGTGTAGCCTATCTGGAGGACAGTGTGGCAGTTCCACCAGAATTTAAGCATGTGGGTGCCATAAGGTCCTGAAATCTCATTATGGTGTATATACTTGGAAGATCTGAGAGAAGGGATATGAAAAGACATTTGCATATTGGTCTTTATGGTGGCAGTATTCATGATTTGCAATGGATGGAAGTGGCCTAAGGGTACATTGACTGATGAACAGAATAGTGAACTGTGGTGTATGCATGCACTAGAATATTGAGCAGCTACAAGAAGGAATGAAGCTATGAGACACACCACTAGGTAAATGAAACTTTCAGATAGCATTTGAGTGAATCGTTCCGGAAATGAAAAGACAAACATTATAATGCCTCACTAATATGGACTAGCTATAATGTGCAAATTGAGAATTGAATCTTAGAGCAGTTTATCAGGGGAATGCTTATTGTAATGGCACCTACATTGTAAGCTCTTACAGCAGTCACATCTATTCCTGAGTTGCAATGGTTGTCTCCAAATTCTGAGATGCTGAAGTCTTTGTGTATAACCTGGTTGGTCCCTGGAAGTTTGGGTACCTGTATGACACCAGAAACTCAGAGCTAGAGCATGGAAGCTATGAATGTCAGTATTGCCCCATAGAGAAACTGTTAAAAAAAGCTGAAAAAGAGATCAGACTTCAATTAGGGATATGAATGGAGCAGATGTGGTAAGGACTAAAGCAAATTAGGCCAAAAGGTAAAGGATACTATTGACTCTGTTTCAAAATTTCAACTTCTGTGTGACACCAAGGGGACAGATGTTGATTTGGTGAAGGATCTATATTTTCTAAACCACACTAAATAATTTAACTTGTATTGTCAGTTTATTCAAACACCATAATTACATGGAATTTTGAATAGGTAGTGAGACCTGGTTGGTTTGTAGTATTAAATCCTCAGCATCCCAAAATAATTTGGGCAGAGAATAAAAATATATCTGCAGGGACCCCTGAGGAACTGGAAGAAAATGCAGAAATGTTGGAATTTCACACCTGGGTTATTACTGATATTCTCACAAACATTGCGGACTAACAATTTAGTAGGATATGCTCTCGATCTTGGGGCTTGTCTTCATGAAGTTTGTTACTGCAAAGGAAAGTCTAAGCCTACTTATAATTGTGCCTAAAATTCTCCCCCAGAGAACTTATTTGTTGCTCAGATGTGGCCCTCTTTCTCCAGCTAAGCCCAGTCAGCAGGTGAACTCTCTGCCCTCCCCCTACATGTGACATGACACCCAGGGGTGTAAATTTCCCTGGCAATGCAGGACAAGACTCCTAGAGATAATCCTTGGGATTGAGAAAATCTTATTGACCAAAAGGGGGAAGTGACATGAAACAAAATAAAGTTTCAGCTAAGATGGCAGCATAGAGAGGAGTGGAAGACTGTTAGTCCTCCCTTGGAACAATTCATAAATGACCAAAAAACTACTAAATAACCTGGAATAACTGCACAGAGACAAACATGACTTTCCACTCCTCATCCACCAACCTGAATTGGGAGGAATTCCAGAGATCTCAGCATAAAATCTGTAAGTAAAAACTGCAGACCACGCACTGAGAGCTGAGAGCCCCTCCCTCATGGAAGCCATGCAGTGCTAGAGAACAGCACTCTCTCAGCCCAGCTCCAACTGGGGTTTTAATGTCAACTGCTCAATACAGACAGTGAATCCTCAACAAGCAGACAGAGGCTTTTGGTGACAACTGACCTTGGGAGAGTCAGGGGACATATCTGTCTCAGGATGGGGAGACTAGAGGATCAGGTGCTATCTCTGGCTGATGGGTGAATTTGGGAGCTTTCTGTCCCTTTCTCTCTCTGTGGAGAAAACCTCAGCCATTTTCAGCTCACAGCACTCTGCAGTAAAGAAAGCCTCAGCCATTTTAAAATCAAAACACTTTGATCAGCAGAGTCAGAGAAACAAAGAACTTATTGTTATGTAGATGACCTCTCTGCAGGGGCATAGCTTCCCAAGAGGAAAGGGAGGGGCCCAGCTCTACTGCCTGCCTTTAGGAAAAAGGCCCCAAAGCCTTGGGGAGGTGAGCCACAGGCCACACCCTCTTACACCAGCTGGTGACAGTCTGACAGGTGCACCTGCCAGGCAGAAAAGCACAGGTGTGTCAGTCCTCTAAGAAAAACCATCAGGGATACCATACACTGAATGTTTCCTCCTTCTGTGACCTGAGCCTGTTCTCATTTGGGAAAACCTGATTGGGGTGGCCTAGGAGGTCAGATGCCTAGACAACAGAAAACTACAACCTACGCTAAGAAAAACGAAGTTATGGCCCAGTCAAAGGAACAAACATACACTTCAACTGAGATACAGGAATTTAAACAACTCATGCTAAATCAATTCAAAAAGTTTAGAGAAGATTTCACAAAAGAGATAGAGGCTGTAAAGAAAACACTGGGCATACATAAGGCAGAAATCAAAAGTTCAGAAAAACTAGTAGAATCTATGGAAATGAAAGGCACAATACAAGAGATGAAAGACACAATGGAAACATACAACAGCAGATCTCAAGAGGAAGAAGAAAACACTCAGGAACTGGAGAACAAAACACCTGAAAGCCTACACACAAAGGAACAGATGGAGAAAAGAATGAAAAAATATGAGCAATGTCTCTGGGAACTTAAAGATGAAACAAAGTACAAGAATGTATGTATCATTGGTGTCCCAGAAGGAGAAGAGAAGGGAAAAGGGGCAGAAGCAATAATAGAGGAAATAATCAATGAAAATTTCCCATCTCCTATGAAAGACAGAAAGTTACAGATCCTAGAAGCACAGCATACTCTGAACAGAATAGATCTGAATAGGCCTACGCCAAGACACCTAATAATCAGATTATCAAATGTCAAAGACAAAGAGATAATCCCAAAAGCAGCAAGAGAAAAGCAATCCATCACATGCAAAGGAAGCGTAATAAGACTATGTGTGGATCTCTCAGCAGAAACCATGGAGGCAAGGAAGTGGTGTGATATATTTAAGATACTGGAAGATAAAAACCACCAACCAAGAATCCTATATCCAGCAAAGCTCTCTTTCAAATATGAGGGAGTGAAATAAGCCTGACATATAAGGACAAATATTGCAGGGTCTCACCGATAGGAACAAATTATAATGTTTAAACTCATAGACATACAATATAAGGTACCAAGATATAGGATGAGGCTTAAGAATGGGGAGTGGTTGCTTAGTATGAGCAGAATGTTCAACTAGGATGAACTTAAATGTTTGGAAATGAACAGCGGTGTTGGTAGCAAGATGTAAGATTAACTAACAGTGCTGAATAGTGCATGAATGAGGTGGAAAGGGGAAGCTCAGAGTCATATATGTCACCAGAAGGAAAGTTGGAGATCAAAAGATGGGAATATATAAAACTGAATCCTATGGTGGACAATGTCCATGATTAACTGTACAAATATTAGAAATCTCTTCCATGAACCAGCACAAATGTATGAGAATACAATTAGAATTTAATAATAGAAGGGCATATAGGGAAGAAATATATACCTATTGCAATCTATATACTACAGTTAGTACAGTTAGTAGTATTTCAACATTCTTTCATAAACAGTAACAAATGTACTATACCAACATCACAAGTCAACAATTGAGAGGGGTTGGTTAGGGATATGGGAGGATTCGAGTTTTCTTTTTTTTTGTTTTCTTTTTTCATCTTTCACTTTATTTCTTGTCTGGAGTAATGAAAATGTTCTAAAAATTGAACAAAAATTAAGTGTGGTGATGGATGCACAGCTGTATGAGGATACCAGGGGCAACTGATTGTACATTTTGGATCTTTGGATAATTGTATGGCATCTGAAAATTCCCAATAAAAATTAAAAAGGAAAAAAAAATAAAGTTTCAGTGGATGAGAGTTTCAAATGAGGTTGTGAGATTACTCTCAACAGCATTCTTTTGCACTCTATAGATATCCCTTTTTACTTTTTAGTGTATTGGAATAGCTAGAAGGAAATACCTGAAACTGTGGAAATACAACCCACTAGCCATGATTCCTGAAGATGATTGCATGACTATGTAGCACACATGGTGTGACTGTGTGATTGTGAAAACCTTGTGGATCACACTTCCTTCATCCAGTGTACGGACAGGTAAGTAGGAAAATGGAGACAATAACTCAAAGAAAATTAGGGTGGAATGGGGGAATGGAATGCTTTGGGTGCTTTTTATTTACTTTTATTTTTATTTTTATTCTTTTTGGAGTAAGGAAAATGTTCAAAAATTGATTGGGGTGATGAATGCACAATTATATGATGGCACTGTGAACAGTTAATTGTACATTGTGGATGACTGCATAGTATGTGTATATATCTCAATAAAACTGAATTTAAAAAATACAGATGCTGGGGAATCACCTCAGAACAACAGAGAAATCTCTATGGGGTGAGGACTGAGAACCTGGTTTTATACACTGTGTTTGTTTTCTTAGAGAAATTGTGTGTTTACAGAACAATCATGCATAAAATACAGGATTCCCATATACCATGCCAACACCAACACCTTGCATTATTGTGGAACTTTACAATTGATGATAGAACAATTTTATAATTGCACTATTAATTAAAGTCCATGGTATAACTCAGGGTTCACTGTTTGTGTAGTTCTGTGATTTTTTAAAATAACTTTTATTATATTATCATGTATACAATCTAACATTTCCCCTTTTAATCATATTCAGGTATATATTTCAGTTAATTGCATTCACAATGTTGTGCTACCATCACCATCATCCATTACCAAAACCTTTCCATCATTCAAAATTGGAACTCTGTACATTTTAAGCCATATCTTACATTTCCTATCTCCAGTCTATCCCTGGTAACCTATGTTCTAGATTCTGACTCTATGAGTTTGCTTATTCTAATTGTTTCAAATCACTGAGATCATACAATATTTGTCCTTTTGTGCTTGACTTATTTCACTGAAAATGATGTCTTCAATATTTATCCATGTTGACACATGTATCAGAACCTTATTACTTTTTATGACTCAATAATATTCCATTGTGTGTTTATACCACATTTTTTTATCCATTCATCAGATGATGGACACTAGAGTTGCTTTCACCTTTTGAGAATTATGAATAATGCTGCCATGAACATTGGTGTGCAAATATATGTTTGAGTCCTAGCTTTTTTCTCTTTTGGGTATATAACTAGGAGTTGGATTGCCAGGTCATATGGTAATTCTATATTTAACTTTCTGAGGAACCACCAAATTTTCTTCCATGGCAGGTGAACCATTTTACTTTGCTTCCAGCAATGAATAACTGTTCCTATTTCTCCACATCCTCTCTAACTCTCATAAATTTCTGTTTGGCTGAATAGTAGACATTCTAGTTGCATGAAATGGTATCATATTGTCATTTTTATTTGCATTTCCATGATAGCTAATGATATTGAGCATCTTTACATGTGCTTTTTGGCCATTTGCATATATTCTTTGGAAGATGTCCATTGGATTCTTTGTACCTTTTTAAAAACTGGATTGTTTTCCCTTTTTGTGGTAGAGTTGAAGCATTTCTTTTTATATTCTGGATATTAAACCCTTATTGGCTATGTGGTTTCAAAATAATTTATCTTATTCTACAGATTGTCATTTTACTTTCATCATAAAGTCATTTGATGCACAAAAGTTTTTAATTTTGTTGAAGTCTCATTGATATATTTTTTCTTTCATTGGCTGTGCTTTGGGTGTAAAGTCTCGGAAAACATTACCTATCACAATGTCCTGAAGATGCATCCTTATGTTTTCTCCAAATTTGTTTTTAAAAAATCTGTATATCCATGAAGCTCGGCAAAACCAAGTAGGATAAATGAAAAGAGAACCACACACAGACACATCATAGCAAAATGCTGAAAGCCAAAGGCATGGAAGAAATCTTGAAATCAGCAAGAGAAAAATGAATCATTGCTTACATAGACACCCCAATAAAATTAACAAATGAAATCTCATCAAAAATATTCAGGTGAGAAGGCTGTAAGATAACATATTCAATGTCTGAAAAAAAGAGTTAATGAGAAACATATGTTCAAAAAAAACTATCTTTCACAAATAAAGGTGATATAAACAACTTCTTTGATGAGCAAAAACAGAGACTACAAGCAGACCTTTCTGTCAAGAAATTCTAAAGGAACTTCTCTGGTCTGAAAACAAGTCACCCCAGATTGCAATCCAAATCAACATGAACAACAAGAGCACTGGTAAAAGTAATTCTTTAAATATAAAAGAGAGTATAAATGCATATTTGTTCTCTTTTCTTCTCTTAACTGATTTAAATAGCAATTTTATAAAACAATATGGATGCTAGTTTTTACTGGACTTACTGCATAAGAAATGTAATATAATTGACAATAGCAGCATAAAGGAAAGAGAGAGAGAACAAAGATGTGTTGCAATAAATAAATGACACCCAGTTGTAACTCTAATCCATAGGAACAAATAAATAGACCCAGGAATGCTACATATGAAGGCTAATGTAACAAACTTTGTAAATATATGCTCACTTATTTCTCAGGTCCCTTAATATTCATAAAATTATTTGATTTAATAATTGTAACAATGGAGTTTTAGATGTGCAGCATTTATATATGTAATACGTATAACAATAGTAGCACAAAAAGTGGGAATAAAGGATAGAGTTATGCAGTAATAATATTTCTAATCACACTGGAATAAATATGGCATAGATTCTGATAAGTTAAGATAAATAAATTTGTCTTAGAGTGAACATTAGGAAAATATCTATAAAAAGTGAAGGAATAATTGAAGGAATCAAAATGTTACACTAATTCAAAAGAATGCAGTAGATCAGGAACAGAGGTGGGAGAAAACATGAGACATGTAGAAACTGATAAGTAAAAGTGGCAGATTTAAATCCAACTATACAATAACAAAATTAAATTTGAACAGAAATTTTAGGTTGTACATGTTACCAGAATAAAAAAATTAAAAAATATATATATATGAATGCTTAGAGCATTCCAGTTAATGGCAGAAATTTTCAAACTGGGTGAAAAAGGATGCTTCCTACAGAAGGCACATATTATGTGCAAACATAAAATATAAATAGACTGAAAGTAAAAGGATGGAATGAGATATGCAAATAGCAAATATAAGAAAGCTGTGGTAGCTTTATGAATATCAGACAAAATATAAATGAAAAATATTGTTAGAAATGGACAATTTATAATGACAAGTGTTAATACTGATAGCAATTATAAACACATATGTACTGAACAACAGAGACCCACAATACATGATGCAAAAATTGATAGGATTGAGGAAGAAATATATAATTCAACAATGATAATTGAGGACAATATGCCAACTCCAATAATGCATAGAGCAAGTCAGAAGATTAACAAAAGAATAGAAAGCTTGAACAATTTTATAAGCTAACTAAACCTAACAGACATCTTTCTGTGTAACATAAACCTAGCCACAGCAGAAGACACATACTTCACAAATGCATGTGGAGTATTCTTCAAGATAGACTATACATCAGGCTATCAAACAAGTGTCAGTAAGTCAAAAATGACTGAAATAATAGAAAACTTGTTTTCCTATCACAGTTAACTGAAATTACAAATTAATACCAAATAAATTTAGGAAATAACAAATTTACAGAATTTGACAACACACTACTAAATAACCAATGGGTCAAAGAAAATCAAAAGAGAAATTTAGAAATACATTGAGATAAATGAAGAGTAAGTTACAATATAACAAAACTTACAGGAAACAGCAAAAGCCATACTTAGAGGGAAAATTATAGTTGTAAAAGCCTGCATTAAAAAAGAAAGATCACAAGTCAATCTCCTAATCTCCCACCTTCACTGGTAAAAGAAAACTAACTAAATCCAAATAATCAGAAATAATTAAATAATAAAATTGAGTGGGAAATTAATGGATTTGAAAATGGGAAAAAATAGAGGAAACAAATAAAACCAAAATATGGGTCTTTGAAAAGATAAACATCATTGACACCACTTTAGGTAGACTAGCTGAGAGAAAAAGAGAGATTTAAATTACTAAAATCAGGATGGGAAGTAGGGACATTATTAATGACCACTCAGAAATAAAAAGAATAAAAGTGAATATTATGAACAATTCCATGCAAACTATATTCATTAGATTAAATGGAAAAATTGCTATAAAGACACAAATTACTGAAACTCACTAAAGAAGATATAGAAAATATGAATAAATCTATAATAAAAAGTAGATGGAATAGCTAACTGAAAACAAACATGCAAATCCCCGAAAATCCCCAGCACAAGTTGCTTCACTGGTGAATTCTACCATACATTTAAAGAATTTATACCAATTCTTCACAAACTTTTCTAAAAATTAGAAGATGAGTGAATACATCATCACTCACTCTATAAAGCCAGTATTTAAATGATACTAGATCTAAAGACTTCACAAGAAAATAATTGAATTAAAAATGGGAAATGAATTTGAATAGCTATTTCCCTTAAGAAAATATACAAATGGCCAATAAAGCACATGAAGAGATGCTCAACATCATAAATCATCAGGGATATGAGAATCAAAACCATAATGTGTTACCACTCCATATACACTAGGGAGCTATAATTTTAAACAAAATATACAAACAAATATAAACAGAGTTCTGGTCATCAATATTGTGGAGTGAGCCACTCCAGGGATCTATCACCCCACAGAAGTTTTAAATAGAAAGCAAGATCTGGCAGAAAAATCTTTCTCAAAGTTCTAGAAAACAGATAAATGATTTCAGTTACAGAGCAAATGCTGTGTCAAGAAAAATTCAACTTAGAAATAGAAGTATCTAATGGCACACTGATAAGCCCCTTTCCCATCCCTTAACTGGCTCACAGCAGACCTGACCCTCACTCCCATTGTGGATCCCTTTTCCTAGTTCCAGATAGGGCAGTGTAACCCTCATGCACATACTGGAGCATTTATGTCTGTGCTAATCTGTCTGGTATCAACCTAAAAGTCTGAACAGTATAATCATTGCAAGTTTGCTCTCTGGAACTTGCTTGTGTGTTTTTTGTTAACTCCTGGCATTCAAGGAAATCTCTGTCATGACAACAGCTGGATATAAGCTTAAGGAGCAGACAACAAAATGTCTAAATTTCAGAGAGACATTAAAATTTCAAAATGTCCAGGTTGCAAAAAAAAGATTACAAAACATACAAACAAACTGGAGACAATGGTTTTTGCAAAGGATGATGTTAAAGAATTAGAAACCACAAATGGGGAACACAAGTGTTTAGACATACCAGAAGAACTTTTATAAATTGGTCCTAAATATGCTCAAACAGCTAAAGAAAAACATAGACAAATAATTAAATCAGGAAAGTGGTAGATGAACACAAGGAGAAGATCAATAAAGATGTATAAATCATGAAAAGGAACCAAATAGAGCTGAAAACAACAGTAACAGTAACAAATATTCCTTAGAGATGTTCAGCAGTAGATTGGAGCTGGCAGAAGAAAGAATCAGTGAACTTGAACATAAGATCATTGAAATTCTTCATTCTGAGGATCATAAAGGAAAAATAATAAAAATTATCAGAGTCTGAGAGACCTGTTGGACACCATCAGGCATACCAATATACACATTGTGGGAGTCCCAGTAGGATAAAAAAGTGAGAAAATGTTAGAGAGAATATTCAAAAAATCAATGCCTGAAAACTACCTACATTAATTGAAAGATGTGAATATACATGTCCAAAAAGCTCAATGAACTCCATGTAGAATAAACCCAATAGACCCACTCAAAAACATATGATGTTCAGAATATCTAATGCCAAAAACTAAGCAGAGAATTCTGAAAGCTGCAAGAGATAAGCAACATGTCATGTACAAGGGAGTCTCAATAAGACTAAGTGCTGACTTCTCACAGGGAAGTCTAGAGTGAAAAAGGCAGTAGAATGATATGTTTAAAGTTCTTAAAGGAAAAAAATTGCCAACCAGGAATTCAATATCTGGAAAAAACATCTTTCAGAAATGAAGGAGAGGAAAAGAACATTTTAGAGAAGATGGTGGTATAGAGAAGAGTGGATGTTAGTCCCCCTGAGGAAATAATAAACAATCAGGAACAACTAGTAATGGATATGGAATACCTGCTAGGGGCAACTGTGACTGCCCAGGTCATGCACCAACCTGGATTGGGAGGAATGCCTCAGATAGCAGCATGGAATCTGTGAGTAGGAACTATGGACACAAGCTGGGAGACCTCTCCCCCCACAGCAGCCTTAAGTGTAAAACCTCACTGTGATACAGAGAAGCATTCTCTGAACAAGTGAATATACCTCAGTCCAGCTCTAATTGGGGTTTTAATTGGTAAAAATGTACTGCTCAATGCAAACAACAAATCCCCAAAAAGCAGACAGAGGCTTTCAGTGTTGACACACCTTGAAGAGCCAGGGCATTTCTCTGTCATAGGAGGGGGATGCTAGAGGACCAGGTGCTATCTCTGGCCAACAGGTGAAACGGGGCCATGGACTAGCCTTGAACAGGTGCTTTCTGTCCCTTTTTCTTTCTTTCAACCTGAGTGGCTCAGTGAAGAAAGCCTCAGCCATGTTCAGTTTGCACCGCTCTGACCCAGATAAAAGTGGATATAGCAGAGTCAGAGAGACAAAGAACCTATTTAAATGCTGATGATAACTTCCTAGGGGGTGCATCTTCCCTAAGAGGAAGGAGGTGGGGCCCAGCTCTACTACCCACTTTCCCTTCAGAACCAGACCCAGAGCCTAGGGGAAAACAGCCAAAACAGAAACTAAGGGGGCCACACATCCTTACAACAGTCAGGAGCTACAGGCTGACAGGCACCAACTGCTGGGCAAGTTAGGAAAAGCACAGGAACCTGAGCCTCACAGAGTGTGCTGGTTTGAATGTATTATGTCCCCCAAATGCCATTATCTTTGATGAATCTTGTGAGGCAGACATTTTAGTGCTGATTAGATTGGAATTCTTTGAGTGTTTCCATGGAGATGTGCCCCACCCAACTGTAGGTGATAACTCTGATTAGATATTTCCTTGGAGGCATGACCCCACCCATTCAGGGTGGGCCTTGATCAGCAGAGCTATTTAAATGAGCTGACAGGCAGAGGGAACTCAGTGCAGCTGTGAGTGACATTTTAAAGAGGAGTTACACAGAGGCGGGGCAAGATGGCAGACTGGTGAGCTGTAGGTTTTAGTTACTCCTCCAGGAAAGTGGGTAAAAAGCCAGGAACTGCGTGGACTGGACACCACAGAACAATCTGTCTTTGGGCATACTTCATACAACACTCATGAAAATGTCGAACTGCTGAGATCAGCGAAATCTGTAAGTTTTTGCGGCCAGGGGACCCGCGCCCCTCCCTGCCAGGCTCGGTCCCATGGGAGGAGGGGCTGTCAGCTCCGGGAAGGAGAAGGGAGAACTGCAGTGGCTGCTCTTATCAGAAACTCATTCTACTGATCCAGATTCCAACCATAGATAGACTGAGACCAGACACCGGAGAATCTGAGAGCTGCCAGCCCAGCAGAGAGGAGACAGGCATAGAAAAAATAAAATAAAAATAACACGAAAAACTCCAAAATAAAAGCAGAGGATTTTTGGAGTTCTGGTGAACACATAAAGGGGAAGGGCGGAGCTCAGGCCTTGAGGCGCATATGCAAATCCCGAAGAAAAGCTGATCTCTCTGCCCTGTGGACATTTCCTTAATGGCCCTGGTTGCTGTGTCTATTAGCATTTCAATAACCCATTAGATCTCTGAGGAGGGCCCTTTTTTTTTTTTTTTTTTAATCCTTTTTACTTTTTCTAAAACAATTACTCTAAGAAGCCCAATAAAGAAAGATTCAAAGAATTGCAACTTGGGCACGTCAAGTCAAGACCAGAACTAAGAGAGCTCTGAGACAAAAGGCAATAATCCAGTGGCTGGGAAAATTCACTAAACACCACAACTTCCCAAGAAAAGGGGGGTGTCCGCTCACAGCCAACATCCTGGTGGACAGGAAACACTCCTGCCCATCGCCAGCCCCATAGACCAGAGCTGCCCCAGACAACCCAGTGTGACGGAAGTGCTTCAAATAACAGGCACACACCACAATACTGGGCGTGGACATTAGCCTTCCCTGCAACCTCAGCTGATTGTCCCAGAGATGGGAAGGTGGAGCAGTGTGAATTAACAAAGCCCCATTCAGACATCATTTGAGCAGACTGGGAGCCTCCCTACACAGCCCAGCAGCCCAGAACTGCCCTGGGGGGATGGCACTCACCTGTAACAAAGCACAGTCATCCCTCAACAGAGGACCCGGGGTGCACAGCCTGGAAGAGGGGCCCACTTGCAAGTCTCAGGAGCCATACGCCAATACCAAAGACTTGTGGGTCAGTGGCAGAGACAAACTGTGGCAGGACTGAACTGAAGGATTAGACTATTGCAGCAGCTTTAAAACTCTAGGACCACCAGGGAGATTTGATTGTTAGAGCCACCCCCCCCTCCCTGACTGCCCAGAAACACGCCCCATATACAGGGCAGGCAACACCAACTACACACGCAAGCTTCGTACACCAATTGGACCCCACAAGACTCACTCCCCCACTCACCAAAAGGCTAAGCAGGGGAGAACTGGCTTGTGGAGAACAGGTGGCTCGTGGACGCCACCTGCTGGTTAGTTAGAGAAAGTGTACTCCACGAAGCTGTAGATCTGATAAATTAGAGATAAGGACTTCAATAGGTCTACAAACCCTAAAAGAACCCTATCAAGTTCAGCAAATGCCACGAGGCCAAAAACAACAGAAAATTATAAAGCATATGAAAAAACCAGACGATATGGATAACCCAAGCCCAAGCACCCAAATCAAAAGACCAGAAGAGACACAGCACCTAGAGCAGCTACTCAAAGAACTAAAGATGAACAATGAGACCATAGTACGGGATATGAAGGAAATCAAGAAGACTCTAGAAGAGCATAAAGAAGACATTGCAAGACTAAATAAAAAAATGGATGTTCTTATGGAAATTAAAGAAACTGTTGACCAAATTAAAAAGATTCTGGACACTCATAGTACAAGACTAGAGGAAATTGAACAACGAATCAGTGACCTGGAAGATGACAGAATGGAAAATGAAAGCATAAAAGAAAGAATGGGGAAAAAAATTGAAAAAATCGAAATGGACCTCAGGGATATGATAGATAATATGAAACGTCCAAATATAAGACTCATTGGTGTCCCAGAAGGGGAAGAAAAGGGTAAAGGTCTAGGAAGAGTATTCAAAGAAATTGTTGGGGAAAACTTCCCAAATCTTCTAAACAACATAAATACACAAATCATAAATGCTCAGCGAACTCCAAATAGAATAAATCCAAATAAACCCACTCCGAGACATATACTGATCACACTGTCAAACACAGAAGAGAAGGAGCAAGTTCTGAAAGCAGCAAGAGAAAAGCAATTCACCACATACAAAGGAAACAGCATAAGACTAAGTAGTGACTACTCAGCAGCCACCATGGAGGCAAGAAGGCAGTGGCACGATATATTTAAAATTCTGAGTGAGAAAAATTTCCAGCCAAGAATACTTTATCCAGCAAAGCTCTCCTTCAAATTTGAGGGAGAGCTTAAATTTTTCACAGACAAACAAATGCTGAGAGAATTTGCTAACAAGAGACCTGCCCTACTGGAGATACTAAAGGGAGCCCTACAGACAGAGAAACAAAGACAGGACAGAGAGACTTGGAGAAAGGTTCAGTACTAAAGAGATTCGGTATGGGTACAATAAAGGATATTAATAGAGAGAGGGAAAAATATGGCAAACATAAACCAAAGGATAAGATGGCCGATTCAAGAAATGCCTTCACGGTTTTAACGTTGAATGTAAATGGATTAAACTCCCCAATTAAAAGATATAGATTCGCAGAATGGATCAAAAAAAATGAACCATCAATATGTTGCATACAAGAGACTCATCTTAGACACAGGGACACAAAGAAACTGAAAGTGAAAGGATGGAAAAAAATATTTCATGCAAGCTACAGCCAAAAGAAAGCAGGTGTAGCAATATTAATCTCAGATAAAATAGACTTCAAATGCAGGGATGTTTTGAGAGACAAAGAAGGCCACTACATACTAATAAAAGGGGCAATTCAGCAAGAAGAAATAACAATCGTAAATGTCTATGCACCCAATCAAGGTGCCACAAAATACATGAGAGAAACACTGGCAAAACTAAAGGAAGCAATTGATGTTTCCACAATAATTGTGGGAGACTTCAACACATCACTCTCTCCTATAGATAGATTAACCAGACAGAAGACCAATAAGGAAATTGAAAACCTAAACAATCTGATAAATGAATTAGATTTAACAGACATATACAGGACATTACATCCCAAATCACCAGGATACACATACTTTTCTAGTGCTCATGGAACTTTCTCCAGAATAGATCATATGCTGGGACATAAAACAAGCCTCAATAAATTTCAAAAGATTGAAATTATTCAAAGCACATTCTCTGACCACAATGGAATACAATTAGAAGTCAATAACCATCAGAGACTTAGAAAATTCACAAATACCTGGAGGTTAAACAACACACTCCTAAACAATCAGTGGGTTAAAGAAGAAATAGCAAGAGAAATTGCTAAATATATAGACGAATGAAAATGAGAACACAACATACCAAAACCTATGGGATGCAGCAAAAGCAGTGCTAAGGGGGAAATTTATAGCACTAAATGCATATATTAAAAAGGAAGAAAGAGCCAAAATCAAAGAACTAATGGATCAACTGAAGAAGCTAGAAAATGAACAGCAAACCAATCCTAAACCAAGTAGAAGAAAAGAAATAACAAGGATTAAAGCAGAAATAAATGACATAGAGAACAAAAAAAACAATAGAGAGGATAAATATCACCAAAAGTTGGTTCTTTGAGAAGATCAACAAGATTGACAAGCCCCTAGCTAGACTGACAAAATCAAAAAGAGAGAAGACCCATATAAACAAAATAATGAATGAAAAAGGTGACATAACTGCAGATCCTGAAGAAATTAAAAAAATTATAAGAGGATATTATGAACAACTGTATGGCAACAAACTGGATAATGTAGAAGAAATGGACAATTTCCTGGAAACATATGAACAACCTAGACTGACCAGAGAAGAAATAGAAGACCTCAACCAACCCATCACAAGCAAAGAGATCCAATCAGTCATCAAAAATCTTCCCACAAATAAATGCCCAGGGCCAGATGGCTTCACAGGGGAATTCTACCAAACTTTCCAGAAAGAACTGACACCAATCTTACTCAAACTCTTTCAAAACATTGAAAAAAATGGAACACTACCTAACTCATTTTATGAAGCTAATATCAATCTAATACCAAAACCAGGCAAAGATGCTACAAAAAAGGAAAACTACCGGCCAATCTCCCTAAAGAATATAGATGCAAAAATCCTCAACAAAATACTTGCAAATCGAATCCAAAGACACATTAAAAAAATCATACACCATGACCAAGTGGGGTTCATTCCAGGCATGCAAGGATGGTTCAACATAAGAAAAACAATCAATGTATTACAACACATTAAAAACTCGAAAGGGAAAAATCAATTGATCATCTCAATAGATGCTGAAAAAGCATTTGACAAAATCCAACATCCCTTTTTGATAAAAACACTTCAAAAGGTAGGAATTGAAGGAAACTTCCTCAACATGATAAAGAGCATATATGAAAAACCCACAGCCAGCATAGTACTCAATGGTGAGAGACTGAAAGCCTTCCCTCTAAGATCAGGAACAAGACAAGGATGCCCGCTGTCACCACTGTTATTCAACATTGTGCTGGAAGTGCTAGCCAGGGCAATCCGGCAAGACAAAGAAATAAAAGGCATCCAAATTGGAAAAGAAGAAGTAAAACTGTCATTGTTTGCAGATGATATGATCTTATATCTAGAAAACCCTGAGAAATCAATGATACAGCTACTAGAGCTAATAAACAAATTTAGCAAAGTAGCGGGACACAAGATTAATGCACATAAGTCAGTAATGTTTCTATATGCTAGAAATGAGCAAACTGAAGAGACACTCAAGAAAAAGATACCATTTTCAACAGCAAGTAAAAAAATCAAGTACCTAGGAATAAACTTAACCAAAGATGTAAAAGACCTATACAAAGAAAACTACATAACTCTACTAAAAGAAATAGAAGGGGACTTTAAAAGATGGAAAAATATTCCATGTTCATGGATAGGAAGGCTAAATGTCATTAAGATGTCAATTCTACCCAAACTCATCTACAGATTCAATGCAATCCCAATCAAAATTCCAACAACCTACTTTGCAGACTTGGAAAAGCTAGTTATCAAATTTATTTGGAAAGGGAAGATGCCTCGAATTGCTAAAGACACTCTAAAAAAGAAAAACGAAGTGGGAGGACTTACACTCCCTGACTTTGAAGCTTATTATAAAGCCACAGTTGCCAAAACAGCATGGTACTGGCACAAAGACAGACATATAGATCAATGGAATCGAATTGAGAATTCAGAGATAGACCCTCAGATCGATGGCCGACTGATCTTTGATAAGGCCCCCAAAGTCACTGAACTGAGCCATAATGGTCTTTTCAACAAATGGGGCTGGGAGAGTTGGATATCCATATCCAAAAGAATGAAAGAGGACCCCTACCTCACCCCCTACACAAAAATTAACTCAAAATGGACCAAAGATCTCAATATAAAAGAAAGTACCATAAAACTCCTAGAAGATAATGTAGGAAAACATCTTCAAGACCTTGTATTAGGCGGCCACTTCCTAGACTTTACACCAAAAGCACAAGCAACAAAAGAGAAAATAGATAAATGGGAACTCCTCAAGCTTAGAAGTTTCTGCACCTCAAAGGAATTTCTCAAAAAGGTAAAGAGGCAGCCAACTCAATGGGAAAGTTTTTTGGAAACCATGTATCTGACAAAAGACTGATATCTTGCATATACAAAGAAATCCTACAACTCAATGACAATAGTACAGACAGCCCAATTATAAAATGGGCAAAAGATATGAAAAGACAGTTCTCTGAAGAGGAAATACAAATGGCCAAGAAACACATGAAAAAATGTTCAGCTTCACTAGCTATTAGAGAGATGCAAATTAAGACCACAATGAGATACCATCTAACACCGGTTAGAATGGCTGCCATTAAACAAACAGGAAACTACAAATGCTGGAGGGGATGTGAAGAAATTGGAACTCTTATTCATTGTTGGTGGGACTGTATAATGGTTCAGCCACTCTGGAAGTCAGTCTGGCAGTTCCTTAGAAAACTACATATAGAGTTACCGCTCGATCCAGCGATTGCACTTCTCGGTATATACCCGGAAGATCGGAAAGCAGTGACACGAGCAGATATCTGCACGCCAATGTTCATAGCAGCATTATTCACAATTGCCAAGAGATGGAAGCAACCCAATTGTCCTTCAACAGATGAGTGGATAAATAAAATGTGGTATATACACACGATGGAATACTACGCGGCAGTAAGAAGGAACGATCTGGTGAAACATATGACAACATGGATGAACCTTGAAGACATAATGCTGAGCGAAATAAGCCAGGCACAAAAAGAGAAATATTATATGCTACCACTAATGTGAACTTTGAAAAATGTAAAACAAATGGTTTATAATGTAGAATGTAGGGGAACTAGCAGTAGAGAGCAATTAAGGAAGGGGGAACAATAATCCAAGAAGAACAGATAAGCTATTTAACGTTCTGGGGATGCACAGAAATGACTATGGTCTGTTAATTTCTGATGGATATAGTAGGAACAAGTTCACAGAAATGTTGCTATATTATGTAACTTTCTTGGGGTAAAGTAGGAACATGTTGGAAGTTAAGCAGTTATCTTAGGTTAGTTGTCTTTTTCTTACTCCCTTGTTATGGTCTCTTTGAAATGTTCTTTTATTGTATGTTTGTTTTCTTTTTAACTTTTTTTTTCATACAGTTGATTTAAAACAAGAAGGGAAAGTTAAAAAAAAAAAAAGAAAAACAAGGAAAAAAAAAAGATGTAGTGCCCCCTTGAGGAGCCTGTGGAGAATGCAGGGGTATTTGCCTACCCCACCTCCATGGTTGCTAACATGACCACAGACATAGGGGACTGGTGGTTTGATGGGTTGAGCCCTCTACCATAAGTTTTACCCTTGGGAAGACGGTTGCTGCAAAGGAGAGGCTAGGCCTCCCTATATTTGTGCCTAAGAGTCTCCTCCTGAATGCCTCTTTGTTGCTCAGATGTGGCCCTCTCTCTCTGGCTAAGCCAACTTGAAAGGTGACATCACTGCCCTCCCCTCTACGTGGGATCAGACACCCAGGGGAGTGAATCTCCCTGGCAACGTAGAATATGACTCCCGGGGAGGAATGTAGACCCGGCATCGTGGGACGGAGAACATCTTCTTGACCAAAAGGGGGATGTGAAAGGAAATGAAATAAGCTTCAGTGGCAGAGAGATTCCAAAACGAGCCGAGAGATCACTCTGGTGGGCACTCTTACTCACACTTTAGACAACCCTTTTTAGGTTCTAAAGAATTGGGGTGGCTGGTGGTGGATACCTGAAACTATCAAACTACAACCCAGAACCCATGAATCTCGAAGACAGTTGTATAAAAATGTAGCTTATGAGGGGTGACAATGGGATTGGGAAAGCCAAAAGGACCAAATTCCACTTTGTCTAGTTTATGGATGGATGTGTAGAAAAGTAGGGGAAGGAAACAAACAGACAAAGGTACCCAGTGTTCTTTTTTACTTCAATTGCTCTTTTTCACTCTAATTATTATTCTTGTTATTTTTGTGTGTGTGCTAATGAAGGTGTCAGGGATTGATTTAGGTGATGAATGTACAACTATGTAATGGTACTGTAAACAATCGAAAGTACAATTTGTTTTGTATGACTGCGTGGTATGTGAATATATCTCAATAAAATGATGATTAAAAAAAAAATTAAAAAACAACACCCCCAAAAAAAAAAAAAAAAAAAAAAAAAAAAGTCAATATGGAGGTTTGAGTCTCCTGGACCTGGGACTGAGGCCCGGATCCCACTTCCAGAATGAGCCACCTTTTCTCTGACCTCTACACCTTTCTGTTTTTTGAGTACCATTCTGTACAGTGTTCAAGGCCCTGACCTGAGTTTTTCTGTTGAGTATACTCCTAGAAAATAACTAATCCAGCAATTAATTGGTATTTAATGAAATTAAGTAAGAGCATGATGCCTGTGTAGCTGTTAATTGGTCTGTTACTTAAATATATCTTAAGGGTTAAGTGTCCATTTAAATTTGTTATTTGGCGTGTTACTGCATTTGTATTGTTCATGTGTTCCTAATTGGTTACCGATTGCAGAAATTCTTTAAAATGAAAAATTCTAATTCTAATAGCATTCTTGAATATTTTGTGCTCTATTTTGAAAAATTGGAAAGATTTTAGTTATGAGCCTATGAAAAAAAGAAAAAATAGTTTATTTCTGTAATACAGTCTGGCCTCAATATGACTGAGAATCAGCCAAGAAATGGCCTGAAAATGGTTCTATAGAAAAAGATACTGCGTTACAGTTAGAGTTGTTCTTCAAAAGAGAATAGAAATGGGATGAGATGATGTATAGTCAAACCTTTATTTGCCCCTCACAAAAGTATATTTCTGTGTTTCTGTTTTTTTGTGTGACTAACTTCCTATTTGTGTCTGTCACCTTGTTCAATGTATATTTTCATACCTCCAGATGGTAAAAACAAATTAATAAAAAAATTCTTAAAGAGCTCTAAAAAAAAAAATAAAATAAAAAATAAAAAATAAAAAATAAAAAAAATAAAGAGGAGTTACAGCCAAGAGGGACACTTTGAAGAAAGCACAGGAGCTGCAGATGAGAGACACTTTGAAGATGGTCATTGAAAGCAGACTCTTGCTCTGGAGAAGCTGAGAGAAGACAAATATCCCAAGTACAACTAAGAGTGATATTTTTGAGGAACTGCAGCTTAGAGAGGTACATCCTGGGAGAAAGCCATTTTGAAACCAGAACTTTGGAGCAGATGCCAGCCATGTGCCTTCCCAGCTAACAGAGGTTTTTTGGACTCCATTGGCCATCCTCCAGTGAAGGTACCTGATTGCTGATGTGTTACCTTGAACACTTTATGGCCTTAAGACTGTAATGTGTAACCAAATAAACCCCCTTTTATAAAAGCCAATCCATCTCTGGTGTTTTGCATTCCAGCAGCATTAGCAAACTAGAACACAGGGTGTGTCAGTCTTCTAAGACACACCCTCAGGGAAACCTGACACTGAATATTTCTCCCTTCTGGGACCTGCTCTGGGAAAACCTGATTGGGGTAAATAAGGAATCCAGATGTCTAGACAACAGAATACTACAACCTACACTAAGAAAAAATAAGTTATGACCCAGTCAAAGGAAAAAACTTACACTTGAACTGAGATACAGGAATTGAAGCAACTAATGCTAAATCAATTCAAAAAGTTTAGGGACGATATTGCAAAAGACATGACATGTATAATGAAAACACTGGGCATTCATAAGGTAGAAATCAAAAGTTTGAAAAAAACAACTGGTAGAATATATGGAAATGAAAGGCACAACACAAGAGATGAAAGACACAATGGAGACATACAACAGCAGATCTCAAGAGGCAGAAGAAAACACTCAGGAACTGGAGAATGAGACCCATGAATTCCTACACACAAAAGAAAAGATAAGGAAAAGAACAGAAAAGTATGAGTAACATCTTGAGGAATTGAATGACAACATGAAATGCATGAATATATGTGTCATGGGTATCCCAGAAAGAGAAGAGAAGGAAAAAGGGACAGAAGAAGCAATAGAGGAAATAATCAATGAAAATTTCCCATCTCTTATGAAATACATAAAATTACACATCCAAGAAGCACAGCATACCCCAAACAGAGTAATCTGAATAGGCCTACAACAAGACACTTAATAATCAGATTATCAAACATCAAAGAGAAAGAGAGAATCCTGAAAGCAGCAAGGGAAAAGCAATCCATCACATGCAAAGAAAGCTTGATAAGATTATATGCAGATTTCTCATTAGAAACCATGGAGGCAAGAAGGCAGTGGTGTGATATACTTAAGATACTGAAAGAGGAAAACCACCAACCAAGAATCCTATATCCAGCAAAACTGTCCTTCAAATCTGAGGGAGAGCTTAAAATATTCTCTGCCAAACAGACAATGAGAGTTTGTGAACAAGATACCTGCTCTACAGGAAATATTAAAGGGAGAAATACAGACAGATAGGAATGAGAGGTTTGGAACACAGTTTTGGGAGATAGTAGCACAGCAATGTAAGTACACTGAACAAAGATGACTGAGTATGGTTGAAAGAGGAAGGTTAGGAGCATGTGGGACACCAGAAGGAAAGAGGAAAGATAAAGACTGGGACTGTGTAACTCAGTAAAACCTAGAGTGCTCAACAATTGTGATAAAATGTACAAATATATTTTTTCATGAGGGAGAACAAATGAATGTCAACCTTGCAAGGGGTTGAAAATAGGGAGTTATTGTGGGAAAAGTACAATCAATGTGAACTAGAGACTATAATAAACAGAAACATTGTATTATGCTTCCTTTAATGTAACAAAGGCAACATACCAAAGCTAAATGCATATAAGAGGGGACCTAAGGGAGGGGTATGGGACTCTTGGCGTTGGTGATGTTGTCTGACATTTTACTCTAGTTTAATGCTATCTTTCTTTATGTTGCTTCCTAGCTGTCATGTTTTTTCTCCTTCTTTTTTCTTTTTCTTTTGCCTCTCTACATTCCTCATTCTTTGTGGAAGAAATGGAGGTGTCATATAGATAATGGCAATGGTGATGAATACATAAATATGTGACTATACAGGGAACCATTGATTGTTTACTTAGAATGGAATGTATGTATGTACCTTGAGGGCACTATATTGAGTGAAATAAGTCAGACACATAAGAACAAATTTTGCAGGGTCTCCCTGATATGAACTAATTATAGTTTGTAAACTCATGGACATGAAATAGAAGTTACAAGGATATAGAACAAGGCTAAAAAATGGGGAGCAGTTGCTTATTATGAGCAGAATGTTCAACTACAGTGAACCTAAAAGTTTGGAAATGGACAGAGATGATGGTAGCATGTTGTGAGATTAACAGTGCTGAATTACGCATGAATGTGGTGGAAAGGGGAAGATCCGAGTCACATATGTCACCAGAAGAAAAGTTGGAGGTTAAAAGATGGGAATGTATAAAACAGTAAACCTTGTGGTGGGCAATGTCCATGATTAACTGTACAAATATTAGGAATCTCTTTCATGAATCAGAACAAATGCATGTCACTATAACTGGAAGTTAATAATAGAGGAGCATACAGGGAAAAATATACCTATTGCAAACTATATACTATAGTTAGTAGTATTTTAACATTTTTTCATTGAGAGTAACAAGTGTACTATACCAATACTATGAGTCAATAACGGAGGGGAGTGGTTAGGGTATGGGAGGTTTTGAGATTCCTTTTTGGTCTTTATTTTCTGGAGTAATGAAAATGTTCTAAAATTTGAAAAAAAATTAATTGTGGTGATGGATGCACAGCTGTATGATGGTACCAGGGGCAACTGATTGTACATATTGAATCTTTGGATAATTCTATGGTATGTGAACAATCTCAATTGAAAAAAAGGAAGAAAATGAAGGAAAGATTAAGACATTCCCGGATAAACAAAAGGTGATGAAGTTCATCAACACTAGGTTGGCCCTACAAGAAATGTTAAAGAGTTTCTTCAGGTTGAAAGGAAAGGACACTAAACAACAGATGGAAGTTGCATGAAGAAATAAAGATCTGTGGTAAAGGTAATGCCATTGGTAAATATAAATGGTAGTACTACTGCATTTTGGTATATAGCCCAATGTTTTACTTCCTACAGGATCTAAAATGAAAATCCATAAAACATGATGATAAATCAATAGTTTGGGGCTTTGTATAAATATGTTTGCAACAAGAGCTATGTAAAAGTGAGAGGACTGAGAAATGCAGGAACATTGTGTGCATGTGCTATTGAAGTTAAGTTGGTATCAATCCAAATGAGATTGTTATGCTTTTAAGATGATTAATTTAATCCCCATATCAAACACAGGAATATTGGAAATCTATGTGCAGAAATAAATAAGAAGGATTTTTAAATCATTCACTGCAAAAATGGGCAAAGGATTTAATTAGACCAAAAAAGATGAACAGATGGCCAATGAGCACAAGTGAAGATGTTAAATATCATTGGCCATTGGGGAAATGCAAATCAAATCCACCAAAAATGCCACCTCACACCCACTGGAATGGTTATTATTAAAAACACAAACAAAATAAGAAGTGATGGCATGAATGCAGAGAAAGAGGAACCCTCAAGCATTGGTGGTAGGAATATGAAATGGTGTAGCTGCTGTAGGAAACTTTTTGGCAGTTTTTTAGGAAGTTAGATGTGGAGCTACCATATTACTCAGCAATCATACTTAAGTATATAACCCAAATCATTGAAAAGAGGGACTTGGACAGATATTTGCACACCAATAATAGCAGCATTGTTCACAGTGTCCAGGGGTTGGAAGCCACCCATTAGCAGATCAACAGATAAACAGAATGTGCTATATACATATAAAGGAATATTGGTCAACCCTAGAAAACAGTGAGGTTATGATGCATGCAGCTACATGGATGAATCTTCAGGACATGATGTTGAGAAAAATAAATTAGACACAAAAGGACAGATATTGTATGATTCCACTTGTATGAAAGAGCTGGAGTGTGCAATTCATAAAGACAGAAAGTAGAGTATAGGTTGCTGGGGTGGGAGAGGAGGGGGAGGAATAGTTAATGCAAAATGAATGCAGAGTTTCTATTTAGGTTTTCTTGGAAAGTTCAGGCAATGGATGGTGGTGAAGACAGCACAGCAATTTTTGAGTGAGATTAACCCCACTGAATTTTGGGCTTGGGAGTGGTTGAGAGGCTAAAGTTCACATGGCATATATGTTTCCAGAATTTAAAAAGAAAGAGATAAAGAAACATTTTAAAGACAAATCAAAGACTGAAAACAGTATGTGATTCCAGACTAGGTCTGATAATGAAGGAATAAACATCCAAAAATAAACATTATTAAGACAAATGGACAAATGGAGTATAGACTGTAAGCTTTATACCTATTTTAAATTTCTTGAACTTGATAACTACTGAAGACTGTTGCATAAGTGAATATTCTCGTTCTTAGGAAATGTACATTGGAGAATTGAGTGTTCAGGGAGCATGATGTATAATTCTACTCCCAAATCTTCAGAAAATAGATAAGTACATAGAAACATGGATAGATAGAATGATATGAAAAAATTAAAAGTTGGTGGATCTTTGTATCTGGGTGGGGGGCATGTTGGAGATCTCTGTATGGGGATTGTATTATTTTTGCAAGTGTTCTTTAAGTTTTAAATTATTTCAAAGTGAAATTTTTAAAAATGAAAAATAAGTGCTGGAGAGAATGTGGAGAAATTAGAACCCTAATTAACTGCTGGTGGGAATGGAAAATGGTGCATCCGTGTTGTAAAACAATGTGTAAAACAGTCTGGTCATTCTTCAGAAGTTTAAACATAGAATTATCAGATCACCCTGCAATTCCACTCCTAGGTATATACCCAAAAGACATGAAAATGTATATCCATGCAAAAACTTGTTCACTAATGTTCATAGCAACATTATTCATAATAGCTAGAATGTGGAAACAACCCAATTGTCCATCCACTGAAGAATAAATAAACAGGAGGCGGGGCAAGATGGCAGACTGGTGAGCTGTATGTTTCAGTTACTCCTCCAGGAAAGTAGGTAGAAAGCCAGGAACTGCGTGGACTGGACACCACAGAACAATCTGACTTTGGGCATACTTCATACAACACTCATGAAAACGTGGAACTGCTGAGATCAGCGAAATCTGTAAGTTTTTGCGGCCAGGGGACCCGCACCCCTCCCTGCCAGGCTCAGTCCCGTGGGAGGAGGGGCTGTCAGCTCCAGGAAGGAGAAGGGAGAACTGCAGTGGCAGCCCTTATTGGAAACTCATTCTACTGATCCAAACTCCAACCATAGATAGACAGAGACCAGACACCAGAGAATCTGAGAGCAGCAAGGCCAGCAGAGAGGAGACAGGCATAGAAAAAAAAACAACACGAAAAACTCCAAAATAAAAGCGGAGGATTTTTGGAGTTCTGGTGAACATAGAAAGGGGAAGGGCAGAGCTCAGGCCCTGAGGCGCATATGCAAATCCCGAAGAAAAGCTGATCTCTCTGCCCTGTGGACCTTTCCTTAATGGCCCTGGTTGCTTTGTCTCTTAGCATTTCAATAGCCCATTAGATCTCTGAGGAGGGCCCTTTTTTTTTTTTTTTTTTTTTTAATCCTTTTTTTCTTTTTCTAAAACAATTACTCTAAGAAGCCCAATACAGAAAGCTTCAAAGACTTGCAATTTGGGCAGATCAAGTCAAGAGCAGAACTAGGAGAGCTCTGAGACAAAACGCAATAATCCAGTGGCTGGGAAAATTCACTAAACACCACAACTTCCCAAGAAAAGGGGGGTGTCCGCTCACAGCCATCATCGTGGTGGACAGGAAACACTCCTGCCCATCGCCAGCCCCATAGCCCAGAACTGCCCCACACAACCCAGTGTGACGGAAGTGCTTCAAATAACAGGCACACACCACAAAACTGGGCGTGGACATTAGCCTTCCCTGCAACCTCAGCTGATTGTCCCAGAGTTGGGAAGGTAGAGCAGTGTGAATTAACAAAGCCCCATTCAGCCATCATTTCAGCAGACTGGGAGCCTCCCTACACAGCCCAGCAGCCCAGAACTGCCCTGGGGGGACGGCACTCACCTGTGACATAGCACAGTCATCCCTCAACAGAGGACCCGGGGTGCACGGCCTGGAAGAGGGGCCCACTTGCAAGTCTCAGGAGCCATACGCCAATACCAAGGACTTGTGGGTCAGTGGCAGAGACAAACTGTGGCAGGACTGAACTGAAGGATTAGACTATTGCAGCAGCTTTAAAACTTTAGGACCACCAGGGAGATTTGATTGTTAGAGCCACCCCTCCCTCCCTGACTGACCAGAAACACGCCCCATATACAGGGCAGGCAACAACAACTACACACGCAAGCTTCGTACACCAATTGGACCCCACAAGACTCACTCCCCAACTCACCAAAAGGCTAAGCAGGGGAGAACTGGCTTGTGGAGAACAGGTGGCTCGTGGACGCCACCTGCTGGTTAGTTAGAGAAAGTGTACTCCACGAAGCTGTAGATCTGATAAATTAGAGATAAGGACTTCAATTGGTCTACAAATCCTAAAAGAACCCTATCAAGTTCAGCAAATGCCACGAGGCCAAAAACAACAGAAAATTATAAAGCATATGAAAAAACCAGACGATATGGATAACCCAAGCCCAAGCACCCAAATCAAAAGACCAGAAGAGACACAGCACCTAGAGCAGCTACTCAAAGAACAAAAGATGAACAATGAGACCATAGTACGGGAGACAAAGGAAATCAAAAAGACCCTAGAAGAGCATAAAGAAGACATTGCAAGACTAAATAAAAAAATGGATGATCTTATGGAAATTAAAGAAAATGTTGACCAAATTAAAAAGATTCTGGACACTCATAGTACAAGACTAGAGGAAGTTGAACAACGAATCAGTGACCTGGAAGATGACAGAATGGAAAATGAAAGCATAAAAGAAAGAATGGGGAAAAAAATTGAAAAAATCGAAAGGGACCTCAGGGATATGATAGATAATATGAAACGTCCAAATATAAGACTCATTGGTGTCCCAGAAGGGGAAGAAAAGGGTAAAGGTCTAGGAAGAGTATTCAAAGAAATTGTTGGGGAAAACTTCCCAAATCTTCTAAACAACATAAATACACAAATCATAAATGCTCAGCGAACCCCAAATAGAATAAATCCAAATAAACCCACTCCGAGACATATACTGATCAGACTGTCAAACACAGAAGAGATGGAGCAAGTTCTGAAAGCAGCAAGAGAAAAGCAATTCACCACATACAAAGGAAACAGCATAAGACTAAGTAGTGACTACTCAGCAGCCACCATGGAGGCGAGAAGGCAGTGGCACGGTATATTTAAAATTCTGCGTGAGAAAAATTTCCAGCCAAGAATACTTTATCCAGCAAAGCTCTCCTTCAAATTTGAGGGAGAGCTTAAATTTTTCACAGACAAACAAATGCTGAGAGAATTTGCTAACAAGAGACCTGCCCTACTGGAGATACTCAAGGGAGCCCTACAGACAGAGAAACAAAGAAAGGACAGAGAGACTTGGAGAAAGGTTCAGTACTAAAGAGATTCGGTATGGGTACAATAAAGGATATTAATAGACAGAGGGGGAAAATATGACAAACATAAACCAAAGGATAAGATGGCTGATTCAAGAAATGCCTTCATGGTTATAACGTTGAATGTAAATGGATTAAACTCCCCAATTAAAAGATATAGATTGGCAGAATGGATCAAAAAAAATGAACCATCAATATGTTGCATACAAGAGACTCATCTTAGACACAGGGACACAAAGAAACTGAAAGTGAAAGGATGGAAAAAAATATTTCATGCAAGCTACAGCCAAAAGAAAGCAGGTGTAGCAATATTAATCTCAGATAAAATAGACTTCAAATGCAGGGATGTTTTGAGAGACAAAGAAGGTCACTACATACTAATAAAAGGGGCAATTCAGCAAGAAGAAATAACAATCATAAATGTCTATGCACCCAATCAAGGTGCCACAAAATACATGAGAGAAACACTGGCAAAACTAAAGGAAGCAATTGATGTTTCCACAATAATTGTGGGAGATTTCAACACATCACTCTCTCCTATAGATAGATCAACCAGACAGAAGACCAATAAGGAAATTGAAAACCTAAACAATCTGATAAATGAATTAGATTTAACAGACATATACAGGACATTACATCCCAAAGCACCAGGATACACATACTTTTCTAGTGCTCATGGAACTTTCTCCAGAATAAATCATATGCTGGGACATAAAACAAGGCTCAATAAATTTAAGAAGATTGAAATTATTCAAAGCACATTCTCTGACCACAATGGAATACAATTAGAAGTCAATAACCATCAGAGACTTAGAAAATTCACAAATACCTGGAGGTTAAACAACGCACTCCTAAACAATCAGTGGGTTAAAGAAGAAATAGCAAGAGAAATTGCTAAATATATAGAGACGAATGAAAATGAGAACACAACATACCAAAACCTATGGTATGCAGCAAAAGCAGTGCTAGGGGGGAAATTTATAGCACTAAACGCATATATTAAAAAGGAAGAAAGAGCCAAAATCAAAGAACTAATGGATCAACTGAAGAAGCTAGAAAATGAACAGCAAACCAATCCTAAACCAAGTAGAAGAAAAGAAATAACAAGGATTAAAGCAGAAATAAATGACATAGAGAACAAAAAAAACAATAGAGGATAAATATCACCAAAAGTTGGTTCTTTGAGAAGATCAACAAGATTGACAAGCCCCTAGCTTGACTGACAAAATCAAAAAGAGAGAAGACCCATATAAACAAAATAATGAATGAAAAAGGTGACATAACTGCAGATCCTGAAGAAATTAAAAAAAGTATAAGAGGATACTATGAACAAATGTATGGCAACAAACTGGATAATGTAGAGGAAATGGACAATTTCCTGGAAACATATGAACAACCTAGACTGACCAGAGAAGAAATAGAAGACCTCAACCAACCCATCACAAGCAAAGAGATCCAATCAGTCATCAAAAATCTTCCCACAAATAAATGCCCAGGGCCAGATGGCTTCACAGGGGAATTCTACCAAACTTTCCAGAAAGAACTGACACCAATCTTACTCAAACTCTTTCAAAACATTGAAGAAAATGGAACATTACCTAACTCATTTTATGAAGCTAACATCAATCTAATACCAAAACCAGGCAAAGATGCTACAAAAAAGGAAAAGTACCAGCCAATCTCCCTAAAGAATATAGATGCAAAAATCCTCAACAAAATACTTGCAAATCGAATCCAAAGACACATTAAAAAAATCATACACCATGACCAAGTGGGGTTTATTCCAGGCATGCAAGGATGGTTCAACATAAGAAAATCAATCTATGTATTACAACACATTAACAAGTCAAAAGGGAAAAACCAATTGATCATCTCAATAGATGCTGAAAAAGGATTTGACAAAATCCAACATCCCTTTTTGATAAAAACACTTCAAAGGTAGGAATTGAAGGAAACTTCCTCAACATGATAAAGAGCATATATGAAAAACCCACAACCAGCATAGTACTCAATGGTGAGAGACTGAAAGCCTTCCCTCTAAGATCAGGAACAAGACAAGGATGCCCGCTGTCACCACTGTTATTCAACATTGTGCTGGAAGTGCTAGCCAGGGCAATCCGGCAAGACAAAGAAATAAAAGGCATCCAAATTGGAAAAGAAGAAGTAAAACTGTCATTGTTTGCAGATGATATGATCTTATATCTAGAAAACCCTGAGAAATCGAGGATACAGCTACTAGAGCTAATAAACAAATTTAGCAAAGTAGCGGGATACAAGGTTAATGCACATAAGTCAGTAATGTTTCTATATGCTAGAAATGAGCAAACTGAAGAGACACTCAAGAAAAAGATACCATTTTCAATAGCAACTAAAAAAATCAAGTACCTAGGAATAAACTTAACCAAAGATGTAAAAGACCTATACAAAGAAAACTACATAACTCTACTAAAAGAAATAGAAGGGGACCTTAAAAGATGGAAAAATATTCCATGTTCATGGATAGGAAGACTAAATGTCATTAAGATGTCAATTCTACCCAAACTCATCTACAGATTCAACGCCATCCCAATCAAAATTCCAACAACCTACTTTGCAGACTTGGAAAAGCTAGTTATCAAATTTATTTGGAAAGGGAAGATGCCTCGAATTGCTAAAGACACTCTAAAAAAGAAAAATGAAGTGGGAGGACTTACACTCCCTGACTTTGAAGCTTATTATAAAGCCACAGTTGCCAAAACAGCATGATACTGGCAGAAAGATAGACATATAGATCAATGGAATCGAATTGAGAATTCAGAGATAGACCCTCAGATCTATGGCCGACTGATCTTTGATAAGGCCCCCAAAGTCACTGAACTGAGTCATAATGGTCTTTTCAACAAATGGGGCTGGGAGAGTTGGATATCCATATCCAAAAGAATGAAAGAGGACCCCTACCTCACCCCCTACACAAAAATTAACTCAAAATGGACCAAAGATCTCAATATAAAAGAAAGTACCATAAAACTCCTAGAAGATAATGTAGGAAAACATCTTCAAGACCTTGTATTAGGTGGCCACTTCCTAGACTTTACACCCAAAGCACAAGCAACAAAAGAGAAAATAGATAAATGGGAACTCCTCAACCTTAGAAGTTTTTGCACCTCAAAGGAATTTCTCAAAAAGGTAAAGAGGCAGCCAACTCAATGGGAAAAAATTTTTGGAAACCATGTATCTGACAAAAGACTGATATCTTGCATATATAAAGAAATCCTACAACTCAATGACAATAGTACAGTCGGCCCAATTATAAAATGGGCAAAAGATATGAAAAGACAGTTCTCTGAAGAGGAAATACAAATGGCCAAGAAACACATGAAAAAATGTTCAGCTTCACTAGCTATTAGAGAGATGCAAATTAAGACCACAACCAGATACCATCTAACACCGGTTAGAATGGCTGCCATTAATCAAACAGGAAACTACAAATGCTGGAGGGGATGTGGAGAAATTGGAACTCTTATTCATTGTTGGTGGGACTGTATAATGGTTCAGCCACTCTGGAAGTCAGTCTGGCAGTTCCTTAGAAAACTAGATATAGAGTTACCATTCGATCCAGCGATTGCACTTCTCGGTATATACCCGGAAGATCGGAAAGCAGTGACACGAACAGATATCTGCACGCCAATGTTCATAGCAGCATTATTCACAATTGCCAAGAGATGGAAACAACCCAAATGTCCTTCAACAGACGAGCGGATTAATAAAATGTGGTATATACACACGATGGAATACTACGCGGCAGTAAGAAGGAATGATCTCGTGAAACATATGACAACATGGATGAACCTTGAAGACATAATGCTGAGTGAAATAAGCCAGGCACAAAAAGAGAAATATTATATGCTACCACTAATGTGAACTTTGAAAAATGTAAAACAAATGGTTTATAATGTAGAATGTAGGGGAACTAGCAATAGAGAGCAATTAAGGAAGGGGGAACAATAATCCAAGAAGAACAGATAAGCTATTTAACGTTCTGGGGACGCCCAAGAATGACTATGGTCTGTTAATTTCTGATGGATATAGTAGGAGCAAGTTCACAGAAATGTTGCTATATTAGGTAACTTTCTTGGGGTAAAGTAGGAACATGTTGGAAGTTAAGCAGTTATCTTAGGTTAGTTGTCTTTTTCTTACTCCCTTGTTATGGTCTCTTTGAAATGTTCTTTTATTGTATGTTTGTTTTCTTTTTAACTTTCTTTTCATACAGTTGATTTAAAAAAGAAGGGAAAAGTTAAAAAAAGAAGGGAAAAGTTAAAAAAAGAAGGGAAAAGTTAAAGAAGGGAAAGTTAAAAAAAAGAATAAACAAAATATGGCATATCCATAAAATTGAATATTATTCAGCAACAAAAAGGAATTACATTTTTTTTTAGGTTTTCATGTCTGAATCCACTCATTTATTTATGTATTTATTTATTTATTTATTTGGCATTTAACATTGGGAATTTATTAGCTTACAAGCCTACAGTATTGAGGCTGTGAAAAATGTCCAAAAACAAGGCATCATCGAGGTGATGCTTTCTTCCCAAAGGCTGGCTGCCAGTGATCCTTGACTCCTCTGCCATACGGCAAGGCACATGGTGGTGCCTGTTGATCTCTTCCCTCTCTTTGAGATTTCATTGCTTTCAGCATCTTGCTTCTGTGGCTTTTTTTAAAAAAATCTTCATTTTATTGAGATATATTCACATACCATGCAGTCATACAAAACAAATCATACATTCAATTATTCACAGTACCATTACATAGTTGTACATTCATCACCTAAATCAATCCCTGACACCTTCATTAGCACACACACAAAAATAACAAGAATAATAATTAAAGTGAAAAAGAGCAATTAGAGAAAAAAGAACACCAGGTACCTTTGTCTGTTTGTTTGTTTGTTTCCTTCCCCTATTTTTCTACTCATCCATCCATAAAGTAGACAAAGTGGAGTGTGGTCCTTATGGCTTTCCCAATCCCATTGTCACCCCTCATGAGCTACATTTTTTTTTAATCTTCATTTTATTGAGATATATTCACATACCACGCAGTCATACAAAACAAATCGTACTTTCGATTGTTTACAGTACCATTACATAGTTGTACATTCATCACCTAAATCAATCCCTGACACCTTCATTAGCACACACACAAAAATAACAAAGATAATAATTAGAGTGAAAAAGAGCAATTGAAGTAAAAAAGAACACTGGGTACCTTTGTCTGTTTGTTTCCTTCCCCTATTTTTCTACTCATCCATCCATAAACTAGACAAAGTGGAGTGTGGTCCTTATGGCTTTCCCAATCCCATTGTCACCCCTCATAAGCTACATTTTTATACAACTGTCTTCGAGATTCGTGGGTTCTGGGTTGTAGTTTTATAGTTTCAGGTATCCACCACCAGCTACCCCAATTCTTTGGAACCTAAAAAGGGTTGTCTAAAGTGTGCGTAAGAGTGCCCACCAGAGTGACCTCTCGGCTCCTTTTGGAATCTCTCTGCCACTGAAGCTTATTTCATTTCCTTTCACTTCCCCCTTTTGGTCAAGAAGATGTTCTCCATCCCATGATGCCGGGTCTACATTCCTCCCTGGGAGTCATATTCCACGTTGCCAGGGAGATTCACTCCCCTGGGTGTCTGATCCCACGTAGCGGGGAGGGTAGTGATTTCACCTTTCAAGTTGGCTTAGCCAGAGAGAGAGGGCCACATCTGAGCAACAAAGAGGCATTTGGGAGGAGGCTCTTAGGCACAACCATAGGGAGGCCTAGCCTCTCCTTTGCAACAACAGTCTTCCCAAGGGTAAATCCTGTGGTAGAGGGCTAAACCCATCAAACCATCAGTCCCCTTTGTCTGTGGTCACGTTAGCAACCATCGAGGTGGGGTAGGCCAATACCCCTGCATTCTCCACAGGCTCCTCAAGGAGGATCTACATTTTTTTTTAACTTTTTTTTTTTAAATCAACTATATGAAAAATAAAAAAATAAAATAATTAAAAAAAATACAATAAAAGAACATTTCAAAGAGATCATAACAAGGGATTAAGAAAAACACAACTAACCTAAGATAATTACTTTACTTCCAACATGTTCCTACTCTAACCCAAGAAAGTTAACTAATATAGCAACATTTCTGTGAACTTGTTCCTCCTATATCCATCAGAAATTAACAGACCATAGTCATTCCTGGGCATCCCCAGAATGTTAAATTTACCCATGATAGCTTATCTGTTCTTCTTGGATTATTGTTTCCCCTTCCTTAATTGCTCTATATTGCTAGTTCCCCTACATTTTATACTATAAACCATTTGTTTCACATTTTTCTAAGTTCACATTAGTGGTAGCATATAATATTTCTCTTTTTGTGCCTGGCTTATTTTGCTCAGCATTATGTCTTCAAGGTTCATCCATGTTGTTATATGTTTCACGAGATCGTTCCTTACTGCCGTGTAGTATTTCATCGTGTGTATATACCGCATTTTATTTATCCACTCATCTGTTGAAGGACATTTGGGTTGTTTCCATCTCTTGGCAATTGTGAATAATGCTGCTATGAACATTGGCATGCAGATATCTGTTCGTGTCACTGCTTTCAGATCTTACAGGTATATACCGAGAAGTGCAATCGCTGGATCGAACGGTAACTCTATATCTAGTTTTCTAAGGAACTGCCAGACTGACTTCCAGAGTGACTGAACCATTATACAGTCCCACCAACAATGAATAAGAGTTCCAATTTCTCCACATCCCCTCTAGCATTTGTAGTTTCCTGTTTGTTTAATGGCAGCCATTCTAATTGGTGTGAGATGGTATCTGGCTGTGGTCTTAATTTGCATCTCTCTAATAGCTAGTGAAGCTGAACATTTTTTCATGTGTTTCTTGGCCATTTGTATTTCCTCTTCAGAGAACTGTCTTTTCATGTCTTTTGCCCATTTTATAATTAGCATATCTGTACTATTGTCATTGAGTTGTAGGATTTCTTTATGTATGCAAGATATCAGTCCTTTGTCAGATACATGCTTTCCAAAAATTTTTTCCCATTGAGTTGGCTGCCTCTTTACCTTTTTGAGAAATTCCTTTGAGGTGCAGAAACTTCTAAGCTTGAGGAGTTCCCATTTATCTATTTTCTCTTTTGTTGCTTGTGCTTTGGGTGTAAAGTCTAGGAAGTGGCCGCCTAATACAAGGTCTTGAAGATGTTTTCCTACATTATCTTCTAGGAGTTTTATGGTACTTTCTTTTATATTGAGATCTTTGGTCCATTTTGAGTTAATTTTTGTGTAGGGGGTGAGGTAGGGGTCCTCTTTCATTCTTTTGGATATGGATATCCAACTCTCCCAGCCCCATTTGTTGAAAAGACCATTATGACCCACTTCAGAGACTTTGGGGGCCTTCTCAAAGATCAGTCGGCCATAGAGCTGGGGGTCTATCTCCGAATACTCAATTCGATTCCATTGATCTATATGTCTACCTTTGTGCCAGTACCATGCTGTTTTGACAACTGTGGCTTTATAATAAGCTTCAAAGTCAGGGAGTGTAAGTCCTCCCACTTGGTTTTACTTTTTTAGAGTGTCTTTAGCAATTCGAGGCATCTTCCCTTTCCAAATAAATTTGAAAACTAGCTTTTCCAAGTCTGCAAAGTAGGTTGTTGGAATTTTGATTGGGACTGCATTGAATCTGTAGATGAGTTTCGGTAGAATTGACATTTTAATGGCATTTACCCTTCCTATCAATGAACATGGAATATTTTTCCATCTTTTAAGGTCCCCTTCTATTTCTTTTAACAGAGTTATGTAGTTTTCTTTGTATAGGTCTTTTACATGTTTGGTTAAGTTTATTCCTAGGTACTTGATTTTTTTAGTTGCTATTGAAAATGATATCTTTTTCTTGAGTGTCTCTTCAGTTTGTTCATTTCTAGCATATAGAAACATTACTGACTTATATGCATTAATCTTGTATACCGCTACATTACTAAATTTGTTTATTAGCTCTAGTAGCTGTATCATCGATTTCTCAGGGTTTTCCAGATATAAGAACATATCATCTGCAAACAATGACAGTTTTACTTCTTCCTTTCCAATTTGGATGTCTTTTATTTCTTTGTCTTGCCGGATTGCCCTGGCTAGCACTTCCAGCACAATGTTGTATAACAGTGGTCATAGAGGGCATCCTTGTCTTGTTCCTGATCTTGGAGGGAAGGCTTTCAGTCTCTCACCATTGAGTGCTATGCTGGCTGTGGTTTTTTCATATATTCTCTTTATCATATTGAGGAAGTTTCCTTCAATTCCTACCTTTTGAAGTGTTTTTTTCATAAATGGATGTTGGATTTTGTCAAACGCTTTTTCAGCATCTATTGAGATGATCATTTGACTTTTCCCTTTCGAATTGTTAATGTGTTGTAATACATTGATTGATTTTCCTATGTTGAACCATCCTTGTATGCCTGGAATGAACCCCACTTGTTCATGGTGTATGATTTTTTTAATGTGTCTTTGGATTTGATTTGCATGTATTTTGTTGAGGATTTTTGCATCTCTATTCATTAGGGAGATTGGCCGATAGTTTTCCTTTTTTCTAGCATCTTTGCCTGGTTTTGGTATTAGATTGATGTTAGCTTCATAAAATAAGTTAGGTAGTGTTCCATTTTCTTCAATGTTTTGAAAGAGTTTGAGTAAGATTGGTGCCAGTTCTTTCTGGAAAGTTTGGTAGAATTCCCCTGTGAAGCCATCTGGCCCTGGGCATTTATTTGTGGGAAGCTTTTTGATGAATGATTGGATCTCTTTGCTTGTGATGGGTTGGTTGAGGTCTTCTATTTCTTCTCTGGTCAGTCTAGGTTGTTCATATGTTTTCAGGAAATTGTCCATTTCCTCTACATTATCCAGTTTGTTGCCATACAGTTGTTCATAGTATCCTCTTGTAATTTTTTTTAATTTCTTTCGGATCTGCAGTTATGTCACCTTTTTCATTCATTATTTTGTTTATATGGGTCTTCTCTCTTTTTGATTTTGTCAGTTTAGCTAGGGGCTTGTCAATCTTGTTGATCTTCTCAAAGAACCAACTTTTGGTGATAGTTATCCTCTCTATTGTTTTTTTGTTCTCTATGTCATTTATTTCTGCTTTAATCCTTGTTATTTCTTTTCTTCTCCTTGGTTTAGGATTGGTTTGCTGTTCATTTCCTTGCTTCTTCATTTGATCCATTAGTTCTTTGATTTTGGCTCTTTCTTCCTTTTTAATATCTGTGTTTAGTGCTATAAGTTTCCCCCTCAGTACCGCTTTTGCTGCATCCCATAGGTTTTGGTATGTTGTGTTCTCATTTTCATTTGTCTCTATATATTTAGCAATTTCTCTTGCTATTTCTTCTTTAACCCACTGATTGTTTAGGAGTGTGTTGTTTAACGTCCAGGTATTTGTGAATTTTCTAAGTCTCTGATGGTTATTGACTTCTAATTGTATTCCATTGTGGTCAGAGAATGTGCTTTGAATAATTTCAATCTTTTTAAATTTATTGAGCCTTGTTTTATGTCCCAGCATATGATCTATTCTGGAGAAAGTTCCATGAGCACTAGAGAAGTATGTGTATCCTTGTGATTTGGGATGTAATGTTCTATATATGTCTGTTAAATCTAATTCATTTATGAGATTGCTTAGGTTTTCAATTTCCTTATTGGTCTTCTGTCTGGTTGATCTATCTATAGGAGAGAGTGATGTGTTGAAGTCTCCCACAATTACTGTGGAAACATCAATTGCTTCCTTTTGTTTTGCCAGTGTTTCTCTCATGTATTTTGTGGCACCTTGATTGGGTGCATAAACATGTATGGTTGTTATTTCTTCTTGTTGAATTGCCCCTTTTATTAGTATGTAGTGGCCTTCTTTGTCTCTCAAAACATCCCTGCAGTTAAAGTCTATTTTATCTGAGATTAATATTGCTGCACCTTCTTTCTTTTGGCTGTAGCTTGCATGAAATATTTTTTTCCATCCTTTCACTTTCAGTTTCTTTGTGTCCCTGTGTCTAAGATGAGTCTCTTGTATGCAACATATTGATGGTTCATTTTTTTTAAACCATTCTGCGAATCTATATCTTTTAATTGGGGAGTTTAATCCATTTACATTCAACGTTATAACACTGAAGGCATTTCTTAAATCAGCCATCTTATCCTTTGGTTTATGTTTGTCATATATATTTTTCCCCTCTCTCTATTAATATCCTTTAATGTACCCATACTGAATCTCTTTAGCACTGAACATTTCTCCAAGTCTCTCTGTCCTTTCTTTATTTCTCTGTCTGTAGGGCTCCCTTTAGTATTTCCAGTAGGGCAGGTCTCTTGTTAGCAAATTCTCTCAGCATTTGTTTGTCTGTGAAAAATTTAAGCTCCCCCTCAAATTTGAAGGAGATCTTTGCTGGATAAAGTATTCTTGGTTGAAAATTTTTCTCACTCAGAATTTTAAATATATCGTGCCACTGCCTTCTCGCCTCCATGGTGGCTGCTGAGTAGTCACTACTTAATCTTATGCTGTTTCCTTTGTATGTGGCGAATTGCTTTTCTCTTGCTTTCTGACCTTGCTCCTTCTCTTCCATGTTTGACAGTGTGATCAGAATATGTCTCGGAGTGTGTTTATTTGGATTTATTCTATTTGGAGTTCGCTGAGTATTTATGATTTGTGTATTTATGTTGTTTAGAAGATTTGGGAAGTTTTCCCCAACAATTTCTTTGAATACTCTTCCTAGACCTTTACCCTTTTCTTCCCCTTCTGGAACACCAGTGAGTCTTATATTTGGACGTTTTATATTATCTATCATATCCCTGAGGTCCATTTTGATTTTTTTGATTTTTTCCCCATTCTTTCTTTTGTGCTTTCATTTTCCATTCTGTCATCTTCCAGGTCACTGATTCATTGTTCAACTTCTTCTAGTCTTGTACTATGAGTATGCAGAATCTTTTTAATTTGGTCAACAGTTTCTTTAATTTCCATAAGATCAACTATTTTTTTATTTAGTCTTGCAATGTCTTCTTTATGCTCTTCTAGGGTCTTCTTGATATCCTTTGTATCCCCCAGTATGTTGTCATTGTTCATCTTTAGTTCTTTGATTAGTTGCTCTAGGTACTGTGTCTCTTATGATCTTTTGATTTGGGTGCTTGGGCTTGGGTTATCCATATCATCTGGTTTTTTCACATGCTTTAGAATTTTCTGTTGTTTTTGGCCTCTTGGCATTTGCTGAACTTGATAGGGTTCTTTTAGGATTTCTAGACCAATTGAATCCTTATCTCTAATTTATCATAGCTACAGGTTCATGGAGTACACTTTAACTAACCAGCAGTTGGCGTCCATGAGCCACCTGTTCTCCACAAGCGAATCTCCCCTGCTTTGCCTTTGTGGTGAGTGGGGGAGTGAGTCTTGTCGGGTCCAATTGGTGTACCAAGCTTGCGTGTGTAATTGGCATTGCCCGCTCTGTATATGGGACATGCGTCTGAGCAGTCAGGGAGGAGAGGTGGCTCTAACAATCAATCTCCCTGGTGTTCCTGGGGTTTTAAAGCTGCTGCACTAGTGTAATCTTTCAGTTCAGTCCTGTCACAGTTTGTCTCTGCCACTGACCCACAAGTCCTTGGTATTGGTGGATGGCTCCTGAGACTTGCGAGTGGGTCCCTCTTCCAGGCCTTGCACCCCCTGGTCCTCTGTTGAGGGATGACTGTGCTATGTCACAGGTGAGTGACATCCCCCCAGGTTGGTTCTGGGCTGCTGGGCTGTGTAGGGAGTCTCCCAGTCTGCTGAAATGATGGCTGAATGGGGCTTTGTTAATTCACACTGCTCCACCTTCCCAACTCTGGGACAACCAGCTGAGGGTGCAGGAAAGGCTAATGTCCACGCCCAGTTTTGTGGTGCATGCATGTTATTTGAAGCACTTCCATCACACTGGGTTTTCTGGGGCAGCTCTGGGCTATGGGGCTGGCCATGGGCAGGAATGTTTCCTGTCCACCCGGTTGATGGCTGTGAGCAGACACCCCCCTTTTCTTGGGAAGTTGTGGTGTTCAGTGAATTTTCTCAGCCACTGGATTATTGCCTTTTGTCTCAGAGCTCTCTTAGTTCTGCTCTTGTCTTGTCCTGCCCAAATTGCAAGTTTTAGAGGCTTTCTGTATTGGGTTTCTTAGAGTAATTGTTTTAGAAACAGAAAAAAAAAAAAAGATTAAAAAAAAACCCTCCTTGCAGTTCTAATGGGTTATTGAAATGCTAAGAGACAAAGCAATTAGGGCCATTAAGGAAAGATCCAGGGGGCAGCCAGATCAGTTTTTCTTCAGGATTTGTATGAGCCTCAGGCCCTGAGTTCTGCCCTTCCCCTTTCTATGTTCACCAGAACTCCAAAAAGCCTCCGCTTTTATTTTGGAGATTTCTTGCTGTTTTTTGCTATGCCTGTCTCCTCTCTGCTGGGTTGGCTGCTCTTAGAATCTCTGCTGTCTCGTCTCAGTCTATATATGGTTGGAGTTTGGATCAGTAGAATGAGTTTCCGATAAGAGCTGCCACTGCAGTTCTCCCTTCTCCTTCCCAGCACTTACAACCCCTCCTTCCATGGGACTGAGCCTGGCAGGGAGAGGTGTGGGTCCCCTGGCTGCAAAAACTTACAGATTTTGCTGATCTCAGCAGTTTGACATGTTCATGAGTGTTGTATGAAGTTTGCGCAATGTCAAATTGCTCTGTGGTGTCCAGTCCACGCAGTTCCTGGCTTTCTACCTACTTTCATGGAGGAGTGACTAAAACATACAGCTCACCAATCTGCCATCTTGCCCCGCCTCCTCAGAAATTACATTTTGATAGATGCTGCAACATGGATGAAACTTGAAAATATGCTAGGTAAAAAAAAATTCAGTCACAAAGTCAACATATTGTATGAGATCACTTTTAGGAAATGTCCAGAGTAGGCAAATCTACAGAGAAAGAAACTATATTATTTGTTGTTTGAGTTGGAGGGGTGGGGAGAATGGCAGGTGATGGCTAAAGTGTACAGGGTTTCTTTTGATAGTGATGAAAATATTCTAAAATTTATTTTAGTGATGGTTTCACAACTCTTTTAAAAGGTACTAAAAATAATTAAATTTCACACTTTAAATGGGGAGTTGCATGGTATATGAATGATATCCCAGTAAAGCTATTATATATAAAAAATGAAAGGATAAATAAGAACACCATCCAAGGACAGGATGAGGCAGACAAAATGGATAGAGGCAATGAAGAAAAAATGGTGAGTTTCATGTAGGGTGCCTTAAAATCCATCAAATCTGTTTATTTTGTAAAGGATATATATCTTGTACAACACACTAAATAATTTAACTTGTACAGTCAGTTTATTCAAACACCATAATTTCATGGAACTTTGATTAGGAAGTGAGATCTGATAGGTTGTACAGGTCAGTGTGAAATAGTGATGCATCCTGAAGTAATTTGAGCAGAGTATAAAAATATATGTGCAAGCCCCCCATGAGGAGGAAATGTTGGACATCCCCACCTAGGTTATTACTGATTTGTCACCAACATTGAGGACTGACAACTTGGCATGCCAAGCCCTCAATCTTGGGGCTTGCCCTTATGAAGCATGTTATGGCAAAGGAGAGGGTAAGCCTATTTATAACTGTGCATAAGAGTCTCCCACAGAGTACCTTGTTGCTGCTCAGATGTGGCCCTCTCTAGTTAAGCCAACTTGACAGGTGAACTCACTGTCCTCCCCACTACATGGACCTGATGCCTAGGGGTGTAAATCTCCCTGGAAACATAGGATATGACTTCTGGGGATGAAACTGGACCCGGCACTGTGAGATTGAGAAAATCTTCCTGACTCAAAGGAGGAAGTGAAATGAAACAAAATTAAGTTTCAGTGGGTGAGAGACTTCAAATGGAGTCAAGAGGCCACTCTGGAGGGCATTCTTATGCACAGTATAGAAATCCCTTTTTAGGTTATAGTGCACTGGAATAGCTAGAAGTAAATACCTGAATCTATCAAACTTCAAGCCAGTAGCCTTGATTCTTGAAGATGATTGTATAACTAGGTAGCTTACATGGGGAGATGGTGTGATTGCGAAAACCTCGTGGCTCACACTACACTCCCTCTATCCAGTGTATGGATGGATGAGTATAAAAATGGGGACAGGGAGAACCTAAGATGGTGGCTAGGTGAGACAGGGCAAAAAAACACCTCCATGAAAAATACTAGATAAAATCCAGAAAGTGACCCAGAACACCAGTTCCAGTGATGCACTGGCTGGACAAGGTCTGCTAAATACACAGGGACTGTGCATTTGGTGAAACTGGGAGTCTGCTTTCTGAAAAGAATGAGTAAGCTGGCTGAAAGTCCAGCAGCCACACTGTGATGTGGGGAAACCATGGGTTGGTGTTTGGAGGTGGACTAGCTCTTTAAAAGAAAAAAAAAAGAAAACCCAGGAGTGGCTGCAGATATGACAGTGAGAACCATGCAGTGAAGCATGGCAGGAGCAGGCTGTGCCAACACCTTGGTGTCTGGCATGGAGGATAGACCTTCCCACACCCACTGCTGATTTTCACAGGGCCAGGGGAGCAGAGGGAAGTCCAAAGGAGAAAGAAAGCACACCCCTTGCAGCCATCTTCCCAGTGGGCTGGGGACACTCTTGCCCGGGGCCAGAGCCATAGCCCAGAGCAGCACCAAGGGTCCCAGTGTGATGGGGAGTGTTTCCCACAGCACTGCACACACACTACAATATCGGCCATGACAGTTGCCTTTAGTGCACCCACAGCAAATTGTCTCAGAGCTGGGAAGGCAGAGCTGTGTGAAAAGGGGGAAATTAACACACCCCATTCAGCCACCTTTACAGCAAGCTGGGAAGGCCTCTGCACAGCCTGGCAGCCCAGAGCTTCCCTGGAGGGCCGGCACACACTTGTGACATGGCACAGCTTTCCCTCATCAGAGGTCCTGGAAGAGCACAGCTGAGAAGGGGGACCCGCTCGGAAAGCCCATGGACACTATGCCAATACCAAGGACTTGTGGGTCAGTGGCAGAGACAATCTGTGGCAAGACTGAAATCAAGGCTTAGACTCTTGCAACAGCCTTAAATCTCCAGGAACACCTGGGAGGTTTGATTATTAAAGCTGTCCTGCCTCCCTAACCACTCAGACATATGCCCCACATTCAGGACAGACAGCACCAACAACACACCCAAACTTAGTGCACCAATTGAACCCCACAAGAATCAGATCCTCACACACCACAAAGACAAAGTTGGGGAGAACTGACTTGAGAGGAATAGGAGACTCATGGACGCCATCTGCTGGTTAGTTAGAGAAAGTGTATGCCACCAAGCTGTAGATCTGACAAATTAGAGATTGGTATTTTTTGTGTCCTGAACGAACCCTATCAAGTAAAGGAAATGCCAAGAGGCCAAAAACAAAAGAGAATTTTAAAGCATACGATAAAACCAGACGATATGGAGAACCCAAACCCAAACACCCAAATCAAAAGATCAGAAGAGACACAATACTTGGTGCAATTAATCAAAGAACTAAAGACAAACAATGAGAGCATGTCACAGGATATAAAGGACATGAAGAAGAGCATGGCACAGGATATAAAGGACATAAAGAAAACCCTAGAAGAACATAAAGAAGAAATTGCAAGAGTAAATAAAAAAATAGATGATCTTATGGAAATAAAATAAATTGTTGGCCAAATTCAAAATATTCTGGATACTCATAGTACAAGATTAGAGGAAGTTGAACAACAACTCAGCATCCTTGAGGACCACAGAATGGAAAATGAAAGAACAAAAGAAAGAATGGGGAAAAAAATAAAAAATGGATCTCAGGGATATGGTAGATAAAATAAAATGTCCAAATTTAAGACTCATTGGTGTCCCAGAAGGAGAAGAGAAGGGTAAAGGTCTAGAAAGAGTATTCAATGAAATTGTTGGGGAAAACTTCCCAAACCTTCTACACAATATAAATACACAAAGCATAAATGCCAAGTGAACTCCAAATAGAATAAATCCAAATAAATCCACTCTAAGACATATTCTGATCAGACTGTCAAACACTGAAGAGAAGGAGCAAGTTCTGAAAGCAGCAAGAGAAAAGCAATTCACCACATACAAAGGAAACAACATAAGACTAAGTAGTGACTACTCAGCAGCCACCAGGGAGGTGAGAAGGCAGTGTCATGTCATATTTAAAATTCTGAGAGAGAAAAATTTCCAACCAAGAATACTTTATCCAGCAAAACTCTCCTTCAAATTTGAGGGAGAGCTTAAACTTTTCACAGACAAACAAATGCTGAGAGACTTTGCTAATAAAAGACCTGCCCTACTTCAGATACTAAAGGGAGCCCTACCAACAGAGAAACAAAGAAAGGAGAGAGATATAGAGAGAAATTTAACAGACATATATAGAACATTACATCTCAAATCACCAGGACATACATTCTTCTCTAGTTTTGGATCTTTCTCCAGAATAGACCATATGCTGGGACATAAAACAAGCCTCAAAAATTTTTAAAAGACTGAGTTTATTCAAAGCACAGTCTCTGACCACAATGGAATACAAATAGAACTCAATAACTATCAGAGACTTAGAAAATTCACAAACACCTGGAGGATAAAAATGAGGGGGAGATGAAATCATTCCTGGATAATCAAAAGCTGAGAGACTTCATCACCAGTTGATCAGTCCTATAAGAAATGCTAAAGGGAATTGGGCAGGCTGAAAAGAAGGGACACTAAACAATTGACTGAAACCACATGAAGAAATAAAGATTTCCAGTAAAGATCACATGGTAAATATAAATACCAATACTAATGCATTCTTGATTTGTAATTCCACTATTTACTTCCTACAGGATCTAAAATACATAAACTGTAGTGATAAATCAGTGGTTTTGGACTCAGTGTAAAATATATAATTTTTGACAAGAACTACATAAAGGTGGGGGAATGGAGGGTATAGGAACACAGTTTATGTGTCCTATTGAAGTTAAGTTGGTATCAAAGAAAAACAAGATTGTTATAGATTTAAGAGGTTAAATTTAAGCCCCATGTTAAACACAAAGAAAGTATCAGAGAATATGACCATAGAGATGAAAAGTAGAGTATGGGTTATGAGAAGTGGGGAAGGGGTAATGGGGAGTTAAGAAATGAGTGTAGGGTTTCTCTGGGGTGAAGGGAAATTTTTAGTAATGGATGGTGGGAAGGTGATGGCATTGCAACATTCTAAATGTGATTAATCCCACTAATGGAATGCTAGGGAGGGGGTGGAATGGGAAGATTTAGGCTGTATATATCTTTCCACAATTGAAAAAAAAGAAAAAGACCGTCTAAATAGATAATGACAATTAAATGCCAAGGATGATCCTGGGTGTGATCTGAGGATGGAGGAGAGGAGATTCAAAGGGACACAGTTGGGACATAAGAAAAAAAGGAAATAAAGAATGTAAGCTTTGTTTCAATGTTGAATTTCTTGGACTTCTTAGCTGTGCTTAATGGGATTGCATAAAAGAATGTTCTTGTTCATGGGAAATATATTTGTGAATTATATTGTTTGTTCAAGGATGTGTGCTGCTTGCTCTCATATTTTCACAAGACAGAGCAATAGATGAGGGATGATATGGAGGGAGGGAGGGAGAGAAAGAAAGAAGTGGTGGCATGACAGGATGTTAAAGTTGGTCGATTAGGGTATCAAGGGAGGGGGCTCAGGATATGCTGGAGTTCTGTGTATGGGGTTTGTATTGTTTTTGCAACTGTTCCTGTAAGTGTGAATTTATTTCGAAATAAAATTTAAAAAAAATAGGGGCAAAAACTAAATGAAAAACAGGGTGGGATGGTGGGATGATTTAAGTGTTCTTTTTTACTTCGATTTTTTTATTTTTATGTTTATTCTTTCTGGTGTAAAGAAAATGATCAAAAATTGGGGTGATGAATTCACAACTATATGATGGCACTGTGAACACTTGATTGTGCACCATAGATGACTGTATGGTGTGTGAGTATATCTCAATAACACTGAATTAAAAAAAAAAAACTAGCTCAAACAAAAAAAAATTACCAAATCTTTCTGATCTCTATGATTTACAGAGTACTGGAGACTTTAAATATGTTTGCATACCCTGAAAACCTGAAAAGTTAAACATAATTTCAAAAGTATAGGATTACAACTGGAGAAGAAGGCATCTGAAAGCCTACACACAAAACAACAGATAGAGAAAAGAATGGAAAAATATGAACAATGTCTCTGGGAACTTAATGACAAAATGAAATGCAGGAATGTATGTCATTGGTGTCTCAGAAGGAGAAGAGAAGGGAAAAGGGGTAGGAGCAATAATAGAGGAAATAATCAAAAAAAACCTTCCCATCTCTTACAAAAGACATAAAATTATGGATCCAAGAAGTGCAGTATAACCCAAACAGAATAGATCTGAATAGGCCTATGCCAAGACACTTAGTAATCAGATTATCAAATGTCAAAGATAAAGAGAGACTCCTGAAAGCAGCAAGAGAAAAGTGATCCATCACATAAAAAGGAAGTTTGATAAGACTATGTATGGATTTCTCAAAGAAATGATGGAGGCAAGAAGGAAGTGGGGTTATATATTTAAGATGCTGAAAAAGAGAAATCACCAACCAAGAATCCTATATCTGGCAAAACTCCTGAGGGAGAGCTTAAAATATTCTCTGACAAACAGACAATGACAGAGTTTGTGAACAAGATACCTGCTTTACAGGAAACACTAAAGGAAGCACTGCAGACAGAAAGGAAAAGAAAGGAGTGAGAGGTTTGGAAGACAATTTTGTAAGATAGTAGCAAGACAATGTAAGTGCACTGAAAAAAGATGGCTGTGAGCATGGTTGGAAGAACAAGGATAGGAACAAGTGGGATACCAGAACAAAAGAGGAATGATAAAGACTGGGACTGGATAACTCAGTGAAACCTAGGGTGCTCAACAATTGTAATAAAAGGTAAAATATGTTTTTACATGAGGTAGAACAAATGAATGTCAACATTGCAAGCTGTTAAAAATAGGGTGGGATTAGGGGGAAAATACAGTCAGTGCAAACTACAGACTGTAATTTACAGAAGTATTGTATTATGCTTCCTTTAATATAAAAAAGGAAATATACCAAATCTAAATGCATATGGGGGAAGGGGGACATAGGAGAAGCATATGGGACTCCTGGCATTGGTGACTCTTTATTCTCCTTTAGTTTAATGCTATCTTTCCTATTGTTGCTTTCTAGCTATCTTGTTTTTCAATCTCTCTCTCTTTCTTTTGTCTTTTTCTTTTGTCCCTCTATCTTCTATGACTCTTCCTCCTTCTTTGTGGAAGAAATGGAGATGTCCTTATATAGATAGTGGGGATGGTGGTGAATACATAAATATGTGGCTATACAGGGAACAAATGATTGTTTACTTAGTATGGAATATACGGTGTGTGAATAAAACCATCTTAAAAAATGGGTTGATGAAGAAAACTTGAGGGCACCATATTGAGTTAAATAAGAGAGACATGTAAGGACAAATATTGCAGGGTCTTACTGATATGAACTAATTATAATATGTAAACTCATAGACATGAAATATAAATTACCAGGATATAGAACAAGGCTAAAGAATGGGGAGCAGTTGCTTATTATGAGCAGAATGTTCAAATATGGTGAACTTAAACATTTGCAAATGGACAGAGGTGAAGGTAGCATGTTGTGATAATAACTAACAGTGCTGAAAGGTGTGTGAAGGTGGTGGAAAGGGTAAGCTCAGAGTCACACATGTTAACAGAAGGAAAGTTGGAGGTTAAAAGATGGGAATGTATAAAACAGTGAATCTTGGGGTCAACAATGTCCATAATTAACTGTACAAATATTAGGAATCTCTCTTGTGAACTAGAACAAATGTATGACACTATAACTAGAAGTTAATAATAGAGAAGCATATAGGAAGAAACATATATCTATTGCAAACTGTATACTATAGTTAGTAGCATTTTAACATTCTTTCATCAACAGTAACAAATGTACTATACCAAAACTATGAATCAATAATGGAGGGGGTTGATTAGGGGCATGGGAGGATTTGAGTTTCATTTTTCTGTCTTTATTTCTTTTCTAGAGTAATGAAAATGTTCTAAAAATTGAAAAAAAATGTGATGGATGCACAGCTGTATGATGGCACCATGGGCAATTGATTATATACTTTGGATCTTTGAATAATTGTATAGTTTATGAACAATCTCAATAAAAAAACAAAAAAGTATAAGCTTACAGGATTCTCAATGCATTTTTCTACAGTATCTATGAATATTATTTCATTTGTCCTCATTTTTGTTTTGTTCTACACATGCCCCCCATCACTTCACCACTATTGACTTTATAACTTCATAGTTAATACAAAACAATTTAGCAGAAATAGTCAATATAATATGTAGACATTTATAATTTAGAAGGGCTATAGTTGGGTTACTTTTAAAACAGTTACTTTGTCATTGTTGTTATGAAGCACATCTCAGGCAAACAACTGTAGCTAATATTTGGAATAACAGTCTCAGCTCACAGTATGAATATTAGGTCTTGTGATGGTTTGAAGTTGTATGTACCCCAGAAAAGATCATGTTCTTAAAGCTAATTCATTCTTTGATTGTAGACCTATTGTGTGTGGGACATTTTGTTTATGTTATTTCAGTTGAGGCATGCCCCAGTGGGTATTAATCCTCTTATTGGAATCCTCTATAAAGGATGAAATTCAGAGGAAAAGCCAGAGAATTTTAGAGAGAAGGGAACACAGGAACAGAACAAAACCAGAGAAGCTGAGAGAAAAGCAGCCAGAAGCTGAAAGCAACAAAACCCTGGAAGAAGGACCAGCAGACACCAGCCATATGCTTTGTCATGTGACAAAGGAGTCCCAGACACCAGTAGCCAGTCTTTGGGGAGAAAGCATCACCTATTGATGCCTTGATTTTAATATTTTCATGGCCTCAGAAATGCAAACTTGTAAGTTATAAATCCTCATTGTGAAAACCAACCCATTTTTGGTATATTGCATTTTGACAACTTTAATCAACCAAAACAGGTCACAAATTTTTTCTACTGCTGGTATTTTATTATTTACTAAATTCTAATGAAATGTTGTACAAGCTATTCAATGCTTCACTAGTTTTATCAGGGACAATGATTGAACAATTCAAATATACCCAAGTAGAATTCAATCATTAGTTTTAATTCTGGTTACCCAATGACAATATGCCACTTGAACCCCTGTTTTCCAAGTCACTCCTGAACCACCACTACTTACCCACCCATATTTAGTATTGTAATTTGGTTCAAAATTCATATTATCATTCTTCTACACACATGGGAATAATAGTAAGCATGCATATTACAGCTAGTTGTAAAAATCCATTTTAATTGGCTCTGTACACCTAGTGAGCTGACATCTCTTTTAATCAATGCCTTTTGACACAGATACAAATATTTGTTGAACTTAACTCAAAATTCACATCCATTTTCTTATGAATTATATGTAATGTTTGTTGTCACACTAACAACTAATTTTGGTGGTGAGAAGTCATTTCAGAAATTTAAGTTATTTTGATTTAATTGCCATAACATTTTGTCTAAATCCAGTATGTATTCTAAAGGCATGATTCTTTGCTGGAGACATCAAAACCTGAGGAAGAAATAATATACTGGGAATTGGGGCATGAAAAGTCATTAAATTCTCACCAGAGAAATCACAAAGATGTCAGTAAAAATCAGCTATCTGGTAATGTTGGGGCATATGGAGGAACAGGCAAGGACTGGGCTAAATTTAGGGATGTAGGAATGAGGACCAAACGTAAGTTCTAGCTAGAAAGTGGGGAAAAGAGTAGGAAAGCTCAGAAGAATTGGGTTAAATTTAGAGAAGGTAGGGATCTAGGCCCATTATGGAAGAACCTGTGACAAGGGACTCAGGTTCTGCCTTCTCCAGATGAGCCTTTTATCATCCCCAGGGAATGTGGATTATAATTCCTAAAAAAATTGAGAAGAGTTTGAAACATTAGATGAGAAAATGAATGATGAAGATGTTCACCAGCATTTTAAGTGTCAAACATTTTTAGGAAAATAGAATATGTCACAAAATTTTTTGTCAGGCAACAGATACAAACAAACAAACAAAAAAAGAATGACAAAAAGATGAAGGGAAGTGAATATGCTTTTTTAAACATTTTAATGAAGAATATATGTCAGAATGCCCTTTGTTTTTAAAGTCAAGGAATTTACTAAAGAAAATTTTTGCATTCTATGATGTCACCTAATAATATTTCTTTCAGAGGCTATGACACAAAGGAAACATTAGTGACAGATTTTCATTTGGGCATGCCTTTTGAGTTATTTTTCAGGAGCAGTAAAATTTTATTCTTATTGCACCAAAATCTTTTGCACAATGGCACTTGTTACCTCCTTATAAGGGAACTGGCCAGATTTTCAATTTATCCTGGAGTTTGAGATGACAATATTTCTCACATTTTACCACTTGATTGGCCATTTTTATACTGCCAAAGATTATTATAGATTTATGAACATGTCTTGTCTTTCTAACTATGCTGCTAAAGGACATAGACTATGTATTTTACTTAGTATCTCCAAAACCTATTTTTTCAGCCTTAATCAACCTTGGGGGATGGTGATGAGGAATAATGTAAGGGACCACATCAAAATTTAAACCATGATGATATTTTACTAGTCCTGTGGTCTAAATAGTGAATTGAACAGCCACCAATATATTTTGATATGGAAAGCCAAGCCACTTTCTTAGGAAATTTAAGTTGATTTGGCCAACAATAAGAATAAGAAATATCTTCACACCCTACTTTCCTAAAGCATATTTTATTGTAGAGAATCATCCTAATAATTGTTTTAAATATTCATTTAATTTCTCATTGCACCATATATTTGAGAAAAGTTCATCCTAGGCATGTATGACAAAGATGAAGAATTGTAGCTAAACAAATAAACTCCATTATTTTAGGACACTGATTTGAATCTCAGCCTGCTTGACAATCTCAAAAATGAATGTCTGCTTCAGAGTTATATTTTCTAACTCAATGACTCAAAAAGAAACATAATTCTTCCCCAGAAGCCTTTACTTTTGCCTATAAATAGCAGCTATTGTTTATCAGTTAATGTAATGGATGTCAATGGCTAACCACAGCTAGCAAAGTGTGTATCTGTGCTGGTTAATCTGTAAATAATAAAATCAGTTCAAATCATCCACCAACCAACCTGGCTCAGGGGCCAACAAATTTAAATTCCTGTCTTGAAACTGTGCTTCCCCTTGCAACTAATTAGCAAATTTAAATGAAAGGTTATTTTTCTGCACTTCTGCCTAAAGAAAACTCTGCATTTAGAAAATATGAGTCTTAAATGTAGGATGGTCACCTTTAGATCATGGTGTTCTCTTTTATATTTCCTGTGAAAACAGGGAATGTTAAATGCCTAGTCTAATGCTTTATCAGCACCTTGGGATTCCTAACTTTAAGCATATTCTTATAGATATAAGGCCATAGAGCTGAAATGTACGCATGATGCAATTTAACATCATTTATCTTGCCTGATTCCTCTAATAACATCCAATATTCATACTTATATTAAAGAGGGTATCCACTTTCTACAAAACTGAATCTGCATATTGCTTAGGCAAAGTTCATTGTGACTTAATCATTTTGCTTTTAGATATTCTAGAAAGCAATGAAAGTAACATAAATAATCATCGGCATATTTGAAGTAATTGGCCACTACTCATATAATCTATATTTTCCATAAGCATACCTTTGATTTTATTTTATACACTAGCCTGCATACTTGCTTTCCTAGATAAAACAAAGGTGAGGAAGGATGTAGTCTGAAATGGAAACAGCAACATTGCTTTTGCCTCTGAGGGAGACTTATTCTTCTGAGTAGACATCTCCTACAAGAAATTTAATTCACCAGAATGGCTTCACTAGTTATTATTCAAAACTTGACAAATAACATATATATGTTTCTGGATCAGTGTGTGAGTTTCTAAGACACTTTTTTTTTTGTCTTTCACATGACTTTATTTCTTTTTTTTATAATAAATTTTATTTTGAAATAAGTTCAATCTTACAGGAACAGTTGCAAAAACAGTACAAACCCCATACATAGAACTCCATCATACCCTGATCCCCCTCCCCTGATATCCCAATCCATCACCTTTAAGATCCTGTCACACCACTGTCTCTTTCTTTCCCTCCCTCTCTCCCTCCCTCCCTCCCTAACATCCATCATCTATTGCTCTGTCCTTTTAACATATGAGAGCAAGCTGCACATATCTTTGAACAAACAATATAATTCACATATACCTTTCCCATGGACAAGAACATTATTTTATGCAATCTCATTAAACACAGCTAAGAAGTTCAAGAAATTCAACATTGATATAAAGCTTACATTCTATATTTCCTTTTCTTTTTTTTCTTGTGTCCCATCTGTGTCCCTTTGAGCCTCCTCTCCTCCAACCTCAGATCCCATCCAGGATCATCTTTGGCATTTAATTGTCATCTATTTAGACTGTATTTTTTTTTTCAATTGTGGAAAGATATATATAGCCTAAATCTTCCTATTCCACCCCCTCCCTAGCATTCCCTTAGTGGGATTAATCACATCTAGAATGTTGCAATGCTATCACCTTCCAACCATCCATTTCTAGAAGTTTCCCTTCACCCCAAACAAAAATCCTACTCTCATTTCTTAACTCCCCATTGCCCCTTCCCCCACTTCTTGGAACCCCTACTCTACTTTTCATCTCTTTGGTCATATTCTCTGATACTTTCTTTGTGTTCACCATGGGGCTTAAATTTAACATCTTAAATCTATAACAATCTTGTTTTTCTTTGATACCAACTTAACTTCAATAGGACATGTAAACTGTGTTCCTATACTCCTCCATTCCCCCACCTTTATGTAGCTCTTGTCAAAAATTACATATTTTACATTGAGTCCAAAACCACCAATTTATCATTACAGTTTATGTGTTTTAGATCTTGTAGGAAGTAAATAGTGGAGTTATAAATCAACAATACAGTAGCATTGGTCTTTATATTTACCATGTGATCTTTACTGGAAATCTTTATTTCTTCATGTGATTCCAGTCAATTGTTTAGTGTCCCTTCATTTCAGCCTGCTTAGGACTGATCTACTGGTGATGAAGTCCCTCAGCTTTTGATTATCCAGGAATGTTTTCATCTCCCCCTCATTTTTATCCTTCAGGTGTTTGTGAATTCTCCAAGTCTCTGATGGTTATTGATTTCTATTTGTATTCCATTGTGGTCAGAGAATGTGCTTTGAACAAATTCATTTTTTCATTTTTTTTTATTTTACTGAGGCTTATTTTTATGTCCCTGCATACAGTCCATTCTGGAGAAAGATCCATGATCACTGGTGAAGAACGTGTGTCCCAGTGACCTGGGATGTAATATTCTATATATGTCTGTGAAAAGTCTCTATATCTCTCTCTCATTTCTTTGTTTCTTTGTTGGTAGGGCTCACTTTAGTATCTGAAATAGGGCAGGTCTTTTATTAGCAAACTCTCTCAGCATTTGTTTGTCTGTGAAAAATTTAAGCTCTCCCTGAAATTTGAATGAGAGTTTTGCTGGATAAAGTATTCTTGGTGGGAAATTTTTCTCTCTCAGAATTTTAAATATGTCATGCCACTGCCTTCTCACCTCCGTGGTGGCCGCTGAGTAGTCACAATATAGTCTTATGTTGTTTCCTTTGTATGTGGTGAATTGCTTTTCTCTTGCTGCTTTCAGAACTTGCTCCTTCTCTTCAGTATTTGACAGTCTGGTCAGAATATGTCTTGGATTGGGTTTGTTTGAATTTATTCTATTTGGAGTTCACTTGGCATTTATGCTTTGTGTATTTATATTGTGTAGAAGGTTTGGGAAGTTTTCCCCAACAAAATTTCTTTGAATACTCTTTCTAGACCTTTACCCTTCTCTTCCCCTTCTGGGACACCAATGAGTCTTAAATTTGGACGTTTTATTTTATCTATCATATCCCTGAGATCCATTTCAATTTTCTCAAATTTTTCCCCATTCTTTCTTTTGTTCTTTCATTTTCTGTTCTGTGCTCCTTGAGGAGGCTGAATTGTTCAACTTCCTCTAATCTTGTATTATGAGTATCCAGAGTCTTTTTAATTTGGCCTACAGTTTCTTTAATGTCCATAAGATCTTCTATTTTTTTTATTCACTCTTGCAATATCTTCTTTATGCTCTTCTAGGGTCTTCTTTATGTCTTTCATATTCTGTGCCATGCTCTTCTTCAAGTCTTTTATATCCCGTGCCATGCTCTCATTGCCTGTCTGTAGTTCTTTGATTAATTCTGCCAGGAACTGTGTGTCTTCAGATCTTTTGATTTGAGTGTTTGGGTTCGGGTTCTCCATGTCGTCTGGTTTTATCATTTGCTTAAGATTTTCTGTTGTTTTTGGCCTCTTGGCATTGCTTTACTTGGTCTTTAATTTGTTAGAATTGCAGCTTGGTGACATACACTTTCTCTATCTAACCAGCAGATGGCGTCTGTGAGTCACTTATTCCCCTCAAGTCAGTTCTCCCCAACTTTATGTTGTGTGGTGATCTGATTCTTTTGGGGTCCAATTGGTGCACTTAATTTGGGTGTGTTGTTGGTGCTGTCTGCCCTCAATGAGGGGCATGTGCCTGAGCAGTTAGGGAGGAAGCGTGGGTTTAATAATCAAACCACCCAGGTGTTCCCGGAGATTTAAGGCTGTTCTCTGCCACTGACACAAAAGTCCTTGGTATTGGCGTAGGTTCCCTGGGATTTCAGAGCAGTTCCCCCTCCCAGCTGTCCTTTTCCAGGACCTCTGCTGAGGGGGGGAGGGCCATACCACATCACAAGTGAGCGCTGGCCTCCAGGGAAGCCCTGGGCCGCTGGGCTGTGTAGGGGCATTCCCAGCCCACTTCAAAGATGGTTGAATGGGATGTGTTAACTTCCCCCTTTCTGCACAGCTCCACTCTCCCAGCTCTGGGCTGATCAGCTGTGGGTGTATTCAAGGCCACTGTCCATGGCCAATATTGTGTCATGTGAGCGGAGCTGTGGGAAAGACTCCCTGTCAGGATGGGTTTCTTGCTTGGCTCTGTGCTGTGTGTTTGGCCCCAGGCAGGAGTAGCCCCACCCACTGGGGAGATGGCTGCAAGTCATGCATCTCCCCTTTGTTCCCCTGGACCTGAGACAATCAGCAGTGGGTGTGGGAAGGGGTAACCTCCACCCCAGACACTGAGGCATTAGTCCAGACCACTCCCATCTTATCAGCAGCTGTTCCCGGGCTCCCTTTTTTTTTTTTTGAAATGTCAACCCACCATTTCCCCACACCACAGCATGGCTGAGGGACTCAGCCAACTCACTCACTCATTTCAGAATGCAGACTCCTGGTTTCACCAAATGCACATTCCCTGTGGCTTTAGCAGAACTCGTCCAGCTGGTGATACTCTGGAAGTGGTGTTTTCAGTCACTTTCTGGTTTTTTATCTAGTGTTTTCCACTGAGGTGTTTTTTTCTCTGTCTCACCTAGCCACCATCTTAGGTTCCTCTCTAAGACACTTTTGATTGACATTTATCCACCAAAAATACTGTAGGTGACTCCCTGGTGTGATAAGAGGTTAAGGTGTGTATAGGACAAAGTAGTACATGAAAATAGCTGGAGTCTTGAAGATGATATAATTCAGGAGGTACTGTTGTCTCCTTATAGTCATTCCTATATTTTATATTTTATATTCTTATGTAGAACTGTGATTTATTTAATAAAAGATTCTCATTTTCAAAGCCAATCTTGGGCCCAGTATTTCCTGAAACTTGTTATAAACATGGAAGCAGAAGACAAGTAAGTGAAAATGTAGAGTTCTAACATCACTATGAAAAACTGGTCTCAACCTGAAGTATTCAAAATCTTCTCTGTACTTTTGTCTTTTTGTGTGAAATAAATTGTTGATGTGTGGAAGGGGAATAATCTTTAGGAGCAGTCATTCTTGTACTGAGATTTGAAGATATGATGATTTGGGCAGCCCCTGAGTTACTACTTATACTATACCAACTTTCTTGCCAACCACAACACATCATGAAAACCCAGTGGGTATAAGTCTGTTGTGAGGCTAGAAAGAGTCCCACTGGCCCAGTGGAGGTTTGTTTCTAGGTTTGTTTGCAGATAGAAAATTGAGAAAAATTTCCCCTTTACTGAGTGAATTTGCATCTAGGAAACCAGGTGATGCAAAACAAAAAGTTGTATATTTATTGACTGTGTCAGTACAAATGAAAGTGTCAAACTTATCTTTTGGCCATATAAATTTACTCTACAGGCAAATCAACTGCAATAATATCAAAAGGCCCACATAAACAGAAGAAAATTGCCTTCCTAGAGTCATATATGCCACACCTGACTCAGAACATGGCACATTGCCTTGAAATTGTTTTCATCTTCATGTCCTTTGCATCTAAAGGTTAGCTACAGGTGCACTCAAAACTACTAGTCAGTGTGATAAAGGGATACTTAATGATGTGAAAGGAAGTATGATCATTGGATCAAGCTAAGCAATTTTACTAGAATGCTAAGAAATTAGAGTGCTTTGAATTAATCAATAGAAGACTGAATGAAACATGTTTTGTGTTGACCTTATAGCTGGAAGACTTTCTTATATATGCCAGTTCACATTCTCTCCCTAGCAATCAAATGGATGAGAGTCTTGTAGGACCTTTTTATTTCAGTCAGTGACTCAATTTTTCAGTCACCCATTTTATACTTAGATTTCCTTATAAGAATATAACACATATTAAGTCATTTAATCTTCACAAGGACTTTATGGTATCATAAACCACACTTTATAGATGAAGATACTGGGGCAGGGAGAGGATGAGCCTAGGTATTTTAAATGCAGAGCTCACATTCTTAACAACTATGCTATGCTGACCCTCTAAATCATAGCACAAAATCACTTAGAATTCAAATACTGCACATATTTTTCCTTCCTTCCTTGGTCCCCAGAATCACTTTTCAAGTCAGAATCAATCATGCCATCCTTTAAAATGACATTGTGGAGGGTGGGGCAAGATGGTGGCTAGAGAAGTGTGGAATTTAGTTAGTCCTCTAGAGCAATTAATAAATATCCAGGGACAATTAGTAAACAGTCTGGAACAATTGTTGGGATACATACATAACTGAACACACATCATACACCAGTTGGGATTGGGTGGAATGGCTGATATCACAGCATACAACTGTATGTAAAGCCCCAAAACTGCAGAGCTTGTGCCCCTCCTCCACTGGCATGGTAGGTTGAGTTGCAAAATTTCACTTTGGGAGAAAGAAGCATTCTCTACTGGAGCAAGGGAATGTAGCTCAACCAAGCTCCAATTGCAGTTTTAATTAACAAATTTGGACTACTGAACACAAGCTAAAAGCACAGATAAATCCAGACCAAGCAGGAAAGTACTCTGAGGTCTCTTCCAGCAGAGAGGAGGTGGGGCTGATGGAAAAAATATATACATATAAATAAATACAGAGAATTTTGGAGACAGCTGAGCTCAGAATATTGGGAAATGGCTGTGTACCAACAAAGGAGCACATAGAAACAGGTAACAACTGCTGTAGAATGGGTAAACTCAAGGGCTGGGGACTGGCTCTGAATAGGGGCTTTCTCTTTTTTTCATTTTTTTTCTCTCATTCTAAGTAGTTCATTAGAGAAAGCCTCAGGCATTTTCAAATGTCAGCACTGACACAGGAAAGGGTGGAGTTATCAGAATCAGAGAGACAAAGGAGGAGTCCAGGTGTATGAGATAACTCCCTAAAGGGTGCATCTTCCCTAAGAAAAGGGGGGCAGGGCCAAGTTCAATTAGCTGCCTTTTCTCAGAGAATTCAGACCCCAGGGTCTGGGGGGTCAGAAACAACAGGACAGGGTCCACTGAGTATTAAAGGGACTGCACCTCTTTACAACAGTGGGGAACTGTGAGCTGACAAGTGACAGCTCCTGTGCAGCACAGGAAAAACACAGAGTCTAGAGGCCTCACAGAAAAGTATGACAATATTCTATGACTCACCCTCAGGGACACCTGATACTGATTAAACATTCTCCAGACACATGGGCCCTTCAGGTCTGGGAAAATTTGATTAAGGTAATCAAGGAAACCAGATGCCTAGACAACAAAAAATTATGAGCCACATTAGGAAAAACAAAGATATGGACCTGCCAAAGGAACAAACACTTCAACTGAGATACAGAATTGAAACAACTATTTATTAATCAAATAAAACTCCTAAATCAATACAAAAATCAAATCAACTAGTTGAGGGAAGATATGGCAAAAGAGATGAAAGATATAAAGAAGACATTGGTCAAACATAAAGAAGAACCTGAACATTTGAAAAAAATAATTGACAGAACTTATGGGAATGAAAGGCACAATACTGGATTTGAAAACACAATGGAGACATATGACAGCAGATTTGAAGAGGCAGAAGAAAAGTTTCATGAACTGGAGTACAGGACATCTGAAATCCTACATATAAAAGAAAAGCTAGGGAAAAGAATAGAAAAATATAAACAGCATCTTATGGAATTGAATGACAACATGAAGTGCAAGGATATATGTGTCATGGGTGTCCCAGAAGGAGAAAAGAAGGGCAAAGGGGCAGAAAGAATAATGGAGGGAATAATCACTGAAAATATCCTGTCTCTTATGAAAGACATAAAATTACAGATCCAAGAAATGTAGCATAACCCAAACAGAATAGATCCAAATAGACATATTCCAAGGCACTTAATAATCAGATTATCAAATGTCAAAGACAAAGAGAGAATTCTGAAAGCAGCAAAGAAAAGCAATCCTCACATACAAGGGAAGCTCAATAAGACCATGTGTATTTCTCAGTAGAAACTATGGAGGTGAGAAGGAAGTCATATGGTATATTTAAGATACTCAAAGGGAAAAATTGGCAACCAAGAATTCGATATCTGGCAAAATTTTCTTTCAAAAGTGAGGGAGAGTTTGAAATATTCTCAAACAGACTGAGAGAGGTCATGAACAATATAACTGCTCTACAGGAAAAACTAAAGGGAGCACTATAGACAGGAAAAGACAGGAGAAAGATGTCTGCAGTACAATACTGGGTGATGGAAGCACAATAATGTAAGTACACTGAACAAAGATGACTGTAAATTTGATTGAAAAAGGAAGCTTAGGGACATATAGGACATGAGAAGGAAAGATAGAAGATAAAAACTGGGACTCTATAACTTAGTGAAACCTAAAGTGGATAATGATTGTGATTAAATGTACAAATATGTTTTTACTAAGGGAGAACAAATGAGTGTCAACTTTGCAAGGTTTCAAAATGGGGCTGCATTGGGGAAAACTCAATCAATGAAAACTAGAGTCTATAGTTAAGAGTAACATTGTAATATGCTTCCATTAATTGTAACACAGGCAGTATACCAAAGCTAAATGTCTGTAAGAGGGCAATATAAGGGAGGGGTATGAGACTCTTGGCATTGGTATTGTTGTCTGACTTTTTTATTGTATTTTTTTAACTCTTCATTTTATTGAGATATATTCACATACCATGCAGTCATACAAAACAAATTGTACATTCGATTGTTCACAGTACCATTACATAGTTGTACATTCATCACCTAAATCAATCCCTGACACCTTCATTAGCACACACACAAAAATAACAAGAACAATAATTAAAGTGAAAAAGAGCAATTAAAGTAAAAAAAGAACACTGGGTACCTTTGTCTGTTTGTTTGCTTGTTTCCTTCCCCTATTTTTCTACTCATCCATCCATAAACTAGACAAAGAGGAGTGTGGTTCTTATGGCTTTCCCAATCCCACTGTCACCCCTCATAAACTACATTTTTATACAATTGTCTTTGAGATTCATGGGTTCTGGGTTGTAGTTTGATAGTTTCAGGTATCTACCACCAGCTACCCCAATTCTTTAGAACTTAAAAAGGGTTGTCTAAATTGTGCATAAGAGTGCCCACCAGAGTGACCTCTCAGCTCCTTTTGGAATCTCTCTGCCACTGAAGCTTATTTCATTTCCTTAGGATGGAATGTATGGTGTGTGAATAAAACTGTCTAAAAATAAAGAGGGATACAAGTCCTGGAGAAAATATGGAGAAAAGGATGCAACTATTCACCTTTGGTGGGGAAGTAGGGTGGTGCAGCACATGTGGAGTGCAGTGTGATGTTTCCATAGGAAGCTAAGCATGGGGTTTCTATATGGTCTTGCAAATTGGTTATTGTGTATATACATGAGAAGAAGGACATGAATAGACATTTTCACAGTGGGGTTTATGGTGTTATTATTCATGATTTTCAGTGGATGGAGGTGACCTAAGGGTACATAGACTGATGAATGGAATGGTGAACTGTGGTGTATACATACAATGGAATGCTGAGCTGCTACAAGGAGTGAAGGTGTGAGGTGAATGGACATTGAGGACAGCATGTTGAGTGAAATAAATCAGAAATGAAAAAAAAACATTATAATGCCTCATTAATATGGGCTAAATATTATGTGCAAAGTCCAAGAATTCAGTCTGAGAGAAGTTATCAGGGGAATCCTTATTGTAAAGTTTCCTAGATTGTAAGCTCTTAGAGCACTTACATCTATTCCTGAGTTGTAATGGCTATTTCTAATTCTGAGATGCTGAGCTCTTTGTGTATAACCTAGACAGTCCTTGGAAATTTGGGTAGCTGTGTGACACTGGAGACTAAGAGGCAGAGTCTGCCAGCTATGAATGGCAGCATTATGTCAACAGAAATTATTAAGGAGTCTGAAAAAAGAGATCAGAATTCAATTAGAGATATGAACAAAATGGACTTGGTCAGGACTAAGGTAAATCAGACTAAATGGTAAAGGATGATACTGATGGTCTTTTTAAAACTTCAACTTCTATGTGAGGCCAAAGGAAGAGATGTTTATTAGGTGCAAAATCTAAATTTTTTGTAACACATTATATAATTTAACTTGTATGGTCAATTTATTCAAACACCATAATTACATGGAATGTTGGATAGGGAGCGAAATCTGGTTGGATTTTGCAGGTTAGTGTGATGCTCCAATACATCCCAAAGTAATTTGGGCAGAGAATAAAAATGTACTTGTAAAGCACCCTTGAGGAACTGGGAGAAATTCTGGAAATACTGAATTTCCCCACTTTGGGAATTAATGATATTCTCACAAGCATTTTGAGGTAACAATTTAGAGGCTGAGCCCTCAATCTTGGGGCTTGCACTTATGAAGTTGGTTACTGCAAAGGAGAGGTTAAACCTTCTTAAAAGTGTGCCTAAGTGTCCCCCCCAGAGGACCTTTTTTGTTGCTCAGATATGACCCCTCTCTGTAAGCCAATTCTGCAGTTAAATTCACTGCCCTCCACACTACATGGGATATGGCTACCAGGGGTGTAAATTTCCCTGGCAACACGGGACATGAGTTATGGGGATGAGCTTGGCCCTGTCATTGTGGGAAAGAGACTTCTTGGACCAAAAGGGGGAAAAGAAATGAAGCAAAATAAAGTTTCAGTGGCTGAGAGATTTCAAGTAGAGAGGTCACTCTTGAGGTTATTCTTATGCATTATATAGATATCCTTTTTTAGTTTTTGTGTATTGGAATAGCTAGAAGGAAATACCTGAAACTGCTGAACTGCAACCCAGTAGCCTTTATTCATGAAGGTGATTGTATAACTATGTAGCTTACAGTCTGCGACCATGTGATTGTGAAAACTTTGTGTCTCCCACTCCCTTTTTACAGTGTATGGACTGATGAATAGAGAAATGAGAACAAAAAGTAAATGAGGGGGTTGGAGTAAGATGGCAGAGTGGTGAAGTGTGGAATCTAGTTACTCCTCTAGGACAGCTGGCAAATGGCAAGGAACTGTATGGAATAGCTGCTTCAGGGACATCTGTGGCAAGTCATGCATCATGCACCAATGTGGAACAGGTGGAATGGCTGAGATCCCAGCAAAAACTGTAAGTTTCTCTGGCCAAGGGGCAGGTGACCCTCCCTCACAGTCATGGTAGACTGTCTTGGAGCTTGTTCCATAAGGGAAAAAGAACCAATCTGTGCTGGGAGCAAGGAAGGGGGCTCAACATGACAACAATTGCAGAATTATTTAACAAATTTGGACTGCTGAATAAAAGCTCCAAGCACAGATAAATCAGCCTTGGGCACCAAAGGAGCCAGGGGGAATCTGTCCAGCAGAGAGGAGGCAAGGCTGACATAAACAACAAACAAACAAACAAAAAAAAAAAAAACAGAGACTTTTAGAGTCTGAGGTGTTCAGATTACTGGAAAAGGCCTGGGCTCCAAGAAAAAGGGGCACATAGAGACTGTTACCAAATTGGACTCTGGCTTCCAAATCCAGGGAGCTGGGGTTCTGCTCTGAAAGGGTTTTTTTTCCTTGCTTGTTTCCAGACTTTTATCTTTTTACTTTTCAATAGCCTATGAGATCTCCTGTTTCAACACTGCCCTGGGAAAGGTCAGAATTAAGAATTAAATTTCTTGACATCTGAGAGTACCTATTCAAGTGAAAGAGACAAGAACCTAAAGGTCTTTTATTTAAATAGCCCATACTGGAACTGAGAAAACTTGGGGACTGGGGAATGACCTTGAAAAGTGTTCTTTTCTTTATTTTTTTTTTGAAACAACTATTCTAAGTAGATCATTTAAGAAAGCCTCAGATATTTGCAATTGGCCCCTGGATCCAGGCAAGGGGGGAGCTAAGATATGTCTGACAGACAAAGAAGACAATGGGGGCAGGGCCTAGCTCAAAGAGTGGCCCTCCCTCAGAGAACTCAACCCCAGGGGCTAAACAAGAGATACCAGCTTCAGTCAGCCATGCCTCTGGCAGGGACAGTGTCTGTGGATGATTAAAGGCACCTGTGGCACTTCTTTACTCTGTTGGGGAGCTGTGGGCTGACAAGTGCCACCTGATGGACAGAACAGGAAAAGCACAGAGTCTAGAGGCTTCACAGGAGGGTCTGACAACCTGAGGAAAATCATTCTCAGGGAAACATCATACCCTCTTCCTGAGACCTGTGCCTCTCTAGACTGGGAATATCCGATTGGGGTCAATCATATCTGGGGAGACCCTCTCACAAAAAGGTTACATAGAGGCAGGGCAAGAACCAGAAAAACAAGAGTTGAAAAATTCTGATCAACTAAATAGAAGCTAGGTTAGAAGTCTAGAAAAAAGTTGAACTGCATGTCAAAAAACAGATAGAGAACAGTACCAACCAAAAATAAAACTGTATGTAAAAGAGGGAAAAAAACTCCAGAATAAATTAATCAAGAAAATTAGATGTATAAACAGCTAAAAATAAGTAGCCATACTAGGAAATATGAAAATATGGATGAGCCTAAGAAACAAAATAGCACTTAACTGAGATATAGGAATTGAAACAACTAATTAACAAACAAACAAACATGCTAAATCACTACCAAACACAAATAGATAAACTGAGGGGAGATATGACAAAAGATATGAAGGATATAAACGAGAAATTGGGTGAATATAAGGAGGAACTTGAATGTTTGAAAAAAACAAATGGCAGAACTTATGGGAATGAAAGGCACAATAGAAAAGATGAAAGACAAAATGGAGACTTACAATGTCAGATTTGAAGAGGCAGAAGAAAGGTTGAGTGAACTAGATGACAGTAAATATGAAATCCTACATAAAAAGGAACAGATAGGGAAAAGAATGGAAAGATATGAGCAGGGCCTAAGGGAACTGAATGTCAACATGAAGCATATGAATATAACATGTCATGGGTTTTTCAGAAGGAGAATAAAAGGGAAAAGGGGCAGAAAGAATATCAGAAGAAATAATCACTGAAAATTTCCCATCTCTTATGAAAGACATACAATTAGAGATTTAAGAAGTGCAGCATAATCCAGACAGAATAGATCCCAATAGACCCTATTCCAAGACACTAATAAGATTGTCCAATGTCAAAAGTGAAGAGAGAATACTGAAAGCAGCAAGAGAAAATAGATGTATGACATACAAAGGTATGAGCAGATAAGGGTAGGTGCAACAAGACTATGTGCAAATTTCTCAGCAGCAGCAATGGAGATGAGAAGGCATTGGTATGATATACTTAAGACACTGAAACAGAAAAACTGCCAACCAAGGGTTCTAAACCCAGCAAAACTGTCTTTCAAAAATGAGGAAGAGATTAAAATATTTTCAGACAGACACTGAGAGAGTTTGTGAATAAGAGACCTGCAATTCAAGAAATACTAAAGGGAGTGCTACAGGCTAATAGGAAAAGACAGGAGAGACAGGTTTGGGGAAAAGTGTAGAAATGAAGGCTATCAGGAAGGGTAAAAAGACAGAGAGAAAAAAATAAGATACGACGTATGAAAACCAAAAGACAAATTGGTAGAAGAAAGAACTGCCCTTACAGAAATAACATTAAATGTTAATGGATTAAAGTGCCCAATAAAAAGACATAGACTGGAAGACTGGACTAAAAAACTGGACCCATATATATGCTGTCTACAAGAAACTAACTTTAGACACTGGAAAAAAAATGAGCTGAAAATGAAAGGATGGAAAAAGATTTATCACACAAACAACCAGAAAAGAGAGTAGCTATATTAATAGCAGACAAATTATACTTCAAATGTACAGCAACTAACATGTATAAAGAAGGACATGATATATTAATAAAAGTGACAATTCATCAGGAAAACATAACAAACATAAATATTTATGCACTGAGCCAGAGTGCCCCAAAATACATGAGGCAAACCCTGAAAACACTGAAGGGATAAGTAGATACCTCTACAATAATAGTTGGAGACTATAATACACCACTCTTATCAATGGCTACAGCATCTAGATAGAGGATCAATAGGGAAACAGAGATGTTGAAATGTACAATAGATGAACTAGACTTGACAGACATTTTTAGAACACTACACCCCGCAACAGCAGGATACACATTCTTCTCAAGTGCTCATGGGTAATTCTCTAGGATAGACCACATGTGAGGTCAAAAAGCCAGTCTCAACAAATTTAAAAGAATTGATATTATACAAAACATCCTCTTGGATCATAATGGAATGAAGTTGGAAATCAATAACAGGCAGAAGTTCAGAATATTCACAAATATACAGAGGGCAAATAACATGCTTTTAGACAACCAGTGGGTAAAGGAAGAAATTTCAAGAGAAATTGGTAAATACCTCAAGGCAAATGAAAATGAATACACAAAATATGAAAACATGGGATGCAGCAAAGGTGGTGCTGAGAGGGAAATTTATTGCCCTAAATGCATATATTAAACAGGAAGAAAGAAAAAATTGAGAAATTAACAACTTACCTGGAGGAACTACAGAAAGAACAGCAAGCTAACCACAAATCAAACAGAAGGAAAGAAACAACAAAGATTAGAGCAGAAATAAATGAAATTGAGAAGACAAAAACAATAGAGAGAATCAACAAAACCAGAAGTTGGTTCTTTGAGAAAATCAATAAAATTGATGGACCCTTAGCTAGGCTAAGGAAAAAAAAAAAAAACAAGAGAGCAGATGCAAAGAAACACAATCAGAAACAGGAAAATGGACATAACTACTGACCCCACAGAAATAAAGGAGGTAATGAGATGATACTGCAAGCACCAATATGCTAGCAAACTAGACAACTAAGACAAAATGGACAAATTTCTAGTAAAGCATAAACAACCAACATTGACATGAGAAGAAATAGATGACCTAAACAAACCAATCACAAGTAAAGCAATTGAGTCAGTCATCAAAAAGCTCCCAAAAAAGAAAAGCTGGGGACCAATTGGCTTCACATGTAAACTCTACTAAGCATTCAAGAAAGAAGTAATATCAATCCAGGTCAAACTCCAAAGAATTGAAGAGGAGGGGAGGCTACCTAACTCAATTAATAAAGCCAACATCACCCTAATACCAAAGTCATAAAAAGATACTACAAAAAGGAAAATTATAGACCAATCATGTTAATGATTATAGATGCAAAAATCCTTAACAAAATACACACAAATTGAATCCAGCAGCACATTAAAAGAATTATACACCATGACAAAGTGGGATTTATTCCAGGTATGCAAGGCTGGTTCAACACAGGAAAATCAATTAATGTAATACACCACATCAATAAATCAAAGCAGAAGAACCACATGATCATCTCAATCCATGTAGAAAAGACATTTGACAAAATTCAACATCTTTCTTGATGAAAACACTTCAAAGGATAGGAATAGAAGGGAACTTTCTAAATATGATAAAGACACTATAGGAAAACCCCAAGCTAACCTCAGACTCAGTGGGAAAAGACTGAAAGCTTTTCCTGTAAGATCAGGAACAAGAGAGGGATGCCCCCGTCACCACTCTTATTCAACATTGTGCTGGAATTTGTAGCTAAAGCAATTTTGCAAGAAAAAGAAATAAAAGACATTCAAATTGGAGAGGAAAAAGTAAAACATTCACTGTTTACAGATGACATGATCCAATATGTAGAAAATCCAGAAAAATCTACAGCAAAGCTACTGGAGCTAATCAATGAATACAGCAAAGTGGCAGGCTACAAGGTCAACACATAAAAATTAATAGTGTTCCTATACAAAAGGCATGAGCAACAAGAGGAGGAAATCAAGAAAAAAATTCCACTGACAATGGCAACCAAAAGAACCAAGTATTTAGGAATAAACTTAACCAAGGCCACAAAAGACCTATACAGAGGAACCTACAAGAAACTGCTAAAAGAAAACAGGACCAAAAAATGGAAGAACATACCATGTTCACAGACTGGGAGACTAAATATAGTTAAGATGTCAATTCTACCTAAACTGATTTATAGATTCAATGCAAGACCAATTAAAATCCCAAAAACTTATTTTGTAGAAACACAAAAAACAATAACCAATTTTATTTGGAAGGGCATGACATCCCAAATAGCCAAAGATATCTTGGGAATGAGGAACAAAGTGGGAGGTCTCACACTACCTGACTTTGAAGTATATTACAAAACTATGGTGGTCAAAACCGTGTGGTAATGGCATAAAAATAGATATACTGACTAATGGATTCAAATTCAGAGTTCAGAAATAGACCCTCTCATCTATGGACAATTGATTTCTGATATGGGAGTCAAGCAAAAGCAACTGGGACAGAGCAGCCTCTTCAATAAATGGTGTTTGGAGAACTGGATATCCATTTCCAAAAGAGTGAAAGAGGACCCCTATCTCACACTGTATACAAAAATTAACTCAAAATGGATCAAAGACCCAAACATTAGTACTAAGACCATAAGACTTTTAGGAGAAAGCATAAGGAAACAAAGATCTTTTGAAGTGATAGGAGGTGGTTTTCTAGACCTTGCACACAAAGCACAATCAATGAAAGAAAAAATAGATAAATAGGATCTCCTCAAAATTAAACACTTTTGTACATCACAGGACATTGCCAGAAAAGTAAAAAGGCAGTCTATGCAATGAGAGACAATACATGAAAGCACATATCAGATAAGGGTTTAATATCCAGAATATATAAAGAGATCCTACAACTCAACCACAGAAAGACAAAAAAAAAAATTAAAAATGGGCAAAAGACATGAAAAGATGCTCAACTTCACTAGCTATTATGGAAATGCAAATCAAAACCACAATGAGATATCATTTCATACCTACTAGAATGGCCATTATCAATAAAACAGAAAATTACAAGTGCTGGAGAGGTTGTGGAGAAAGAGGAACACTTATTCTCTTTTGGTGAGATTGTAGAATGGTGCAGCCACTCTGGAAGGCAGTGTTGCAGTTCCTCAGGTAACTAAGTATAGAATTGCCAAATGATCCAGCAATTTCATTACTAGATATATACTCAGAGGAACTGAAAAGTGAGACACAAGCAGACATTTTAAACTGATGTTTATAGCAGCATTATTCATGATTGCCAAGAGATGGAAACAGCCCAAATGTCCATCAATTGACAAGTGAATATACAAACTGTGGTATATATGCACAATGGAGTGTTATGCAGTTGTATGACAGAACAAAGTCATGGAACATATAATAACTTGGATGAACCTTGAGAACATTATGTTGAGTTAAGCTAGCCAGAAACAAAAGAACAAATGCTGTATGGTCTCTCTAATATGAACTAACATTGATGAGCAAAATTTGAGAGTCCAAAGCTGAGAACAGAGATTGTCAGCAAATAGAAAGTTGGTAGAGATCATTCATTTGATGCTGAAGAAGCATCAAAAGAATGTTCAGTAGGATTGATTGTGTAGATTCAGAAATGGAGAGCATAATACTCTGTGATGGTAGCACAATATTGTAAGTACACTGAATAAAGATGTCTGTGAGTAAAGCTGAAATAGGAGTGGAATGATAGATGATAAATATTGGGACTGTATAACTTAGTGAAACCTAGAGTGGTCAATAATGGTGAGTAAATGTACAAATATAAAAGTGCTGTTGCATGTTGGAGAACAAATGAATGTCAACCTTTCAAAGTGTCAAAAAGGGAATGGTATTGGGCAAAAATATAATCAAGGCAAACTGCAGTCTATGGTCGACAGTAGCATTGTAATATGCTTCCATTAGATGTAGCAGGGGCAATGTACCAAAGCTGAGTGTATATGAGATGGGGATATGGAAAAGAGGTATGGGAATCTTGGTAGTGGTGTTGTTGTCTGACCTTATTATTATACTGTATTACATGGTATTTTAATTTTTTAATCTTTTTTCAATCATTCTTTTTAAAAATATTTTTGAAATAATGAATATGTTCAAGTGATGTTTGTGGTGATGAATGCCCAACTATATGATGATACTTTGAACAATTGATTATATGCTGTGGATGATTGTATGGTATGTGAATATATCTCTATAAAATTGGAGTGAAAATTATAAATGGAGGGATAAAAGTGACAGAGAAATCATGGAGAGAGGGATGTACCTATTTACTGTTGTTGGGGAAGTAGAATTGAGTAGCCTATATGGAAGAAAGTGTGGTGGTGGTTCCACAAGAAGCAAAGTATGTGGGTGCCATGAGGTTCTGCAGCCTCCTTATGGGACATATACTTGGAAGGTCTGAGAGCAGGGAGATGAATGGACATTTGTTTATGGTGGCAGTAGTCTCAATTTGCAATGGATGGAGGTGGCCTAAGGGTACATTGACGAAAAGAATGGTGAACTGTGGTGCATGCATACAATAGAACATTTAGCAGCTGCAAGAAGGAATGAAGCTGTGAATTGGGTGCAATTAGGTGAATGAATCATGAAGACAGCATTTTGAATGAGGTACACCAGAAACAAAAAGACAAACATTATTATAATGCTTCACTAATATGAACTAGTTATAATGTTTAAACTCTGAGAACTGAATCTTAGAACACAGCTTATCAGGGGAATGCTTATTGTAATGGTCCCTAGATTGTAAGCTCTTACCACAATCACATCTATTCCTGAGTTGTAATGGTTAACTCTAAATTCTGAGATGCTGAGTTCTTTGTGTATAACCTGTTTGGTCTCTGGAACTTTGGGTATCTGTGTGACACCTGAATCTCAAACCAAGAGCACAGACTATGAATGTATTACCTCATACAGCAACTGCTTTAAAAACTGAAAAAGAGCTCATACCTCAATTAGAGATATGAGTGAAGTGGATATGGTTAGGACTAAGGCAAATCAGACCAAAGGGTAAAGGATGATATTGACTGTGCTTTAAAACTTCAACTTCTATGTGAGAACAAGGGGAGAGATGATGATTTGGCGAAGGATCTATATTTTCTATAGCACACTAAATAATTCAACTTCTATGGTCAGTTTTTTTCAAACACCATAATTACATGGAACTTTGAATAGGAAGTGAGGTCTGGTAGTTTTGTACAGGTTAGTGTGAAACTCTGATACATCCTAAAGTAATTTGGTCAGAGAATGAGGATACATTTGCAGAGAACCCTGGGGAACAGGGGAAGAATGCAGAAACTTTTGGGTTGTTACTGGTGTTCTCACAAACATTGATGAATGACAGTTTGGTAGGATGTGCCCTCGATCTTGGGACATGTCCATGTGAAGCTTGTTGCTGCAAAGAAGATGCTGAGCCTACTTATAATTGGGCCTAAGTGTCTTCCCCAGAAAACCTCTTTATTGCTCAGATGTGGTGCTCTCTCCTCTCTCTCTCTCTCTCTCTCTCTCTCTCTCTCTCTCTCTCTCTCTCTCTCTCTCTCTCTCCCCCCACACACACAGCAGGTGAACTCATTGCCCTTGCCCTCCCTACTAGGTGAGACTTGACTCCCAAGGATATAAATCTCCCTGGCAACATAGGACATGACTCTCTTGGGGATGAGCCTGGACGCGGCATCATGTGATTGAAAAAATCTTTTTGTCAGGAAGGAGGAAGTGAAATGAAGCAAAACAAAGTTTCATTGACGGAGAGATTTCAAATGGAGTCAAGAGGCCACTCTTGAGGTCATTCTTATGTGCTGTATAGATATTCCTTTTTAGTTTTTAGCATATTGGAATAGCTAGAAAGAAATACTTGAAACTATTGAACTGAAACCCAGTAGCCTCAATTCTTGAAGATGATCACATAGCTATGTAGCTTACATGGTATGACTGTGTGATTGTGAAAACCTTGTGGCTCATACTCCTTTTGTCCAGTGTATGGACAGATAAGTAGACAAATGGGGACAAAAACTAAATGAAAATAGGGTGGGATGGGGGATGGACTGCTTTGGATGTTCTATTGTACATTTTTATTTTTATTTTTATTTTTTAAGATAAATGTTCAAAAGTTTATTCTAGTGATGAATGCACTTCTGTATGATGGTACTGTGAATAGTTGATTGTACACTGTGGATGATTTTATGGTATGTGAATATATTTCAATAAAACTGTATTTTAAAAATGGCCAGATAGGCCCTGAAACCCAGAGGTATCAGTCTCTCAAAGAACATCAACCAGTTTCATTCTTATACCCCATAAATTTGAAACCCCTTTCCAACATGAAGAAGTTAAAATGGTCATTGCCCAGGTATCCCTGATGATTGAGAGAATGATCAAATGAGAGGGAAGAGGTATAACTGAGAAATTAAGATTTAACAAATGATTATGACTACTTTCTCATTATATAGACATTTATTTACAGTTTCTAATGTCTTAGAATAGTCAGGGGGAAATGTCTGAAATTGTTGAACTGTAATCCAGTAGCCTTGATGTTTGATAATGACTGTATAACTAAATAGCTTTTATCATGTGATGGTGTGATTGTAAAAACCTTGTGACTGACACTCCCTTTATTCAATGTATGGGTAGATGAGCAATAAAATAAAGACATGCATGAAAAAACAAACAAACAAAAAAGAACAAACCTCTGGACTCCTGAAATGTGATCCTATTTGGAAATAGGATTTTGTGATTAGCTAAAATGCAGCCAAACTGTATTAAGATGGGCTCTAATCCATGATGACTAAAGTCCTTATAAGGAGAGGAAATTTGAAAAGTCAGACAGACAGACAGACTGAAAAGACAGTCATGTGACAGAGACAGAGTTTGAGTTATGTACAAGTCAAAGAATGCCATGGTTTGTTGGCCATCACTGGTACCCTATGGACTTGTGAAAGCATGGCCTTGCTAACACTTACAGATTAAAAACTTCTAGCCTCCATAACTGTGAGACATTAAATTCCTGTTGTTTTAAGCAAAAAATAAAAGTAAATGAATAATAGGGAGGGATGGAGGTATTGGGATGTTTGGGGTGTTCCTTTTTACTTTAACTTTTATTCTTATTCTTTTTTGTGTTTGGTAATGAAAATGTTCAGAAATTGATTGTGGTGATGAATGCACAACTATATAATGGTACTGTGAACAATCAATTGTACACCATAGATGATTGTATGGTATGTGAATATATCTCAACAAAATTGAATTTTGAAAAAAAATGACATTGCTTCTTACCACCCAATTCCTGAATGTTATCGCTTGTTGCCAGAACAATTAGAGTATTCTAATTTTCTCTACATGCTTCAGCTCTAGTTCATCATATACAATGCTACAAAATTAAAATTTCTGGAGACAAACTGATTTGTTTGCTCAAACATCTGCTCTTTGCCCTAATGTAAAAAATGTTCTACTCCAGTCAAACCCATATCTTAATTCTACATTTGTGTCTTGGCCACTTTTTGTAACCACTGCACTCAATTAAAATTGTTTCCCCTTCTCTCTCTATCTATGCAAAGTGAATACACAAATTTCAGGTCATATCTTAAAGCTTCTCTTAATCTCCATGATGAATCTCAGCCATCATATTCATTATCTACACCAAACATCTGGCAACTATTCATCACACCCTAGCTCTCTGCTTTGACTTTGTAGTTAAAAGTGAACGTTATAATTGATGATATTATTATGTGTTTGTAGAAGGTTTAGCTGATTTTGAATTGAATAGATGCTGACCACAAGATATTCAACATTTTCCTTTTACCAAAATTCCTTCTTCTGAAAGAGAAGACAAGAAAATTCAGGTTAATTTATAATTAAGTTATTTTACATCTTGTTAAAAGAATTTCTGTCTTACCCATCCAGAACTCATGTCTCTACTGTGTAAAAGTTATTTAGTACTAAGAGTTATTTTTGTTTGATACTGCTCCTATTTAAAATTTTAACTTGATCCTTTAAACCTTTAAAAATGACTAGCAGTAAATTCGCCCTGTACCATGAAAGATAACCCATATCTAGAGAAGATAGAATCTGGAAATGTGAACAACTTTCAGATTTGATAATGATCATAATCATTGGTATTTCAGCATGTGTTTGGGGTAGAGAGTGGGAAATTGGGAAACATGGTGAAGGATGGAGTGATGAAAAATAAAAAAAATATAGCCAAATTCATTTTTGACCTATGGATATAGAAGGATTGTTCTTTGGCTTGTGAATGATTTCACAATTTTACCATCTTCCTCCAATTATAAGCAATGTATTCCTAAATGTATAAGACTGGTTTGTGAAAATCAACAACATGGAAATCAGGGTAGCATTTAATGTCAGAAAGTAATTTAATGGAAAATATTTTCATCTTTTCATCAGGTAAAGTAAACCTTATAAACATTTCAGGGGATGATCAACACAATGAAAACACACTTTCAATGAAAAGTCAAAATGCAATTGCTAAAGCTTTCTGATAGTTAAAATTCTTTTAGGGAAAGCTTTAACTTGCATTAATCATATATAGCTATAAATCTTAATTATTTGACATAAGGGGCTATGCAAATATTGATATAAGATTGAAATGTTACAAAAAACACCACCATTATCTAATGAGGTCTTCATGTTTGGTGACAGAAAGAAGTAAAGATTAGCATTACACGTTCTCAAAATTATCTGTCACTCCTACAGGCTAACAGTTTTCTCATGTAATAGAAAATAGCTGTGATTAACAGATTTATAACATGTTGATTAAAGAACAAGGAAAGTAAAAGTCCTCCAATAATGTTCTGGAAAAAAGTAACATATTTTGGTATTTTAGAATTATCAAAATATGAGTTTCACTTCAGAATTGCCAGGAAAATAATGAAAAATTCTTTGTGAAATACATGCTCTTTAAATTCAGTTTCTCACTGATGTGTAAATGAACTTGAAACAAATCAAAGTGTAATATAACAGGCACAAGGCAAGATGTTTTTAATGACATATGCTTCCATAAAAAGTAGACATTGTTCTTTTAATATTTTCATTACTGAAATTTTTACAGAGATATTTTCAACTAATAGCAAATCTGTCTTTTGTCTACTATATTCTTGGAATTTAGGAAGATATACCCAGAGTCTAAATAGAGCTAACAATAATAAAAATGAATTGGCTTTTCTTGGATGAATAGAAATTTCATGAAGGTATCCTTGCTTTGTGTAACAAATGTGTAAACTAAATGCATAAAAACTTTCTTCATAAATGAAAAAGCAAAAGAAAATGTATAATAATGTTTAGAGCAAACAATAAAATATTGGCCTAGTTTGCTTTTTCAGTCAGTCTAGATATTCATATAAAAATATCTTTGTTAACAAGTAGGAGGTGTGTTTTGAGGATAGGATTGTGGCAGAAACTTTATTTTCGAAATAGAAAAAATATAGGAAGCACAGAGATTCATAATATATTTTCTGTGCTGTATGCAAACATAGGCAGTATAATTTTAAAGATATTAATTATTCAGTTCTGAAATGCTTCTACTTAAAAATTAAACTGCTTCATGATAGTATTTTCAACCTAGAAGGCTAATTTTCACTCTAGTCTTAAGAGAGCAAAAGTCTTCTCCTGATAATGCATCTTTATGTGGCAGCTATTTTCTAGCAGTCATTAGACATTTAAATTCTTTGCTTTCCTTAAGTTTCTTTACTTCTTTAGTCTTTGTGGGTTGTTGATGCCACAGTAGGAACATTTTTGCAATGTGCTAAATCAGCAGGAAAACTTCACAAACTTGTTTAAGGTATCTTGAACATTGGTTAAGTGGGGAAAGGAGATTCATCAGAAAAGTGTATGGAGTTTTAAAGTGAGTTTATGAAGCAGATTAAAACTGGCAGAACTTGCAACAGTGGAAACTAACTAGTTTCAGATTTAAGAAAAAGTTATGTTAAAAAGTGTGTTAGAACTTCAAATAGGAACTAAATGAGCAAGTGACTCACATTACCACATGTAAATCAAATTGAATTCAGGCATTTGTTGTGAAAAAATTCAAACAATTACCAACTATTCATGCAAAATTATGCTTCAGTCACATATACAAAGTGGCCAGATCTTAAGTTTCAACTGTCCCACTACAAGACAGTTAGACCACATCTGTGTTATTATTTTCAATTCTTGGTACCACATTTTAAATGCAAGTATTTCCAGAGGCAGGTAACTAATATGGTTAAAGAGACTGAAACCCCACAATATTTAGGCTAATTGAAAGAAACATAGGAAACACTTGATAGTTATCTTCAAATCATTTGACTACAATACAGGAGAAGGGGTATATGTACTTACTCAGTGAAGCTCTGGAAGGTTAATCTGAGAAAATGTCAACTCAATGTGAAGAAAAGATTTATTAAAATAAAAATGTAAACCAAGGACCAGACTGCCTCTTGATGAAGCTAGCAGGTCACCACTGACCATGATCTAGCAGGAACAAAGAGACAGTCCATCAGAAATAAAATGATTCACTAAATTAAAATTAATCACATTTTTGTTGTTTTAAATAATGAAAATTCATATAACTATCTATAGAATTGCTACAAAAAGGTCTAAATAATCTCATATGTTTTACTAAACTATCAAAAATTCAAAATCCCTTGCCAATATCAGTAACAACACATCTTATGAAAGTGAGCTTAAGTAATTTACAAAAGTTCTTTGTGTCATGAAACATCAAGCTTTTCAAATTTAATCATAATTCTTAATTTGGTAAAATCTGATGTTTTACAGATTAACTAACTTCTTTTTAAGCCATGGGCCATTGGTCCATGGATGAACTATATAATTTTATTATCTTAAGCTTATACTAAAAATTGAGTCTGAAGTAAAGAATTTATTCATTTATGCAGCATTAATAAACTAATTTTATTGTTGTCTACAAATGTTATAAGATATTTTAGCTTGGAATTTTGTATAAGTTCTCCCAGGAAAATTCAATGTTTGGCTTGCTGAAGATAGACTAGTCTTCAGTGATTCACATCTAAAACCAGAGCCAAGCACTGCATGGGAGAAACTGGCCTAATTTACAGCCTTACTTCTAAAATTATAGCTACAATTGGACCAATTTGTCTTCCAAGATGACCATTTATACAAGGATAAATATTTATATGAAGCTTAAAAATCCAAGGAACTCCATGAATGTCAGAGTCATGAAGCCTAGGCCTGAACAATTCTTGGGACAAACAACTTGTCCAATAATAATCTTCATAAATGCATTAAACTCCAACTGTGTGGTAGACTCTCCCTAACCAATGGAGATGCAAAAATGACCATGGCATTGGCTGTCACTGTACCCCTATGAAATTCAGTCTGGTGGAAGACAGAAAAATGATAATGACAATATGATGCAATATTTGCTTTAATAGAGGCAGTTGCCAATGGCCATGGGAGCCCAGAAAAAAGAGGAATGAGAGAAGGTGTTATTTCAGAGGTTATGTTTGAAGATGATTAGGTGGACAGGTAATGAAGAGAATTCCAGACAGAAGGAATAGTATACAAACAACCAGAATGTTTGGAAGAACATGAGTTGTTCTTAGAGGGTAAGTGAATATTAGAATACATATGGTGAAGTGGTGAGAGATGAGTCAAGACAACTATTGAATTAAACTTTCTTAACACATGGATGAATCCTGAAGATATCATGCTGAGTGAAATAAGCCAAATATTACATGATCTCACTTATATGCAATAATTAGAGTATGAAAATTCATATAATATAAAAGAATTCAGGTTACCATGGACCAGATGGGGGTTGGGAATGGGAAATTAATGCTTGTGGGAACCCTGGGCCCCAAAGTGTCTTGAAGACTGCGCACAGCAGTTTGCTAGATCTAGGACAGTTAATGTTTGACCTATTCTCCTTGTAAAATCAGGCCCCATGCTAAATGTCATCTAAAACTACCTCCTCCCTGAGACTCCCTGAGAAACTTTCTACAAGTTAAACTATAATCCTTCCCTCTTCCTTGTTGATTACAATCAATTCCTCCCTGTCAAATATAGCTACCTTGTTGCAGGATATGAGTACTAAATTAAGTCAATTTCACTTTGTTCTAAACCTTGCTAAAGCTTATTTAGTATTTTAGATCCCTCTAGCCAGACTGAGTCCACCTTCATGTTGGAAAACCAACAATGGACATTTGCTGTGCTTCAACAAGGATATATTCACAGTCCCACCATCTGCCATGGACTGGTAGTACAATATTTAAAGAAAAGGCACTATAATGGTGTTATCATAAACTAACCAGTAATTCTTTTCCAGAACTAGTAATTGCTGCTAGCACAGTGGTGACCCACCTTGAAAGTCTATGATGGGCAATGAATCAAAGCACATTACAAGATCCTGGACATTCTATCAAGTTCTTGGGTATTGTGTGGTTGGGGAAAACTAAAGCTATTCCTTCAGCTGTTGTTGTTAAAATAGAAAGTTACCCTACACTGCTAACTCCTGAGAAATCAATAGCCTTTCCTGGTTTATTAGGTTATTGGAAACTGTTTATACTCTATTTCAAAATTTTAAAACTTTGTACACCCTAATTAGAAAAGGAAAAGCATGGGAACGGGATTTTCCATGCAGGCTGTGTTTATAAAAGCTAAGCAAACTATCACACAAGCACAGGCTTTAAGGGGGGGTGAACCCTGATATAGCCTGTGAATTGGATGTGGCCAGTGCCAATATTGGCTTTGGGTGGGGTTTGTGGCAAAGGCAAGAGGCTAAATGTGTAACTATTAGATTCTGGTCCCAACTTTGGAAGGGCACAGTACCCAGATATAGCCAGTTGGAAAAGCAATTGTGTGCAGCTTATAATGCTCTGTTACAAGTCAAAGGTCTAACTCAAAGGTGCCCAGTGTCCTTACAGGTTGCCATAGCCATACAGGGGTGGATACAGTAGACTATAAATAAGCCTCATTTGGGGAGTGTTCAGCTAAGCACACTGACAAAATAGAAAGCCTACATCCCACAATGCTGAATTTTTAACAACAGTCCTGTGAGTGCAGAGATGCATGAAATTTTAGGACCCATCTCCCATGTGGAAGAGCAGCATGCCCTGCCTTCTGCTGATCCTCCTGAGATGGCTCCTTCCATGCCCACCATTGATGGATAAGGGAGTATACCTGACTCTTCATGGTATACTGATGAATTGGCACTTGGGCAACATGATACCTGGATGGCTGCGACTGTCCAGCTAAGTATTGACATCATGTGGTGGGAGACTGGAACTTTGCAAAGCAGCCAGTGGGTTGAGCTTCAGGCTGTATGGATGGTAATTGTCCATGAACCAGGGGACACCTTGACTGTCTGCCCAGATAATTGGGCCATATATTGAGGCCTAACAGTATGGATGGCCTTGTTGAAGCAGGAGCAATGGATGGTGGTTGACTGCCCCCTTTGGGGGAAGGAATTGGGGGAAGACATCTGGACAGCCTGCCAGAAATGTAAGATAACTGCTTTCCGTATTTCTGCCCATAATGTTAACTCATTGCCAGGTAATGCAGAAGTGGATGCCATAGTGAAATTCTGTAGCCTAACACCAACGATGCATAAGGCAACTGAATGGCTGCATCAGAAAACTGGGCAGTGAGGGTACCAGACCCTGTGGAAGTTGGCACAGCAGTTTCAGCTGCCTATCATCCCACAAGAGTTAAATGGAGTAGAGGATGCTAGCTCCTCCTGCTCACTGTGATGGTCCAGAATGCTTCCTCATGACTTGGACCCACTGGCCGAGAACAGATTCCTCTCATCTGGTGGCAAGTAGACTATACTGGCCCCCTTCCTCTGTCCAAAGAGGCAAAATATACCTTAACCACTGTATATGGCTATGGGACTGCTGCTGACCTTCCCAGGGGGCAAGGCCAACTAACAAGCTACCATACGTAGCTTAGAAAAATTAAGTGCATTTTTGGTGTCCCCACACATGTAAAAAGTGATGGGGGACCCCCTTCACCAGGCAATTAACCTAGGCCCAGGCTACAGAACATAATGTCCTTTGGATGTTTCACTTGCCCTATAATCCCACAGCAGCTGGATTAATTGGAAGAAAGAATGGCCTTTTAAAGGAACACTTAAAGGATAATAGAAACTCCTTACAACAATGGATTTGATGACTGTACCAACATTAACTCCAGACCCAAAGCAGTTGTTCCTACTCCTGTGGAAATGGTAACCGCGGGGCCCATGCAAGCCTTACAAATTCAAATAAGGGGGGCCAGCTGCCCTCAAGCTGCAATGAGGTAATGATAATAATCTGCTCTTGCCTGTGCCACAAACACTAGAAATTTAGGAAAATAAGGTCAATTGGCTCTGGTTCTGGTCCATGAAGCCAAGCTGGTTAAGAATCCTAAACCCATGTGATATTATGCCAAAGGTTGTTTGTATTCCCCATCTGGGATCCCTAACCCCCAGGGAACTGTATGTGTAACTTTGCAACCCCAAAGTAACTGAAGATCTGACCCTGAAGGGCTCCCACAGGGAGAGAAAATACGGCACTTAAAAAACTCCTTCACCTGGAAATCTATCCACTAATGAAAACTCAGCTTATATATATTGTTCCCACATGTGCTATTAATTCTTGTTAAAAACTTGTATATTACTGTTTTAATAATGCTTTAACTAAAGTGTTTTAAGTATTTAGCATTATTCTAACAAGTTTTAATTTTAGTGGTAATTGTATGCTGTAGAATGTCTGCTTGGAAACAGTTTCCAAAATTATTTTGGTAACTTAAGTATAAGGTATAAAGGATGATTTGTATTAAAAGGAAAAGGAAAGCAGTTTTGTCCTAAATGATTCATTATTTCAGAATGAAAAAGAGAAACTGTAGGACAAAAAATCTGTATGGATATAGAAAGTTGCAGAAAGTTTGTGGAAAGGGAAATTTATTTCTGTGGATAAAGTTAGGAAATGGGAAAAAAAAAACCCACTAGATATAGAATAAAGCAGATGGCCTGGTAGTTTTATCCTTTAGCTATTTTAGCCCCAGGTATACCTGTGCTTTAATTAATATTCAGTGTTGTGTATATGTATCCAATAACTCACAAAATGTAACACAAGCTCTTGATCACATGCCAGATCATACACAAAATATTGAGCATTTATCTGATGATCCTTTGTCCAAATGGTTTAATTCTTTAACTTGGCCATGGTGCCGCTTGGTAATAGGATTACTGTCCATATGCACTGGCTGACTTGTACTCTGCTTTCACTGCATTTCTGGTGTGAATTATGGATGCAATGTCTGTCTTATGGTCAATGCAAATTGCTGCATGGGGGTGGACTGTGGGAACCCCAGGCCCCAAAGTGTCTTGAAGACTGCATACAGCAGTTTACTTGACCTAGGACAATTAATGTTTGACCTATTCTCCTTGTAAAATCAGGCCTTCACACTAAATATAATCTAAAACTACCTCCTCCCTGAGACTCCCTGAGATACTGTTATCTACAAGATAATCTATAATCCTCCCCTCATTCCTGTTTTGGTAATAGATGGTGGTGATGGTGACACAACATTGTGAATATAGTTAACACTACTTAATTGAATATCTGAAAGTAGATCAAATGGGAAATTTTACATTACATATATGCTAACAGAATAAAAATTAAAACCCATAGAATGGTACAACACAAAGAATGAACCCTAATATAAACTATGGACTATAGTTAACTGTATAATTATAACAGGATTGTGTCATCAATTATAACAAAATTACAACACCAATGCAAAATATTAATAGGGAAAACAGTGTGCATGAGGGGGAATATATGGGAAGACTATAATTAATGCATGATTTTTCTGTAAACCTACAATTGCTCTAAATTAAATATGAACCAATATAGAACAAAAAACTAATAATTTTTATTTTGAAAATCTTGAGATGCCTGTAATGCATGTATGTATGTAAGTAGAAGTGTCCAGTAGGAAGTTGGAATTATAGATCTGGAATTCAATATTTCTTCCTCAGAGTGGTTTTTTAATTACCCAATGTTGGTGTATTCAACTAGTTGTAGAGTTTAATGTATTTGTCTTGAAATACAACATTTCTCACTTCTGATGGTGACATTAAAATTAAAGTTGATAGTTTTACAATAAAATGTGCATAGAATTATAAAATTGAAATAAATCTCAGAAATTATAGACTTTTTTGTTTTGAATTGAAAACTATACCTAATGCATTACCAGAAACACCACTGACTTATTTAATATCTCTGGCATAGGTGACTAAAAACTCCCTTGATAATATGTTCTAGCACCTCACTAAGCTGACAGGAAGATTTTGCTAATGCCAGCCTATATCCTTCATGATGTAAGTTTAGTTCCTTCATTTTGAACTTCCCTTAGTGGAAATTGGAAAAATCAGCAAATTTTAAATTGTTGGATACAGACTTTAGATTTTAACTGAATTATAAACTTGGCAATATTTATGAATTTAAAGCATGAAATATAAACTAGATTCATCACAATATTTTCAAACTGCATTGGAATGTGATAAAACAGTCTTCAGAATTGTCAACATTAAAGGCACAAAGCACCATCTTTGAAATGATTTTCTATGACTTCTAGAGTGGTTATTTTGGGATTAACTGTGTGAAAGTGTTTTTAATCCATACAGATCTCATATGAAATGAGCAATCCTAATAAATGAAAACAAATCACTATTTGCAATCCTGTATGCAATATCAGCCATGCACAATCTTAGGAAACTTTAATTTCTTACTCAACTATAAAATGTATTTTTATCAGAAGTTTATGTGTATTCTAAATGAATCATTAATATATTGGCATCATTTTTATACAATCACAAAGGGTAAATATAATCCAAATTTTTAGTCATAAAATTTGACTCTGTGCTTACTCATCCTCATACCACTGATTTCAGGGATGAGTGATAAAGGAAGATAGAAATGATGAAGGACAAAAATGATCTCTTAAACATCAATTACTCCCTCTTGATAACACTGACTAATTGAAAAAATGTCTGAGTAAAAATATTCCTCTTTTTCTGAACTTGACCAAGCATAGCATCTTCATAAGAAAATATAGCCTTCTGGTCATTGTAGCTAAAGCTGGACACATCCAACCTCTTACTTCTTAAATTCCAAAGGGAGAATATGAAGGGAAATATAACCTATTTTCCCTAAATTATGGATAATCAATTTCCAATGTAGCAGGTTTGTTTATTTTCATATTTAATTGATTTTTTACTATGCTCTAATGTAGGCTAAACTGTATTCCAGATGGCAAAAAAAAGGAAAAATTCCCCATGAACCAAAAGGCCACATGAAAGAGAAATGCATACACCAACAATATAAAACAAGATCTATGAGATGAATTTATTTGCTATATGAACTTACAATCTGCTGAGTGTGTATGGGAGGGAAGAGTGCAGGGGGGTACAAACAAAACCAAACAATCCCATCAAAGAAATGCATGATGATGGCAAGAATCCCTAAACCTTTACTGACTCCCCATTTCTATAGCTTACCAAATTACCTCTATCAAATTCATTGCTTTAAAAGGAATTGTAATGTGGTGACTAAGAACCCCAATCCTGAAGTAAGATAGACCTGGGTTCATAATCCTGGTTCTATTATGTACTCCCTGGGTGACCTTAGTCAAGCAAAACACTAACGTTTGGTTTTCTCACGCATAAAATGTACTAACACTTACTTTATAGGTTCATGTGATGTTAAATCCTATAATCCATGCAAAATGGCACATACCATTAAATTATTATAATTATTATTATAACTTATTCCTATTTTATTAATCAAAAGCCCCTATAAAACTTAGGTTGTTACTTATTTATTAGTGATATTTTCCACTCTCCTTTTCTGACTAGAGTTTTCTTGAGAACACCTAATCACATACCTGAAATACAACTACAAAATTTACATACAATTACCTAGCTACTATTGTTTTTAGTAGCACACCCAGTTATACCTGCCAGTATTTTTCCCTTCATAGAATATTCCTAAGTGTGAACTAGAAAAAAGTCTTCTGAATTCTATATCACAATTAGAGGTGACCAAATTACCAGATTGGTCTTACCTCACAGAACCTATTAGGAAAAGAATGATGTTTAACTGACTCTTTGAACTCCTTGCTAACTGCCTTCCAAATCAGTGATATTTAAAGATTGAAAGTTTAAGTCTACCACTTCTGTTCAATCTACCAAGCTGCAAATGATGGAATTAGCTGAATGCCATTCTAGAGGAAACAGATAGAGATGGCAAACCACAGGTGGAATTAGATGTGAGCTATTTATAGAAGAAACATCACTGCAAACTATGTTTGATATAGCATTATGACTATTCAGAGCTTTGACTTCCTATTTATCACCCAATACACATTATATTTCTATGTACCAAAGGACAAGATCTACAATAATTGAATATTCTACTAAATTTTAATATCCTGGAAGCCATATCTCTCTGTCTCCAGATTTGAAAGACTAGTCTAAAATTTAGGAAATATAATGTTGTTAATTATAGCGCAATGCTTCAAGGTGGCCATCAGTATAACAAGAAAAACTATAACAAAAATAAGCTGCTATCCTTAGAAAGGTTCTAAAATTCATGTCTCCTATAAATTGCATTTTAAAATTTAGAAACCAAAATTAGATAGTGGTGATGGCTACACAACCCTGCAAATGTACTAAAAAGCACTGAATTGATCACTTTTAAAGGGGTGAATTTTATGGTTTATGAATTAGTATCTCAATAGAGCTGCTACTAAGAAATTAGAAACCATGTTAAGAGTAACAGAAAAAAGTCCCATTTCAATCTCCTCATCCTCAGTGCAGAGCAAAAAAAGGAACACTAGTTTATAAAAGAAATTAAAATTGGCAACTGTTTAACTAAAGATACAGGGTAATTTCAACAAACTTTTCAAGCATTTTAAAAACATTTCACATGTAGACATTTTTCCTAAATCTAGGTGAATTACAAATGACCTAGGTCTAGTTGCCAGTATCTATAAAATTATATAAAATAGAAAGGCCAACTGCTTCCTTTTACTTCCTTGTCATCATTCAGAAGGCTGGAGGTCTGCAGAGAAGAGGAGAAAATTGGAGGAAATGACAGACTCTAGTAAGTCAAATTGTTATTAACTAAGAATGAATTAATATTGTCCCAGGTGATCTCCAGAGTTCTTATTAATCATCTTCTTCCTTCTACTTTGAAATCTGAAACTAGAAAAAATAAGACAGAAAATGCAGGCATCAGCCTCAAAGGACATTAAAGTTTAAGAAATTTGAAATGGAATAAAATGATAAATGGAAGATCACACCAACAGAAAACATTTCAAATTCAAATTGGATTTCCAATTCCTGAAATCAATCTCAAATTAAAATTGTGTGGAGTAACATACTTTATAACTTGAAAATATAGCAAAGGTGTTGAAGTTTTGCTACCCTTTCTCAGAGGTGTTTAACTAAATTTGATTGGCTATGGCTAGGTAGACGTGAAAGTTTGGTCTTATCTTCCCTTAAGGTACCAGAATGATTTACCTGAAGTTTTTATGCTTAGTGCCAGATTGATTCATCAACAAATTTGGACACCTTTGACTTCTGTCTTGGTTATTAGATGGAGGGTTTATCTTGGGGAATATCAGAAATACCAAGTTATAGATGCATTTCTGTAATTATTTTCTGATGAATATTATATAGCTGAGAATTTTTACTAGGTCTTATAGGTCTTGCATATATTAGGGCAAATAAGAAATTTAATGGATGTTGAATTCTTCTGAGAAAAGGCCCTAAGTAAATACATAACTTCCAGTGCCTCTGACTTAATTAGTCCCTTTCTATGAAAATATAATATTAATGCAATGTTTGGTTACCACATGGATTGATTCCAATGTCATAAAAATCTCCAACATTCTCCAAATTTTTTTTAAAAAAAAGCAGTTTTGTTCATACACCATACAATCCATCCAACCTGTACAATCAATGGCTCTCAGTATAATCAATGCTGTGCTTCCATAACCAAAATCAATTTTAGAACATTTTCATTGTTCCATAAAGAAAAACCCCATACCCCTTATACCCTATCTCCCCCCTCCATTATTGACTCCTATTGTTGGCCTGGCACCTTTGTTATAATGGATGGAAGAGTATTGTTTTGGTTTGCTAAAACTGCTGAAATGCAACATACCAGAAATGGGCTGACTTTAACAATGGGCATGAATTAGCTTACAAATTTATAGTTCTAAGGCCATGAAAATGTCCCAATTAAGACATCAACAGGATGATACCTTCCTGTCTCTGAAGACAGGCGGCTGGCATCCAGAACATCTCTGTCACATAGAAAGGCACATGGCTGTTGTTGGCTGGTCCTTTGCTTTCCTCCAGGGGTTTCATTGCTTTCAGCTTCTGGTTTCAGTGGCTCCCTCTCTGAGCTTCTGTGGGTCCTCTCCTATGTTCTCCAGGGCTTTTCTCTCTAAGCTTCTCTTAATTTCATCTCATATCTTCTGTATCTCTTTCTTTTATCCTATTACAAAGGATTCCAGTCAGAGGATTAAGTCCCACTCTGAATGGGGTGGATCGCATCTCAATTGAAATAACCTAATCAAAAAGTCTCACCTACAATAGGTCTGCACCCATAAGAATGGATTAAAAGAACATGGCCTTATATCTCAGTAAATTTGCAGGGGGGGAAATAACATGGCCTTTTCCATAGTACATAATTTCAAGCCACCACAAATGTTATGCTACTTTTAACCATAGTCCATAATTTGCACTAGGTATATTTTTCCCATATACCACCCTATCATTAACACCATGCAATAGTGACATACATTGGTTTTAGTTCATGGAAAAACATTCTTATATTTGTACTAATAAACACCTTCATCATTCACAACAGTGCACACTGTGTTATACAGTCCCATGTTTCATCCCCTAGCTTTCCTTCTAGTGACATACATGACCCTAAATTTTCCTTAACCCACACTCACACACATGACTCAGCACCATTAATTACACTCACAATAATGTGCTACCATCACCTCCATCCATTTCCACACATTTACAATCAACCTTATTAAAAATTCTTCAAAAATCAAGCATCAGCTCCCTATTCTCTAGTCTCATTCTATCTTCTATCTTCTAGATTCTAGATACCAACTCCTTGAGCTTGCTCATTATATTTAGTTCATATTTGTGAAATCATAAAATATTTGTCCTTTTGCATCAAGCTTATTGCACACAAAATAATGTCCTCAAGGTTCTTCCATGTTATCACATGCATCAAGACTTCATTTCTCCTTATAGCTGAATAATATGCATATATATATATATATATATATATATATATCATTTTGTTTATATATTATCAGTAGATGGACACAGGTTGCTTCCATCTTTTGGCAATTGTGAAAAATGCTGATATGAACATTGGTATGCAAATGTCTGTTCATGTCCCTGCTTTCATTTCTTCTGAGTATATACCTAGTAGTGGGATTGCCAGATCATATGACAGTTCTATACTTAGCTTCATGAGAAACTGCCACACTGTCTTCCATAGCAGCTGTAACATTTTGCATTTCCACCAGCAGTGACTAAGTGTTCCTCTTTCTCCACATCCACTCTAACACTTGTGGTTTTCTGTTTGTTTAATACTGACCATTTCAGTAGGTGTGAAATAACTCATTGTGGTTTTGAGTTGCATTTCCCTAATAGCTGGTGATGCTGAGCATCGTTTTATGTGCATTTTTGCCATTTGTATTTCCTCTTTGGAAAACTGTCAATTCAAGTCTTTTGCCAATTTTTTAGTTGGGATGTTTGTCTTTTTATTGTTGAGTTGTAGGATTTCTTTATAAATTCTGGATATTAAAACCTTATCAGATATGTGGTGTTCTATTTTGCTGATGCTGCCAGAATGCAAAACACCAGACATGGATTGGCTTTTACAAAAAAAGGGTTTTATTTGGTTACAAAGTTACAGCTTTAAGGCCATAAAGTGTCCAAGGCAAGGCATCAACAATTGGGTACTTTCACTGGAGGATGGCCAATGGTGTCCAGAAAACCTCTGTTAGTTGGGAAGGCACATGGCTGGCATCTGCTCCAGAGTTCTGGTTTCAAAATGGTTTCCTTCCAGGATGTTCCTCTCTAGTCTTCAGCTTCTTTCCAAAATGTCACTCTCAGTTGCTCCTGGGGCATTTGTCCTCTCTTAGCTTCTTCAGAGCAAAAGTCTGCTTTCAAAGCTCACCTACAAAATACCTCTGTAAACTGAAATTCCTCTCTCAGCTCCTGTGCATTCTTCAAAGTGTCCCTCTTGGCTGTAGCAAGTTTCCTCCTTCTGTCTGAGCTTATATAGTGCTCCAGTAAACTAATCAAGGCCCATGCTGAACAAGTGGGGCCACACCTCCATGGAAATTATCCAATGAAAGATCTTGCCCACAGCTGAGTGATCACATCTCCACAAAAACATCCAATTGAAAGTCTCCAACCCTATCAACTCCAATACCTTTCCTGCCCACACAAGACTGCATCAATGATGATGGCTTTTTGGGGGGCACAATACATCCAAACCAGCACATGTGGTTTCCAAATTTTTTTCTCATTGAGTAAGCTGCCCTTTTACTTTTTGAGTCCTCCAAAGACCAAAAGTCTTCAATTTTGAGGAGGTCCCATTTGTCTATTTTTTTCATTGTTACTACTTAGGATGTAAGGTCTAAGGAAACAGCACTATCACAAGATCTTGAAGATTCTTCCCTACATTTTCTTCTAGGAGTTTTATGGTCCTGGCTCTTATATTTATGTCTTTAATCCATTTGGAGTTAATTTTTGTATAAGGGGTGAGATAGGGGTCCTTCTCCATTCTTTTGGATATGAATATCCAGTTCTCACAGCACCATTTGAGAGTTTCAGGTGAGAGGACTTGGGAGACTTTTCAAAAATCGATTGGCCACAAATGAGTGAGTCTATTTCTGAACTATCAATGTGGGTCAATTGATAATATGTTTATCTTTATTTCAGTACATGCTGTTTTTACCACTGAAACTCTGTAATATGCAGCAAAGTCAGGAATTGTGAGTCCTCCAACTTCTTTCTTTACAATATATTCATGGCTATTTGGGGTCCCTTACCTCCCAAATAAATTTGATAATTGACTTTTCAAATTTTTCCAAGTAGGCTGTTGGAATTTTGATTGAGATTGCATTGAATCTGTAAATCAATTTGGGTAGAATTGATATCTTTGTAATATTCAGTCTTCCAATCCATCAATATGGATGTTCTTCCATTTATTTAGGTCTTCTTTGATTTCAATTAGCAATGTTTTATGAATACAGGTCCTTTATATCCTTGGTTAAATTTATTCCTAGATATATGATTCTTTTAGATGCAATTGTAAATGGAATTTTTTTCTTGATTTCTTCCTCTGATTGTTCATTACTAGTATATAGAAACACTACTGATCTTTGAGTGTTGAGCTTGTATCCCAGCACTTTGCCACATGCTTATTACCTCTGGTAGCTTTGTTGTAGATATTGTTTAGGACTTTCTAAGTATAGGTTCATGTCTTCTGCAAATAATGAATTTCTTCTTTTCCTTTTGAAAGCCTTTTATTTCTCTTTCTTGACTAGTTGATTTGGCTAGAATGTCCAGTACAATGTTAAATAACTGTGGTGATGGTATCCTTGTCTTGGTCCAGATCTTAGAGGGACATTTTTCAGTCTTTTGCCCCTGAATATGATGTTATCTGTGGGATTTTCATATATGTTCTTTATCTTGTTGAGGAAGTTTCCTTCTATTCCTATCTTTTGATGTGCTTTTATAAAGAAAGGATAATGGATTTGTCAAAGGCCTTTTCTGTGTCAATTGATGTTGCCATGTGGTTTTTCTCCTTTAGGTTGCTAATTTGGTGTACTACATTGATTTTCTTGCATTGAACAACTCTTGCATACATGGAATAAAATCAAATTGATCATGGTGAATAATTCTTTCACTGTGCTGCTGAATTTGATTTGCAAGTATTTTGTTGAGGATTTTTGAGAATATACAGAGATTGGTCTACAATTTTCTTTTCTTGTAGTATCTTTATCTGGCTTTAGTATTAGGGTGATAGTGTCTTCATAGTGTGAGTTAGGTAGTGCTGCCTCTCTTCAATTTTTTGGAAGAGTTGAGCAGGATTGGCATTAATTCTTCTTGGAATGCTTGGTAGAATTTGCCTGTGAAGCCATCAGGTCCTGAATATCTCTTTGTTGATAGCATTTTGATAACTGATTCAATCTATTTACTTGGGATTGGTTTGTTGAGGTCTTCTATTCCTTCTAGAGTCAAAGTAGGTTGTTCGTGTGTTTCGAAAAAAATTATCCATTTCATCTAAATTGTCTAATTTGTTGGCATACAGTTTTTCATAGTATCCTCTTATGATCATTTTATTTATCTGGGGTCAGTAGTTATGCCCCCCCTTATTTCTGATTTTTTTTATTTACATCTTCTCTCTTTTTTTATCAGTCTAGCTAGGAGTGTAAACTTTTATTGATCTTCTTGAAGAACAAACTTTTGGTTTTATTTATTCTGTTGTTTATTTTTGTTGTTCTCAATTTCATTTATTTCTGCTCAAATCTTTGTTATTTCTTACCTTCTGCTTGTTTTAGGACTTCTTTGCTGTTCTTTTTCTAGTTCCTCCAAGTGTGCAGTTAGGTCTTTGATTTTACCTCTTTCTTCTTTTTTAATGTAGGCATTTAGGGCTATAAACTTCCCTCTCAGCACTGCCTTTGCTGCATCCCATAAATTTTGATATGCTGTATTCTCATTTTAATTCATCTCAGTATATTTATTGATTTCTCTAGCAACATCTTCTTTGACCCACTTATTATTTAAGAATGTGTTGTTTATTTAAGAATGTATTGTTTAGCCTCCATATATTTGCTAATTTTTTGGTTCTCCACATGCTGTTGAATTCCAGCTTCATTCCAATATGGTCAGAGAAAATGCTTTCTACAATTTAAGACTTTTTAAATTTATTGAGAACTGTTTTGTGATCCAACATATTGTGTATCCTTGAAAATGATCCATGGGCACTTGAGAAGAATGTATTTACTGTTGTGATAGGCTGCAATGTTCTGTATATGTCTGTTAGGTCTAGTTCATTTATATTATTCAAGTTTTATGTTTCCTTATTGATCCTCTGTATAGATGGTCTATCTACTGATGAGAGTGGTGTATCAAAGTCTCCAACTATTACTGTAGAGACATCCATTACTCCCTCCAGTTTTGCCAGTGTTTGCCGTGTGTATTATGGGGCACCCAGATTAGGTGTATAAATGTTTATGATTATTTCTTCTTTTTGTATTCCCCTTTTATTAATGCATAATGCTCTTCTTTGACTCTTTTAATATTTTTGTATTTATAGTCTATTTTGTCTGATATTAGTATATCCACAACACCTCTCCTGTGGTTACTGTTTTCATGGAATATCCTTTGCAGTCTTTCACTTTCAAATTATTTTTTGTTCTTGTGTCTAAGGTGAGTCTCTTGTAGACAGCACATAGATGGAACATACTTTTTGGTCCATTCTGCCAATCTCTGTCTTTTGATTGGGGAGTTTAATCCATTAACATTCAGTGTTATTGCTGTAAAGGCTGTACTTACTTCAACTATTTTACATTTTGAACTTTATATGTCATACTTTGTTTTTGTTTCCCTTTTTACTGTTTTTGTTGCCCTTACTGATAATCTTCATTTCTATGCTCTCCTTAAAGCCTCTCTCTCCTGTCTTTTCTTTTCATCTTGCAAAACTCCCTTTAGTATTTCTTGTAGGACAGTTCTCTTGGTAACAAACTCACTCAGCTTCTGTTTATAAGTGAATATGTTAAACTCTTCCTTGTTTTTGAAGGACAGTTTTGCCAAATAAATAATTCTTTGCTGGTAGTTTACTCTTTCAGTACCTTAAGTATATCATACCACTGACTTCTCACTTCCATGGTTTCTGATGAGAAATATGTAGTCTTTTTAAGTGACCCTTGTATGTGATGATTGCTTTTTTCTTGCTGCCTTCAGAATTCTATCTTTATCTTTGTATTTGACAGTGTGGTTAGTATGTCTGTTGGAGTAAGTCTATTTGGATTTATTCTGTTTGGAGTATTGTGTGCTTCTTGGATATGAGTATTTATTTCTTTCATAGGAGGTGGGAAGTTTTTGGACATTATTTCCTCAAATATTTTTCTGACCTTTTTCCCTTCTCTTCTCCTTCTGAGATATCCAGGACATTTATGTTTGTGTGCTTCATGCAGTAATTCAATTCCTTGAGACCCTGCTCATTTTCTTTTTCATTATTTTCTCTGTTCCTTTGCTTGTTTGATTTTAGGTGTCTTTTCTTCTAATCCACTAATCCTTTACTCTGCCTGTTCAAATCTGCTGTTTTTTTTTTTTTTTGCCTCTAATGTATTTTTAATCTCATCTATTATACCTTTCATTCCCATAAGTTCTGTTATTTTTCTTTGCATGCTTTCAAATTCTTCTTCATGTTTACACAGGCTCTTCTTAATATCTTTTATCTCTTTAGCCATATTTTCCTTTATTTCCTTGAGTTGGTTTAGATTTTTTGAACATTTTTGAATAGTTGTTCAAAATTCTGTATCTCCTCTGACTTTTTAATTTGTTCCTTTGACAGAGCCATATCTTCCTGTTTCTTAGCATGGTTTTTAATTGTATGTTGATACCTGGGCATCTGATTCTCTTGACAAGATTATCCCAAAGGTCAGTTTCTCTCTCTTGTTTAAGATTTTGGTTCTGATTGGGTTTGTGTTAAAGCTCTACCTTGACCTTTGGTTCATCAGTATTTCCCAGCCAAGACAAGGCTGGGGACGCATGCTGGGGGTGCAGACCAGTTCCAAAGAGCCCTGGGGAGATGGTCAGGAATGATGCCAAAAAGCTTTTATTTCAGCTCCCCAAGGGTGTATTTTCCTGACTTTCCCAGCAGATGACATTCTTTGGCAACCTATTTCCCATAGTCCTAAGTAGTCAGTGTACTTTTAGCCCTCAGTTGCTTCTGCTTCAAACTAAGGCAGAACCAATGGCATGGTCACTGCCTGTCTGGGATGGTCTAAAGCAGAGGTCAAAATTCACCAGCTAATAGCTGGCTCAGTGCTGGACTATGTTTCCCTCTTCTCTTGGAGAGGAGGGCTTCCCAGTCCACAGCAGTCCTCCAGGAAGGGACTGGCCCAACCCGAATCTGCTTGCTTTGAGGGTGAGGGATGGCTATCAGGAGCCTTGGCCATGTGAGTTATTTACAGTTTTTCACTGTGGTTTCCATCTCTTAGTCACACTCTTCCCTGGATGCTGGTGTCCGTAGCCCCAGAGCAGCTGTTTTGGACAGTTTCTGCCTTTCCATTATCTATTTTTGGGGAAAGGAGTGAGCCCTTCAAATCCTTATTCTGCCATTTTCCCAGAAGTCAACCTCTCTAACTTTAAATTTGGGGAAATTAATTGTATGTTTCATGTGCTAGTGAATACAATGCAAATGAAACATTGCTGCTGTTAGTTGTATAGCACTGACTTCAAGGGATCCATAGCTCTGGAACTAGTGGTAGATGAATAGCAAACAAATCACTTATATCATTTAATGACCTCTGTTCAGGAGACTGTTGTCAAGTCTAAGAATCCTTACTTGAAAGCTGAATTATCTTCAAAAAATAAGGAAGTCAGGAAACTTCCATTTCTCAAGAGATGAGAGAACTCTATCAAGGTCTTCTATTATTAAGAACTATTGTATGTATGAAATATTTCACAGCCCAATTCCTAGAGTAATAATAGACAGTATGAACCAGTAAATTCATGGTCTATACCAGCAGTAAATACAATTGTCAGAATAAAATAAGGAAAAGTTACTTGATCATGTAGCAACTCTTAAAATCCATGGTTCTTAAGAAAAGTAATGGATTGCATTTCATATATAAAAAGATAGGTCTACTTTTATTTGCATTTTAATCTTGTACCTGAAAACTGTCTTTCTGTAGTCATCATTTTTGAACACATGATGTATATCTTAGCTTCTTGAAATAAGCACTCAAAACTCAGACTAAGTGACAAAATAAGAAGTCAAGCACTTTAAAAATTTTAAAGGCAGAGATGATTGAATTGTGGTACACATTCTGCATTAACACAGAGGTGACTTTTTCACAGAAAATGCTTCTTTAATAAATTCAATATTGTACTCTAACTCTAAGCCTCTTTTCTAGTCTAAATGCAACCTATAGATGAACCATCACAGTCAGGGTCAAAACTGTAGGTCAGTTTGTGTATTGATTTTGGATTTAGTCACTAAATCATCTAGTGCTCATTTCTTCTCAAGTAAAGCTTTTTAAATTAACTTTCTAAGTTAGCTTTGTGAAAGATTATATGCATGTTATTGGTTTTTCTACATATTTTCAAACCATATGTAACAACCTTCAAATTTAAAGAATTTCTGGCCATGGTTACACTGTGGGTTTATAACTATTTCAGATTATACAGCATGTAACTGAATGCTGAGTAGGGATCAGAATTTCTAATTTATATCACTGATTCACTCATTTTTCTGAGAGGAAGAGGAGACTATACTAAGCTAGTTTTACTATACTAACCCAGTTAATAGGCAGATTATTGATATGTTTTTCTGTGGAAATATTATTTCAATTTCTGAAATATTGATCTGAATGTCTTCATTGTCATGTTTGAGATCCCAGGCAAACTTACAACTTGGGTATCTACTAGAGCAAATGGAAAATAATTCTTGCATACTATGAAATAAATTGTCACTTGAAAGAGATCACATAAGCATGACACTCTATTTTTGATCCTCCAATTGATTTTTTAGGGTCCTATACCTATATTTGATATGAAAAACTATTAAGTTCATAAAACTTTAATCACCAGACACAACTCTGAATGACTTTTTACTGTTTCCAAAAATTCTAAAGAATGTGGCATAGATTCTGAAGGCAATTTCAAAGAGATGTTAAAAACATTTTAATGAATGGTAACATCATTGAAATAAGAGTCCAGTCTCTGAGAGGGAAATATGTTCTGCTGAGTTTTTGTTTTTAATGACCTATTACTTGATATGACAAACAAAACAAAATCTCAGTGAACTGGGACCACTGACATAATCCAGACACCATGCTTTGCAATCAAACCAACAGTAGTGATGCTGCATCCCACTATGTCACTTGGTTGGAAATACATAATGATCAGTTCTTCTCTACATCTTTAATTTCCTTCCTTGTATCTTTTTAACTTCAACAAAGTTATATTGACAAAATTGGTTTAGGTTATCATTAAGTCAGAAATGCATAGACAAAATTAAGAATAATAGATTAAACCATCTAGTTCTTGATGTGGTAGTGCTTTCCTTAGTTATCATGTATAAGACTCTAAAAGCTAAAGGCTTATTTTTTTTTATCACATCTTGGTAGATGAAGGTTACTGGACAAACGGAAGGCTAACAAACCAATTCTCCAGCAAATCTTGCCCCCCATCTTTTCTCTATCTCTCATGTATGCACTCATTACTCTCTACTACAAGATCATCTAATAAAGGATTTAGTGTCATTTTCCTATTAATGATTAGAAGATGCATAAGCAGTAAATTAATGTTAACTCAAAAATAAAAATCCAAAACATAAACTTTGACCCTAGGACTCTCATTAGATGACAACAGACATCTGGTCATTGGTGAATTGTCTTTGCTTCAAATTAAGTTGTATTAGGAGAGAATGCAGGATTTCTATACTTGGATATAAATTATATATATATATATATATATATATATAATTTTTTTTAGTTTTAGAAGACAGGGCATTTGCTATTATTTGTTTTCAAGCATTGCTTTGAGGGAACTTGCATTGTTTTAACCTTTGAATTGTATGGATACCCTTCAATGTGTTGATAACAAGGAAAAAACACCTCAATTCTTTGGTGTAATATTACAATTTGTGGCACAACTGCTTAATTTTATTACCAACACAGCATAACTTATGCATTTTATAAAATTAGCATGGTTAATAGGTTATTGGTAGTAGGAGAGATAGGAAAACATACTTCAATCTGCTTGATTTCCATCAACCTAACAGAAGTTGACAAACTGCCAATTGAATCCATTGGGGGGGGCAAGTCTCTGGGGTTGGGGGATGATGCAGGTCTCAGTGTAGGATGTCATGATGAGCAGAGACAGAAGCAAAGTCTGGTGAATAGAACTAAACTTCCATTATTGGAGTAAATGATTAATGCCTATTAATCAGCTAAGTAATATTTGTTGGCCAGTTCCCTGAAGATGATGATGGTGAAGATGATGAGGATGATGGTAGCGGTGGTGGTTTTGTTTTTAACAGTTAGTTTAGTTCTGCCATGCTAAAGCTGTTGTCTTTCAGTATACATTACTTTTTGAGATGACAGATGTTAAGGGTTTGCTGAAACTCCTATGGTAAATTTGATATCATAGAATAACAACATGGAACATGCAGTCTATGAGCCACATTATTCAAATGGACTAGTTCAAATCAGTCAATTATGTTGTTTATTGGGGTGCTATAGACATCAAACAAAACAAAAATAGCATAAATCTTTGATTTCCATAGTAAAATTTATTAATGCCTAAAATTTTACCTTCATGTTTTCTCTCTTGGTAACATTTGACAGTAAAAGGTAGATTTTGTTATTAATATTCCTGTCTAATGAACATACACAAAGAAGGACAACTTGTTTTTCCCAACTGGAAGTTCTCAATAGAGGATATTTTAGGAGGGAAAAGCATTGTAATTCAAATATTAGTGATAAACTAAATTCCCCCTTTTTTTTTTTTTTTGTTATTCCATCTGTAAGGCAGTGGATAATAATTTTCAAAGGAAATTTATAAACCCAGAGCTTTTTTTTCCCTTTTTCATTACAAATTCTAGTTTAAAGAACTCTTTCCCACATTGGAAATGTATGGTTGGCTCCCATGTGTATTGGAGTTACTGTACGTGTCTACTTAATGTGCAGTGTATTCATCACAGCCTCAGGAAAATCAGGAAACAGCTCTTTGAACTAAGACTCAACTTTACATCATAATGAACAGGTGACTTTAATTGTACTGCAACTTTATATGGTAATAAAAGTATTTATTAAATTCCAGGAAATATTTTTGGACATTAATTTAAAATCTATCTTTTAAAAATTGGCAGCACTCAACTAATAATGAATAATAACTCGGGACAAGAATAAAAATAGAGTCAAATAAACGAAAGCCGATCACTCAGCTGTACAAAGACAGAATGATAGAGTGGGCATTTTCAAAACTCAACTCTTGGTTCTAAGCTTGATCTGAGCATGTTCTACAACTTATCTTTCACTCTCATTTTATCATATCTTTATGAATTATATCAATTCTGACACAAAACAGTGGCATACTCAAAATTTAATTCAAAGACCTGGTTGGTATGGTAGTTAGCCTGAAATTCTTGCCAATTTGTAAAGTCACATAAAATAATTAGTAGGGAAACAAAATAAACTGTCCAAAACATTATTTTCTGATGTGTTTCAATTTGTTCTCTATGCCAATTCTCAGTGAAAAACTTGTTTGTGCAAATCTCAAGAGTTTTAGGGAAAGACATTACTAGAGAATATTGATGTCTATACACATACTTTACACAGGTTAATGAAAAGCAAATTATTTTTTTTAAACCTTCATTCAGTTTGTATTCATTAAAATCCAAAAGTAACATTCAATTTAATTTGTGTCTTTAACTAAACCCAATATTAATTTGATCACTTTAGTACAAAATTCTTCATTGTTATGAAGAATGATGGCATCCCATCAGAATACTGATGTTTTCATGGTAATGAACTTATCATAGATTATTTTGCAATGGAAGTCAGTAGCTAGTAAGTTTATCACACTCACCAAAAGTGGTTTTCCCCCCTAAAACTATATTGAGACAACATTTGTGGATTTTGCAAGATTTAGGATTGGAAAGAACTTTAAATGTCACTCATTAGCCACTACTTGTTTTTCCATTTTTGCAACATCCCAAATTACTGACTAACCCCCATAGGGTTGAACACCCCAATATTTGAGAACTCATTGCCTCCAGAAACAGCTTATTCCACTGTTGACAGCTCTAATTCTTATAAAATCCTGTTAAGCCAGAATCTGTATGCTCTACAGCTAATGCTAGTGTTCCTCTTGTGCTTGCACTTTCCTTCACTTCCCAAATATTTATTGAATGTCAGGTAAGGTGCTAGGCCCTGAGGGAACAAATATAAACAAGATATTAATGCTGACCTGGAGAGACAAATCAAATTCCTTTTCCATAAGAAAATCCTTCAAATATTTGAAGGCAGCTATCATATAGCTCAAGAGTCTGGTCTTCCAATCCCATAATTCTTCATATATCATGATTCTAGTATCCCCATTGACCTGAACATTATTCTGGATTAACTCCAGTCTATTGATATCATTCTTAAAGTATCCAGTTTGTCTATGAAAGTTGCAAAATCCCAAGATAAAATTAGGTTTCCTGGCAACCATAACACACTGAGGACTTGAACTTGATGCCAACTAAAATTCATTAAATATTTTTCCACCATGTGTTTCCACCTTCTGTGACCTAACTTTTGTGCAGAGATGTTTGGTACCCAAGTTCAGCATCTGATATTTATTCCTATCTAGTTTTTCATCTTGGTCAGTTCAAACTGTCATGATTTTGGCATTCTAATTTTGAAATCTAGCTTTGCATGATGGACCAGTATGATAAAATAATATCTATATTTGTATTCAGATTATTGAGAAATTCAGGATTTAGCAGTTCTGCACTTTTTGAATTTTCTTCCTAACGTCTCTTGTGTAGTAGTTATTATTGTCATTTGCATCCTTTGTGCCCAGTATTAGGATAGATGAGAAGAAAAGGAGATGAAGAAAAGTGTATGGCTCAATCCTTGCCCCTCAGATGCTTATAATTTGATTGAGGAAACAGTTCTTACAAAAATAAAATAAAGAAATGGACTGCAAAGCACAATGGTGTACCTCATTTGAAATAATGCAATGAGATTAAATTACAGAACAGGAAACCAAGTTCATTACTTTATAAACAAGTCTGAACTAATCAAATGCTTGCTACATAGTACAGGTTCTAACTACTACAAGAAAGGTGAGTAGAGATCAGAGTAGTCTGAGTCAGCACAACAAATCACAGAAGTAACAAGACTGCTAAACTTCAGAGTCCTAGTGGTACTGAGCTAGGAATAAAAGAGAAATCACTGCTGTCCTAGCCTTTCAATCTTAGTTTAATAGAACCAAAATTTCCTAATTTCCATATTTCTCATCCTAAGACTGAAATGCATGTTCATGACATAAAATGCATGAATCATGATATGAATGGCCTCAATGACAGTATATGTCATTTTTTAGGATTGCTCATTTCATATGAGATCTGTATGGATTAAAAACACTTTCACACAGTTAATCCCAAAATAACCACTCTAGAAGTCATAGAAAATCATTTCAAAGATGGTGCTTTGTGCCTTTAATGTTGACAATTCTGAAGACTGTTTTATCACATTCCAATGCAGTTTGAAAATATTGTGATGAATCTAGTTTATATTTCATGCTTTAAATTCATAAATATTGCCAAGTTTATAATTCAGTTAAAATCTAAAGTCTGTATCCAACAATTTAAAATTTGCTGATTTTTCCAATTTCCACTAAGGGAAGTTCAAAATGAAGGAACTAAACTTACATCATGAAGGATATAGGCTGGCATTAGCAAAATCTTCCTGTCAGCTTAGTGAGGTGCTAGAACATATTATCAAGGGAGTTTTTAGTCACCTATGCCAGAGATATTAAATAAGTCAGTGGTGTTTCTGGTAATGCATTAGGTATAGTTTTCAATTCAAAACAAAAAAGTCTATAATTTCTGAGATTTATTTCAATTTTATAATTCTATGCACATTTTATTGTAAAACTATCAACTTTAATTTTAATGTCACCATCAGAAGTGAGAAATGTTGTATTTCAAGACAAATACATTAAACTCTACAACTAGTTGAATACACCAACATTGGGTAATTAAAAAACCACTCTGAGGAAGAAATATTGAATTCCAGATCTATAATTCCAACTTCCTACTGGACACTTCTACTTACATACATACATGCATTACAGGCATCTCAAGATTTTCAAAATAAAAATTATTAGTTTTTTGTTCTATATTGGTTCATATTTAATTTAGAGCAATTGTAGGTTTACAGAAAAATCATGCATTAATTATAGTCTTCCCATATATTCCCCCTCATGCACACTGTTTTCCCTATTAATATTTTGCATTGGTGTTGTAATTTTGTTATAATTGATGACACAATCCTGTTATAATTATACAGTTAACTATAGTCCATAGTTTATATTAGGGTTCATTCTTTGTGTTGTACCATTCTATGGGTTTTAATTTTTATTCTGTTAGCATATATGTAATGTAAAATTTCCCATTTGATCTACTTTCAGATATTCAATTAAGTAGTGTTAACTATATTCACAATGTTGTGTCACCATCACCACCATCTATTACCAAAACAGGAATGAGGGGAGGATTATAGATTATCTTGTAGATAACAGTATCTCAGGGAGTCTCAGGGAGGAGGTAGTTTTAGATTATATTTAGTGTGAAGGCCTGATTTTACAAGGAGAATAGGTCAAACATTAATTGTCCTAGGTCAAGTAAACTGCTGTATGCAGTCTTCAAGACACTTTGGGGCCTGGGGTTCCCACAGTCCACCCCCATGCAGCAATTTGCATTGACCATAAGACAGACATTGCATCCATAATTCACACCAGAAATGCAGTGAAAGCAGAGTACAAGTCAGCCAGTGCATATGGACAGTAATCCTATTACCAAGCGGCACCATGGCCAAGTTAAAGAATTAAACCATTTGGACAAAGGATCATCAGATAAATGCTCAATATTTTGTGTATGATCTGGCATGTGATCAAGAGCTTGTGTTACATTTTGTGAGTTATTGGATACATATACACAACACTGAATATTAATTAAAGCACAGGTATACCTGGGGCTAAAATAGCTAAAGGATAAAACTACCAGGCCATCTGCTTTATTCTATATCTAGTGGGTTTTTTTTTTTCCCATTTCCTAACTTTATCCACAGAAATAAATTTCCCTTTCCACAAACTTTCTGCAACTTTCTATATCCATACAGATTTTTTGTCCTACAGTTTCTCTTTTTCATTCTGAAACAATGAATCATTTAGGACAAAACTGCTTTCCTTTTCCTTTTAATACAAATCATCCTTTATACCTTATACTTAAGTTACCAAAATAATTTTGGAAACTGTTTCCAAGCAGACATTCTACAGCATACAATTACCACTAAAATTAAAACTTGTTAGAATAATGCTAAATACTTAAAACACTTTAGTTAAAGCATTATTAAAACAGTAATATACAAGTTTTTAACAAGAATTAATAGCACATGTGGGAACAATATATATAAGCTGAGTTTTCATTAGTGGATAGATTTCCAGGTGAAGGAGTTTTTTAAGTGCCGTATTTTCTCTCCCTGTGGGAGCCCTTCAGGGTCAGATCTTCAGTTACTTTGGGGTTGCAAAGTTACACATACAGTTCCCTGGGGGTTAGGGATCCCAGATGGGGAATACAAACAACCTTTGGCATAATATCACATGGGTTTAGGATTCTTAACCAGCTTGGCTTCATGGACCAGAACCAGAGCCAATTGACCTTATTTTCCTAAATTTCTAGTGTTTGTGGCACAGGCAAGAGCAGATTATTATCATTACCTCATTGCAGCTTGAGGGCAGCTGGCCCCCTTTATTTGAATTTGTAAGGCTTGCATGGGCCCCGCGGTTACCATTTCCACAGGAGTAGGAACAACTGCTTTGGGTCTGGAGTTAATGTTGGTACAGTCATCAAATCCATTGTTGTAAGGAGTTTCTATTATCCTTTAAGTGTTCCTTTAAAAGGCCATTCTTTCTTTCAATTAATCCAGCTGCTGTGGGATTATAGGGCAAGTGAAACATCCAAAGGACATTATGTTCTGTAGCAGTATATGTTTCTCTAGAGATCTGACATCCTACCTCTTTCTCCTTCACTGTGAGGCTACTAGCACTACCTGCCTTTCCCTATTCAAACTTTCATGTATATTTTGTTGTTTTAAAACATGTATATTGATTAATAGAAGCCACAGCTGCAGGAAGGTCAGATAAAATTAATTGATTCAATAAGGGTTGTTCCAAAAATATAAGCATAGAGTTTTAATCTCCATATGCCCTTTTTGCTGAGAAGTGGCAAAAATAAGTGGTTAAGACCTTCCAACTCCTCACAAAAGGCTTTTTTTCCCCTTCCATTGCTGAGAAGATCAGAGGCCCAGAAGTCAAACGTTTTTTCCCTAAAACAGGATATCTTTCCAAAAAGAAGTTGCACTCGAGAAAGACTGACATGGTCAGAGACTGCCCCCTACCTTCCGACACAGCACATAGAGTTCAACTGCATTGATTTTCAGTAAAAATGATCTCAATTTTGGAAAGACTTCGTGTATAATAAACCATTAGTATGGAAGGATTTTTTCCCCATTCCAAGACACTACTTGACCAAAATTAGGAAACAAAGTTTATCTCTATGTATGTTATGCTTTAATGATGTACCATATGTATGTAATACTTTTTCTTTTTTTGGTTAAGCAGAAATATGAAATAATTAAAATGTAATTTGATACAATTGTATAATTGCAAAAAACCTTTGGCTATCAAGAACCGAAAAAATATGCTTGGAAGAATTATCAAATATCTTGCATTTATGTTCTGTGGTAAGAAAAAATTCTGGTAGAATTTTTGTGTAGCTTCTTTTGATATGCAAAAATATTTGCCTTGGTCTATCTTGCTAGAACCCAGCCACTCAGTTTTAAATTCATCTCAGTTTATAATCTCTTAGGTGTATTAAAATAGAGTTTTGTGGTCAAGAGGAGAAATGGTAGAGAAGTAAGGTTTTCCAGTTACTATTATTTATAAGAACGTTCCCAAAGTCTTAAAGGATGAGGAACTTTTTCCTACTTAATAACACTCTTCTTTAATTCTTTTCTAAATTTTTAAATCAGTAGTTTTGGAGAGGGACATATTTGAGGTGGAAGTAAAGACACCCCCCACCCCTCACCCTCCGGTGAGAAAGTGGCAAAAGCCAGTCTATATCCTTAGAAACCAGGCGAGTGTTTTGGAAAGTGTGTGTGGGTGGGTGGGGACGATTTACATCAAATCCGAAAATTTCAGGGTACATGACTCCTCTTTCCTGGGACGACTTCCATAGACCCGAGGAAAGGAATGAAAAGCTGTTAAAAACCCTGAGATGATCCCTAGGGCGCGTTTGGCAGTGGTTCGAAAAAGCCTTTCTGGAGTAGGCAGAGTCGCCAGCATGTGTTGCTTGGATTTGTTTTCCAGATCTTAAAAGTGCAGCCTAAATTTCTCATTACACTCTATTCTTCGGGCTGGTGTTGGGAGGACTTTCTCCAAAGCCCGTCGGATCCGCCAGCGATCAGCCAAGCCGCCGCCTAGAGAACCTGAACAGGCGATAATGCGCCCCAAGAGCTGGGAAAGCAGAGCTGGCGCTCCACGCTGAACGTGGTAACAGAGCCCGGCTGCGTCCCCGGCTCCTGCAGAGGCTTCGGGTCTCCGGACCGCTTCGGCGAACGCTGCTCGAAGAGAACTTTATTTCTGCTAAGCCGGGAACCTTCCCGACCCCTGCGTGGGTTTCATCCCTGGTCCCTCTAGGCAGTTTTGTCTTTCCCAGGGAGGAAGGCAGGACAGCCTAAAGAGCGAAATATGCAATTATTATTATTATCATCATCATTATCGCCATTATTACTGTGGTCTGCCGCTCCAAGTCGGTTCCACCGAGAACCGGGAAGAGAGAACAGGTCCCGGGTTCGGCGGATGCTGTCTTCCACTCGCGGTTAGGTAGAGTCCATTTCGCCTTAGCGAATATATCACAAGACATTATATTTACATTTTTAAAAGTAATACAGATGTCTCAGCCTCCAACAAAATGAGTATAAGCCCCGCCGGAAAAGCCAGGATGAAGCATTCTCGTGCTCACAAGGATAGAGCAGAAGGACATCAGAGAGTTTTAAAAGATGAGTGCCTAATTTTTTAAAGAGAAGACATACGTTTTCTCATCGATATTTATAAATTACTGTTATCTAACAAAGCATTTCTAAAGATGCGAGCGTTGTGTAGTCCGTGGATCTGGCAGCGCTGCCGCCACCTGTGCGGCGTCATAGAGTAGCATTCAACAGATGCTTCAAAAAAACTGCAATGGGTTTCTGCCTTGCGAAGCAAAACTTGGGTGTGGACAGTATGATCACTGCCGAATTAAATATCAGAGCCTCGCGATAGTGTCTGAATTCAGCGAGGATGGAGGGAATCAGAGGATTCCCAAATATCCCTCTTGGAAGAGACCGAACTGGTCTTTTTTACAAATCGGGAAACCGAGGCACTGAGAGACGTGACTGGCTCGAGGGCACCTAGACCAGGAAGGGACCCGACCCTTATCATTGCCCCCACCTTTTCCTCTATCCTTAACTTTTGGGGCTACTGAGGCAAATATTTTCTCCGGAGCGAGCCAGTGCTCCCTTCCTTTCTGCTCTCTACAGAGCTTGGTCCTCCAAGCCCCAGCACGACCTCGTTGAGAAATCGCCGCTCTCCTGTCGGGTCCCAAGTAGCAGAACCCGACGTCTCCATCCGTTTGCTCGATCTAGCGACCTCTGACTCGCGGTACTCGGTGCCTTGCCGAGGAATGTCAGCCGAGACCCAAGGCTCCCAACCCCCACCGTGTTCCCTCTTAGGAGAAATGTGCTCTGTCTCCCTCATCGATGGGAACATCTCCACTACCGAACTTGGTGTGGGTGCCTCTGAGGCGTCTTGACCAAGGTGGCCCCCACCGCTCTTCTCTGCGCTGCAGCCGCGACACTGCAGGCACCTGCCCGGCGCCGGGGAACCCAAGGGAAAGAGATCTGCCTGCCTGCCGGATTGCAGCACGGCATCCGGCATATTGACAAAAGGGAGTTTTTGCGGCTCCATCTGAGCTTTGCCGCTTTGACCCCGCCTTGACAGAATTCGTGGTGGCTGGGCAACCTGCTAGCTGTGAGCCCCAAGCGCTGTACTGGAGAAACAGGTCCAGCTCTGTCTCGAAAACCCAGAGAAGCTGCCTTCATGGTATCTTTCTAAGCACTTAGCAGGGCCTGTGGGCTCCGAAGGAAAATAGCTGTGGCTTCCTGGGGCGCAAAGGTCAAGGGTTTTCCCATTTCTCTGCATTTGGAGTTGGGAGCAAGGGTGAGGTAGCGGGCCTTATAACAACACTGTGGCTTTACGCACTAAATCTCTTTGGCCCCGTGAGTGCCTAAGTTGCTCCTATTGGAGAAAGGGCGGGGGTCAAAGCGGAGTCCTCCTAGGGAGTTTCAAAGCTCTTGGAACTTGTAAGACTCTTGGGTAGAGTGTTTGTTGAACTAAAACGTACAGGTGTGTGCGTTTGTGTGTGTCTGTGTGTTTTGGGTGTGTTCTTTGAATCTTTAGTGTATATTCCTGAGCCCCCGTGACATGGCTGACCTCGGTTCCCCCCAGTCTCCAGGCCCTATGAATAGTTAATCACCCCCAGTCCCCACCATGGGGTCTCAGGCCGGGTGCCAGCGAGTTCCAGATACACTAAGAAACCGGTCCAAACTGGCCTGGGGCAGTGTAACGCCGAGTGCTGATTGGCTGCTCTTGGCTCCGCCCCTCATCCCGCATTTAGCCCAAGAGCGCGGTGCAGCTTCGCCAGCGCAGGGTAGGCGCTCTGGTGCCAGCCGAGGACGCTTCCTTACTCGGGTGCACCAATCATTCCGATCCTGCCTTTGGAGCCGCTAGATTGCCAGCCTAGGCTGCTCCATTGGCTTGCCTGCCCCTTACCTGCCTACCGCATAAGAACTTTTCTTTTTGCACATTGTCTTCAGAGTCGTCGAGATCGTCGTGGCGCTCGCGTGATGGCCTTCGTCCGTTTAGAATAGAGTAGTTAGTTAGGGGCCATCGAAGAAGAAAGAAGACGCGAATAGTGCAGAGATGCTGGAGGTGGTCAGTTACTAAGCAAGGACAAGATAGTGGAGCGGGAAGAGCCAAACCAAGCCGGGGGCGCACGGTCACCCAGAGGAGGTCGACGGGCTGGCGCTTCCGATTGCGCCGAGCTCCCTCTGTCCCTCCCTCCGTCCGCTAAGGCGCGAGATTGCGGCGCGCAGCGCAGAGCAGCACACGAACTGCCGCGGGCTCCGCTGGGCGATTGCAGCCGAGTCCGTTTCTCGTCTAGCTGCCGCCGCGGCGACCGCTGCCTTGTCTCCCTCCGGGACGCTAGTGGTAAGTTGGATCCCGGGCAGCATTTCCTACCAAGACCTTAACGGTTTAGGCGGGGAATAGGATGGGACGCGGGGTCAGGTCGTGGATGGTTGCAGCACGAAAGACCGCACTGGCCTGGTCTGGGGGCGGGGGAGGAGGACTCTGCGTAGATATCAGGGAGACTGGATCTCCCGGCGAAGAGAGGGACTTAAGTTCCACAGACCCCGCACCGGAGTCTCAAACTAGGTTGGGAAGCTGGGTCTCCAGACGAAGGCGTGGAGCAGAGGCGGGTGTCTCGAGAACCAAGAGAGGCGGAAGCCGAGATGGAAACGGAAAAAGGCGGTTGGCCGGGGTGGGGGAGGGTAGGGGGTGGGGATCGCAAGAAACCAGATGCTGAGGAGTGTAGGGAGGCTGAAAATGTGAGAACGTGAGTGTCGCTAGGCAAGGGGCTGGGCTGCGGAAGCTGCCGCTGAGGGGGGATACGTGCCATGTCCTTTCAAAATCGGACTTCGGGTAGGTGGGTGGGAGGGGGCATAAGGCTTGGCACAGTGGGGACAGATTGGGGACGAAAAATCCAGTATTATGCTCTCGTTGAAAACCTACCTTAATTTTCGGCTGTCTCAATGAACATTGGGGAGATAACACACTGCGGACCTGTCTTGGTCTAACAGCTCTTGGCTGCCTTTGAACAGTGCTGCTGATGGTCACGTAAGTTTACGACGAGAGTATAAGGGCGTCCAGAAAACATTTTTATTACCTTACCTAAGTCAGTTGGTGATAGTTTTATATTTTGAAAAGGGTTGCTGAAAAGTCTCCAGGGCTGCCGCTTATCATTCTCTTACTCATTTTAACCTGGGCTCAATTTAACCTGGCAAGCAGTTTAAACAGCGTTTAACTCCGAATTGCTAAACATGAGAACAGGTTGCCTTTCCTGACGCTACATAAAGTTCGTCATTGCAAAATGTCTCTGTGTGTCTTTTTCTTTTCTGCGCCATGCCCTTTTCCTTTTGCTTCCTGTTCGGTTGTATGTGACCTAAGTGATAAACACTTGGCATTGTGTTAAAGACCCCTTTATTTTAAGCGACAGCGCTCTCCCACGCAAATACAGCGGGCGACATTCGATAGAGAGCATCTAAGTCGAGAATCATTGCCAGTACCGCACAGCTTCTTCATTAATATTTACCAGCGCAAGTCCCATCCAAAGAAGTGTCTGATTGCCGAGCCACTAAGTGCATAAGCCCCTCACCACATACCTTTCAGATAAGTTAACTGAGGGAAGCTCGCTCAAGGGGGAAATAGGATTGAGCTAAAATAACTGGGGTAAGGGGGACACTATGCAGTGAGTGGACTTTGAGCTCCCCAGTTAGCAGACAATCCTCACCTCATATACACAGTGGTGAAAAGATCACCTGTGCTCCAGAGTTTAAATTTTTGATTAAGAAATTTACCTACACAACAATCATGTGACAGTCAAAATAGGAAAACAGTAGAAACAAGATGTTACTGTAGTTGGCTACATATGTATAGACATAATGAAAAAGGCCAACTGAGATGCTCCACAGAAAATGATTTTCGATACGATAATTGATTTTCTAGTGCAGTACTTACAACATGCTAAATATTGTCCTTTAGGTAGAGTACAATTTACCTTGCACTTCACTGCTTTGGACTCATCAATATCCATACCCCCCAGCTCCCCCCCCCCTCACCAAACACATACACAAAAGAGTGAGGGGAAATTTTAATGCAATTTTATTGAGATATATTCACACACCACATAATCCATCCGAAGTATACAATTAATAGCTCACAATATCATCATATAGTTGTGCATTCATCACCTCAATCAATTTTAGAACATTTTCATTACTCCAAAATAAAAAATAAAAAAAGAACACTCAAACATCCCATACCCCTTATCCCCCCTATTATTTATATATTTTTTGTCTTTATTTTATTACTTATCTGCCCATACACTGGATAAAGGGAGTGTTACTTGCAATCACACGGTCACACAATAAAAGCTATATAGTTACACAATCATCATCAAGAATCAAGTCTACTGGATTACAGTTCAACACATTCAGGTATTTCCTTCTAGCTATTCTAATACACTAGAAACTAAAAAGGAATATCTATATAATGCATAAGAATAACTTCCAGAATGACCTCTCGATGCTATTTGAAATCGGAGAGGGGAATTTAATAATTTTTCTGTATTTCAGGGAGGTTGGCTATGGAATATTTAATTACATTTTTCATTCCCTGATATGTTCTTCTGTTCTTTATGGGGAGGAAATAAAGTTTTTATTTGTTTCATCCACATGATTTCTTTCCTAATAGCTTTCATCATCTACAGCAGCAAGTCCAATGCAAGTCCTGAAACTCAGAAGGTTGATAAGGCTAGTGATTGCAATGTCAAGGTAGGATGTGGGGTGTTTAAACAAGCACTGACAATATTTTTCTATCTGCAAAATCTAGAAAGCATTATCAATCCTTCCTATGCTTTCTTGAAGGGTTTATCTCTGTGCATGGCAGTAATGATCTTTTTCAGACAATAAAATGATAAGTTTTGGTGCAGAATGAATTCATGGGAAGAGAAGTAAGTGACATTTTTGTGAACCCATTGGATGCCAGGCATGGAGCCAGGAGCATTACATATATACATTATTTCATGCAGTCTTCAAAGCAAGCCTATGAATAAGATACTATTATCTTCATTTTATTGGTAGCTTTGGATTCCCCTCCCTCCATTTCTCAAGGTATTCTTGAAATTAATTTAAGGAAATTGAATAAGAAATATTTCTTTGAGCCCTCAAGTCTACCTGGGAAGAAGGTGTTTATTTCTTTTGCAATAAAAGTAAGATCTAAAAATCTTAGATATAATGTTGGGTTAATCCATTATGTATTTAAGCATCATGGGCATCTCACCCACAGCAGTTAACAGATACTAGGTTTCTCCTCTGGAAAATAAATTCTAAAATCCTGTTAGAATTGCAGGGTTATCACTAACTACGCTTTGAAATTTATTTTGGAATACTCTTGCATTTAGCTATTAAATACCAAAATCTAAATATTATTCTGAAGCCTAGGAGAAAACTCAGTTATTTCAGTGTTTCATTTATTTATTTCAAGTAAAATGTATCCCTCCCAAACTAAGGGAAACACATACTTAAGACAAAATTTTGGGATGAGATTATCAGTAACCAACATAAAGCATCCTCTGCTGCTCTTATTAAGTAGTGGAAGGCCTGTGATTAAAGAAAATTGCTGCTGCTGAGCCTGCTGGAAAATAATTAAGTCCCAGTTTAGAGTGGCTTATGAAGCTTGAAACTATTTGGCCAGTTTCATCAAAGAACCTCTTATCACCTCCAGTGTTATAGCAATGAAATTCCTCACAAAATGAGGATGTATGTCACTTGTATTGAGATTATTTTTCATAGAGCATCTGGTACAGCTTAGTTTTGTCTGGTAAAAGAAATACTAAATTATGTTCCACTAACTGCCTGCATAGCTGTGGAAACGTGACCATACATTGGAGTTAATAATACATTTCACAACACATCCCACCTGATTCTCATGAAACTTGAGTTTTAAGCACTTTGAAATTTTAAAATAATTGCACAAATCAATATTTACTAATATGTTTATTATTTATTTGTCACCAATCAAGGATACCTATGTTATTTTGTCTACAACTTGTATGTATTATTGAACCTAAGAATGCAATCACCAATCACCAGCCAAATGAGCATTCAAACAATTGCTCATTCCACCATTGCTGTTCTTCAAAACATTTTCATATGCTGAGAACATTGCTGCAAAACTGCTTAGTAATCAGTTATCTCTGTTTTAGACAATGTTGAAACTATCCAAGAGGTTAAGCTGCACCATCATTTAGCCAGTCATTAGCAGATTTAATACTAATGCTCACCTGCAACAGACTCTTTGACAGTCACTCCTGACATGTTAATGCACAAATGATAAAGTGAAAGCAGGATTTCAAATAAGAGGCAAATGAGCTGAAGTCTTAATTCTGCTTTTGTCTCCCTGTACCCAGCATTTTTTCTTCATCATCTTTATTAGTTCATCCTTTCAGCTGTGGCTAAGCCTGCTACCATCTTCACTTTACTGAGGTACTTGCTTGTAGCTTATTACTGGCATTTGATATAGTCAGTCTTGCTAACTAGGGTTAACCTTATTGATAGATGACTACTTACGGGGTCTAACTTGAGAAACACTAGAAAGGTTCTTTGGTCCTCAATCTAGTAGCCTTCGTGGTTTTCTTTGGCACTCAAAATTCAACATTCAGTAATTTTCTTCGTGTTAAGAATTTTCTCCTTAAATACAAATACCCACTTAGAGGGTAGCATACTATGATATTATTACCTATAAACAACTAAGCATAAATTTATTTTATCAGAAAGTCTTTAGACAGCCATCAGAAAGACTTTAGAACTGCATTGGCTAATTCAATAAACACCAACCACCTGTGACTATTTAAATTTCAATTAATTAAAACTGAATACAATATAAATTCAGTTCTTCACTTGTACTGGCCACATTTCAGCTGCTCAATAGTCACATATGGCCAGTGGCTACCTATTGTAAAGTGCAGATTTAGAACATTTCCATTACTGCAGAAAATTCTATCTAGAAAGCAGGAATCCTCAGCACTTTCATTGAACACTTGCTCCATCTCCTTGCCATAATCAAAACCTGGCTTTCTCCAGAGGAGAGATTTTCCTACTTCCTGATGTCTCTCTCAAGTGGAAGTGAATTAATTCTCATCCTCTACCCCTTTCCACTTCACGAACCTTATCAAACTCTCCCCATATGTAAGGGCTTACAGTTATGGTTGAAACTCTCCTATATCATTTTTTTTTAACTTCCAGGATACCAGAGCATGGCTTTTCTACTTTATTCAAACAATCCTTTATTGAGGCTTACAGCGTTACATTTCATTTTTGTCTATGTTAGCTACACCTTCGTTGATGTTTATGGCACATCGCTCTTTCTTACTGTTCTTTCTTTATCTTGTCATTCTCTGGAGACTTCAGTATCCATGAAGATTGCCAAATAACAGTCTAGTTTCATAATTCCATGACCTCTTCTTTTCCATTGATCTCAGCTTCAGACCCATGCCCACAACTGAAATGCATCTACTTCTAAAATTTTAAATTCAGGAATATTACTCTCAAATTAGGACTTCCAGTTCCTCCACCTTCCCTTGTACATGCTCTTAAACCTTATAAAGACTCATATTCCCTGGGCCCCTCCAAAATCTTCTAATTCTACTGACCACTCTTCACTTCACTTTCTTTTCTTCCCAATTTGATCCATAATGTCAATCATGTCGATATTTCTCACCATCAACTGCAAGGTACATTTCTCAGTGCCATTCCATTAGCCCATTAGCCCCACCTTATAGCTCCCCAACTTTGGATTAATCTATTCTACTTTCTTTTCAGATTGCTGAGCATTAATAGAGGAAAACTAACAATGCTACAAATTTTTTAGTCTCCAATCAAAGCTGTACCCTCAACACTGCTCCACTGCTCAGCTATCCTTTTATATACCCTTAGTCAATTCACTCTCTTATATTCCAAGACAGATGTTCCACACTTTTGCCACTATTCTCGACTTCTTTATTCCACTCCCAAATGCACTGTTCTCAGCAACCTTACTTTCAAACATCCCAGAGAAATTAGAAGCTAAGGAGGTGCATAAGGTAGATATTATATTTATTACCTTACCTCTATTCTACCTCTAGACACTCAACTACTGCACCTATCCTTAACTCTTTTGCCTTTCCCTCAGGAAAAAAAAAAGTACCCCTCCGCTGCTCTAAAGTTATCTTCTCCATCTGTGCACCAGATCCTATTCTTTTCCATTCATAAAGATCTCACTTTTGATGTATCCTTGGCTTTTGCAATATTTTACATGTTCCTTATCATTCACACAGGAACTTCATTACTCTTCCACATATTGAAAAATGGGTCCTTTGGGATGGGCAGAGTTAGTCACTCTCTCTTCTGTGCCCTCAGAGTGTTCTGATTATACCTCTAATACAGTATATATATCACATTTAATTATTAGGTTCCCTATAGTATGGGGAACATGCCTTATTCATCATTGCATCCCCATCTTGTAGTACATTGCCTAACATTAGTAGGTGCATAATACATATTTGCCAAATGAAGAAATGAATGAGTCCAGGCATGGAAAATCAGACAGGTTATTTTTGGTTTGGGGAGGGTGAAGAGAAAGAGTCATAGAACAGGATGCTGATTTATCATGAAGTATCATGAAGTACTGTACAAGGTAGTTAGCAGAGCCTTGGAAGAATGAAAGTTGAATAGGTGAGTATGGCTTTCCAAAGAAAATGAAGCAGCTTAATTGGGAGTGAAGAGGAGAGGGTGGACACTGAGAGTTGAACCAGCATCATTGGCATAGTGGGCTCAATATAAAAATAAAAAATGAAAACCAAATACTACTGTAACCAAAGACAATGTCAACTAATATCTAGAAAAGAATAGCAATAAATGAACTGACTAGGGTTCTCCTTATTCATTTTTGTAAAACATGGGCTGTCTTCTTTAAATTCATTAGTAAATGCCTATTAGTAAATGTCACAGTGTTCAAATCTTTTTTTGTAAGTGTATTTTAAACTCACGTATCTCCCATTTTATCTCATTAACCAAGACTCATTCAGTATTTTCAATTACAGTTTCCTGTAATCAAGGTAGGCTATCTTGCCTGAGTTAAACAATTATTCTTCATGACAGCGGTATAAAATATAATAGCCATTATTTATTGAATTTTACTATGTGCTACATATTTCTAATAGTTTTACATGTATTTACTCATAAACCTCATAACTACCCCAAGGTAATGCTATTATCCAGTTTGCAGATGGGGAAATTGAGGCACACAGAGAGGTTTAAATAATCTGCTCAAACTAAAAAACAAAATCAAACTATGAAACCAGGCATTTTTTATTCCAGAGGCCATGCTGTTAAGCAGTAAACTCTACTGCTTCTGTTTAGAAATTGACTGTTTTCCCTGTGTATTATAGACGTTAGTGTTTGGACAGAACAGATTTTCATATGAACATGAGTATAATATTATAGACAGTGTCCATTAATAGTTAATATGCTGCTTGGAAAGGCAATAAGATAGGCATGTAACATTTCACCTGGAGGCTCAGCTGCCAATAAGAGGGCAAATGAGAATGCACTATTTTTAATGTAATTTTATTGAGATATATTCACACACCATACAATCCATCCAAAGTATACAATCAGTGGTTCACAGTATCATCACATGTGTGTATTCAGCCACATGATCATTTTTGGAACATTTGCATTACTCCAGAAAAATAAATAAAAAGAAAAAAGAATACCCCAAACATCCCATCCCCTTTACCCCTCCCCCTCTTACTAATCACTAGTATTGCACTCTACTCAATTTTAAGACTTTCAATACAGGTAGGTTAATTAAGCAGTGCAGTATTGTTATAGATAGATACATAGATCAGTGAAACAGAACAAAATATCCAGAAGTAGATCCACACAAACACAGGCAACTGACCTTTTTTTTGCTATATAGTTATATAATCATTATTAAAGATCAAGATTACTGGATTACAGTTCAACAACTTCAGGTATTTCCTTCTGGCTATTCTAAAACACCAGACAGTAAAAAGAAATATCTATATAATGAGTCAGTATTGGCAGTCATTTGTTAAATCCAAATGAGAATGTACTATTAATGGGGAGGGACTGAAGGCAGGAAGGCTGACTTAAGCTCATGGGAGATAAGAAAAAGACAAATGAAATAATGAAAATCATGTAGAGTATGACTGGGGAGGGCAGGAATCATTACAGTGAGTTTGACACAGACGTGTGAGTGGTTTCTCCTTATGTGGTAGTACAACAAAGACTATTCAAATTGTTCGTTTACATAGTATTGTCTTCTTGAAATTCAAACAGGAAAATTGAAACCTGGAGGCTTGAAATGATTGACAGAAGGATCAGTAAAAACCACTTGTGTATCAGAAAGGTTTTAAGTGTTGTAGGATCCCATTTGCCATGTATTACCTTTTCATTCTTGGTATCTGGAGAAATAATTTGATAACTTTGATTATGACTTACAAAATAGAGGTTCTAAAAAAGTATTTGCCAGATTTTGAATTTAGTGATCTGAACTCAGGTAGAAACACTGTCTCAGAGTACAATACTTAAAAATAAACAGAATCTAAAGCAGGATAAAAAGAACATACCTACAGAAATTGCATAAGTTCTATGCTTTTCTTTTAGTTGGTTTTAAAAAACAAGCCTAGTACACCTATTTTAATGATGCAAAAACCATGATTTGTGATTAGAAAATAGTGTTTATTTACTAGTATTTCTAGAAATACTGGAATAAGATTGGAGAAGTCCAGTAATGTGGTATGTAGCGCTCTTTCCCAAACCTATCTAAATTCTACACGGTTGTCGAGGTCTTGTTCCAGCCTAAATCTCTCTTGCATAAAGCTTTTGCTGACCAGCCCACCACATATGTGGCAAACTCCTTGGCCATAGTAGGAATCAATTAATATATCTTAATTGAATATGTTGTCATATATATATATATATATATATATATATATATATATATATATATATCTCCTAGGTATGTGAGGATTAAAGTAGAAGTTTTAGCACACCTGCATAATAACATTTTAAGAACTCAAGGCTTATAATGGAAAGGCAGCTTTCTCTGAAATGATTTCAGGTAATCTTTCTGAACAGAGTTTAGGGCAATTAAATTATAAATCTCTTTGAAATGATTTAGCTAAAACACTTAAGAGGAAATATTTCCTCTTTAAGTGTAAAAAGGCAATTGTGGCTTAGCTTAGCCTCACTATATGTGGTTTTATTTTTCTACTTAAGTGATATATACCATGTTTGATACACACACACACACATGCACACACACACCATTCTATTGGACTCGTGTCTGGTGAAGATACGGTCAATGTTTACGATCAGTTCTACATTCTCACTATAGAATTCCCTTGTTGTTTATACTTTATTTAGTAACCTCAAAGGTCTTCCCTCATTTTGTGGTATGAGTTCATGGCTCAGAGTGAAGCAGAACTTTTTCTTTTTGAAATAAGAATTTCCAAATACCTATGCAACAAATATCTTTGCAAACAAGAGCTTTGCTGCCTCACTTTCATAATGTGATAGGAAATCAGATACTACTATTAATGAATTGATTTGAATGACAAGATCATGAATCTGTTAGTGTTTTACTCTTATATTAGGTAAAAAGTTAAAATCTATTTAATGCTAATGGCTTGTAGGTAGTTTAATCCAGCATCTTTTGGTTAATCACTGATTCCCAGAGAGCTAATATGTCCATGACTTATATTTTCAATGTAATGTCAATTTAAAATGCATTCAGAGAAATGACAAATATATTCTTGGTGGAAATAAAACACAAGGGATCTGGTCTCTTTCCAACACATATTTTTTTAAATACAATTTGATTGAGATATATTCACATACCACACAATCATCCAAAATCTACAATCAGTTGTTCAAAGTATCATCACATAGTTATGCATTCATCACCACAATTTTTGAACATTTTCATTACTCCAAAAAATAAGAATAAAAATAAAAATAAAAGTAAAAAGGAACACCAAAAACATGTCATACCCCCCCCATTATTCATTTACTTTTTGCCCCCCTTTTTTCTACTCATTTGTCCATACACTGGTTAAAAGGAGTGTGAACCATCAGGTTTTCACAACCACACAGTCAAACCATATATGCTATATAGTTAGACGGAGGTCTTCCAGAATCAAGGATAGCAACACATACTTTTTTAAAACCAGGTTTTAAGAAAGCAGAAATGAGCTGGTTTCTCAGCAGACTTATTTCTCTAGTCATTTAATTCATGCTTCTATACCCATTTAAAAAATCACTATGCAAATGTGGAAGAATTTATGATATATACTAGAATTATAAGCCCAAAAGAATACTCACTGATACAATGACTCATGCACTCTGCATTCATAATTTGGCAAGTACAGAATCATTCATTAGTTTAAAGGCCTTATTACCCTTCTCTCATTGGATAACTATATCACCTTTTCCTGCTTCTACTGCTGAACCTCAACCAATTTTCTAAATTTTATGTAAGTAAATCTCCAAAATTCACTATTCATGTTTATCTTCCAAATTTGTGAAATAAAGATAACAGGAAATAAAAGGCATGTTAGTACCTTTAGAAATGGAAATTTGCCAGGTCTTTGTTGAGGACCTACTATGGGCCTAACACCATGTTAGATGCTAGAGAGTAATACACATTTTACACAGTACTTCCCTGAAGAAGTGAATAATAATATTAGACATAAAAGAAATTCCATATTATATAATTCTGCAACTTAAGGTAAAGGCAACATTGATTTCTCTTTTTCCTAACCTCCCACTCAGGATGAATGAAGGAAAAATGGGCCAGTCTCTTGCTCACTTTGGGTCTCAGTTTCCACAACTGTTAATTGAGAGAGTTATTCAAGATGACCTATCTGTAAATATCCTTCAAACAAACCTATTTATTACAAATAAGAATACAGAAATCACTGAGGTTAAATGACGTACTTCCTAAGGTCACAAATCTAGAGACACAAATTGAATGAATATATAAATTAGGGAACATGAATAAGGAGAAAATTCTTACAAATCTTACCATTGAAATTATAATAGAATTTAATGGTTAAAAACATTGAAAACCTGAGAAAATAATACATTGCTATAAAGTAATTGCTTTTTTTTTTTATTTTACTTTGGGTAAGTACCATTTTCAGAAGAGCAGTTAAGTTTGTTCCTATCCGTAGTGAATATTTTGAGTCTCTTGGTTCAGAAGGAAGCAACAAGATCAAATATAAATTAACTTATTTCTGTAGTATAATAGAGAATAATTTATAATAACAATTATATTGCTAACAAATTTTTTAATATCTACTCCTCCTCCCAAATTTCTTTACTTTTGCATAGTTGAAATGATGCTTATCTTTCTGCCTTGGAGTCATTCTTGGAACTTTCTCCATTAACTCTAAATTCAGCCAATGAATAAAGCTTGAGTTATTATTCAAGAATGTTACTCAAATGTATCCTTTTCTCATTCCCATTGTGATTATAGAATCCCAGTATTAGTATTTTAATGCTCACCTCAGACAACTCCCCATCCCATGTTTGGAGTCTATTCATTCCCCACCCCCACCACAATGGCACAAATTAATGCTGTCCAACACCTGGGCAGAGCATATGAAGAGTTAATAGTAACTTGATGCCAAAGTAGCTGCCAAATGTCAAGATGAAATAAAAGGACTACAAGGCAGGTCATGAAATAATGAGCTTCAGGTAATGTGGAAATTTGAGAAATGGTTGCAGACAAATTCTCATGCTTAATTCACAGAGAAATCTACAGTTATTTTGGGGGGAGGTGGGGAAGGGAAAGAAGGATATTAGGCAGACTATAAAGCCAAAAAGCAATGATTAAAATTCAAATGAGTTATGATTTTGAATGTGCAATATAAGAAAGACCAATGTCCATAAAAAATCATCTGGGTTATACTCACATATATAAGAAACACAAGAATTTCAATTTCAAATTTGACAGAAAATAGACTTTATAGTTTTACAACTAAAGTGGCACTTAGCACATTATATTGCATTTTGTTATTTGTTTTTTGCATATACTTCAGAATTCAGTGCCTCTTATGTGCCAGGAACAGTGTTAAAAGTCTTACAGGCATCATCTCACTTTTGAATTTGAGCCTTACCTTCCTTACTGGGTTATAAATTCACATAGGACAAAGATAGTATTTTATTCATGTTTATATACCTCCAAACTTCCCTTAGCATATATCATTACACATTGTGGCTTCTTTCAGTGTATATTTGCTGAATAATTAATCTAAAAAACACACTAGCACTGTGGGAAAATAATTATATGGTACAAATTTAGAGTTGAAATACCTGGTTCTAGACCTTTGGGAGCCTCTATGTCCCTTCTGTTAAAAGAGTAAATCAGAGAGGATGGTTAAGAAGATCATTTAAAATGCTACAACACTATGAAAATAGCAACCATTTTCTAGTTCTGAAAACACTCTTCAAAAAATAATACCCAGGCTTCTTTATAGCACAAGAGATAATGATCATGGCTCTTCAATTACATTTGAAATTCTTACACAAGCTAAAGTCAGTCATTAATAGGGCCTTGAACATGTCATTTTCCATGCAATCCAGTACCCTATATTTGAAAAGATTTGTTTTAAAGGTTACTGAGTGAGTGAAAACAGCTTCCCTTTTTTGTCTTTTATTACTTATAGTAAATTTAAGAGGTCATTGGGGATCAATAACAAATTAAACATAACATTTAAAAAGATGGTTTAAATTGAAATGTGTGCAACTACAAACCCTACACGAGTGAAGCTATTTAATGATTTGATAGGATAGATATTACCCTGCTGCCTTTTTGGAATATGTTATATTTTATAATTATTGTAGTGGATCATAAACTAAGTTACTTAGGATATAGAAATGTTGCTAAAAAGAAGTGTCATTGATTTTATTTTTCTCAGTAAGATTGTTATGTAACAAGATATCTAAGTCTTATTAAATGATGAAACATAACATGATTGATATTTTACCATTGGGGTGAGGAAACAAAGAGTTTAAAAGATTTTTTAAAATATTTAAATGTTTAATAAATCCACAGAAGTTGAAAATAAATAAAGGTCAACTAGATCAAAATGCTTTTGCAAAAGTCTTTTCAACAATAAATGAATGTGGAAATACAAACAATTTCAGTGACTCATCTTGTCAACCTTTGAACATGGATAATTTTTGCCCACAGTAAAAAAGATAATTGGAGATATTTATGTTTCTAGTTATAAACTTTCCATTATATTATCACCTATTGCTATAAAAGTTTCAGGAAAAGAGAATTATTGCATGTGAAGAACTCAAAACTTCATGATTTACTACATATTTTCTGTTATACATAGATATTTTTAAGATACAATTTAATAAGTATTTTTTATGTTCTCTCTCATATTTTTTATGTATTTGCTATTTTACATATATTTTATTTTCTATATTTGTTATTGCATTTTTTCCAGCCTAAGAGCTATTCTTATGTTCCCTTTTCCCTCTTTATTTCCTCTGTCATATTTATCTCATTTTCTAAGCAGGCAATATAACAGAAAATGCTTAATAATATAATCACAGAATAGCATTTATTATTAATATATCTACTTCTCACACCATAATAAAATTTGTATTTGTTGATATTTTATAATTGATTTTCAACCTAACAGGGAGATAGTTAGGGCCAGTTTTAGTACACTGATTACACAAACAGGAAAACTAAGGGTAAGAAGGGTTAAATTACTCATCCAAGGTAACAGAGTTAATTGTAGAGCTAGGATTTAAAGAAACCTAAGCTTTCTCATTTGACATTCCATTCTATTTCCAGCACACCTTCCTTCTCCCTATGCCATGGACATTTAGTTCCTAAGGTCTTTAGATGGTCACAGAAATGATGCAATTAGGAAACTTTATTTGTATTTCTTTATTTTGTTGGAATATATATATATATGCGTATATATATCTATATATATATATATACTGAGTCATGTTACTCATTAAAGTACATATGATTAATGTTCCTTTTTTGACAAGAAGCAGAATTCATTTGCATGTGGTCAAGATTTTAATAAAAATAAGCCAATTGATAAGCAATATAACTTTGATGAAAACTTTAAAAAAATCAAAATCACTTTCTGCAAATAAATTGGAAAGCTAGCCATGCAAGCAAGGTTTCTTGAAAATCACTTAAGCCTTGATTGATCTTCCCTTCAACATTTTCCAAAATAGTGCTTCAACTTAAGACTTTTCCTTACTTGAACCATTAGCCTTACCCCTAACATTTCCTGTGATACCCAGAGTCCTGATAACAGAGGATACCTTGTATATTTCAAAATATAATTTCCTAAACTAGTGTTTAAAAATCAATTTATTTGCCCCTTTGAGTAGGCAGAATTATCAAGCTTTCATTTAGTTAGTGGTACCTTTAATTAGGTTAAAAGTTGAAATCTCAGAGATAAAACATTACATTGTTTGTCAGTGCTTCTTTTCCTTTAAAATTTACTATGCATTTCAGCAAGGTAGTGATGTTTGCATTTGATACCAGTACTGGAAAAGTCTCATTTTTTCCCAGGAGAACATTCTAATTAGTATAAAGTAGTCCTATTAGATCTTTATAAAAATACTGGGATTTGCAAAATTTTCAGTCTTCCCTGGAAGGTCAGGGTGGCTCCTATAAAGCTGTGTCCAGTTGGCATGGACAACCCCTCCTGCCTAGGCAGTTTCTTGGTTGGAGAGAGTTGTTTTTCTTAGGCAGCTCACCTTTCTCTGCTCTTTAATCTTGTAGACAGGAGGTGCCAGCAACCCCAGGTGCACACTACCCCCATGCCATGGATGATGGTGATCCTGGATTGTGCCCTTATGACCCCCCAGTCTCTGACAACACCCGGACTGGAACATACCTGCTGCAATTGTTGTTCAAGTGTGTGCAGTGGGGGCTCCTCCCCTGAAGAGCAACTTGGGGGTGGACAGTCCATCCACCCCTGCAGCTGCTGCCATTACTGTCTTGGTGGTGTCTGCTGTCAGGGAGCTCTGAAGAGGCTAGAGGATATAACTTGGTCTCCTCAGATTACACTCTCCCTTACTAATTTTATCAAAATTACCTCCATTTGTGTTAGCTAAGTCTCAGAAAATTGAATTGAATGATAGTTCATGACAGTGATGGAAAACAAATTAATCAATGCATTGAGAGAAGCTTAACATTGTAATGCTTGCACTCGAAAAAAAGAAAAGTCTAATGAAAATTGACCTATACTGCAAATTCAACGAAATAGAAATATTAGAGCAAGATGATTCTTAACTAAGTGAAAGAAGACAATAGTAAAGAAAAGAGCAGAAAACAATGGTATAGAAAATGGGAAAGCAAAGGAGAAAGTGACAAAAGCAATAGGTTTTCTTAGAGAAAATGAAACTCATTAAATCCTGCTGGTTTTATCAATAATAAAAGAGAATTAAAAACAACCAAAACCAGGAATTAAATAAGGGTTATTGCTGACAAACAGCCTATAGCTATACAGATTTTGGTGTCTGACAGACATTCTGTCAAAAAGGAAATTATCAATGGCTTACAGTTGATGAAGAAGGTAATGTAAGTCTCTCCAGGCATCAGTTGCCTCATATAATCTTTGAACAAGTGAAGTAAACTTGCATAGCAAACTTCCTCTGAGCCCCAGATAACAGGTAAATGTATGCAGTTACCAGTTACTGGGAGAGGGCGCCATCAAAAAAAAAAAAAAAAAACCACACACCTTAAAAATGGTAGGAGAGGAGGATACAAGATGGCAGATTAGGAGAGACAGAGAAAATTCTCCTACATGAAAAACACTAGATAAAGGACAGAAGGTGCTCCAGAACAGCAGTTCTGGGGTTCCAACAGCTGGGCAGGGACTTCTACACCCACAGTGAGTGGGTACTTGGAGAAACTGAGAGGCTGGGTTTGGGACAGAAGAGTGTTTGGCCTGGAATGCCACTGGGGATTGGGCAGCTGGAGCCTACTGATGCTGTGGAGGGGAGTAGCCTTTCATGCCCTGGACACCCTCCTCAGTACCTGGCATGGGTGATAACCCTTTACAGACCCATGGTCAAGAGCCCCCATGCCAGGGACTGGCCATTAGAGCAGACAGAGAAGCACATAAAGGGGTAGCTTTCCATGCCCCATGCACTCATCTTTTCAGCTGGCTGGGAGACAAACCCTTCACAGCCCCACAGCCAAGAGCTTCCTTGAGGGAATTCAGGATTTGGCAGACTTGTGACAGTGTCCACTCTTCCTCCACAGAAGCCTGCGGTGTGCACTGCCTAGAGGCATGAGTGCCACATGGAAGTGCCAGGAGCCATCCCCCAATCCCAGGGACTTGTGGATTCATGGCCGAGAGGGACTGTGGGACATGTGAGCTGAAAGGTGAGCCATACAGCTCTGCAGCCCCAGAGTACTCCACCTGCAGCCCTGGGAATGGCTGGAACCACTGCATCCTGGAGCAGACTCCCTGAAAAACTGCTAAGAACATGCCCCGCAGCCACAGGGCTGGAAGTGCCCAATATTCACGGAAAATTGGTGCATTGATTGGAACTCCACATGGTTTGGACAACATTCAGTGCATAGACAAAGTTGGGGAGAACTGGAGTGAGGGCAAGAGGTGGCTCAGGAATGCCATCTGCTGGTAGGTCAGGGAAACACACTCCACCAAGCTGTAGCTTTGTCAAATTATAGATAAATGTTCAAATAACTCTGTATATCCCAAAAGAACCCTATCAAGATAAACAACCACCAAAAGGCCAAAAACATACAAAGAAACCAGAATAGATGGATAACCCAAATGTCCAAATTAAAAAGCCAGAGGAGACACAGAACTTGGGCCAATTAATCAAAGAAGTACACAAAAACATCAATATCACAGCTCAGGATATAAAGGGCATGAAGAAGACCCTAGAAGAGCATAAAGAAGAATTTGCAAAAGTAAATTTTTAAAAAAAATAGCAGATCTTATGGAAATGAAAGATACTGTTGGTCAAATTAAAAATATTCTTGAGACACCTAACACCAGATTTGAAGAGACTGAGGGATGAATTAGCAAATTTGAGGATAGGTGATTGAAAGCAAAAGCACAAAAGAATGGTGAAAAAAATCAGAACATTTGAAATGGATCCCAGGGAAATGGGCAACATGAAGTACACAAATATAAGAATCATTAGAGTTCCAGAAGGGGAAGAGAAGAGTAAAGGGCTAAGAAGAGTATTCAAAGACATTGTTGGGGAAAATTTCCCAAAGCTTCTACACAATATAAATACACAAAGCATAAATGCCAAGCATACTCCAAATAGAATAAATCCAAATAAACCCACTCCAAGACATATTCTGATCAGACTGTCAAATACTGAAGAGAAGGGGCAAGTTCTGAAAGCGGCAAGAGAAAAGCAATTCACCACATACAAAGGAAACAACATAAGACTAAGTAGTGACTACTCAGTGGCCACCATGGAAGTGAGAAGGCAGTGGCATGACATATTTAAAATTCTGAGAGAGAAAAATTTCCCACCAAGAATACTTTATCCAGCAAAACTCTCCTTCAAATTTCAGGGAGAGCTTAAATTTTTCACAGACAAACAAATGTTGAGAGACTTTGCTAATAAAAGACCTGCCCTACTTCAGATACTAAAGGGAGCCCTACCAAAAGAGAAACAAAGAAAAGAGAGAGAGATATGGAGAAAGGCTCAGTACTAAGGAGATTCAGTATGGGTACATTAAAGGACATTAAAAGAGAAAGGGAAAAAATATATCTGACAAACATAAACCAAAGGATAGGATGGCTGATTCAGGAAATGCCTTCACAGTAATAACATTGAATGATAATGGATTAAACTCCCCAATTAAAAGATATAGATTGGCAGAATGGATAAAAATAAATGAACCAACAATATGTTGCATACAACAGACTCATCTGAGACACAGGGACAAAAAGAAATTGAAAGTGAAAGGATGGAAAAAAATATTCCATGCAGGCTACAGCCAAAAGAAAGCAGGGGTAGCAATACTAAATTCAGATAAAATTGACTTTAAATGCAAGGATGTCATAAGAGACAAATAATGACACCAAATACTAATAAAAGAGACAATTCACCAAGAAGAAATAACACATATAAATATTTATACACCCAATCAAGGTGCTCCAAAGTACATGAGACAAACATTGGCAAAACTGAAGGAAGAAATAGATGTTTCCACAATAACTGTTGGAGACTTCAATACACCACTCTCTCCTATAGATAGATCAACCAGACAGGGGACCAATAAAGAAACTGAGAAAAAAAATAATTAAAAAAAGATTAAATTATTTTACCCCAAAATCACTGTTTAGTGGGGAATTTTTAATGGAAGTTCATAAAATATCTTGCTGAATATCAATGTTGTCAATGCTTAGTTTTTGGTTAAGCTTCATGATTAGAAAGTGTCCTATTCTTTTAATAAATTCTTAGGCTTAATTGGATAAATAAGTTATTATTTTATGAGGGGTTTCAGAAGAAAAAGCAACTTTTGGACAGAGATTCATCAAAAGGCCTCTAATTACATTTAATGTGAACTTTTTTCCTTGTATCAGAATCTTTCTTTTATCAGGAGTACTCAATTTCTTGTGTTTGTATTCAGAACTTATATGAGCCTTTGGAGTGACTGCAGACAGATGGCAGGAAGCAAAATATGAAAAGTTTTTATAGTTTGTTCATGACTTACCTCAGTGTTTTATTTTATGCTGAAAATAATATCTAGTTTTCTCATCAACATCTTTAATGAATATGAAACTATACCATTTGTGTTGTTATAAAATAATTTCAAAAGAATCATTCAAAGTTTTGATTTCAGTCAAATCTTAATTTGTGTCACTCAAGACTATACTTGATCTATCTGAATAATCATGCAGATTTCTGTATCATCATCACTTAGGAAATATGTTTTTGAAGCTTACTTATAATTGTAAAAACATGGCATAGGCTATTATTTGGGAAGATAAAATATTTTGACTTGGAACAAAAATAAAGACATTTTATAGTAAAGAACTAAATCATCTGACATGTGCAAATGAAGAAAAAGAAAACAATAAAGTATATTTATTGGAAGAGATATGATCTTAGAGGAACTCTGTGGTATAACTAGGGTTTGAATTGGCACAGAGAAAAGGGGACATTTCAAAGGGTGTGGGACATTCATATTTCACAGTGTGAGAAAAGGTAAATTCAGAAATAGTAGGGGTAAGATAGTGATATTTGATTTGAATATTTTAACATAATGGAGAGACATGCATAAGATGCTGTTTGGATAGCTGAAAACATGGTACTCACTTTCTGGAGACAGGCCAGCCTTGGAGGTAAAAGAATGAGGAGTGATTGATACCAAGCTGGAATACTGAATTTGAAAACTTTCTAGGGAGAGAAGTTTGTAGAGAGAAAAGAACAGAGGGCCAAAGATTAAGTATTGGGGATTACTCAAATCTTCAGGGAATATTTAAGGATATATTTACCTCAGAATTTTCAAGATAAAAGCCTTCCCCAGTTTTTCTCCAGCTTTATACATTATTGCATTCAGTGATTGCTAAGTTTCTTCTCCATGCAAGGCATTGGATTGGGTACTTCAGGGCCTCCTAGAAGAGGAAACAATATTTATTTCTGATCTTCAGTAGTTTGTAGTCTAGTTGGAGATTCAGTATGTGAGCTCTACTTAAAGGATTTGGAAGAAAGTCACTGTTAAATCTCATAAAAATGACATTGTATGGGATTAAAATAATGATATGATAAAAACCTCTTTTCTCCAAATCCTGAAAATGAATTTGGATCCACTTCCTCAGGTACCATTTTCACTATCACCTAAACATGTAGTGACCAAATCTCTTTTGTACTGATTCAGAAATATTCACATGGATAGGGATTTTAAGAAAAAAAATGCCATGAGTCTTGAAGCATTCATGCTCAATCCTGTTGCTGTTTACACATTAAAAATAAATAAGCAAACATGAGTTAAGTACATTCTGTGTGACCAACAGTGGGTTAGGTCATTTAAATGATGCAAACACAAATAGTAAGGTCCCTACAGGTAAGAATAATGTCAATTATTTATCAGCAAACCTTTAGATACCTGAATTGTACCTTGATGTACATTACAAGTTAACAAATAATAAGATATAGGTTAGACTTTCAGATAAAATCAATTGTCTGAATTTCAAGTGACTGTTAGTTCCCAACATCAAAAAAAGTCATTCATTGTTAGATTATTTATGGAGTTTGATATATTTTTTTAGGAATTTTAACAATGCACTCCTAAACATACGGATGACATTATGAAGGCAACACATTAGGTACTAGACATTTTAATAAAGCAATAGAACTGAAGTACAGTGATTAAATTTCTAATGGATTTCATTGTGTTTTAAAGATGAAAAATTAAAGCTTAAAGAGGGTCCCTGACTTGCTCTAGGTCACACAGCTAATTATTGGCAAAGCTTCAGAGAGAACCCAAATCTCCTAATTCTGAAATCAGGTTCTTTTCCACCATGGTCCACTGCCTCTTTAAGTCTATGTGGCATATTAAATGAAAGTCTTTAAAATTTGACTACATCATACTGTCCTTGAGAATCATGCCATGCTTGACAGATTCAGGATGACTGGAAAGTTCATTTGTATTCTTGGCTTCAGTGATTAGAAAGTTGATACAAGTATGTGAATACTTTTAAGATTTTGGAGAGAAATAATGAAAAGACACATTGGAGTCATTTTTGAGGTTTAGTTGAGACTACTGACCAGTTGGCAGGCCATGTGGACTTATTTATGTTACCTTAATTTCTTAATTTGTTGGACAAACTGAAGGCTGAAACAGTTCAAGACTGGATGCTTCCTTTCTATAAATTACATCTCTTAAAATGTACCAATGCAAGCATGAGTCACTAGCTACAGAATTCCAGCTTTTATCCATTATGTCATTTTTATAAGGAAGCAACCAGTGACCTTCATATGGTCTTAAGGACAATAACTCTATGAATTACAGAGTATGTGAAAGATGAAGTCATAATGAACTCAGTAGCAAATTTTATGGAATGAGGTCTGTTTACTTCTGTGATTCTTCTTCCTTTATTCACCTGCATGTGTGTCTTGCATATTAGATTGATTTGAAATAAAATTGAAACATTCACATATCTTCTAAGCAAGGTTTAAATAGTTCACTTTCATTTAGATGTGCAGAAGAGGAAACAGGAACAGGAAGGAAAATGCATAGCCAAAAATAATCCTAAATGTATGTTTTGATTAGTGGTTTCAATTTTCTATTCATTCAGTCTTTTGTCAGAACATTTAAATTATAGAATTACTGAAATTGTTATTTATATTTACCATTCCATCTGGTAAATACAGAGCAGAATCTCTGAGTAAGGTGGAGGTTCAGGTAAAAAATTATAGGCATCTCTAGTAAAAAGGGGAGAGAAAGGGAAAGGAATTAACAGGTATTAAGCTCCTACCATATCATAGTAGGTGGATTTGGCACAGCACGTGTATTATCTCATGTAACTCTCACAACAACCATAGCAAATAGGAAATGGAGACATAGAGAGGTTAGGTCATGGGCCCAAACTCACACAGCTAAGGGGTAGATCCAGGATTAAAAACCAAGTCTGTCTTATTACAAAGGTTACATGTACTTTTTCCATAACACATTGACTAACAAACCTAAGTTTTAAAGAACATGTCAAATACTAATACACAAAACATAGTCCCAGTATAGCATTTAGTAAGTCACTGGCAATGTTTACAAATAACTAAAGGAAGATGAGACAGGAAACATCAGCCATAAATCAGCTTCTAAAAACCAAGAATGTCTGTACTTTCAAAGAATTCAGTTCATTTTTAAAGGTGAGAGAATAGCTACTTACTAACAGAAATAAAGGTGGCAAAATTTTGCAAAACATTATCTAATTGTAGTAATGAGAATGAGAAATAGGAAAATGGAAGAAATGAATCATAATATAAAAAAGGCCAGACATATTCACCTTAAGTTCCCCTGAATCATATTTACTAGGAGAAAAAAATCAGTTATTACAACAAAAGAAAAATTCTGACTACATATTCCATGAAATTCCCTTCTGTCTTTATATCTCCATAATGTAATATAAATGAGTCTATTTTAATCTAATTTCATATATAATAGTCATATGTTTTCACAATTTAACTCAACTCTAAACATAGGCATCTACATTTTAAATGAAATGCTTACTAAAGTCAAGTTTTAAAACTCTATTTTCTGTTTTTCTATAACTTTAAAAGATTTTCATCTAGTGTATAAGTTCAAAATAAAAATATATTTTGCATTGAAAATTTCTTGTGATTTTTACAGAGAGGTTTGTCAATTCAAGTTGAGTAAATATTATGAACAGTTTTTTTAGTAAAATAAAACATCTAAACATATCAACCTGCTATCTGTGCATTTTAAGAATTAAAATACTGTTGATACTATTTAGAGAAAATACTATAGAGCATTCGGAAACTGTCATTAGTTGTCAAATTAATTCTGAATTTACTGGTTGTGTATTTTTTAATTCATTTTTATTGAGATATATTCACATAACATGCAGTCATACAAAGCATACATTCAATTGTTCACAGTACCATATATAGTTGTGCATTCATCACCAAAATTAATTTTTGAACATTTTCATTACCACACACACAAAAATAATAAGAATAAAAATTAAAGTGAAAAAGAACAATTAAAGTAAAAAAGAACACTGGGTGCCTTTTTTTTTACCCTCGTTTTTCTACTCATTCATCCATACACTGGACAAAGGAGAGTGTGGTCCATATGGCTTTCCCAATCACATTGTCACCCCTCATAAGCTACATTTTTATACAATTGTCTTCAATATTCATGGGTTCTGGGTTGTAGTTTGGTAGTTTCAGGTATTTACTGCTAGCTATTCCAATTCACTAGAACCTAAAAAGGGTTGTCTATATTGTGCATAAGAGTGCCCACCAGAGTGAAATCTCAGCTCCTTTTGGAATCTCTCTGCCACTGAAGCTTATTTCATTTCCTTTCACATCCCCATTTTTGGTCAAGAAGATGTTCTCCATCCCATGATGCCAGGTCTACATTCCTCCCCGGGAGTCATATTCCACGTTGCCAGGGAGATTCACTCCCCTGGGTGTCAGATCCCCTGTAGGGGGGAAGGGCAGTGATTTCACCTTTCAAGTTGGCTTAGCTAGAGAGAGAGGGCCACATCTGAGCAACACAGAGGCATTCGGGAGGAGACTCTTAGGCACAATTACAGGCAGGCCTAGCCTCTCCTTTGCAGCAACAGTCTTCCCAAGGGCAACTCCTGTGGTAGAGGGCTCAGCCCATCAAACCACCAGTCCCCCATGTCTGTGAACACATCAGCAACCATCAAGGTGGGGGAGTCCAACACCCCTGAATTCTCCACCAGCTCCTCAAGGGGGCTCCGCATATTTTTACATTTTTTTTAATTAACTCTTTATTTTAAAATTAACTATGTCAAAAAAATAAAGAAAACATACAATAAAAAAACATTCCAAACAAACCATAACAAGGGAGTAAGAAAAAGACAACTAACCTAAAATAACTACTTTACTTCCGACATGTTCCTACTCTACACCAAGAAAATAACCTAATATAGCAACATTTCTGTGTACTTGTTCCTACCAGACCCATCAGAAAGTAACAAACCATAGTCATTTCTGGGCATTCCCAGAACATTAAATTTACCCATAATAGCTTATCTGTTCTTATTGGGTTATCGTTCCCCCTTCGTTAATTGCTCTCTATCACTAGTTCCCCTACATTATACATTATAGACCATTTATTTTACATTTTTCAATGTTCACATTAGTAGTAGCACATACTATTTCACTTTTTGTGCCTGGCTTATTTTGCTTAGCATTATGTCTTCAAGGTTCATCCATGTTGTCATATGTTTCACGACATCGTTCCTTCTTACCGCCGCATAGTATTCCATTGTGTGTATATACCACATTATATTTATCCACTCATCTGTTGAAGGACATTTGGGTTGTTTCCATCCCTTGGCAATTGTGAATAATGCTGCTGTGAACATTGGCTTACAGATACCTGTTTGTGTCACTGCTTTCAGATCTTCCAGGTGTATACCGAGAAGTGCAATTGCTGGATTGAAGGGTAACTCTACATCTAGGTTTCTAAGGAAGTGCCAGACTCACTTCCAGAGTGGCTGAACCATTATACAGTCCCACCAACAATGAATAAGAGTTCCAATTTCTCCACATCCCCTCCAGCATTTGTAGTTTCCTGTTTGTTTAATGGCAGCCATTCTAATTGGTGTGAGATGGTATCACATTGTGGTCCTAATTTGCATCTCTCTAATAGCTAGTGAAGCTGAACATTTTTTCATGTGTTTCTTGGCCATTTGTATTTCCTCTTCAGAGAACTGTCTTTTCATATCTTTTGCCCATTTTATAATTAGGCTGTCTGTACTATTGTCATTGAGTTGTAGGATTTCTTTATATATGCAAGATATCATTCTTTTGTCAGAAACATGGTTTCCAAAAATTTTTTCCCATTCAGTTGGCTGCCTCCTCACTTTTTTGACAAATTCCTTTGAGGTGCAGAAACTTTTAAGCTTGAGGAGTTCCCATTTATCTATTTTTTCTTTTGTTGCTTTTGCTTTGTGTATAGGGTCTAGGAAGTGGCCGCCTAATACAAGGTCTTGAAGATGTTTCCCTACATTATCTTCTAGGAATTTTATGGTACTGTCTTTTATGTTAAGATCTTTGATCAATTTTGAGTTAATTTTTGTGTAGTGTGTGAGGTAGAGGTCCTCTTTCATTCTTTTGGATATGGATATCCAACTCTCCCAGTCCCATTTGTTGAAAAGACTGTTATGTCCGAGTTCAGTGGCTTTGGGGACCTTATCAAAGATAAGTCAGCTGTAGATCTGGGGTCTATCTCTGAATTCTCAGTTCGGTTCCATTGATCAATATGTCTATCTTTGTGCCAGTACCATGCTGTTTTGAATACTGTGGCTTTCTAATAACCTTCAAAGTCAGGGAGTGTAAGTCCTCCCACTTCATTTTTCTTTTTAGAGTGTCTTTAGCAATTCGAGGCATCTTCCCTTTCCAAGTAAATTTGGTAACTAGCTTGTCCAAGTCTGCAAAGAAGGTTGGAATTGATTAGGATTGCATTGAATCTGTAGATGAGTTTGGGTAGAATTGACATCTTAATGACATTTAGCCTTCCTATCCATGAACATGGAATATTTTTCCATCTTTTAAGGTCCCCTTCTATTTCTTTTAATAGAGTTATGTAGTTTTCTTTATATAGGTCTTTTATGTCTTTGGTTAAGTTTACTCCTAGGTACTTGATTTTTGTAGTTGCTATTGAAAATGGTATCTTTTTCTTGAGTATCTCTTCAGTTTGTCCATTTCTAGGCTATAGGAACATTACTGACTTATGTGCATTAATCTTGTATCCCACTACTTTGCTAAATTTATTAGCTCTAGTAGCTGTATTGTCAATTTCTCAGCGTTTCCCAGATATAAGATCATATCATCTGCAAACAATGGCAGTTTTACTTCTTCCTTTCCAATTTGGATGCCTTTTATTTATTTGTCTTGCTGGATTGTCCTGGCTAGCACTCCTAGCACAATGTTGAATAACAGTGGTGATAGAGGGCATCCTTGTCTTGTTCCTGATCTTAGAGGGAAGGCTTTCAGTCTCTCACCATTGAGTACTATGCTGGCTGTGGGTTTTTCCTATATGCTCTTTATCATATTGAGGAAGTTTCCTTCAATTCCTACCTTTTGAAGCGTTTTTATCAAAAAGAGATGTTGGATTTTGTCAAATGCTTTTTCAGCATCTATTGAGATGATCATTTGATTTTCTCCTTTGATTTGTTAATGTGTTGTAAACATTGATTTTCTTATGTTGAAACATCCTTGTATGCCTGGAATGAGCCCCACTTGTTCATGGTGTATGATTTTTTTAATGTGTCTTTGGTTTCAATTTGCAAGCATTTTGTTGAGAATTTTTTCATCTATATTCATTAGGGAGATTGGCCTGTAGTTTTCCTTTTTTGTAGCATCTTTGCCTGGTTTTGGTATCAGATTGATGTTAGCTTCATAAAGTGTGTTAGGTAGTGTTCCATTTTCTTCGATGTTTTGAAAGAGTTTAAGTAAGATTTGTGTCAGTTCTTTTTGGTAAGTTTGGTAGAATTCCCCTGTGAAGCCATCTGGCCCTGGGCGTTGTTTTGTAGGAAGCATTTTGATGACTGATTGGATCTCTTTGCTTGTGATTGGTTGGATGCAGTCTTCTGTTTCTTCTCCGGTCAGTCTAGGTTGTTCATATGTTTCCAGGAAATTGTCCATTTCCTCTACATTATCCAGTTTGTGGCATACAGCTGTTCAGAGTATCCTCTTAAAAATTTTTTTTAATTTCTTTGGGATCCGCAGTAATGTCACCTTTCTCATTCATTATTTTGTTTATATGGGTCTTCTCTCTATTTGATTTTGTCAGTCTAGCTAGGGGCTTGTCAATCTTGTTGATCTTCTCAAAGAAACAACTTTTGTATTATTTATTCTCTATTGTTTTTTGTTCTCTATGTCATTTATTTCTGCCTTAGTCCTTGTCGTTTCTTTTTTTCTACTTGGTTTAGGATTGGTTTGCTGTTTATTTTCTAGCTTCTTTAGTGGATCCATTAGTCCTTTGATTTTAGCTCTCTCTTCCTTTCTGATGTATGTGTTTAGTGCTATAAATTTCCCCCTCAGTACTGCTTTTGCTGCATCCCATAGGTTTTGATATGTTGTTTTCTCATTTTCATTCGTCTATATATATTTAGCAATTTCTCTTGCTATTTCTTCTTTAACCCACTGATTGTTTAGGAGTGTGGTGTTTAACCTCCAGGTATTTAATTATTTTCTAAGTCTCTGATGGTTATTGACTTCTAATTGCATTCCATTGTGATCAGAGAATGTGCTTTGAATGATTTCAATTTTCTAAAATTTAGTGAGGCTTGTTTTATGACCCAGTGTATGATCTATTCTGGAGAAAGTTCTGTGAGCACTAGAGAAGAATGTGTATCCTAGTGATTTGGGATGTAATGTTCTATATATATATATATATATATCTGTTAAATCCAATTCATTCATCAGATTATTTAGGTTTTCAGTTTCCTTATTGGTCTTCTGTCTGGTTGATCTATCTATAAGAGAGTGATGTGTTGAATTCCCCCCCAATTATTGGGGAAACATCCATTGATTCCTTTAGTTTTGCTAGTGTTTGTTGTGTATTTTGTGGCACCTTGCTTGGGTGCATAAACATTTATGATTGTTATTTTTTCTTGTTGAATTGCTCCTTTTATTAGTATGTAGTGGCCTTCTTTGTCTCTTATAATATCCTTGCATTTAAAGACTATTTTATCTGAGATTAATATCACTACTCCCGCTTTCTTTTGACTGTAGCTTGCATGAAATATTTTTTTTCATCCTCTCACTTTCAATTTCTTTGTGTCCTTGTGTCTAAGATGAGTGTCTTGTATGCATTATATTGATGGGTCATTTTTTTTATCCATTCTGCCAATCTATATCTTTTAATTGGTTAGTTTAATCCATTTACATTCATTGTTATTACTGTGAAGTCATTTCTTGAATCAGCCATCTTATCCTTTGGTTTATGTTTGTCAGATATATTTTTCCCTCTCTCTCTTAATGTCCTTTAATATACCCATACTGAATCTCTTTAATACTGAACCTTTCTCCATATCTCTCCCTCCTTTCTTTGTTTCTCTTTTGGTAGGGCTCTCTTTAATATCTCAAGTAGAGCAGGTCTCCTGTTAGCAAATTCTCTCAGCATTTGTTTGTCTGTGAAAAATTTAAGCTCTCCCTGAAATTTGAAGGAGAGTTTTGCTGGATAAAGTATTCTTGGTTGGAAATTTTTCTCTCTCAGAATTTTAAATATGTCATGCCACTGCCTTCTCACCTCTATGGTGGTCGCTGAGTAGTCACAACTTAGTCTTATTTTGTTTCCTTTGCATGTGGTGAATTGCTTTTCTCTTACTGCTTTCAGAACTTGTTCCTTCTCTTCAGTATTTGAGAGTCTGATCAGAATATGTCTTGGAGTGGGTTTACTTGGATTTATTCTATTTGGAGTATGCTGGGCATTTATGCTTTGTGTATTTATATTGTGTAGAAGGTTTGGGAAGTTTTCCCCAACAATTTCTTTGAATACTCTTTCTAGACCTTTACCCTTCTCTTCCCCTTCTGGGACACCAATGAGTCTTAAATTTGGATGTTTTATTTTATCTAGTGTATCCCTGAGATCCTTTTGGATTTTCTCAATTTTTTCTCCATTCTTTCTTTTTTTCTTTCATTTTCTGTTCTATGGACCTCTAGGACACTGAGTTGTTGTTCAGCTTCCTCTAATCTTGTATTATGAGTATCCAGAGTCGTTTTAATTTGGCCAACAATTTCTTTTATTTCCATAAGATCTTCTATTTTTTTATTTAATCTTGCAATTTCTTCTTTATGCTCTTCTAGGGTCTTCTTTATGTCCCTTTTATCCTGCTCTATGGTCTTCTTCTTGTCTTTTATATCCTGTGCCATGTTTTCGTTCCTCGATTGCAATTGTTTGATTAATTGTGCCCGGTACTGTGTCTCTTCTGATATTTTGATTTGGGTGTTTGGGATTGGGTTCTCCATATCATCTGGTTTTATCATATGCATTAAGATTTTCTGTTGTTTTTGGCCTCTTGGCATTTGCTTTGCTTGATAGGGTTCTTTCAAGTTGTAAAAAGAAATACCAATCTAATTTTTCAGAAATACAAGTTGGTGACATACACTTTCTCCAACTAACCAGCAGATGGCGTCTGCGAGTCACCTATACCCCTCAAGTCAGTTCTCCCCAACTCTGTCTCTGTGGTGTGTGGGGAAATGATTTTTGTGTGGTTCAGTTGGTGAACTCAGTTTGGGTTTGTTGTTGGAGCCGTCCGCCCTGAACGTGGGGCATATGTCTGGGTGGTTAGGCAGGCAGGGCAGCTTTAATATTCAAATCTCCCAGGTGTTCCCAGAGTTTCAAGGCTGTTGCAAGAGTCTAAGCCTTCATTTCAGTTTTGCCCCAGATTTTCTCTGTCGCTGACCCACAAACCACCAGCATTGATGTAGCATCCCTGGCTTTTCTGAGTGGGCCCCCCTTCTCAGTTGTGATCTTCCAGGACCTCTGCTGAAGGAAGGCTGTGCTATGTCACTAGTGCATGTCATCCCTCAAGGGAAGCCCCAGGCCGCCAGGCTGTGCAGGGGCACTCTCTACCTGATGCAAAGATTAGCCTATAATTCTTGACTGGTGTAAGTTCTTAATGAAAGGCAGGTAGTAGAGCTGGGCCCCACCCCTTCCCTCTTAGAGAAGATAGACACCTTAGGGGGAGGTCATTAGCATTTCAATGGTCTCTCTCTGCCTGTGCCACACCCCTGTCTGGGTCACAGAACTGGGAACTGAAAATGGATGAGGCTTTCTCCACTGAGTCGAAAAAGGAACAGAGCTATTCTGAGGCAACCCTCCAGCTCTCCAAGGTCAGTCATCACCCAAAGCCTCTGTCTACTTGTTGGGGATTTGTACTTCTTAGCAAGCAGTTCATACTCGCTAATTAAAACCCCAGTTGGAGCTCAGCTGAGCTATATTTGTTTGCTGGGAGAAAGCTTCTCTCTGGCACCACGAGACTTTGTAGCTCGGGCTGTGGGGGAGGGGTCTCCCGATTTGGATCCACAGTGCTTACTTACAGATTTTATGCTGTGATCTCGGGCAATCCTCCCAATTCAGGTTAGTGTATGTTGAGTGAACAGTCAAGTTTGTCCCCCTGCAGTTATTCCGGATTATTTACTAGTTGTTTCTGGTTTTTTTTTTAGTTGTTCCAGGGGGACTACTTAGCTTCCACTCCTCTCTATGCTGCCATCTTGGATCCTCTCGTTCACTGCTTAGTCTTATGCTGTTTCCTTTGGAAGTGGCGAATTGCTTTTCTCTTGCTGCTTTCAGAACTTGCTCCTTCTCTTCAGTATTTGACAGTCTGATCAGAATATGTCTTGGAGTGGGTTTATTTGGATTTATTCTATTTGGAGTTCTCTGGGCATTTATGATTTGTGTACTTATGGTGTTTAGAAGATTTGGGAAGTTTTCCCCAACAATTTCTTTGAATACTCTTCCTAGACCTTTACCTTTCTCTTCCCCTTCTGGGACACCAATGAGTCTTATTTGGATGTTTTATATTATCTATCATATCCCTAATGTCCATTTCAATTTTTTCAATTTTTTTACCCAGTCTTTTTTCCTTCTTTCATTTTCCATTCTTTCATCCTCGAGGTCACTGATTTGCTGTTCGGCTTCCTCTAGTCTTGTACAGAATCTTTTTAATTTGGTTGACAGTTTCTTTTATTTCCATAAGATTATCTATTTTTTTAGTTACTCTTGCAATTTCTTCTTTGTGCTCTTCTAAGGTCTTCTTCATGTCCTTTATATCCTGTGCCATGCTCTTGTTGTCTTTAGTTCTTTGAGTAATTGCTCTAAGTACTGTGTCTCCTTTGATCTTTTGATTTGGGTGTTTGGGTTTGGGTTATCCATATCATCTGCTTTTTCATATGCTTTAAAATTTTCTGTTGTTTTGGCCTCTTGGCATTTGCTTAATTTGATACAGTTCTTTTAGGATATGTAGACTGAGTCAAACACTTGTCTCCAATTTGTTAGATCTACAGCTTCATGGACTACACTTTCTCTAACCAGCAGGTGGCATCTGCAAACTACCTATTACCCTCAAGCCAGTTCTCCCCAGCTTTGTCCTTGTGGTGAGTCGGGGTGTGAGTCTTGTGGGGTCCAATTGGTACACCAAGTTTGCATGTGTATTTGGTGCTTCCTACCCTGAATGTGGGGCATATGTCTGAGCAGTTAGGGAGGGAGGGCAGCTTTAATGATCAAATCTCCCAGGTGTCCTGGAGATTTAAAGCTTTTGCAATAGTCTAATCCTTCAGTTCAGTCTCACCACAGTTTGTCTCTTCTGCTGTCCCACAAGTCCTTGGCATTGGCATATGGTCTCTGGGACTTGCAAGTGGGCCCTTCTTCTGAGCCGTGCTCTCCTAGGTCCCCTGCTGAGGGAAGACTGTGCTACATCACAGGTGAGCACCATCCCCCAAGGGAAGTTCTAGGCTGCAGGGCTGTGTAGGGGTGTTCCCAGTCTGCTGAAAGGATGGCTGAATGGGGCATGTTAATTTCCCCCTTTTCACATAGCTCTGCCTTCCAGGCTCCAGGACAATTAGCTGTTGGTGCCCAAAAGGCTATTGTCCATGCCCCATGTTGTGGTGTGTGTGCATGTTGTTGGAAACACTTCCAATCATGCTGGGTTGTTTCAGGCAGCTCTGGGCTGTGGTGCTTGTGCCCAGCAGGAGCATTCCCAGCCCTCTGGGAAGACGGCTGTAAGGGGATGTCCCCCTTTTCTTGGGGAGTTGTGGCATTTAGTGAATTTTCTCAGTCACCAGACTTGTTGCTTTGTCTCTCAGAGCTATCTTAGCTCTGCTCTTGCCTGGGTCCGAATTGCAAGTCTTTGAGGCTTTCTGTAATGGGCTTCTTAGAGTAATTGTTTGAGAATAAGAGGAAAAGAGAAAAAAAGGAAGGGCCCTCCTTGCACATCTAATGGGCTATTGAAATGCTAAGAGACAAGGAGATTAGGGCCATTAAGGAGCAATCAAGAAAGCAGAGAAACTGGCTTTTCAGACCAGGGACCTTGCCCTCTGGATTTGCATATGAGCCTGACTCTGCCTGAGCCCTGCCTTTCTCCATTTTATGTTCACCAGAACTCCAAAAAGTCTCTGTTTTTATTTTATTTTTTTTTTCTGTTTTTGCTAACCCTATCTCCTCCCTGCTTGGTTGACTGCTCCCAGATTTTCTGGTGTCTGGTCTCAGTCTATCTATGTTTGGAGATTTGATCAGCAGCCTGAGTTTTCAATCAGAGCTGCAACTGCAGTTCTCCCTCCTCATTCCCAGCACAGACTGCCCCTCCTCCCATGGGACTAAGCCTGGCAGGGAGGGGCATGGGTCCCCTGGGCATGAGAACTTACAGATTTCACTGATCTCAGCTGTTCCACTTGTTCGTATTGTATGATGCTTTCCCAAAGTCAAATTGCTCTGCGGTGTCTGGTCCATGCAGTTCCTGGCTTTCTACCTACTGCCCTGAAGGAGTAACTACAACCTCTACTGGCTGTGTTTTTAAGTGAAAATCTCTAGTTGTATTTAGGCTGGTACAATTTAAGCAAAAAGAGAGTTGAAAAGAAGAGATAAACTTGTGTAAAAAGGAGCATGATCCCTCAAGTAGACTTTAATAAATATCATCCATGAGTAAAGATGTTTCTTCTCTTTGGCCATTCATTAGATGCTGTAGACTTCACATTTTCCACACCTGAGATGTGACTGGAAGGTATGGTTGGTGTTATGATATATGATTAAAAAGAGCCATACCAATAAAAAAGTTTGCGTCATTCTGATTGTACCTGAACATTAAATATTTGCTGATATGAGAAAAGGTCAAGATAAAAGTTGACCTCTGTGTGCATATTCTCAATTGAAAAAATGTCTTAATTCTTTAGTTGTTTTGCCATATTTGTCATAGTTTAGGTTTTTTTAAATTTCCTGATTCAGGTCACACATCAATACTAAATATCATCATATTTTGTTTACACGTGCAGAGCTTCAGATGTTAGGGTTATTTTTTTTAATTAAAATCTGGCTCTTCATGATTCTCAGGTATACAAAATGTTTACATTTTTAATATATGGAATTAATGTATGTACTCCAGCACATTTTTTAAAAATATTATCTATCTTTTAAGTTATTTTAAGCTCTGATTTTTCATTTAAATTAATGGATGCAACCCACAAACTTTTTAAAAGAGCCCTATTGAGATAGAATTCTCATACTATACAATTCAACAGTCTCAAAGTGTGAAAGTCAATGGTTTTTAATACACTCACAGATTTGTGCAGCTGTCAACAAAATCAATTTAGAACATTTTCTTCACCCTGGAAATAAACCCTGTACCAATTAGCAGTCACTCTCCATACCACCCCCTTCCCCCAAACCCTCACAGCTCTGGGCTGTTTCTAGAGATTTGGCTATTCTAGGAACCTGCAAGCGTTTAGCAGATGTACTTATCAGGGTTGTTGGAGGGTTGTTTTAGATTAAAAGTAGTTGGCAAATAAGACAAAATAAAATTTATGGCTTTATTCAGGCAGTAGTGTCTTGCTTTGTTTGGCAAAATTCTTAATTCTTTCACAATCCTGAAAATCATAAAAAAATTTATCTTAGTTTCTAACATTTTTATTATTAGATTTTATTTTTAGTACTGCAAAATAAATAAAGATGAAGGCATCCTCAAAATATTCCTATTCAAAATCAAGTGATTATGAAAAGCCAAGCTTCAAACTCATGAAAGTTAAATTTCTGGTCCATTTCTTTCACTTTCTCCATTCTATCTAATCAAGACTTGCCAAATATGACTATCCATTCCAGAGATGTGGTGTTTGCCTCAGAAAGCTTTTGTGTGCATGCTGTCTGCAATCGAATGCCATAAAAAGCAGTTGATTCAAGTTTGCCATCTGTTCCTTTTCTAAATCTCTAATATAGGATACTTCTTTAAAACTTTATCTATTCATAGGATTTTTATGAAATAAAATTGCCTGTTGTTCTGATTGATATTGCATTATTCTTTTGTAATAGTAGTGTAGTAGGGACTTTCATTTGGTATACATTTTTGCTGCCAATATTTCTAATAAAATGTACATAAATATAAAAACTTGGACTTTCTACTCAAAATGTGATCTCTATTATTTAATATCTTACCCATTAAAACAAGAAATCTCATAATATCCTAATAAAATATATGAAATGGAGCCTACTGATGACACCCCCAAATACATATTTTAAACTTGTTTGCTGAAATATGAATATGTTCCAAACACATTAGAAAAGAGCAGTTTCCTATATTTCAAGAGGAGATCTTGTGAAACAGTTTACTAACATATCTGCATTGGGCTAAATATGAGGATGTTATAGATAATGCCACATGTTGCATTTGAAAGCTTTTCCCAGTTGTTTGCCATGTTCTGTGGGAGTTCTGATTCATTGTTCCAAGTGTCATTGACATAACTGAGAAGTTAGGATTTAGGGGATGATTATGATTAATGAATCATTATATAGATTCCTTTTTACTTTCTGGTTAGAGTAGACAGAGGGAAATAACTGAAATCTCTGAACTATAATTCAGCTGCCTTGATCTCTGATAATGATTGTATAACTATATAGCCTATATCTCGTGATTGTAAAATCCTTCTGTCTGACCTCACTTATACCCCTTATCCTGTTTTTCAACCTTAGAATCTTATGATCACTAAAGACAACTCCTAATGTGTATTAATGAAGGGCCTTGAGTCAGCCCAGAACTAACCCACCCTAATTCCAAGGCTATCTTGATAGATGAAACTGGATCTTAGCAAAATTGGACTGCCTGACATGCACAGTAGCTTAAACTTTAACCTGTAAGAGATGTATACCTCATTATAATACTAAAAATCATGCTCATCATCTTATTAAGGCCACCATTTTCTTACATACCTTCTGTGACTAAGCATGAAATCATTCTGCACTTGCTCAATAATTGATCATTTCCAACCTTGTCATCTTGTGGCATTGTGCTCATTATCCTAAAACCTGCCCATCTTTTGATACTATAAAACTATCAGAGTTAATGCAGTTCAGAAAGACAGGTTTTTAGTCCAATAGACCATCTGATCTCTTGCTTCATGCCTAGCAATAAACTCTATCTCTTTGAAACCCGGGTGTCTCAGGAATTGGTCATTTTAGCACATCAGACAGAGAACACATGGCTTTTGATTGGTATCAGATATTCCACTTCATTACTCTCTTTGATATGACACAGTAAGTTTAAAAGGCAGAATCAAATTAGACAAAGATTGAGGTTTTAAAGAATCCATGGTAGCTTGAAGGGAAAGTTAAGAAAATTTTAATTAATAAATTGACATGATAAGACAAGGGGATATCTGTGTTTTAAATAGTCTATAAAGAAGACCAGTAAAAGAGAAAGAAAATATGTGTTGGGCAAAGGGCAGAAGTGCTAGAAAAGGAAAAGAGTACACAGTATGATTCCATTTATATAAATCTAGAACCAGTAAAAATAGTCTCTAGAGATAGAAGTCAGAAAGTGGTTGCCTGGAGTATTGTTGGGGGTGGAATAGTGACTGCAAAGGGGCAGGAGGATGGAAATGTTCTGTATTTTCATTGGGATGGTGATTACATGTGTATACACTTATCAAAACAGATTAGACTCTATATTTAAAATATGTCTATTTTATTTTATGTAAATTAAACCTCATTAAAGTAGATTTGAAAAATAGGCAGTCAAAGTCCTTTATGGTCTTGTTTTAATACTGAAAGAAAGATGACCCCCTTCTTTTTAAATGAGTGTGATTATAAATGTTATTCCAAGGAAGCATATTGAATTCTTTTGTAATGCTAGCATTTACTCATTCTACTCGTAATTGAGTACTGGAATTTTAATGATGACTCTTATAATATTTGGCTTACTAGTTGAGTGGTGTTGTGATCAGGAGCATCTTTCTTTTCTATCTAGAGTAACCAGCATACAAAGAGAAAAGTCAGTGTTTATGTGGGATTTAAAAAATAATAATTGATGAGGAGAGAAATCCATTAGGATTATTTTACTTTTAAAATAAAACATGAAATGGCAGAACATGATAATAAAATATATCTCACATTTATATATAATTGAGAAAAAAAAAGACTGGGAAAGGAGAGAGTATGATAGAAATAAAATATTAGTTTAAAGAATGTCCTGGTCACAGGGGATGGAAAAAGCAAGCAGGAATAGAGATAGAAATGTAAAAAAGCTTTAATTTCATCTAGGGTCTTCCAGACTTTTCTTTTAAATTTAATTTTATTAAGATTGTTCACATACCATACAATTGTCCAATGATCCAAAGTGCACAATCAGTTGCCCATGGTACTATCATACAGCTGTGCATCCATCAACACAATTAGTATTTTTTTCAATTTTTAGAATATTTTCATTATTCCAGAAAAGAAACAAAGACAAAAAAAGAAATCTCAAATCCTCCCATACCCCTAACCACAACCCTCCATTAATGACTCATAGTATTGGTATAGTGCATTTGTTACTATTGATGAAAGAATGTTACAATACTACAAACTGTAATACAAAGTTTGCAATAGCTATATTTTCCCTATATACCCCTCTATTATCAACTTCTAGTTATAGTGTCATACATTTGTTCTAGTTCATGGAAGAGATTTCTAATATTTGTGTAGTTAATCACAAACATTGTCCACCACAAGATTCACTGTTTTACACATTCCCATCTTTTTTTTCTTCTTTTTAATTTTTATTGGGATTGTTCAGATACCATAAAATTATTCAAAGATCCAAGTGTACAATCAGTTGCCCCTGGTACCCTCATACAGCTGTGCATCCATCACCGCACTTAATTTTTGTTCAATTTTTAGAACATTTTCATTACTCCAGACAAGAAATAAAGTGAAAGATGAAAAAAGAAAAAAAAAAAGAAAGAAATAAAAGGAAACTCGAATCCTCCCATATCTCTAACCAACCCGCCTCAATTGTTGACTCATAGTGTTGGTATAGTACATTTGTTGCTGTTTATGAAAGAATGCTGAAATACTACTAACTGTAGTATATAGTTTGCAATAGGTATATATTTCTTCCCTATATGCCCCTCTATTATTAACTTCTAGTTGTATTGTCATACATTTGTTCTGGTTCATAGAAGATTTTTTCTAATATTTGTACAGTTAATCATGGACATTGCCCACCATAGGATTCAGTTTTATACATTCCCATCTTTTGACCTCCAACTTTCCTTCTGGTGACATATATGACTCTGAACTTCCCCTTTCCACTTCATTCACACAGAATTCAGCATTGTTAGTTATTCTCACATCTTACTACCAACACCTCTGTTCATTTCCAAACATTTAAGTTCATCCTAGTTGAACATTCTGCTCATACTAAGCAACCACTCCCCATTCTTAAGCCTCGTCCTATATCTTGGTACCTTGTATTTCATGACTATGAGTTTACCTATTATAATTAGTTCTTATCAGTGAGACCCTGCAATATTTGTCCTTATGTGTCTGGCTTATATCACTCAGTATATTGCCCTCAAGGTTTCCTCATCAACCCATTTTTTAAAGATGGTTTTGTTCACACCGCATACATTCCATCCTAAGTAAACAATCGATGGTTCTCTGTATGGTCCCATATTTATGTGTTCACCACCTTCACCACTATCTATATAAGGGCATCTACATTTCTTCCACAAGGCAGGAGGGAGAGTCAAAGAAGGTAGAGAGGCAAAAAAAAAAAAAAAAAAAAAGAGGAAAAAAAACTGTCAGCTAGGAAGTAGCAAAAGGAAAAGTAATCTTAAATCAAAGTAGGGTAAAGAGTAAGACACCACCAATGTCAAGTGTCTATCATGCCTCCCCTATCCCCCCTTCTTATCTGCATTTACCTTGGTATATCACCTTTGTTACATTAAAGGAAGCATAATACAATGATTCTGTTAGTTACACTCTCTACTTTACGTTGATTGCATCCCTCCCCCAATGCCTCCCCATTTTTAACACCTTGCAAGGTTGACATTTGCTTGTTCTCCCTCATAAAAGAACATATGTGTACATTTTATCACAATTGTTGAACACTCTAGATTTCACTGAGTTACACAGTCCCATTCTTTATCTTTCCTCCTTTGTTCTGGTGTCTCACATGTTCCCAACCTTCCTCTCTCAACCATATTCATAGTTATCTTTGTTCAGTGTACTTACATTGCTGTGCTACCATCTCCCAAAATTGTGTTGCAAACCACGCACTCCTGTCTTCTCCTATCACTCTGTAGGGCTCCCTTTAGTATTTCCTGTGGGGTGGGTGTCTTGTTCACAAAGTCTCTCATTGTCTGTCAGAAAATACTTTTTAGCTCTCCCTCATATTTGAAGGACAGCTTTGCTGGATATAGGATTCTTGGTTGGTGGTTTTTCTCTTTCAGTATCTTAAATATATCACCCCACTTCCTTCTTGCCTCCATGGTTATTGCTGAGAGATCCGCACATAGTCTTATTAAGCTTCCTTTGTATGTGATGGATTGCTTTTCTCTTGCTGCTTTCAGGATTTTCTCTTTGTGTTTGACATTTGATAATCTGATTATTAAGTGTCTTGGTGTAGGCCTATTCAGATCTATTCTGTTTGGAGTATGCTGTGCTTCTTGTATCTGTAATTTTATGTCTTTCATAAGAGATGGGACATTTTCATTAATTATTTCCTCTATTATTGCCTCTGCCCCTTTTTCCTTCTCTTCTCCTTCTGGGACACCAATGATATGTACATTCTTGTACTTTGTTTCATCCTTAAGTTCCCAGAAACTTTGCTCATATATTTTTCATTCTTTTCTCCATCTGCTCCTTTGTGTGTAGGCTTTCAGGTGTTCTGTCTCCAGTTCTTGAGTGTTTTCTTCTGCCTCTTGAGATCTGCTGTTGTATGTTTCCATTGTGTCTTTCATCTCTTGTGTTGTGCCTTTCATTTCCATTAGATTCTACTAGTTGTTTTTTTGAACTTTTGATTTCTGCCTTATGTATGCCCAGTGTTTTCTTTATAGCCTCTATCTCTTTTGTGAAATATTCTCTAAACTTTTTGAGTTGATTTAGCATTAGCTGTTTAAATTCCTGTATCTCATTTGAAGTGTACATTTGTTCCTTTGACTGGGCCATAGCTCCATTTTTCTTAGTGTAGGTTGTAGTTTTCTGTTGTCTAGGCATCTGACCTCCTAGGCCACCCCAATCAGGTTTTCCCAGATGAGAACAGGCTCAGGTCACAGAAAGAGGAAATATTCAGTATCTGGTTTCTCTGATGGCTTTTCTTAGAGGATTGATACACCTGTGATTTTCTGCCTGGCAGGTGCACTTGTCAGCCTGTCACTGGCTGGTATAAGAGGGTGTGGCCTGTGGCTCCCCTCCCCCAGGTCTTGTGGTCTGGTTCCAGAAAGGCAAACAGTAGAGCTGGGCCCCTCCCTGTCCTCTTGGTAAGCTCTGCCCCCTCCAGAGAGGTCACCTGAATATCAATAAGTTGTTTCTCTGATTCTGCTGATCAAAGTGTTTTGATTTTAAAATGGCTGAGGCTGTCTTTACTTCAAAGCGCTGTGGGCTGAAAATGGCTGAGGTTTTCTCCACAGAGAGAGAAAGGGACAGAAAAGCTCCCAGGTTCACCTGTCAGCCAGAGATAGCACCCGATCCTCTGGGCTCCCCGTCCTGAGACAGATATGTCCCCCAACTCTCCCAAGGTCAGTTGTCACCAAAAGCCTCTGTCTGCTTGTTGAGGATTCACTGTCTGTATTGAGCAGTTAACATTAAAACCCTAGTTGGAGCTGGGCTGAGAGAGTGCTGCTCTCTATCACCGCGAGGCTTCCATGAGGGAGGGGCTCTCAGCTCTCGGCTCTCAGCATGGGTCTGCTGTTTTACTTACAGATTTTATGCTGCAATCTCAGGCATTCCTCCCAATTCAGGTTGGTGGATGATGAGTAGACAGTCACATTTGTCTCCCCACAGTTATTCCAGGTTATTTACTAATTTTTTGGTCATTTATGAATTGCTCCAGGTGGGGACTAACAGTCTTCCACTCCTCTCTATGACGCCATCTTATACATTCCCATCTTTTAACCTCCAACTCTCCTTCTGGTGACATACATGACTCTAAGCTTCCCCTTTCCACCAGATTCACACACCATTCAGCACTGTTAGTTATTCTCACAATAATGTGCTACCATCACCTCTGTCCATTTCCAAAAACTTAAGTTCAACTTAGTTGAACATTCTGCTCATATTAAGTAACTGCTCCCCATTCTTTAACCTTGTATATCCTGGTAACCTATATTTCATGTCTATGAGTTTACATATTATAATTAGTTCATATAAGTGACACCAGGCAATATTTGTCCTTATGTGTCTGACTTATTTCATTCAATATAGTGCCCTCAAGGTTTCTTCATCAACCATTTTTGTTTTTAAAGACACTTTTGTTCACCCACCATACTTGCTGTCCTAAGTAAATAATTGATGGTTCTCTGTATAGTCACATATTTAGGTATTAGCCACCATCACCACTATCTACATAAGGACATCTCCATTTATTCCACAAAGAAGGAGGAAGAGTCAAAGAAGGTAGAGAGAAAAAAGAAAAAGAAATAGGAAGAATAAAAACATGACAGCTAAAAAGCAAGAAAAGGAGAGACAGAATTATACTAAAATAGAATAAAAGAGTCAGACAACATCACCAAAGCCAAGAGTCCCATACACGTCCCTTATGAGCCCCAATTAAAGTCATTTAGCTTTGGTATATTGCCTTTGTTACATTAAAGGAAACATAATAAAATGTTTCTGTTAACTATGGTCTCTGGTTTGCATTGATTGTATTTTTCCACAATACCACCTTATTTTTAACACCTTGCAAGGTTGACATTCATTTGTGCTCCCTCATGTAAAACATATTTGTACATTTTATCACAGTTGTTGAGCAGTCTAGGTTTTACTGAGTTATACAGTCTCAGTCTTTATCTTTCCTCTTTCCTTATGGTGTCCCACATACTCCTAACCTTCCTCTTTCATCCATACTCACAGTCATCTTTGTTCATTGTACTTACATTGCTGTGCTACCATCACCCAAAACTGTGTTCCAAACCTCTTACTCCTATCTTTTCCTATTGGTTTGTGGTGCTCCCCTTAGTATTTCCTTAAGTGCATGTATCTTGTACACAGGTTCTCTCATTATCTGTTTGTCAGAGTATAGTTTAAACTTTCCCTCATATTTGAAGAAGAGTTTTGCTGGATATAGGATTCTTGGTTGGCAGTTTTTTCAATTTCAGTATCTTAAATATATCACACCAATTCCTTCTTGCCTCCATGGTTTCTACTGAGAAATTTGCACATAGCCTTATCAAGCTTACTTTGTATGTGATGGATCACTTTTCTGTTGCTGCTTTCAGGATTATCTATCTTTGACATTTGATAATCTGATTATTAAGTGTCTTGGCATAGGTCTATTCAGACCTATTCTGTTTGGGGTATGCTGTACTTCTGGGAGCTGTAATTTTATGTCTTTCATAAGAGATGGGAAATTTTCATTGATTATTTCCTCTATTATTGCTTCTGCCCCTTTTCCTTTCTCTTTTCCTTCTGGGACACCAATTACACATACATTCATGCCCCTCATGTTGTCATTCAATTTCCTGAGATGTTGCTCATATTTTTCCATTCTTTTCCCTATCTGTTCTTTTTTTGAGCAGGATTTCAATTGTCTTGTTCTCCAGTTCCTGAGTATTTTTTTCTGCCTCTTGAGATCTGCTGTTGTATGTCGCCATTGGGTTTTTCATTTCTTGTGTTGTGCCTTTCATTTCCATAGATTCTGCCAGTTGTTTTTTCAAACTTTGGATTTCTAATTTATGTTCACCCAGTGTTTTCTTTATAGATTTAATCTCTTTTGCCATATTTTCCCTGAACTCATTGATTTGGTTTTTGATTTGATTTAGCATATTTCTTTGCAAATCTTTAATAGATTGTTTCATTAAAATGAAACAATATATCAGTTGTATCTTGACTGAGGTGTAAGTTTGTTCCTTTGACTGGGCCATATCTCTGTTTTTCCTAGTGTAGATTTTAGTTTTCTGTTGTCTAGGCATCTGGTTTCCTTGGTTACCCCAATCAGATTTTCCCAGATCAGAACTGATTCAGTTCTCAGAATGCGGTTATATTCAGTTTCAAGTCTCCCTGTAACTGTGTCTTAGAGATTGACAGACTTTCCTGTGAGGTGTCTAGCTGCTGTGCTTTTCCTAACCTGTCCAGCAGGTGGCACCTGTCAGCCTGTCACTCCCAACTGGTGTAAGGAGGTGTGGCCCCTTTAGTTTCTGTTTTGGCTGTTTTTCCCCAGGCTCTGGGGTGTGGTTCTGAAGGGAAAGCTGGACCCCACCTCCTTACTCTTAGGGAAGATACATACCCTAGGGAGTTATCATCTGCATTTGAATTATCTCTCTGACTCTGTTTTCTCCACCCCTGTCTGGTTCAAAGTGCTGCAAACTGAAAATGACTGAGGCTTTCTCCTCTGAGCCCCTCAGGTTGAGAGAGAGAAAAAGGGAAAGAAAGCCCCTTTTTAAAGCCAGTACACAGCCCCCCAGTTTCACTCTTTGACCAGAGGTAACACCTGGTCTTCAGGGCTCCCCTTACTGGGACAGATGAGTCTTCTGGTTCTTTAAGGTCAGTCATCACTAAAAGCCTCTGTCTGCTTGTTGGAGGTTTGTAGCTTGTATTCAGCAGTCCACATTTGTGAATTAAAACTCCAGTTGGAGCTCAGCTTGGCCATATTAGCTTGCTGGGAGAGTGCTGCTTTCTACCACAGTGAGGTTTTGCAGCTCAGCCTGCCATGGGAGGAGGGGGCACCTGGCATGGTTCCACAGCTTTTTCTTATGGATTTTATGCTGTGATCTCAGGCATTCCTCCCAATCCAGGTTAGTGTATGATGTGTGACAGTCATGGTTTTCCCCCAGCAGTTATCCCAACTTATTTACTAGTTGTTCCTGGTTGTTCATTAGTTGCTCCAGGGGACTGAAGAAATTCCACTCCTCTCTATGCTGCCATCTTGTCTATCCAGACTTTTTAAACTTAATTAATATTTTAGAAATCTACGCTAAATCCTCAGAGACATCAGAAAACATGCTACTAGTGATAGGTCTTGGAGAATTTTTTTTTAAATGTCAGATTGGATCATGTTTTGTGATGTAAATCTCCCCCCATCAAAAAAAAAAAGAAAAAAAGAAGACACAATAAATAAATCCTTCCTGAATAAATGGCGTAAGCCCAATTATAGTTCATGTTGCTCTGACCACTAGGCGACTGTAATTTTGTTGGCAGCAGTTCTGTGGCAATAACCATTTTATTCTCTCCAAGGATATTTGTGTAAGTTAGGTGAAATAAGTGTGGGCTACAACAGGTAGAACAGGTCATTTGTGTTTTGAAATGATCTCATGCTTTATTGCAATGCTATGTTTAATTCTTATTGCACAGGTTAATAATGTGGCCACTGGTTTCTTCACCAAGCGTGGAGTTTCATCATTACTCAAAGATTGCTATTAGTTTTTTGCCTCTGCTTCTTGAAACATAGAACTAATTTTACAACCTGTTTCCCCAAGAAATTATTTTTATTTGCTAAAGGTCCTCTACTGTTTTATTTAAATAGAGGTTTAATGTGATCATGTGTTCTCTCATAGTTATTTCAGTACATCTTTACACTGTTTGGAGTGGTAAGAGAGCAAGAAAATGCTGTTTCAAATTTATAAATAAAAAATGTATCTTCTGAAATTTGGATTTAAAAAAACAAAGCTTTTATCCAAGTTGCTTTTCACTAATTTGAAGTCACAGCTATTTTTCATATTATAAGGAAGGGAAAATAAAATAATAATTTGTTGTTACAGTATGTTGACTCTTGGGTGACTAAAGATGTATTCACATTAAATTATTTAAACTGTGTCTTTAAAATTCATCACATAAATACTATATACTGTGCTTCAAATATGTGAACTTATGTTGATAAGTTTATGAGCTAATAGAATAAAATAAATATTCTCAAATAATATAATAATTACCATTTCCTATAAATTTCTCAAAACCATAATGTTCTTTACATTACTTCATTTTACTTACCTGCCTGAATGTAAGAGATGGCTTTATGTTTTATGAAATCTCTATATTTAAAGCTTTCTGATTATATTTTATATATTTTGGGAAACTTTTTAGGCTTAAAATATGATAAATATTAATGTTGTTACCCCAAATTTATTTGTCCTACTGCAAAAATGTAGATGGCTAATATTTGTTTCAATTTTATTATTGTATTCCAAAATAAATACTAGTAATTGATACTTTGAAAATAGTCAGTATTGAAATGATAGTTTTCAAATGGTGTCTTCCATTTTAGCTTCTAGTACTGTTTTAATGCCTCTTGGTAAAATACCATTTAACTAATTACTCTTGTTCTGTACTTATTTTTTTTGTGAAATAATGTTTTAACTTAACACTTGACTTGGAATTTTGCTGATTCATTTACAATACTTAACTGATATTTAATTCCCTCTTTAATTGAAGAATGATACTGACATAACTCCTATACTAATGTGTGTGTTTGTGTGTGTGTGTGTGTGTGTGGTTTATTTTAGTATAAATGAGACTTTCTTTGGTAGCTTATGGATATCAGGCACACTATTTCTCTGTCCTGTTTTATATGTGACCCTAAATAGTTACCTAAATGGCAACTTTACTTTTAGAGTCCTTATTGCATTTTTCTAAATGTTTGGTTTTAGGGTTATCTGCTACTACCTGCGAGCATCTATGACATAGGCCAGCCAATGCCATCCTTCAAAAATTATAGTAAGTATACTTATAAGCATGACTTGGACTCTTAACTTTGTAGTTATGTTCAATTAACATATTTAAGTGATGCCTATTATTTTGCTAGCATAGATCTATCTCTGAGTTAGTAAAACATATACCGTTAATGGCTTACCATTTCTGCAGAATATTATTTAACTGATAAATGATATTTTAATGCAACTGAAAATAAAAGTATCAGCCTGTTTTTACTATCACATAGTGTACGATACAGACACCTTTACTGGATCATTAACTTAACCACCACCCCTAACTTTATATTACATATATATAAAATAAGATGGCATAAATAAGAACACAAGTTAATAAAGACAAAATATGAATATACAGTTTTCTCCTTCCCAAACAAACTCTTATATCCAGTACTGGGAAGTAAGAAGTCTGGCTATCTTTTTTCCTATTATAATTTGCAGAAAGTGAAGCTCTTCAAAATACTTTTGATGGATAGACCTAAAAATCTCAGGAAGAGGAGGGGAGACTGAGACCTTGTTTCTCAAAAATGAGTGTCAATTATAAATGCTGAGGATCATTCATCTAGAGAGTGGACAACTCTACATTGAACAGTCCTCCTGATTATGATGATTTGATCTGGTAAACATATTTCAAGTTAGGCAAGGTGGGCAAAACTTATCTCTTATTTTGAGCTCCAGACTTGCACAGGAAATTCTCACTTAAATTTCTGATGGTCCTCATGATAATATACATATATTTAAAACCCCAAAATGTTTTTAGAATGATAGTTTTAGAGGAAGAACTGATAGGAATATAGAGGCTAAAACACTTTTAAAAGATAGTTAAATTTTAACAGACACTTTAAATCTGAAATTAATATATGCTCATTATATAAAAGAAATTAAACAATACAGAAATAAAATGGAAGGTGACAGTCTATCAAAATTGGGGAGAAGTTAGAGATGGAATAGAGTTCGGAATGTCTGCTGTACAAAAAACAGAAAGAAATAATGAAACAGTGATTTTACATCAATACAGTTGCATCAAAATGGCTACATTGAAATGTACCCATAATCAGAGTGGCTAACATCCAATTATCCTGTTTTGTTGTTTAACAACTCACCATTTAAGATGATGACAAAGGTTACACTTCTTTTGTCTGATAAGCTTTGAAAGAGTTTTTGATGCTATAGGTAGCTTTCCCTGGGGGTGGGAGGCAGGGGGAGGATGAAATTCGAAAAGTGTAAAATATAAAATTTTAAAGATCCCCATCAGCTGTCCTGAGAGTACACAAGAAGTCACTCATTATAAGTTTGTGAAGCTCCAAGTTTACCTGCAGATATTTTCACTGTGTTGATGAAATTGGTTAACATGGCCATGCAGGTATGTTTATACTCTTAATCTTCAAACAATGCTCACACAAGGCCTTCTTACACGTATCAATGGCATTGTACTCTCTGCCTGGTCAGTCTTAGGAGAATATGAATTAAGCCAATTTCGTCTTCCGTATGTCTCTTTATTCTCTTCTTACCATAGTTTCCCTCTACTGTTATATGCCAAATATCCACAACTCCATAATGAGTGGTTGTTGCTTCCCTCCCAGGCCTGCACATCTCTCATTATACACACACTTGTTGAAACTTTGCTCTTATCCACCTGTTAAACTGGAGAAGATGTGATACACAGATTCATTCTTAGGTAGTGTGCCGATTTGAATGTATTGTGTCCCCCAAATGCCATTATCTTTGTGGTCTTGTGTGGGGCAGACCCTTGGGTGCTGGTTGGATTTGCTTGGAGTGTGCCCCACCCAGCTGTCGGTGATAATTTTGATGAGATGTTCCCATGGAGGCGTGGCCCCACCCATTCGGGGTGGGCCTTGATCGGTGGAGCTATATAAATGAGCTGACTCAAAGAGGAAAGAGAGTGCAGCTGGGAGTGATGTTTTGAAGAGAAGCAAGCTTGCTAGAAAGGAACGTCCTGGGAGAAAGCCGTTTTGAGGCCGGAGCTTTGGAGCAGACGCCAGCTGCCTTCCTAGCTAACAGAGGTTTTCCGGACACCACTGGCCGTCCTCCGGTGAAGGTACCCGATTGCTGAGGTGTTACCTTGGATGCTTTGTGGCCTTAAGACTGTAACTGTGTAGTGAAATAAACCCCCGTTTTATAAAAGCTTGTCCATCTCTGGTGTTTTGCATTCTGCAGCATTAGCAAACTAAGACAGGTAGCAATACCTAACAAGACTTACCCCATTCATAGAGAATCTTGTTTTAACATTGAAATTCTGGCTTCAACATTTGAATTTCTTGATGGGCTGAAAGAAAAAATATACCACAAATCTCATCATGTAAGTATGTAAGGTAATTGCCTACTGTATTTCTCTGAAAGGCTAACCTTAATAGGGCCTGCTAGTGACATGAAAAGTATCTATACAGCATAAAAGTTTGGAGACTGTTTTTTATGGCAAATAAATTATTGCAAATAATTTTGATAATCCTGTTGAGAGTATTAATTTTCACTGTATATAGAAGAGGAACAAGTGTTCTATTATAATATGCATACATCTACAACCTGATATTTTCAGGTTTCTGGAATATGGGTTCCTGGTGATTTCTGTGACTATTTTATGCAAAATAAGATTCAATTGATCCTAAAAAAATAAAAGTTAGTTGACTTGATTTGTCCAAGTATCACTCAAAGTCAAGGTAACAATTTAGGTAACATAGTAAATGCCTCCTGTGAAAAATGATCATTTGGACCACTGAGCTCCTGCCGAGCTGGATAAGGTTTGTAATATCAGTAAGTATTAAAGTACAAATAATTCTTTTCTGGAAAACCATATGAGCATTTAAAGTTTTTATACAATGGAGAAATATTGTGCATACTTGGGCTTCACAGCGTCATGACAGAATTTATAATTGTTTCTCTCTTCAGGCCTATATTAAAAATTCATAAATTTTTTATATTTTATCTTTTTATCTGCTTTTATTTGTGTAGCTATTAATAAAAGGGCTTGTGTTGCCACAAATAAATATAAGTTCAGCTAACTGAACATTTTTTTCAATATGAGTTGTCTACTCTGATATATAACTAAGTGTATCTATTGTGGAATTCTTCAGGTTACTAAATGATGTTACTTAAAACATAAATAGACTATAACAAAAATCAAATATTAGCTGCATTGATAGTCTATTATTTTGCTTCGCAGTTTATTATAGTTTGTTTTATTCACAAACATTTTAATTTCTTAGATTTGATGATATAATTAAGTATCTATTAAAATCCAAACTCTTCATTTGGTTAAAATAAATAATATATAAAAATGATATATAATCAAAAGATCATGGAAGGTGCTCTGAATTGAATGTGACTATCAGAATATAGTGTATCCTATGCAGGGTATATGTATTTTAATCACCTACAGAAAATAACATGTTATCTTGCTCATAGTATATATTCAGTAATGTATTTGATAGTTTGATAATAATTATTAAACTAACAGCGATAAAATAATAGCACCTCTAGAAGAGAGGTACACAATCAGGCATGCTTTTTAGGAAATACACATAATTAAAGCATAGGAAAACCTGAACATTTATAAGACAATTCTATATTCTGCACAGTTTTTAGTTTTATTAATAATCCAAAAGTTTAAGTGGCCCTTTATAATTATTGGTTGAACTCAAGAGACATGGGATTAATTATGGAATTAACTAAGAACTTAAAACATGTTTATTATATTTAATAATCTAATTGGGCCTATCAATAGCTTGAGGTACTACAAACCATAAATATTTTTTGCTCTGAGTAGCCTGCCCTCAAATCCAACCAGCCTGGCAATATGGTTTAGAATTTATACATTCTAGGATATTTTAACTTTCACAAAGTTAATGGAAATTATTTATTTTGGAAAGACAAGTAACAAAACCATTTCAAATTAGTGTTATGGGTGCATCCATACTAGATAAAAGTAAAATAATAGTATTGTATGTTTTATGCTTTTGAACATATCCATTTAAAAATGTTTGGACTTTTAAATTATACATTTTCAAAACATTCATGTCTCCTTAAATATAAAATATAGTTATAACTTATATAACTGCAACAAGCAAATTAATACATGTCATATAAGAGGAGATCATGGTCATAGAATTTGACATAAACAATGTTGATTTTTATTTCACTATTTAAAATATTTATTAGTCTTAACTTCAGTACATATTACTCTAATAGCATGTATCTTTCAAATAAAATATGGATATTTTAATGACATGGAAATGTTCTGAAGTTGTATGAAGTGAATATTTGTATATTAAATCATTTCCATTGCACTTTACTCTCATTCCAAAATTATTCTCCTCCACCAAAATTAAATATATGGTCCGACAAGTAATACATTGTATGTATAAAATTCTTAACAATCACTTTCTGAAATATTCCCTCTTTGTGTATCTAGGTTTGGTTGTCCATTTAGTTCTCTCAAACTATTATTGAGAGAGACTAATAAACTGGAAAGCCAAACTGTATTTTGTGGTATGTTCCTTAAACATATAAATCAATTAGAACCTACATATAATTAGTTGTCATCCCATTGAGTATTTTCATTGATTTAATAGGGCTTTGATTATGCAAGAAAGTATTCTCATTGCTTTGCAAGTTTCTTAGCATCACAGTGAACAAGGACACTGTTATTTGAATAGTTGCAGTATGCAAGAAGCTTGGAGTCTCCCATATCCTCCATAACCAAGTCATCATCAATTCCTGTCAATTTTAGCTCCTAAATGTCTTCACTATTTCTACCATCATTTCTACCACTTTCGTTTATCATCTCATGTCACAGTACTGGAATAACCTTCCAACTAATTGCCCCCAATAACATATTTGCACTCCCAAATCCACTCTCTCAATTCTTATTGCTCTTAGAATAAAAACCAAAATCTTTATCATGATTTATAAGGAAGAACCTCATCTGGGCCCTGTCTACTTCATCAGCATCATATTTTACCTTTTCCCTTCATTTTTCTCATGAATGCTTCAGCTCCACTGGTCTAGTTTCAGTTCCTTGAATATCTCTTTCCACAGTACCTTGCCATAAATTGTTCCTTCTGTTGTGAAACCTTCCTTCCATTCATCACCTCTGCCCAAACTCATATCATCTGTTAACGCCTATTAAGCTTTCAAAGTACAGCTTAAAAGACAGGAAAGTCTTCCTGCCCATACCATGCCCCAAGACTAGGTCAAGTTCCTCTGTTGTATGCCCTCATAGATAACACTGTGTAACTTTTATTTCATATCACTTATCAAAGTTGATAATTATAGATTTATTTTTGTGATTAGTTGAGGTTTGCTATCTTCTCCACTAGATATAAACTCCATGAGAGCATGGACAGTGTTTGCTTTTGCTCAATATTGCATTCTTAACACCTAACACAGTGCCTAGCATATGTCAATAATTCAGTAAATATTTGTTGACTGAATGGCTAAATGATCAAATAGGTAGTATCTATTAAAAAGTAATCTGTGTAACTTATTTGGATGGTTAGTCTGTGACTGTTCAACTACAGCGGATATTTTTTTTCTTTCCCCCCAGTGGCAGCTATAAATACTGCAGCCTAGTGAAAAACGGTAACAGATGTGAGCCATGCTTTTAAATGTAACATTAGCAATACAAGCAGCCAACATTTATAAATGCCTAGTACCACATTTGAATTGTTGAGCAGTCCAGCAGGGGTTTTGATTAGGTCTCTCTTGCCCTGTTTCATGCACCAAGAGTTTCACATTTACATTTTAAAACATTGGATAATCAAATCATATCATTGTTATGCTTTATTAAATAAGCAAAATCAAATTTGTGACAAAGAAATTATAGGATAATCGTTAAAGTGTTAAGGATCATTGCTAATGGGGCTTATATTTTGCACTAAAAATAGAATATAGATAGATAGAAAGATAACTGAAATGTGATGTTAGCTAATGATATAATTTTTAGTTCATATTTCATCCTAGCTAACTAAGCTTTCTTATTTCTGCCTTAAGATCACATTATACTTTATTTTCATCCTACTGAATGGTGCTTTGCTATTTTGCAGTGACCCAAATTTTGTCTTAAATTATATATATCTGCCATAAGTCATACATTGTATTACTCTGGTGGTGTTTCTATTTTTTCATCTTTTTAAATATTGACACATAGTTTTAAGGCAGCATGATGAGTGCTAGAGCAGTGCTTCTCAAATCCTTTTGTGGATAGACTCACCTAGGGATCCTGTTAAAAATGCAGAATCTGATTCATTAGGTCTGGGAATGGGACTGAGATTCTGCATTTCTAACATGCTCCCAGGGGATGTTAATTCTCCTGGTCTCCTCCTGACTCACTTGGAGGAGCAAGTGTACTACTTGCTACTAGGGATGGGGTAGCAAACTTTTTCTGCAAAGGGCCAGATAATAATTTTTGGTTTTGTGGACCATACTGTCTCAACTACTCAGCTGTTATAGTGTGAAGCCAGCCATAGACAACATGTAAATGAATGGGCATGGCTGGGTTCCAATAAAATTTGGTGAACACTGAAATTTGAAGTTCATACAATTTTGACATAACATGTTATATTATTTATCTTTTGATTTTTTTCTCAGTTATGTGAAAATGTAACCACCATTATTACCTTGCTGGCCAAACAAAAACAGGCCATCATTTGCTGACCACAGGGGATGTGGGGTAGAATAGGCTCATAGAAAAGATTACAATTGAGCTAGGAATTGAAGAGGTAAGACTTTTCTGGACAGATGTATGGGAGGAAGTGAAAGGCAGAGATATAGGTGAGCAAACACGTTATTGTGTTCTCTGAACTGAAAGCATCCAAGTTTGGTGTGAGAAAAACAAGCCCTTACCGAATAAAGAGAAAGCTCAATGAACTGGGGATTCCTTATATGCATATTTAATAGTTTCAAAATTTTAATGAGTAATGTCAGGTGATCATGCAGAATGAGAAGTGAGGATGCTGTAAAGTTCCATATGTTGGGATTTCAAGAGAACTAGTCTGATGGGAGGGAGAAAGAGAATTAAAATAATTGAGGAAACCAAGTAAAACTACATTTGAAGGGTCAGGATTCCTCTGAAAGTGATTTCAAACTGTTTTCAAATGAGAGCTTTGTGGAGGCATTTTATAAATGATCAGGGTTTTCAAATTAATTGATAAAAAGTGAAATGAGTATCATATAGCCAGGCAGAGAAAGTCAGGTCAAGCCATTTGTTCATTTTTACAAAACACAGCAGATTCAAAAGGGAAGCTAAGAACTTAGGTTGGAAGATTAAAGAAATATTCTCTATAAATTCTTCAGCACCTGACTAACTTTGCTGATGAATTACATGTCTACAAGTGTAGACATACCTGCTGAGAGGTAAAATGAGCATATTGGTCTTTTGGAAAATGTTCCTATTATTTCTCTGGAAGTGGTAGTAGAGTGTGATGATGAAATATTAAAAAAAAAACCAGAGATGAAAATTATGAAAGATGGACTATCAGTACAAAATTGACACAATCTCAATACTTTCTGGAACTCTCTTCCTCCAATACTCTTTTCATTTTCCATCCTGTCCCCACCAAAATTACTTTGTCCAGTTGTTGCAGAAGTGTATTTCGCTGGAATGCTGGAAGTGAATTCAAATTTGCTGAGAATTTATTACACACAAGGCACTTCATAAACTTTAAAAAGTCTCCAAACAATCTAATTGATGGTAAATTTTTGCCACCATTTAATAGATGATAAAGAGATACTTGGAAGCCTAACTTGTTTACCCAGATCTCCCCCACAATAGAGAGTGCATCTTAGTCATAAAATAGGGCAAAAAGTGAAAGACAGAGCAAAGGGAAAGTTTCTGCTTTTACACAGTAGAGAGAATACTGGTTTATCTTCCAGATATACATGAAAGATTTCTTTGGCTTTTGTTCAAATCAAAAACAATTACTTTCAAATTTTGGTCATAAAAATTTAGGGAACTTTTAAATATACTGACTGGTCATGAGAGAAAAGGCAGCATGGTTTTATTAATGGAAGTTAGTTAAAGTAGCAAATGTAGACAAAGTTAATTGATAGATTTTTTTAACATTCAAAGGACCTCTGGTCACATTTTCCATCAAATAGCAATTTTGAAAGGAACAAAAATGTGTATATATATAAAATATATATTGTGTATACATATAATATTTGAATACACATATTTAGGAAGGAAGAGAAAGAAAAGGATAATTTTCATAGGCTTTAGGAGAGATGTTATATATAGTTACAGTATAAACTATCATTTATTGAATATCTAGTCAATGCCAGGTACCATGCTGGACACTATACAAATTATTTCCTTTAATTTTCACATCCCAATAAAAGTGGTTACTACTCATATTTAACATGTAAGTTCTACAGGGCTTAAGTGAGTTATCCAAGGTCCCCTTAGTCCTATGCACTTGCCTAAAATAAACTGCTATTTTGTAAATCTGGTAATACTAAGCACCTAGAAATTCTAGATGTTAAGCAAATAGCTATTCTCGTTGTTTTTGTTATTATTGCCTATAATATTATTGCCATTTACTTAACTAATCTAAGCCTTGCTTACCTAAACCACAACATTAAAGTCAGTATAATATAAATTTGTGTGAAGGATTATATGAAATAACCCACTTAAAGTTTTTAGTATATAGAAGTCACTAAGTAAATGCTAAACTTCTATTAATTTGCTCTTTTTAATGCAGTGTTATTGAAGTATATTCACATATCAGATAATCATCCAAAGTGTACAATCAGTGGCCCACAGTATCATCATATACTTGTGCATTCATCACCACAATCAATTTTGGAACCTTTTCAGTACTCCAAAAAATAAAAATAAAAATGAAAAAGAACACCCAAAACATCCCATACCCTTATACTGCCATATTATTTATTTATTTTTTGTCTTTATTTTCGTACTCATCTGTCTATACACTGTATAAAGGGAGTGTCAGTCACAAGGTTTTCACAATTACACAGTCACACCATAAAAACTATAGTTATACAATCATCTTCAAAAATCAGGGATACTGGATTACAGTTCAACAGTTTCAAGTATTTCCTTCTAACTATTTTAATACACTAGAAACTTAAAGGAATATCTATATAATGCATAATAATTACCTCCATAATGACCTCTTGACTCTATTTGAAATCTCTCAGCTACTGAAACTTTATTTTGTTTCATTTCTTTTCCCCCTTTTGGTCAAGAAGGCTTTCTCAATCCCATGATGTGAGGGACAGGCTCATCTCCAGGAGTCATGTCCACATTGCTAAGGAGATTTACACACCTGGGAGTCATGTCCCATGTAGTGGGGAGGGCAGTGAGTTTACCTGCTAATTTGGCTTAGAGAGCCACATCTGAGCAACAAAAGAGATTCCCTGGGGGTGACTCATTCAGAATTATAGGTAGGCTTAGCTTCCCCATTGGAGAGATAAGTTTCATAAGCCCAAAACTCTAGATCAAGGGCTTGGCTTATTAAATTGGGAGCCCCTATTGCTTAAGAGAATAGCAGGGATTTCCAGGTGGGGAAGTTTAATATTTTCACATTTTCCCCCAGCCCCACAAGGGGGCTTTGCAGGTACTTTTTTATTCTCTGCCCAAATATCTCTGGGATGTATCGGGGCATAACACTAACCTGTACAAACCAAGATCTCACTCCCTATTCAAGATTCCATGTAATTATGGTGTTCAAATATCCTGACCATACAAGTTAAATTAGATGATGTGATACAGAAAATACAAATTTTGCACTAAATAAACATCTCTTCCTTTGGTCACACACAGAAGTTGAAGTTTTAAAACAAAGTCAATATCATCCTTTACCCTTTAGTCTGATTTGCCTTAGTCCTAACCAGATCCCTTTGATTCATGTCTCTAATTGAAGTCTGAGCTCATGTTCAGCTTTTTTTTTTTAACCGTTGCTGTATGGGGTAATGCTGACTTTCATAGCTGCAGAACTCTAGTTCTGAATCTCAGGTTTCACACAGATACCTGAAGTTCCAAGGAACGACCAGATTATACACAAAGAACTCAGCATCTCAGAATTTAGAAACAACAACTAAGGAATAGATGTGACTGCTGTAAGAGCTTGCAATCTAGGAACCTTTACAATAAGCCTTCCCCTGATAACCTATGCTGTCAGATTCAATTTTCAGAATTTGCACACTATATTTAGTCCATATTAGTGAGGCATTATAATATTTGTCTTTTCATTTCTGGCTTGTTTCACTCAGCCTACTGTCTTCAAGGTTCACTCACCTAGTCACATGCCTCACAAATTTATTCCTTCTTGTGGCCGCTCAATATTCCATTTTATGTATAAACCACAGTTCATCTTCCCTTCATCAATCAATGTACCCTTAGGCCACCTCCATCCATTGCAAATCTTGCTGCCATAAGCACCAGTGTGCAAATGTCCATTCATGTCCCTGCTTTCAGTTCTTCCAAGTATATACCTAATTACGAGGTTGCAGAATCATATGGCAACCCTATACTTAGCCTCCTGTGTAATCATCACACTGCCCTCCAGATGGGCTGTACCATTCTACTTCCCTAACAGTGAATAGGTACATCCTTCTCTCCAGATTTTCTCCAGCACTTGCATCTTTCTGCTTGTTTTTTTTAAAAGTTTTATTGACCCACCATATAATCTATCCTAAGTAAACAATGAATGGTTCCTGATATACTCACATAGGTATGCATTCACTACCACAATCTATTGAGGACATTTCCATTTCTCCTGCAAAGAAAGAAGAAGGAAAAAATGAAGATTAAAAAATAAAAAGAAAAGAAAAGAAAAAGAAATAATAAGTGACACCAAGAATTCCATACCCCTCCTTTATATCCCCCTATTATTAATATTTACCTTTTGTATATTGCCTTTGTTACATTTCATGGAAGTATATTACTTAATTTTCTCTTGAAAGATTCTTTTTAAATTTTAAAATAAATCCAGATAAGACAATGGAAATGATGTTTCCAAATATTTGGTGGCATGATCCTTGGTATTGAACCTGTGCTGTGAAAAGTCTTTGACTGTTTATTTTCAGAAAATAATGTTTTACTAGAAATTGACTTTGGTTTATGTGCCTGAAATCAGGAGGTTAAGAAAGATTATGGCTGAACTACTCAGCACATTCTTTAGAGTTTATGAGTTGTCTCTTCCCCATACATTACTCCTTTTGCTATCTTCCTAAAATTTGTCTCTCTAAGGACTTAGGCAGATACTTCTTAAAGATTTGTTTATTTAAAAGTATTATTATTCATACTGCTATTAAAATAGTCTAATTCATTCATTTGTGCCCCAATTCAAAAGTTGGCCTTTAATAGTTGAACCAATGATAAGCAATACTATGGAAGTGCTCAATAAAGATGTTCAATAAAGGTTGGATGAAAGAGTGAATGAATGACTCATTTCCATTATCATTTATTATTTTTATATCTTTAGATTTCTGCAAAGAAAGCTTCCTTTAAATTGGATATATGCTTATCTCTACAAATTTATTTTCACAAAACACATTATGTTCTCCTGGATATAAAAGTAAAAATGAATCAATCTTTATTACACTTTATTTCTTTAACTATATTTCAAATTGATTTTGGTACTTGATGTGCTAACACTTAAGTGCAGCACACCTTCCTTATATTCTTTGTCTCTTGGTGCTTTGCTTCATTTAACATTCATTTTGATGAGTTCTGGCATTCCTCATACCTTTAAAGGGTGAGCCAAATTTTCAGTTTACAAAAAGCAGAGAACTCCAATATAACTCATCCCCCAGATTCCCATATCCACTAATTTTAACATTTTGCCACATTTGCCATGTCATTTTATATCTCTCTATCCATCCATCAATCCATGCATCATCTACTTATCCCTCTATTTATCTATTTTCTAAACATCTAAGAGTAGGCTGCATACATCATGTACATTACCTAATAACAATGTTAACTTACGTAACCACTTTAAGTACAATTATCAAGTTCAATAAATTTAACATTGATATAAAGCTTACAGTCTATATTCCAATTTTTTTTTCATATGGAATATGTATAATGTCCTTTTGAGCCTTTTCTCTTCCATTGTTAGATCTTGTCCAGGATGATATACTACCATTAATTGTCATTGTTTCTTCAGTTGCTCTTTTTTTTAAAAATTGTAGAAACATATAAACAATATAAATTCATACCTTAACCAATCCTAAGCCAAGAAAATTTTTGACTTCTCATATTAATCAGTGATGCATTAAGTTTACATTAGAACTAGGAATGATCTATCCTAGTTTTTAAAAAGCAAAACATCAATTAATATATCAAAATATCCCTGTAGGCACATCAAATGGGTAGTTTTCTTTTTTTATATATTTGAGAAAATGCTAGTTCCTCCCAGATGCACAGAAAACATTTGTCTCTGTCTTTCTCTTAATTCAAGGATAATTATTTACAAATTCTGATCAGGAACTGTAGGTGATTTCAAATAGTCATTCAACTTGGAAGCCAACATAAAACAATAAGGAATAAAGCATCTTAGCTTTTGTGAGTAGTAATTACGAGAAGAGTAGAAAAAAATGTAGATTTGTTAACCAAAAAAAAATCCAAATGCTTGTAACTAGGTTTCTCACAAATAGTAATTTGAAAAAAAAGAGAAAGAAAATGACCATTAGAATGTGGGGAGATATTTAGTCATGACAATATCATCGTCAGCTAATGAACGACTAACGTCAGGTTAGTTTCTAATTCTCACAACAGTCAGTGAAGTCGTTATTATTAATCCTAGTTAACATATGATGAATCAGAGGCCAGGAGGGCTTAAGTGAATTTTTCAAGGTACCACAGCTAGTCATAACAGGGATCTGTTATGACATAATAGGGATCCTGAACCCAGACCTGCCTGATTCTAAACACATACTTCCTTCCACTGAAACTATACTGAGTGAATAGAGCAGAGGATACTAAAATATTTCAGGTATCCTACCCACCCCCCTCCTCCAAGCTGGTTTCGTTGCACACAGCATGGTGTCTCAACGCCAGCTCTGCTTTATACAGCACTGGCAAGTGACCCACTGGGCTCCCTCTTGACCAACTGGGCATCGAGCAGTGCAAAAGCAAATCCCTCCATGAAGCTGGGAGAGCCATGCTGTGGGCTTCTCCTGCATGCAGGTGGGTACATATCTCCTGGGTCTTGTGACCCTGCCTAAAAAAAGTGAGCGGTAGAGAGCTCAGTAACTGCTACTGCTACATAAAAGTTACTGTGTCAATACTAGGCTAACAGCAGGCACTCTATAAATGTCTTCATAATTACACTGCTATTATTATTGCTGGCTGTGTGGCTCTTAGCAGTTTATATTTGCCCCTATTAGACCCAGTATCCTAGTCCATAAAATAAGGTGTAAATGACTAGAATTGCTGGTGATTATATGGCAAATTAAACCCATTTAAATTTCCTGGAAAATAGAAGGTGCTCATTAATTGCTAGTAGGGTTGGAGAGATAAGCTGTTTTCTCCATTTGATGTGATGAAATGGGATTATAATTATCTTGCATGTGTATGGGCCTTGTGTATTTTATTTGCCCCAAATTCCTGCTAGCTTCCTGACAACCTAGCCTCCCCCAGCCTTTTCATTCCCTGTATATAACAGTCTGCTTAGACCTAGTGTTGCTGACATAATTCCCTTTTCAATTCTTTCTTCTAATTTAGAGCTTCAAGACCAATTCATAGTCCTTTCTTTCCTCCATGATATCTTCCCTGAATATTCCCCCACTACTTTTTCCCTCTAAAACAATCTGTCAATGAGCAATGTCCCATTTTTCATATTCATTTATTTTATTATCTTCTTAGCTAATTTATAAACTCTTTGAAAGCAGGGACTGTATCTTCTCGTACATCTTAGTATTCACTGCAGCACCTAGTCCAGTATCTTGCATAAAATAGAAGCTCAATAAATGATTACTGATGGATAAATTTGTTATTTACGAAGTCAATCATCAATTTTTGTAATATCAGAACTAGTGGAATGACCTAGAAAATCGAATAAAACAGTTTTAGCAAAATAAAAAATGAAGCACTGGTTTACATGGCAAATAAAATATAGGCTGAAAACTCATTTAAATTCAAAGAATAGTTTGGGAAAGGTGAATCTGTGATAAATTATTAAGTGAAAATAATTATTTTGAAGGAAAACCTCACAATTTTTTTGAGCTAACATTATGGGTGGTAAACTTGCCTTCCCAGAAAATGTCTTCAGGATCCTCTGCCAGAAAGAACACTGGGCTCATAGGTGTGACCCCAGGCCATATTTATGTTCTGATAATTAAGTCAACACCATCAAAGAATGTACACAGCTTGCAGCTCATTATAGTGTTTGTATTGTATTTACTACTTTCAGAAAATTGGGATGAAATGTAGCTAACTAAATAAATTCTTGTTGATTGACATGCAAGACCCAATAAAAAATGTGACATATTTTATCTGACATTTGACAAGGATGAACTATAAAGACCTTTTTGTATAGTTTTGGTATATGTGTTCTAAATTATTGTTTTTTAAAATATTCGCTTTTTTGTCACTATTGAACCAAGGATAAAAGGAATTTAAATGCCAAATATATGGGTGATGTGAAATGAGACTAGATGAAAAATGGGCCATGTGCCTTTATGTAAACCTTCTTGTCGTTAGATTCTAAAGATTTGCCTCTTTTTGAGATGAAACTAGGTATTTTCTTCCTTAGAAATATGACTGACTAGAGTGTTCTCATAACACACTGAATCTTGAGAATGAACGTACTATAATGATACAGTTTTATTATTTTCCCATTATTGTTTTAATGCAGAATAAATGCTATTTGAACATCTCCCCATCCCAGCAACCACACAAACAAATATTCCACTGATAACAAGATGTGGGAAGGCAGTCTTAAACAGATTTTTGAAGCAATTTCTTAAAATGGTATAGTCTCGGGGCTTGTCTTAGTGGTTTATGTGGGTAGATGAGAATCTGTCAACATAATGTCTTTTCTCAGCATTTATCCTGAGGACGATACACTATTTTATTTCCCTTACAATCATTTTTGCTTTTTTGTCTGCTGGTGTACTTTAATTTCATTTGGAACTTTTGAGGATGGAAATGCATGGCTGTTTAGATTCTCCCGTAATATAACAGAGTTTTTATGATAGAGACTATGAATTTTGTTTGGTTAACATCTGCATAAAAATGAATGAAATATTATTTAGTATAATATGTAGTATTCACCAAAGAAAAGTAGCTTATCTAAGAAATGCTTTTCCCTTGTTGCATTTATCTGCTTGCCAGCTTGATGTATCTATATTGCCTGTTTGTCCTTTGTTACTGTCAAGATTGCAAATTTCTCTCTGGAGCAGATGGTATAACTGCCATTGTTCAAGTCCTTAAAATTCTTTTTGCTGCAGACAATTTTTATTGTTCAACCTCTAATTTAGCAATAATATTAATAAATTGAATTGATGGACTGCTCTCTCTGGGTTGCCTGAACTTTTGCTAAATATCTACATATAAAAATATATTCTTTTTAAACCATGAAAATCGTATAAAAGAAACTTACTTAATCATTTCTTAACAGAAATCAATGCAAATTTTTATTTCATAAAGTTAATATGTTCTAAGGCATTTATATATGTAGTGATGGTATGTAAATGCCATAAAATTTTAGTCAGTCATTAGTTGTATATGAATTTATCATGGACTTTATTCAATTCCTTTACTGACTCCTTCACAATTTCTCCCAAAAGAAACTAAAAATTATGATGTTTGTCTTTTTTAATGTAATTTTATTGAAATATATTCACATACCATACAATTATCCAAAGTGTACAACAATTGTTCACATTTTCATCATATAGTTGTGCATTCAACACCACAATCAATTTACTTTTTGAATAGGGTGTTTAAATTTAAGTACTTTTAAACTTCAAATTCAGTCTTTTTATCCATAGCACCTAATAGCAACCCTCCCCCACCTGCCCCAATTAGAAAGTTATCAGGTTTCATATTTTACCATCTAGAAGGAATGAGAGACAATGCTCATTTTTCCTCCCTCAGCCATATTTTCAATATTGGCAAGATTAAAAATGGACTAACAAAAGTTTTATATTTAAATTTATCCTTATAGCTTTAAAAAAGTAGAGCAACAAATGAAATACGCATAATCAGTTTTAAATAAATAGCATATACATATAAATATTCAGTAAGTGGAATTCTACAACTTCTCATGATTCTTTCAGTGATTAATACTTTAAAAATAATTTCTCTCAGTTGAATAGGGTAAATTGTAAACAATATCTCATAGTTGGACATCTATACAATCAGGAATGAAATGATTCTAATTTAACACATATTGAGCAAGTCAAGTGTTATTAAAGTGACTATACATTTCAGTTTGTTCACAACAGTTCCAGCTTATACTTGTTTAATCTGTAAAAAAAAAAAAAAAAAAAAAAAGAAAGAAAGATTGAACTGGATTTACCTATTCGTCAATTTTTTTAAAAGTGAGACTACTTTGTGCAAGGCACTCCACTAAGGACTATGTAAATGATTTTTAGAGTTCCTTTCCCATTGTAACTACTATGGCAATTGTGTCTGTCACCAGTGTTGCCAGTGACATAGTGATAAACAGTTTGGGATCATGTTTATCTCTGTTAAAGAGGAACATTTCTTGCAGGTAAGTGACACAAAATCAACAAATAATTGTTGTATTGAATCAAATTGAAATTTTTCCTAGAAAGTGCCCTGTATTTCCTAAGTGGATTAAGACCATATTTTCATTCCCTGTGATAGTGATGCAACTCCAGAATGGTAAGGGAATCTGGCAGGAGAAGCTAGCATTGCTTATTTTCAGATCCTGAAAACTGTCATGCTACAGGGAACCAAGACTACAGCCATATCAATGGAGAAGCATGAATGCTGTGCTCTGGTCTCCTTAGTCACTCCTCACAACTGAGACCTTTCCCCCAATTGCTGCAATATTTTGATCTCAGGAATCTCTCCTGTTCCCAGTGCTAGTCACCTAGCAGGAGAGATCATGCTCTCTGGAATGGAGTTGTAGCAACTGAACAGGAAGGAACTCTACCAACTCAAAGAAGTCAAGATATTTTCTGTGAATCCAGCTGGTTCAAGGCTGCAGGCCCACTTCCCTTGGCAGGTTGTCCTATTGCAGGGAGTGGGAAAAGTGGCCCTAAACCATCAGAATGGATTATGCATCATTTTGATAATACACTCAGGCTTTCCTCTCCATTACCTGGAGATGTTGGAAATGGATCTAGTATAAAAGGAATCCTAAGAGCAAGGGAAGATGATTTTTACTTGTCTAATATTTATTCTGCACTTTAAAATTGTGGTATGATAAAAATAGTTATATATTTAACCATAAACAAATCTAGAACCGTCTTAACATAGTCAGTACAAAATACAAGATCAATTACAGTGTCTAAAACGATACTTAGTTCTTTTACCTTTTTGGCTTATCTAAAATAGATCTTTTTTGTAGATGTGCCAAGATATATTTAAATCCAACTGAAATTATACCTCTGACTAATGTTTGCTTTCAGTATTGATATTGATGGTTGTGGTGCTAGTAGTGGGGGATGAGATGGAGAGAATTCAAGATTTTATTTAAAAATGTTGAATGAAAAATGAAAGTAAGAGTAAAAGCAGGGACCACAATAAATGTTTTATCATAAATGAATGCTGCAAGGAAAGCAAATTATTGAAATTTAGAACTGAGGGTAGTTACTTTGTCTATAGTGTACTTTTACACACAGGACACATAAATATTGCTACAAAAGGATTTCCCTTACTTAACTGTGTGGTTAGGCATGGGCAGAAAACTGAAGTTCTTTCAGGAAAATCATCTTGGTCATTACTTTCACTAAAAAGCAAGCAAACAAACACACAAAAACAGTGAATTCCAAGTGCTAAGAATTTGCAGCTAGCATTCCACATAGTCCCTTTGGAACTTTTAAGCTTTCAGCATATTTTTTGCTAGAAATGCATACATTTAAATCTATAAATATATACTGAGACAAACTAACTGTAAGAAACTGAAAATTGAGTTTTAAGTAAATTACTGGCAATCTGTGTTTTAAAATACATTACATGTGACCATAAATCAATCTGCTTTATTCTGCCACTTGTCAACTCCATCGATTTATAAAGCACTTAAACGTCTAAAACTTCTGACTAAAAGGGAGAAACAAGGAACAGGAAAAGCAAAAAGCATATGGGATCACTTGACAATGTGCTGAAATATTAAGCTGCAAAAATCTCTAAGTGTAGGTTTAAAATAAAGACCAAATTTGAAAAGTTGTGTTTCTTTTGAAAATGGGCTCAATCATTTCAGAATTTGGAAGTAAACACAATTCAAACCTCAATTCATAATTTGGGTGTATATGTGCACACATCTGCATGTATTTAGTCATTGTTCTGCAAAATAAAAGCATTACCCAAAATCTGTTCCTCATTCCAGAACTTCTAGAGATTGGTGACACCTTACAAAGCTGTTGCAAGGGACCCAGGCATAGGATAATAGAAGGAAAATGAAGGTAGGAGGGATGGTACCAATGATACTAACTCATACTAGGACCTAATTGAGATATGGAGGGGCTATCCAGCCACAGAAAACTGACACTTTGGGCAAGACAAATTTGTTTTAAAAAAAACAGTGGCAAGGCTACATGTTCTGCAATTGAAAGAAGTAAGGACTGGATAAAGGAGGGTGAGTGTAAGTGGGGAAAGAAAGGAACCCACGATGGTGACTATCCACTTTCTTCCTGCAGTGATATGAAACACTATTCTTAGACAGAAAGAATAATAAGATTGATCTGTACCCATTATATTTCAGGGTAACTGACCAGGCTCTATAATAAAATTATAAATAACTTTGTCTTTTTAATGTAGAGGGAAATGATTCTGATAAAATGGAATGTTTCACTGATGTTTCTAAACAAACATACTTATAGAATTTGGAAAAAGGGAATACCTTTTAGATGAGTTAATATGAACCTACCCTGAACAATGTAGTGAGAGCAGGCTGAGAGGCAGGCAAAAGAAGAACCTGAAAGTTTAATAAAATTTAGAAATTCAAAATTTAGAAACAAAAATTCAGTCAGTGTTAAGACTTTCAAAGAGGGATTTAACAACATTTGTAACTGTCAATCTTTGAAAGGCAGAGGCATGAGACATTATATTCCCAGGGCCTTTAGATTAGCAAACCTACAGTTCATACATGTTCTAAATGAAATATTTATATAACTTTATGCCATTTAAAGTAATTGTTTGCAATTTCTTTTTGATCATTATGCCAGTAATATTCTAAGAGATGAATGAATACCTTTACTGAGCTTTAATATTTCAGGCTTTGCTTTTGCTTGAATAACTCCATAAATGACTACTTATTTGGTACTTTTAAAAAATATTGTTGTAAAATATATATAATGTAAACTTTGCCATTTTAACCATTTTTCATTGTACAATGCAGACTAATTACTTTTGCACTATGTGCAACCACCACCACTATCTATTTGCTAAATTTATCATTGCCCCAAACAAAAATTCTATACCCATTAAGAAAAAAAAAATGTAACCATGGTAACATCTAATCTACATTCCATCTCTTTGAATTTGCCTATTCTAGATATTCCATAAAAGTGACATCATACAGTCTTTTGCCTTTTGTGTCTGGATTTTTCACTTAGTGTAATGTTTTCAAAGTTCGTCCATGTTATAGCATGTGTCAGTACTTCATTTCTTTTTATTATCCAATAATATTCCATTATTTGGTTATACCACATTTTATTTATTCATCTGTTGATGGACATTTGAGTTGTTTCCACTTCTTGGCTATTGTTATTAATGCTGCTATGAACATTCACAGTCAAGCCTTTTCATGGATATATATCTACTTTTATCTTGGAGAAATCCTAGGAATGGTATTGCTGGGTTCTATGGTATATGTATGGTTAACTTCTGTGGGAACCCACCAAACTGTTTTCCAAAGTCCTGCACCATTTTACCTTCCCACAAGTAAGGCACATTATTTTTTGCTATGAAAAGAAATTAAATGGCTTCTCTTGTTACAGAAAGTAATTTTATAAGTATTTTGATCAAACTTACATTGATTTCTATTTCTGTGATAATGCAAAGTGAAATAAACCTAATGAATGTCATTTATTAATGATTAAATCATTAAAAAGATTATTAAATTCCATTTACAAATTCTTTGAGATATTTGTGTTTTAAAGGAAGACACGATAAGAGTATGGACAAATTCTTTAGGGGACCCTCAGCTTTTTCAGAATGTTGTATTCTGCCATGGTTTAAGGAATACTGGTTTGTTCAGGGATATTTGCAATCTAAAATCTAGGAGGCAGGTGTTCACTTGTCCTCCTCCATGCTTGGAAAATACAGGGAGGAGGCCATAGTGGCAACTGTCACCATGATTGATTTCGTTGGGATAGAAGATTGAACAGCTGATCGTAATCAGTGCATTGCATTGGGGAACTTTCTCAGAACAGTGAATAAAGAAACTATTACATTTAAGTGCAAAGCAGTGATGTTTTGAAGTTTAAGTATTTTGAAATGCAATGTGCTTTTCTCATGTTATTTCTTCTTCTAAACAACATGATGCAATGTTTAAGCTATGTGTTGTTCAAAGATTATAATACTGCAATGATTAACTGTACACCAAAAAGGTGAATATTAATAGTGATAAAATGAGTGGAATATTTATCTTAATTTTTTATTCAATATTATATAATGCTTTCCTGTAAAATTTCCTAGAATTATATGTGGAAAAAATCATAAATGATCAGTATATTTTACAATTTTCCTGTCATAGGGTTTGAAGTGTATTACAGGTTCAACTCAAGTCAGGAAATAAGATTGTTTTATAGAACTCTATGACTCTCAAAATTGAGATTTGAAGAGATTGTTATATACCATGATAACAACATAATAGCAATTATAAAATAGTTCTAATCATAATTAAAATATGAATTTATCATTCATTTCTTTATTCTAAATATATTTATATAACACCTAATAGATCCAAGGTACTTTCCATTCATAATCCATTCTTAATAATAATCACTTCAGCAACTTGGTATTGTGGTGGTATTATATTCAACTAATTGTTGATAATACATTCCTGAACCATGAAGACCAGGACTGAATATCATTACTCTCTACATCTCTTGCTTAGATTTATTTATGCTCTCTTTGAATGAAAAGATGAAAAATAGTTGTCATAAAGATGGATTACAGAGCAGGAATAATCAAGTGGGGCTTTTTAGAGTATGTGAGCATCTACCTAATGTGAAGTACACAGATAGGCTATTAGGCAGTAGAACACTAAAGCCCTTATCAAGCATACCTTATCATTTGCAACATTACAGGTAGTACTTTATCTTTATTTTGATCTTATGATTATGAGACTCAAATCTCATGCTACACAGTAGGTGTGTGTCAAAGAGTGTTTCCAGGCCATACCTTGCCACAATGAACCTTGATAGGAAATGGTTAACAGCTGCACTTTTGGTAACAAATTATGGATATTTTTAAAACTACTGAACCCCATTTTTGAATTCGATATTGAATGTAATCACACAAACTTTTTTTGAGGCTATGATGTTCTATGTTATGTTCAATAAGGACAAATGCATATTCTGTGCATTCACGTAGCTTACAGTCTGGGGATTAAAGATTTCTTCACCTCTTTTCAAAAGTAGGACCCTTTCACCTTGTGCACTTGAATCATATCATCTTTTATTCCTTTCTGTTTCTCTTTGTTTCTTATACTCAATGATTAAGTGTTCGTTGTTAGTATATTTCCTGCTTAAGCAGATGACACTTGACTTCACTGAAATATAAAATTCATAAAAGCTCAGATATTTTCTCTTAAGAGAACTTTTATTATACTGACATAATCCTTATATTTATGAACATGAAATCAGAGCCCTTGTATTCTGTTTGAGGCTCGTCTGATGTGGTGACTTTAATTGGTATAGTCTCATGTAAAGTTGGAAAACTAATTCTATGAAATGCTGAGAGTAGTTTTCCGAGTGTCCCTTATACTAAGGGTCCTTTATATTTCTCTTTGATTAGCATTTTAAAAATGTTTATATTTTATTAAAGAAGTTGGAGATTTACAGAAAAATCCCTATGTGGAAAATACAGAATTCCCATGTACTCACCTCATATACCCAGTTTTCCCTATTATTAACAATTTATATTAGTGTGGTACCTTTGATAAAATTGATGAAACAATATTATTAATAATTATACTATTAACTATAGTCCATAGTTTACATTAAGGTTCACTGTTTGAATTGCATTCTTATGTTATTTTCTAAAATTTTTATTCTAGTAACCTATATACAACCTAACATTTCTCCTACTAATTACATTCAAATATAAAATTCAGTGGTGTAAATTACATTCAAATGAGCTCCTATCACCACCATCCATCACTAAAACATTTCCATCACCCCAAACAGAAACTCTGTACCAATTAAGAATTAAATCCCCATTCCCTACCTCCCCCCACCTCCCTGGCCCTGATAATGATTATTCTAGTTTCTGACTTTATTAATATCCTATTCTAATTATTTCATGAGTGAGATCATAAAATATTTGTTCTTTTGTGTCTGGCTTATTTCATTCAACATGATGTCTGCAAGGTTAATCCATGTTGTTGCATATATCAGAACTCCATTCCTTTTTACAGTTAAATAATATTCCATTGTATGTATAGACCGCATTTTTTTATCCATTCATCAGTTGATGGACACTTAGGTTAGTTCCACCTTTTGACAATTGTGATTAATGCTGCTATGACCATTGGTGTGCAACTATCAATTCTAGTCCCTGCTTTCAATTCCTTTTTGTATATACCTAAAAGTGGGATTGGCAATTCATGTGGTAATTCTAATACTTCGCTTTCTGAGGAACCACCAAACTGATTTACACAGTGACGACGCCATTTCACATTACCACAAACAATGAGCAAGTGTTCCTATTTCTCCCCATCCTCTTCAACACTTGTTATTTTCCCTTTTTTATTAATAGTAGCCATTCTAGTGGGTGTAAAATGGTATCTTATGTGGTTTTGATTTGAATTTCGCCAGTGTTGAGCATATTTTCAGATGCCTTTTGGCCATTTGAGTATCTGCTTTGGAGAAATGTATATACAAGTTGTTGGCTCATATTTCAATTGGGTTGTTCGTATTTTTGTTTTTCCAGTTGAAAGACTTCCTTATATAATCTAGATATTAAATCCTTTAATTGGATATGTGGTTTCCAAATATTTTTTCTCATTCTGTAGCTTGCCTTTTTACTTTCATGGTGAAGTCTTTGATGCACAAAATGTTTTAGTTTGTATAAATTCCATGTATCTTTTTTTCCTTGTTGCATGTGCTTTTGGTGTCAAGTCCAAAAAACAATGGCCTAACACATGGTTCTAAAGATGCTTCCCTAGGTTTTCTCCTAGGAGTTTTATAGTTTGGGTTCTTATATTTATGTCTTTGATCCATTTTGGGTTAATTTTTGTATATGGTGTGAGGTATGGGTCTACCTTCATTCCTTTGCATATGGATATCCAGTTTTCCCTGCACCATTTGTTGAAGAGCCTTTTCACCCTATTGAATTGATTTGGTATCCTTGTCAAAAATCAATTGGTCATAGATATGAAGCTTTCTTTTTGGGCCACTCAATTCAATTCCAATGGTCTATATGCCTGTCCTTGTGCCAGAACCATCCTGTTTTGATTACTGTACCATTGTCATAAAATTTAAAATCAGGAAATTGAGTCCTCCAACTTCATTCTTTTTCAGGATAGTTTTGATGATTTGGGGCCACTTACCAATCCATATAAATTTGATGATTGGCTTTTCCATTTCTGCAAAGAAGGGTGTTGGAATTCTGATCCATGAACATGGAGTGTCCTTTCATTTATTTAGGCCATTTTGATTTCTTTTAGCAATGTTTTCTAGTGTTGTTTTGTCCATAAGTCCTTTATATACTTGGTTACATTTATTTATAGATATTTGATTATTTTTGTTGCTATTGTAAATGATTTTTTTTCTTGATTTCTTCTTCATATTGTTCATTATTTGAGTATAGAACCACTACTGATTTTTGCATGTTGAGCTTTGCATGTTGAGCTTGTTGAGCCCTACAACTTTGCTGAATTCATTTATTAGCTCTAATAGCTTCGATGTGGATTTTTCAGAATTTTCTATATGGAATCATATCATCTGCAATTAGGGAAAATTTTACTTCTTTCTTTTTAGTTTTTACTTGCATAACTGCTTTCGCTAGAACTTCTAGTACAATGTTGAGTAACAGTCATGACAGTGGGCATCCTTATCTTGTTCCTGATTTAGAGGGAAAGCTTTCAGTCTTTCACCATTGAGTATGATGATAGCTGTGGGTGTCTTTTATATGCCCTTTATCATGTTTAGCAGGTTTCCTTCTATCCCTTCTATTTTAAGTGTTTTTGTCAAGAAAGGGTGCTGGATTTTGTCAAATGCCATTTCCACCTCAATTGAAATGATCATGCAGTTTTGTTTCTTTGTTATTTTAATGTGGTTTATTACATTAATTGATTTCCTTATGTTGAACTACTGACAATTTCAGGGGCCTTGGGTGGCAGAGTCTCCAGTGGTGATATTTTCTCATTTGTTTGATCCACATAAAAGACAAGTCTTAGGCACTGTCTGATGCCCAGACAAGCTTATTTAAGCAGCACTCTTACAAGAGTAACAGTAGGAGCAGACTGATGTCATGGGTACTGACTGATACAGTCAGGGGGGCATACAGCAGACTGACCAGGAGAGTCTCCATCTGGAGACCATTCTGCATTCTCAAAGTCTGGGGAGTCTCTCCCCTCTTTTATACCATATTCAGTCTGGGTCATTTAGCAGACAGTTCTTCTATTAAGGGAGTTCAAGCTATTCTTGTAAGGACAAGCGTTATTTAGATATTTCTGAAAGTTTCAACCATGCTTAACTGTGGGAATTCCCTGGCTAGGCTTGTATCATACTCTTAAGTGACACATAGTGTCAACCTTGCAAGATGCTTTGTTAGGCCTACTGGTTATCATTAATTTTTATAGCCATAATGTGTCCCTTATGTATAACATTCTCTATCTCCTAACACTGGAGGGGGTCAAAAATAGATAAGCTGACATCAATTACCATTAGGTAACCCTAGTCAGTCAATCCTTGCTGAATGGATCTTAAAAGTAGGGTGAGGAGCAATCATAATGAAAAGAACACCAGGAGAAGCAACAGAAAGCCCTGAGCTATGGAGCATAACAAGTACCTAAGGTTGAAAAAGGCCAACCAGGAAAAGAAATCAAAAGAGGGCAAAGCGATTTGTTGAATATGCATCTGAATATTATTGGTCTGATATTGTTTAAGATTCTGAGACCACTTGTCATATGTGTCATCAACCCATATGCAACAGGAAGTACTGGCAAGGGAGCAAACCTCTCTCTGGGAATACAAAAGGTAATCACAGGCAATATGGTTGTCCAAGACCATGGCCCCGCATAGGTGATGGGAGGCTGTGAGGGTTTCATTGCCCTTGGTAAAAAGTTGTACCTGGTGGGACATTTCCTTGGTCATGGCTAGTTGGTTTGCCTATAATTGTTTTTGACGATCAATGACATATGAAACTTCCACTTCCTCCAAAATTAACATCCCTAAGATGACCACTTATAACATCTAGCAAGGGTGGAGAATGGGAGTTCAGAACACAAGTGGTATATTTCCAATTGTACCAGAGAATAGGTAAGGGGGTTTAGGAAGCAGGTGAGTAAAACTGTGGGTAGAGGTAGAGGTAGAGGTGAATTACCAGAACAGGATCACTGGGCCCCATCAGGGACAGTCAGATTTGAGGAACCTGACCATCCAATACAAGTGCTCCAGTCTGTGTGAGGGTAACCCATAGGAGGGCACACCATGATGGTGAGGCAGGAATCAGTGGCATTCTCTGAAAATTCTGGTGGGAACTGAACCAAATCATTGGCAGAGAGAGTAAAGTATGTCCAATTTCTGGCTGAACAATCAGGACAAACAGCAGTAGTAGGATTTAGCTGTGGATCTGAAGCAGAAGTATCAAGAGTGAAGGCTGAGCAGTTAACAGGGAGTAACCAAGGTTAGATTGTAAAGAGTGGGTGAATGGCTGAAGGCTGGCAAATGCTTACCCAACAGGCCAACAAATTGGCCACCTGATGGATGGCTGTAATGACTCTGTGGTGGTGGTTGTCTGTGACTTCAATGCCATGTAATCAGCAGGTAGGTCTGGAGAATCCACAACTAGGTGTGGAGCATCTGGCAATGCAGAGCTGTAAAAGGCACTGGTCATGCTGGGACTCAGGCAAAATGGTTGCCAGGAGATGTGAACGGGGTCACTGGGCTTGGTGATAACAGGCACGGAGTGGCTTGGTTGCTGAGCAATGGTACTCTAGGATGGAACAGGAAGACCAGGAGGACTCCGAACTAAGTAAAAGTTTCTGAATGTATTGTGTGTGCTGAAGCTGATGCTGGCAATGCATTGGAGGGGGTCAAGTCAAGCCAGACTCACAGGTCCCTGTTGCCCTTCATAGTTGCCGTCAGATACTTCGAGGAAGCTCAGGCCATGGAGAGGGTGGTGGAGATGCCCACGAGACTACAGAGCAGTTGCACCAATAAAGCTCTTGCCAGGTAGGGATGAAGTGATTGCAGGCTGGACACTCTGTGTGGTCTTCCTGGATGCAGGCAAGGATGTCAGTGCTGAAGGAGTTTTCCAACAGGAGGAAAAAATGGTGTGCAGTCAAGGAGGGCATTGAGCAGTTACTGTCGACATGTCATGGTGACCGTCATAAAGCTGATATGATCAATGGTGGACAGGCAGTGACCAAGGCCAAAGTGTGTCTGTGAGGTGAAGGCACAGAAGCTCTTGCTCATGAGGTGGACCTGAGCTGGGGTTAGGGGTTGGACTACTGTCACAAAAGCCCTGGCCTGCGGTGCCAGCCAACAGCAGTCAGACTAATTGAAAGTCTGAATGGCCTGTTGAAGAAGTCCCTCCTGTGGGTGCAGGCTGGTCACTGTGCTCCCTCCTGGCACTTACATTTGCCCCTTGTGCTGGCCCATATTAACAGCTGCCCATTGGGGCCCACCATGTCACATCTCTGCACCTTGGCCTTGGACTCACCTTTTCATATTTTCTGTTTTGTCCTTCATGCTGACATACCTCCTCCAATCTGGGACAATGGGGCTTTGACACTGCTGCAACCATCATTGCCAGCGCCTGGGCAGGAGCGCTCAACTCACATTAACCCCTTGTCTAGCCTTTCATATATTTGGGGGGCTCTGCTGTTAGGTGCCTATATATTTTTAATTGTTATGTCTTCTTGTTGAATTGACCCCTGTATCAGTATACAATGACCATCTTTGTCCCTTGTTACAGTTTTTTACTTAAATCTATTTTATCTGATATTACTATAGCAACCTCAGTTCTCTATTCGTTACTACATGTATGGTATATTTTTTCCATTCTTTCACTCTAATCTTCCTTGAGTCTTTGACTTTAAGGTGAGTCTCTTGCAGATAGCATATAGTTGGGTCTTGCTTTTTTATCCATTCTGTCAACCTCTGCCTTTTGACTGGACAGTTTAATCCATTTACATTTAAAGTTACTTCTGATAATGCAGGACTTTCCTCTGTCATTTTACTATTTGGTCTTTGTAAGTCTTATAGTTTTCTGTCCTTTACTTTTTCCATTAATGCCTGTATTAATTTACTTGATGTTTTGTATTGTGCTATTTTAAATCCTTTGACACTTCTTAATGTATATTTTCTTTGTGCTTATCATGGGGCTTAAATTTAATATCTTAAATCTATTAACAGTCATGTTTGTTTTGATATGAACTTCAATAAAATACACATACACTGTTCCTATACCCCTCTGATCCCACACCTTTTCATTGTAATTGCTACATATTATTTGTTTAAACATTGTATGCTCAAAAATCATGGATTTTTCATTACTTTTTATGCATTTGCATTTTAAAAATTTTACTGGAGGTCTTTATTTTTCTGTGCTGCTCTGTTCCACTGTCTAATGGCCTTTCCTTTCAGTCTGAAGAACTCCTTTTAGCATTGCTTGTACAGTAGGTCTAGTGGTGATGAATTCCCTCAGCTTTTGTTTATCTGGGAATATCTTAATATCCCCCTCATTTTTGAGAGTCTCTCTTGTTTTCTTGTTAATGAGAACTTTCAGTCCCCAAATCATTATTTAATAATTGGCTTCCAACTTTTTGCATATTGGTGTTTTTGGTGAGTAAGTCAATTACATTCAATAATGTATTTTGGAAAATACAATCTATTTTCTAAGAAAATAATTTGAAAACAGTAGACTTGATTTTAAAAAGAAAAAAACAATGTTATTAGTAAATTGATTGAAATTTTGTGATATCAGGTTACTTTTGCTTCATTTTTGATTCAGTTTTGTTCCATATAAGTGAAATTCCTAGATAAATGTGTTTTTGCAGCATATAGAGCATTTAAAAAGATATCTCTCTTTTGTTATTCAAAGAACCCAGTAAGGTAGGTGACTGTTCTGTGTACTAGGAGAAATGGATGTACTAATACTGAATACTTTGTAGTATTTATTCTGTCCCTTTTAATGTATGTATTGGTGTTTTTTAAATGTAAATTTATTATTACCATAATGCTTTGTCACTATGATGTGACTTATTATTTATTAACATCTTGATTTTTTTTCAAATGAAAACATAAACCAGAGGTAAATTGTATGATTTAACCTAGGTGGTAGGAATGAGCTGGGGAAATGGCTTTGAAGTTTGGCTTTCTGTCCTCTGTAAATCAAAATTAATCAGTTTTAACAGGATAAACCTCTCAATGTGAAAGTCCTTCTCTAGGAAATTGTAAAAGCACAAGTTAATAAGAACACAGAGCTACTTGCATCGGCTGACACTTATTAATTACGTGTTCTAGGGCTGGCTCAATTTTAAGCAATTTACTCCTAATCAAAAGAAAAAACTGTCTGTTAGATTTTAGTTTTTCAGAGATTTATTAAAAACAGTTCCTCATTATAGATCTAAGATGGTGGCATAAAGAGGAGTGGAAGCTAGTTAGTCCCCCTGGAACAACTAATAAACAACCAGGAACAACTGGTAAATAATCCAGAATAACTTCAGGGGGACAAATGTGACCATCCACTCATCATACACCAACCTGAATTGGGAGGAATGCCCAAGATCGCAGCTTAAAATCTGTAAGTAAAAACTGCAGATCCAAGTCTGGAGACCCCTCCCCCCATGGCCTGAGCTGCAAAGCTTCGTGGTGCTAGAGAGAATCTCTCTCCAAGCAAGTGAATACAGCTTAGCTGAGCTCCAAATGGGGTTTTAATTAACAAACATGGACTACTCGATATAAGCTATGAATTCCCAAAAAGCAGACAGAGGCTTTGGGTGATGACTGACCTAGGAGAGCTGGAGGGTGGCCGTGGACTGGCCCTGAAGGGTGCTTTCTGTCCTTGTTTCACCTCAGTGGAGAAAGCATCAGCCATTTTCAGTTCCCAATGCTCTGACCCAGACGAGGGTGGAGGTAGCACAGGGATTGAGAGATTATTCAAATGCTGATGACCTCTCCTTAGGGGTCTATCTTCCCTAAGATGAAAGAGGTGAGGCCCAGCTCTACTACTCACCTTCCATTCAGAACCAGACCCCAGAGGCTGGGGGAAAACATCCACGGGCCACACCTCCTTACACCAGTTGGGAGCTACAGGCTGATAGGCGCCACCTTCTGGGGAGAAAAGCACAGTGACCTGAGGCCTGACAGGGTGTACCAATTTTCTAAGACACAACCTCAGGAAAACCTGATACTGAATAGTTCTTCCTTCTGGGACCAGAGCCTGTTTGGGTCTGGGAAAACCTGATTGGGGTAACAAAAGAAACCATGCCTAGACAATAGAAAACTACAACCTATGCTAAGAAAAACAAAGTTATGGCCCAGTCAGAGGAACAAACTTACACTTCAACTGAGATAGAGGAATTTAAACAACTAATATTAGGTCAATTCAAAAAGTTTAGGGAACATATGGCAAAAGAGATGAAGCTTATAATGAAAACACTGGGTGTACATAAGGTAGAAACTGAAAGTTTGAAAAACCAACTGACAGAATCTATGGAAATGAAAGGCACAACATAAGAGATGAAATACACAATGGAAACACAACAGCAGATCTCAGAGGCAGAAGAATACACTCAGGAACTGGAGAACAAGGCACCTGAAAGCCTACACACAAAAGAACAGATAGACAAAAGAATGGAAAAATACAAGCAACATCTCCAGGAACTTAAGGACAAAATTAAAAGCAGGAATGTACATGTTGTTGGTGTCCCAGAAGGAGAAGAGAAGGGAAAAGGGGCAGAAGCAATAATAGAAGAAATAATCAATGAAAATTTCCCATCTCTTATGAAAGACATAAAATTACGGATCCAAGAAGCACAGCTTACCCCAAACAGAATAGATATTAATAGGCCTATGCCAAGGCACTTAATAATCAGACTATCAAACATCAAAGATAAAGAGAGAATCCTGAAAGCAGCAAGAGAGAAATGATCTATCACATACAAAGGAAGCTTGATAAGACTATGTGTGGATTTCTCAATAGAAACCATGGAGGCAAGAAGGAAGTGGGGTGATATATTTAAGATACTGAAGGAGAAAAACCAGCAACCAAGAATCCTATATCTGACAAAGCTATCTTTCAAATATGAGGGAGAGCTTAAAATATTCTCTGACAAACAGACAATGACAGAGTTTGTGAACAAGATACCTGCTCTACAGGAAATACTAAGGGAAGCACTGCAGACAGAAAGGAAAAGACAGGAGTGAGAGGTTTGGAAAACAATTTTGGGAGATAGTAGCACAGCAAAGTAAGTACGCTGAACAAAGATGACTGTGAGTATGGTTGAAAGAGGAAGGTTGGATCCATGTGGGACACCATTACAAAAGACATAGAATAAAGACTGGGACTTTGTAACTCAGGGAAACCTAGGGTGCTCAATGTTTGTAATAAAAGGTACAAATACATTTTTATATGAGTTAGAACAAATGAATGTCAACATTGCAGGGTGTTAAAAGTAGAGTGGGATTGGGGGAAATACAATCAATGCAAACTAGAGACTATAATTAGCAGAAACATTGTATAATGCTTCCTTTAATATAACAAAGGCAATTCACCAAAGCTAAATGCATATGGGCAGGGTGGATAGGGGAAGGGTATGGGACTCCTAGAATTGGTGATTTTTTCTGACTGTTTATTCTACTTTAGGTTAATGCTATCTTTCCTTTGGTTGCTTTCTTGCTGTCCTGTTTTGTTTCTTTTTTTCTCTCTCTCTCTCTCTTTCTCTTTTCTTTTTCTTTTGTCTCTCTGCCTTATTTGATTCTTCCTCCTTCTTTATGGAAGAAAGTGAGATGCCCTTATATGGATACTGGCAATGGTGCTGAATACATAAATACATGACTATACACAGAACCAGTGATTGTTTACCTATGGAATGTATGGTGTGTGAACAAAACTGTCTTAAAAGAAATGGGTTGATGAAGAAACCTTGAGGGCAGTATATTGAGTGAAATAAGATAGACACATAAAGGCAAATATTGCAGGGTTTCAATGTTATGAACTAATTATAATATGTAAACTCATAGATATGAAATATAGGTTACTAGGGTAAATAATGAGGCTAAAGAATGGGGAGCAGTTGCTTATTATGAGCAGAATGTTCAACTAGGGTGAACTTAAACTTTTGGAAATGGACAAGGGTGATGGTAGCATGTTGTGAGAATAACTAACAGTGCTGAAAGGTGTGTGAAGTTGGTGGAAAGGGTAAGCTCAGAGTCACATATGTCACCAGAAGGAAAGTTTGAGGTTAAAAGATGGGAATGTATAAAACAGTAAATCTTGTGGTGGACAATGTCCATGATTAACTATACAAATATTAGAAATCTCTCACAAACTAGAACAAATGTATGACACTATAACTAGAAGTTAAAAATAGAGAAGCATATAGGAAAAAATATATATACCTATTGCAACCTATATACTACAGTTAGTAGTATTTTAGCATTCTTTCATCAACAGTAACAAATATACTGTACCAAAACTATGAATCAATAATGGAGGGGGAGGCAGTTAGGAGTATGGGAGTATTTGGGTTTCCTTTTTTTTGTCTTTATTTCTTTTCTAGAGTAATGAAAATATTCTAAAAATTGAAAAAAAATTGTGATGGATACACAGCTTTATGTTGGCACCATGGGCAATTGACTGCACACTTTGGATCTTTGGATAGTTGTATGGTATGTGAACAATCTCAACAAAAATATATATATATATACGAAAACATTAAAAAAAGAACAGTTCCTCAAAGGAACGAAAGAGGAAATAACTGGTATATAAGGTGAAAGAAAGCATATTTTAGATTTAAGTTTTTAAGCCAGTGTTTTTAGAGGTTTTATTCCCTTTGCTAAATATTCCCTCTCCAATTATAATTATTGGAACAGATTGGGAGATAGTGTGCTTTCCTAAATGAATAGCTGAAATTATTCACAAATCAATGTACTAGTGGAGAGTAGGAGTGAATTTGCCTTGTTTTAGGCATTAGATTTCTTTCTGATGTATTCAGCATGTAACTGTACTTTTGAAAGTGAGTCATATTTTAAGTGCATGGGAAACTAAAGAACCTTATGTACCTTGTGGATTCACACAGGAGGATTACTAGCACTATTGCATTTTTCCCCTTTAATTTTTCCCCCCTCACATTTTAATCAGATTAGCATTTTATTCTTGAAAATTAGATATGTTTCTCTTGTTTAATGGCTTATTAAGCTTCCTTATCACCTACTTATGAGATTTAAAGTTTTTGGTGCTTGAGCCTGTTGATAAGAGTTGCATGCGTCTGTTAATAACATAAGTACTGCTTCAGGCTTTGAGCTAATTATTTTCTTGGAATTAGAAGTATTAAAGTCAGTGCCAACTTACCATGGAAATAATGAAAAGTAAGAGCATACTAAATATGGCCTTAGTTCTTAATTCTGAGTTTCTGAACTGTGCTTAATCCATAGTCTTGATGTAATAAGCTGAGGACCTCAGGTTATGGCCTAGACATATGGCAAGGAGAAGATGCATCAAGAGAAGGGTGGCTCAAGAAATCAACTGGGTATGCCATCCAGGAAAAGCATTTCAGGTTGAGAGAATAAATATACGGCATTTTTCAAGAAGGGGCTGTGGGTAACTGGAGGGGAAGGACCCATGTCAAGCAGCCCACAAGAAAGGCAAATCCCTCTATTGTTTCTGAGTTCAAACTTAATTTCCCAGCTGGTAACAATAGTCCCTGTTCTGTTGAGTGATGAAAAGCCACATAAACCACTAAAAAGGAGAAGGAACATAATAATATGAAGAAGCTCAGGTAGAAGTAGATGGAAAGAAATATAAATATCAGGTGATTACAGGAATAGAAAACGTGGAAGAAAATAGATTAAGCCTCAAGGAAACTAAAGTGTCTCAAGAAAATGTGAAGACAATTCTATAGAGGAAGATTTAATGAATGTGAAAAAATGTAATGGAAAGACCTTAAAATTAGTCAGCAGCTACCCTCCAGGGAGCTGTGGGGGTGGAGTGGGGACAGTGAGGAGAGGTTGGAAGAAGGGAGAGTGAGACAATTTAAAAACCAAAAGCATGAATGAAAGACAAAGAATTAGGAAAACAAGCTGCCTTTTTTGGAAACTGATTTCCAATAGTAGAAAAGTCAGACAAATTCAATTGGTGAAGAAAAGAAAGTTTAAGGAAATATTGAATAACTAAAATCAAACAACCAACAACAACACAGCTGGAAGCAGGTAGATGCATTGTCAATGGTATAAGAATACAAAAAGCATGCTTAGAAAAATGCAAAAGGTTGAGGTATTTTATGCAACATTGGGGCAATAAGTCAGATTTAATACAGTGAAGAAAACATTTTTGTGAAAAGGGGCAGAACATGAACCATTTCTAAATGACTTTTATCCGATCACTAGATGGGATCTGTCACAGCCTGTGAGAGCTTTGCCAGTTGAAAGGCCAAAGGAGACACCCAGCATTGTCTGAGACTTAAACTATTTTTAATATTTTTTTTTGCAGGGCCATTTGTAATGATTTTTTTTGCCTTTTTTTTTTAAATCTTCATTTTATTGAGATATATTCATGTACCACGCAGTCATACAAAACAAATCGTACATTCGATTGTTCACAGTACTGTTACATAGTTGTACATTCATCACCTAAATCAATCCCTGACACCTTCACTAGCACACACACAAAAATAACAAGAATAATAATTAACGTGAAAAAGAGCAATTAAAGTGAAAAAGAACACTGGGTGCCTTTGTCTGTTTGTTTGTTTGTTTGTTTCCTTCCCCTATTTTTCTACTCATCCATCCATAAACTAGACAAAGGGGAGTGTGGTCCTTATGGCTTTCCCAATCCCATTGTCACCCCTCATAAGCTACATTTTTATACAATTGTCTCCGAGATTCATGGGTTCTGGGTTGTAGTTTGATAGTTTCAGGTATCTACCACCAGCTACCCCAATTCATTAGAACCTAAAAAGGGTTGTCTAAATTGTGCGTAAGAGTGCCCACCAGAGTGACCTCTCGGCTCCTTTTGGAATCTCTCTGCCACTGAAGCTTATTTCATTTCCTTTTCACATCCCCCTTTTGGTCAAGAAGATGTTCTCCATCCCACGATGCCGGGTCTACATTCCTCCCTGGGAGTCATATTCCACGTTGCCAGGGAGATTCACTCCCCTGGGTGTCTGATCCCACGTAGGGGGGAGGGCAGTGATTTCACCTTTCAAGTTGGCTTAGGTAGAGAGAGAGGGCCACATCTGAGCAACAAAGAGGCATTCGGGAGGAGGCTCTTAGGCACAATTATAGGGAGGCCTAGCCTCTCCTTTGCAGCAACCGTCTTCCCAAGGGTAAAACCTATGGTAGAGGGCTCAACCCATCAAACCACCAGTCCCCTATGTCTGTGGTCATGTTAGCAACCATGGAGGTGGGGTAGGCCAATACCCCTGCATTCTCCACAGGCTCCTCAAGGGGGCTCTACATATTTTTTTCCTTGTTTTTTTTTAACTTTTTTTTTAAATCAACTGTATGAAAAATAAAAAAATAAAAAAAAAATTTAAAAAAACATACAATAACAGAACATTTCAAAGAGACCATAACAAGGGAGTAAGAAAAAGACAACTAACCTAAGATAACTACTTTACTTCCAACATGTTCCTACTCTACCCCAAGAAAGTTACCTAATATAGCAACATTTCTGTGAACTTGTTCCTACTATACCCATCAGAAATTAACAGCCCATAGTCATTCCTGGGCATTCCCAGAACGTTAAATTTACCCACGATAGCTTATCTGTTCTTCTTGGATTATTGTTCCCCCTTCCTTAATTGCTCTCTATCGCTAGTTCCCCTATATTCTACATTATAAAACATTTGTTTTACATTTTTCAAAGTTCACATTAGTGGTAGCATATAATATTTCTCTTTTTGTGCCTGGCTATTTTGCTCAGCATTATGTCTTCAAGGTTCATCCATGTTGTCATATGTTTCACGAGATCGTTCCTTCTTACTGCTGTGTAGTATTCCATCATGTGTATATGCCACATTTTCTTTATCCACTCATCTGTTGAAGGACATTTGGGTTGTTTCCATCTCTTGGCAATTGTGAATAATGCTGCTATAAACATTGGCGTGCAGATCTCTGTTCGTATCACTGCTTTCAGATCTTCCGGGTATATACCAAGAAGTGCAATCGCTGGATCGAGCGGTAACTCTATATGTAGTTTTCCAAGGAACTGCCAGACTGACTTTCAGAGTGGCTGAACCATCATACAGTCCCACCAACAGTGAATAAGAGTTCCAGTTTCTCCACATCCCCTCCAGCATTTGTAGTTTCCTGTTTGTTTAATGGCAGCCATTCTAATTGGTGTGAGATGGTATCTGGTTGTGGTCTTAATTTGCATCTCTCTAATAGCTAGTGAAGCTGAACATTTTTTCATGTGTTTCTTGGCCATTTGTATTTCCTCTTCAGAGAACTGTCTTTTCATATCTTTTGCCCATTTTATAATTGGGCTGTCTGTACTATTGTCACTGAGTTGTAGGATTCTTTATATATGCAAGATATCAGTCTTTTGTCAGATACATGGTTTCCAAAATCTTTTTCCCACTGAGTTGGCTGCCTCTTTACCTTTTTGAGAAATTCCTTTGAGGTGCAGAAACTTCTAAGCTTGAGGAGTTCCCATTTATCTATTTTCTCTTTTGTTGCTTGTGCTTTGGGTGTAAAGTCTAGGAAGTGGCCTCCTAATACAAGGTCTTGAAGATGTTTCCCGACATTATCTTCTAGGAGCTTTATGGTACTTTCTTTTATATTGAGATCTTTGGTCCATTTTGAGTTAATTTTTGTGTAGGGTGTGAGGTAGGGGTCCTCTTTCATTCTTTTGGATATGGATATCCAACTCTCCCAGTCCCGTTTGTTGAAAAGACCATTATAACCGAGTTCAGTGACTTTGGGGGCCTTCTCAAAGATCAGTCGGCCATAGGTCTGGGGGTCTATCTCTGAATTCTCAATTCGATTCCATTGATCTATATGTCTATCTTTGTGCCAGTATCATGCTGTTTTGACAACGGTGGCTTTATAATAAGCTTCAAAGTCAGGGAGTGTAAGTCCTCCCACTTCATTTTTCTTTTTTAGAGTGTCTTTAGCAATTCAAGGCATCTTCCCTTTCCAAATAAATTTGATAACTAGCTTTTCCAAGTCTGCAAAGTAGGTTGTTGGACTTTTGATTGGGATTGCATTGAATCTGTAGATGAGATTGGGTAGAATTGACATCTTAATGACATTTAGCCTTCCTATCAATGAACATGGAATATTTTTCCATCTTTTAAGGTCCCCTTCTATTTCTTTTAGTAGAGTTATGTAGTTTTCTTTGTATAGGTCTTTTACATTTTTGGTTAAGTTTATTCCTATGTACTTGATTTTTTTAGTTGATATTGAAAATGGTATCTTTTTCTTGAGTGTCTCTTCAGTTCATTTCTAGCATATAGAAACATTACTAACTTATGTGCATTAATCTTGTATCCCGCTACTTTGCTAAATTTGTTTATTAGCTCTAGTAGCTGTATCGTCAATTTCTCAGGGTTTTCCAGATATAAGATCATATCATCTGCAAACAATGACAGTTTTACTTCTTCTTTTCCAATTTGGATGCCTTTTATTTCTTTGTCTTGCCGGATTGCCCTGGCTAGCACTTCCAGCACAATGTTGAGTAATAGTGGTGACAGCGGGCATCCTTGTCTTGTTCCTGATCTTAGAGGAAAGGCTTTCAGCCTCTCACCATTGAGTACTATGCTGGCTGTGGGTTTTTCATATATGCTCTTTATCATATTGAGGAAGTTTCCTTCAATTCCTGCCTTTTGAAGTGTTTTTATCAAAACGGATTTTGGATTTTCTCAAATGATTTTTCAGCATCTATTGAGATGATCATTTGATTTTTCCCTTTTGAATTGTTAATGTGTTGTAATACATTGATTGATTTTCTTATGTTGAACCATCCTTGCATGCCTGGAATGAGCCCCACTTGGTCATGGTGTATGATTTTTTTAATGTGTCTTTGTATTCAATTTGCAAGTATTTTGTTGAGGATTTTTGCATCTATATTCATTAGGGAGATTCGCCGGTAGTTTTCCTTTTTTGTAGCATCTTTGCCTGGTTTTCGTATTAGCTTGATGTTAGTTTCATAAAATGAGTTAGGTAGTGATCCAATTTCTTCAATGTTTTGAACGAGTTTAAGTAAGATTGGTGTCAGTTCGTTTTGGAAAGTTTGGTAGAATTCCCCTGTGAAGCCATCTGGCCCTGGGCATTTATTTGTGGGAAGATTTTTGATGACTGATTGGATCTCTTTGCTTGTGATGGGTTGGTTGAGGTCTTCTATTTCTTCTCTGGTCAGTCTAGGTTGTTCATATGTTTCCAGGAAATTGTCCATTTCTTCTACATTATCCAGTTTGTTGCCATACAGTTGTTCATAGTATCCTCTTATAATTTTTTTAATTTCTTTGGGATCTGCAGTTATGTCACCTTTTTCATTCCTCATTTTGTTTATATGGGTCTTCTCTCTTTTTGATTTTGTCAGTCTAGCTGGGGGCTTGTCAGTCTTGTTGATCTTCTCAAACAACCAACTTTTGGTGTTATTTATCCTCCCTATTGTTTTTTTGTTCTCTATGTCATTTATTTCTGCTTTAATCCTTGTTATTTCTTTTCTTCTACTTGGTTTAGGATTGGTTTGCTGTTCATTTTCTAGCTTCTTCAGTTGATCCATTAGTTCTTTGATTTTGGCTCTTTCTTTCTTTTTAATATATGCATTTAGTGCTATAAATTTCCCCCTCAGTACTGCTTTTGCTGCATCCCATAGGTTTTGGTATGTTGTATTATCATTTTCATTCGTCTCTATATATTTAGCAATTTCTCTTGCTATTTCTTCTTTCACCCACTGATTGTTTAGGCGTGTGTTGTTTCCCCTCCAGGTATTTGTGAATTTCTGAAGTCTCTGATGGTTATTGACTTCTAATTGTATTCCATTGTGGTCAGAGTATGTGCTTTGAATAATTTCAGTCTTTTTAAATTTATTGAGCCTTGTTTTATGCCCCAGTATATGATCTATTCTGGAGAAAGTTCCGTGAGCACTAGAGAAGAATGTGTCTCCTGGTGATTTGGGATGTAATGTTCTATATATGTCTGTTAAATCTAATTCATTTATCAGATTGTTTAGGTTTTCAATTTCCTTATTGGTCTTCTGTCTGGTTGATCTGTCTATAGGAGAGAGTGATGTGTTGAAGCCTCCCACAATTATTGTGGAAACATCGATTGCTTCCTTTAGTTTTGCCAGTGTTTCTCTCATATATTTTGTGGCACCTTGATTGGGTGCATAGATATTTATGATTGTTATTTCTTCTTGTTGAATTGCCCCTTTTATTAGTATGTAGTGGCCTTGTCTCTCAAAACATCCCTGCATTTAAAGTCTATTTTATCTGAGATTAATATTGCTACATCTGCTTTCTTTTGGCTGTAGCTTGCATGAAATATTTTTTTCCATCCTTTCACTTTCAATTTCTTTGTGTCCCTGTGTCTAAGATGAGTGTCTTGTGTGCAACATATTGATGGTTCATTTTTTTTAATCTGTTCTCTGAATCTATATCTTTTAATTGGGGAGTTTAATCCATTTACATTCAACGTTATAACCGTGAAGGCATTTCTTGAATCAGCCATCTTATCCTTTGGTTTATGTTTGTCATATATATTTTTCCCCTCTCTCTATTAATATCCTTTAATGTACCCATACCAAATCTCTTTAGTACTGAACCTTTCTCCAAGTTTCTCTCTCCTTTCTTTGTTTCTCTGTCTGTAGGGCTCCCTTTAGTTTCTGAAGTAGGGCAGGTCTCTTGTTAGCAAATTCTCTCAGCACTTGTTTGTCTGTGAAAAATTTAAGCTCTCCCTCAAATTTGCAGGAGAGCTTTGCTGGATAAAGTATTCTTGGTTGGAAATTTTTCTCACTCAGAATTTTAAATATATCGTGCCACTGCCTTCTTGCCTCCATGGTGGCTGCTGAGTAGTCACTACTTAGTCTTATGCTGTTTCCTTTGTATGTGGTGAATTGCTTTTCTCTTGCTGCTTTCAGAACTTGCTCCTTCTCTTCTGTGTTTGACGGTGTGATCAGAATATGTCTTGGAGTGGGTTTATTTGGATTTATTCTATTTGGAGTTCATTGGGCATTTATGATTTGTGTATTTATGGTGTTTAGAAGATTTGGGAAGTTTTCCCCAACAATTTCTTTGAATACTCTTCCTAGACCTTTACCCTTTTCTTCTCCTTCTGGAACACCAATGAGTCTTATATTTGGATGTTTTATATTATCTTTCATATCCCTGAGATCCATTTTGTTTTTTTCGATTTTTTTCCCCATTCTTTCTTTTATGCTTTCATTTTCCATTCTGTCATCTTCCAGGTCACTGATTCGTTGTTCAACTTCTTCTATTGTTGTACTATGAGTATCCAGAATCTTATTAATTTGGTCAACAGTTTCTTTAATTTTCATAAGATCATCTTTTTTTTTATTTAGTCTTGCAATGTCTTCTTTATGCTCTTCTAGGGTCTTCTTGATATCCTTTGTATCCCGTACTATGGTCTCATTGGTCATCTTTAGTTCTTTGATTAGTTGCCCTAGGTTCTGTATCTCTTCTGATCTTTTGATTTGGGTGCTTGGGCTTGGGTTATCCATATCGTCTGGTTTTTTCATATGCTTTAGAATTTTCTGTTGTTTTTTGCCTCTTGGCATTTGCTTAACTTGATAGGGTTCTTTTAGGACTTGTAGACCAATTGAAGTCCTTATCTCTAATTTATCAGTTCTACAGCTTCCTGGAGTACACTTTCTCTCACTAACCATCAGGTGGCATCCATGAGCCACCTGTTCTCCACAAGCCAGTTCTCCCCTGCTTTGCCTTTGTGGTGAGTGGGAGAGTGAGTCTTGTGGGGTCCAATTGGTGTACCAAGCTTGCGTGTGTAGTTGGTGTTGCCCGCCCTGTATATGGGGCATGTTTCTGGGCAGTCAGGGAGGGGGGGTGGCTCTAACAATCAAATCTCCCTGGTGTTACTGGAGTTTTAAAGCTGCTTCAATAGTCTAATCCTTCAGTTCAGTCCTGCCACAGTTTGTCTCTGCCACTGACTCAGAAGTCCTTGGTATTGGCATATGACCCCTGAGACTTGCGAGTGGGTCCCTCTTCCAGGCTGTGCACCCCCTGGTCCTCTGTTGAGGGATGACTGTGCTATGTCACAGGTGAGTGACATCCTCCTAGGGCAGTTCTGGGCTGCTGGGCTGTGTAGGGCGGCTCCCAGTCTGCTGAAATGATGGCTGAATTGGGCTTTGTTAATTCACACTGCTCCACCTTCCCAAGTCTGGGACAACCAGCTGAGGGTGCAGGGAAGGGTAATGTCCACACCCAGTTTTGTGGTGTGTGCATGTTATTTGAAGCACTTCTGTCACACTGGGTTGTCTGGGGCAGCTCTGGGCTATGGGGCTGGCGATGGGAAGGAGTGTTTCCTGTCCACCAGGATGATGGCTGTGAGCGGACACCCCCCCCTTTCTTGGGAAGTTGTGGTGTTTAGTGAATTTTCTCAGCCACTGGATTATTGCCTTTTGTCTCAGAGCTCTCTTAGTTCTGCTCTTGTCTTGAACTGCCCAAATTGCAAGTCTTTGAGGCTTTCTGTATTGGGCTTCTTAGAGTAATTCTTTTAGAAACAGAAAAAAAAAGATTAAAAAAAAAGCCCTCCTGGCAGATCTAATGGGTTATTTAAATGCTAAGAGACAAAGCAGTTAGGGCCATTAAGGAAAGATCCAGGGGACAGAGAGATCAGTTTTTCTTCAGGATTTGCATATGAGCCTCAGGGCCTGAGCTCTGCCCTTCCCCTTTCTATGTTCACCAGAACTCCAAAAAGCCTCCGCTTTTATTTTGGAGTTTTTCTTGCTGTTTTTTGCTATGCCTGTCTCCTCTCTGCTGAGCTGGCTGCTCTCAGGTTCTCTGATGTCTGGTCTCAGTCTATCTATGGTTGGAGTTTGGATCAGTAGAATGAGTTTCTAATAAGAGCTGCCACTGAAGTTCTCCCTTCTCCTTCCCAGCGCTGATGGCCCCTCCTCCCACAGGACTGAGCCTGGCAGGGAGGTGTGTGGGTCCCCTGGCCACAAAAACTTACAGATTTCACTGAGCTCAGCAGTTCGACATGTTCATGGGTGTTGTATGAAGTATGCCGAAAGTCAAATTGCTCTGCGGTGTCCAGTCCATGCAGTTCTTGGCTTTCTACCTACTTTCCTGGAGGAGTAACTAAAACATACAGCTCACCAATCTGCCATCTTTCCCCGCCTCCTTTAATACAGTTTTATTGAGATATATTCACATACCCTTCAGTCATCCACAGTGTACAATCATCTATTCACAGTACCATCATATGGTTGTGCATTCATCAGCAGATTCAACTTTTGAACACTTTCCTTACTCCAAAAAAATTAATAAAGGACACCCAAAACATTTGATCCCCCCCATCCCACCCTATTTTTCATTTAGTTTTCATCTCCATTTTTCTACTCGTCTGTCCATACACTGGACAGAGGGAGTGTGAGCCACAAGGTTTTCAAAATCACATAGTCACACCATGTAAGCTACATAGTTATTCAATTGTCTTCAAGAATCAAGGCTACTGGGTTGCAGTTCAACAGTTTCAGGTATTTCCTTCTAGCTATTCCAATACACTAAAAACTATGAAGGTGTGTCTATATAATGCAGCCTCCAAAATGAACTCTTGACTGCATTTGAAGTCTCTCAGGCACTGAAACTTTATTTTGTTTCATTTCTCTTCCCTCTTTTGGTCAAGAAGGCTTTCTCAATCTTATGTTGCTGGGTCCAAGCTCATCTCCAGCAGTCATGTCCCATGTTGCCAGGGAGGTTCACACCTCTGGGGGTCGTCTCCCACATAGAGGGGAAGGCAGCAAGTCCACCTGCCAAGTTGACTTAGAGCAACAAAAGAAGTTCTCTGGGGGAGACTCTTAGACACAGTTATAAGTAGGCTTAGCCTCTCCTTTGCAGTAACAAACTTCATAAGAGCAAGCACCAAGATCAAGGGCTCGGTCTTCTAAATTGGTAGTTTCCAGTGCTTGCAAGAATAGCAGGAGTTTCCCAGCTGAGGAAGTTTAATATTTCTACATTTTCCCCCAGCTCCTCAAGGGAGCTTTTATTCTTTGCCCAAATTACTCTAGGATGTATCAGGGCTTCATACTAACCTGTACAAACCAACCAGTTCTCACTCCCTATTCAAGGTTCATTGTACTTATGATGTTTGGGTAAACTGACCATACAAGTTAAGTTATATAATGTGCTACAGAAAATATAGATTTTGCACCAGATAGTCATCTCTTCCTTTGGTCTCACACAGAAGTTGAAATTTTAAAACACAGTTAATGTCATCCTTTACCCCTTAGTCTGATTTACCTAAGTCCTAACCAAGTCCATTTTGTTCATATCTCTAATTGAAGTCTGAGCTCCTTTTCAACTTCTTTAACAGTTGCTTTATGGGGTAATGCTGACATTCACAGCTGCTGAACTCAGGCTCTGAGTCTTAGGTGTCACAGAGATGCCCGAAGTTCCAGGGAACAACCAGGTTATACACAAAGAGCTCAGCATCTCAGAATTTAGAAATAATCATTAATCATTACAATTTAGAAATAGATATGATTGCTATAAGAGCTTTTATCTACAAACCTTTACCATAAGCCTTCGCCTGATAACCTGTGCTCTCAGATTCAATTCTCAGAGTTTGCACATTATAGTTAGTTCATATTAGTGAAGTGTTATAAAGTTTGTCTTTTTGTTTCTGGCTTATTTCACTTAACATACTGTCTTCAAGGTCCATTCACCTAGTTGCATACCTCATAACTTCATTCCTTCTTGAAGCCACTCAATACTCCATTGTATGCAAACACCATTCCATTCATCATCAATGTACACTTAAGCCACCTCTCTCCATTGCAAATCATGAATACTCCCATGCAGTAAGTTTTAAATTGTTTTAGAAACAAAACATTAATTTCCCTTTACATACCTGTCTTTTCATTCACAATTACAAGTTTTCTAAGGTGTATGTACTACTCAAAAGGAAGAATCTATAGTTTTAAGAAATCTTTCTATCCAACAAATGATTTCTCAACATGCTTTGACTCGCGTTTTCTAGTACAAAATAAGTCATTAAATTCTCATTTTAAAATTAACATTTCTAATTTCCTCAACTAAAATTATCTGTCAGTAGTTTGCTTTTTTTTACACTGGTCAGTTCAACAACAGTTTATTAAGTGCCTACTATGTGTCAGACACTATGCCAGGTATTGTGGATCAAAAAAATAATTTATAGTTCATGTTTATTAATTGCTCTGAGTCTTGTGGGGAGACGGCTGTACAGACAAGTAATTAAATTAAAGTCTATGAATATTCTGATGGAAATAAGTATAAGGTACATGAATAATATAGTGGATGGAATGGTTGGCACTGTCACAGGCTTCACAGTAGGACTCTGGTATTAATGAGTATGAGTTGACCAGTTATGAAAAGAGGTCAAAGGTAATTCCTGACAGAGGATACAGCATGTACCAAGAGAGATGTGTCAAAACAGTGTAATAAGTAAGTGTTTCTGTATTGCTGTAGCACTACAGCCAGAACTGGTTTCTTGTATCCTCCCTTTTCCTTTATAAGAGGTGCAAACTAACAGGTATTGGTTGTGGTTGTTGTTATTATTATAATTATTATTGCTTAGTTCATGTTAGGCTCTATTTTAAATAGTTTTCCCCAATGTATCTCATTTTTTATTGTTAGGCTAATTTTCAGGGACATGAGTGCTCCATTTGGAACTCAGTAAAGTTTTAGAATTCTCATGTTCAATAGGCTTGACCCTAAGAGACTAATACTTCAGAATCCTCCATTTCTTATTAGGATATGTAAACTAACAGGTGCCTGGGAGTTTAGCTCAGTGATAATTTATTGATTGTCTAGTGTACACAGGTTTCAGATCCTTTATATCAACAATCCTTGCTTCCAATATAATAATAGTACATAGATTCAGATGTAGGCATTACATTCTCATGTTTTTCTTCATTTAAGTATTTTCCATATATGATAATGTTGACTATAGAACAAAACCTAAAGTGACTAATATGCATTTCAAGCACATGGAAGGATATTTTCATTTATCAAATTCAGTTTTTTCAAAACTAATTTAAATGTTATGCAGAAAATATTAATAGTTGGGAGCACATTTTGACATTTTTGTTTATTGACCAACAATGCAAATGGTTAGTTTCTATTCCTGTAGGTATTTTTTCTTGATAATTAATTTATTTTCACAATTCCTGATACAACATGATGTTTCTTTTAGCATAGAGAAGCATAATTATTATTTAGCCTACTATTAATTGCATTTTTGGCTGAAATAAAGTTTTTCTGGAAGAAAGGATGTCAGCAAGGCTGTAGGAACCTGAGAAATGCTCATGGTCACTGAGCAAAGTGGATTTTAGTCCTGTCTCTGGTTTTAGAAATTTATCTGGGTAACATCATCCATTTCAGTATGTCTTAATTGAATGACTGGTGAGGGGAAGGAAACATGGATTATCCATATACAACAGAGTGACTCCATAATTTTGCATGTTTTTTTCATGAAGTGGAAATAGCACAGACCTGACATGGCAGTCCATTTTGGCAGATCTGGAGAATGAGCATAAAATGAATGGCATAAATCCCTAAGTTAACTAAATTTAACATCAGTTGCCACTCTATTGCAAAGTATTACATAAGCAGCTAATTAATGCTTACTAAATAGAGATGAAAGAAAACTCCTGAAGTCCAATTTGCAAACAATTATAAACTAAAAGAGGCTCTAGGTGGATCCAGAAATCACTCAGTAAACTCAGATAGTTTTTTTAGCTTATTTTAACCACATCACTCAATGCTAAAAATCCTTCAATGCCTGCTTATCTTAACTCCTTACCATGACATATATCACTTTAATGATAGGTCTAGCCTCATTTTATATAACTCATTCACTCTTCCCCAGCGACAGTGGCTTCTATCCACCTTAAGTCATTTGCACTTCCTATTTTCTCTGGAACATTCTTCTCACAGATTCTCAAGCAACTAGATACTCCTCATTCTTCAAGTCTTGAGTCATATGTCACTGTCTTAAAGAGTTGTATCCTTACCAGCCCGTCCAAACTACTCATCCTCACCTGTCAGGCTTATCTGTTTTATTTTTCACAGAACTATTACTAAATAAAATTATCTTGCTTATTTGTTCACTTCTTTATTGACTCTCTCCTTGCCTCTATAATGTAAATTCCATGATAGCCAGGGCCTCATCTTTCTTGTTCATAGCTATATCTCCAGCAACCAGTTTGCTTGTTTATTAAAGTAAGAACAGTAAATAATAGATATAGGCCTTATTCTGCTGCTCAATTATCCCTCAAGCCTAGTTCAAGACATTGGAATTGAATAATGATGTAGGAGCCCTTGGAAAGATTTCATGTAAATGTAAATAGATAAAAGAGTGATACAAGGATTAGAACAAGACTTATGAAGATGAGAAAATTGTGATTCAGCTTGGAGGAATAGCTACTTCAGAATAAGAATCCATTATAGTTGTTTACTTATTACAATTTACAGAACACTTTTGCATCTGTAAAAACCTTTAACCTTTTACATAGGAAATATGTGCATGTTATCATCCTTGTTTTACAGACATAGAAATGGAAGCACAGAGAATTTCACCAGTTTGTCCCAAGTCACATAATTATATCTAATTCTCAAGTAAAATATATGTATTTTCCATGACACCATTTCTGGTTTAGTCTGCAGAGTGAGGAGTTTAATTTGGTTGTTGTAAACAATGGCATTTCTTTGAGTTTATAAATTCTGATAAGACTTATCCCAGGTTGTTTCCAGGTATATTTGGAAATCTTTTAGGATATGTAGTCATCTGTCTGGTATGGTTGGGAAGAGAGTAAAGGGTATGACTAGAGGACAATGGATTACATAAATATCATCTCTTCTAACTCTAAGACACTTTAATCTTTTGCCCATGTTTTTGATTTTCAAAATTCATCATTTCAAATGTATTTAACATTTAAAATTTGACCAAGTGATACTACCATTTGATCCTTATATCACAAGTGGAGTTGGCTCTAGGATGTGCTCATTGCATGGGCTGGGTATATTTTTATTCAATACCCAGAGCATGCAGTGTGAACATAATAAAGATTGAAAGACAGACCGAAGGGTAATACACAAGTTCTTAATGAAATATCTTTGTTCTTCATGCAGATTTATTAGCTCTCTATTGTAAGTTCTTTACTAAACCTGCTTCTGAACTCTCATTTCAACAACCTAGATTCAGAAATCACCACTTGAATTTGCATATTGTTTCTTTTCTATAATATGTTAATTTACTTACTCCTTCCTTTATTTAGATTAAAAGTTTGCTAAAATTTCACATGGATAATTAAAGTTAGCTTTTGGTAGCAGCTAGAAGCATTCTTTTAATAGAACTATGCAAAACACATTTGGAAGAATTATAATTATTATTTTTCCTCATGAGTTGAAATTTCTTTTAACGACTCATCAAGGTTTTCTATTTAAAGTTGATAATTGAAATCTCCACTGTATAATTTTACCCAATAATGATAATGGTGAATATATCATCTTGTGATTGGTAACAGGATGTTTCTCTCAACAATTCATTTAGAATTTTTCATAATTTCAGTTTTTTACAATGAGGATATATTACTTCAATAATTAGAAATAGTATCCATAATTGTCTGTTTTAACTGGATAGTAGGTCTTATGTTCTTCAGTTGAAACAGGAAAACAATTTTCATAGATTATTAGAAAGAATTAGTTTGGTTTGAAATTTGCATCTTGGCATAAAATTCCAAATACAAAATGTATTTTTTCCAACCATGATGATAGTCCTTTTATCATATATAGTCTATTGACAATTGTCTATTTACAATAGACAATTTTTAAAATATGTTCTTATTTTGGCAACTCCTTGCTTAAATGAGGAACCAATCACTGAACTTAGACATTCAGTAGCAAAATAAAGATTGAGAAATACTTATTAAGAGACTTGGTTCAGAACATGAATAAAGAATAGTATAGACCAAAGAAAAATAAGAGAGGTTCATTTGGATGAAAATGTAAATAGAAAAGAGATGGGAAGTGAATTTATAAAGAAAGAAAAAAATTAATGAATGTGCTTATTAAAATGATTGGGGCATTTTCTGTAATATTATGAAACTGAAAATCATAGTCTAATATTTTTATAGAAAATATCAGAAAATATTCAACACATTGTCATGTCTGGCATATAGCAGGTCCTCAATAAGGATTTGTAGAAAGAATAAATGAGCCAACAAGTCTTATTTGAGCACCTATTATGTGGAGGATAAAAGACTACAAACCAGACAAAGCTTATGATCTAATATGAGAGAGAAGGAATGTAAGGAGGATGCATGGATGACCACTACATAAGAAACTGGGTGATAAAGATAAATTTATCCTGAAAGTTTGGAGGGAGGCCAGATCATTTCCCATTTGAGAAGGTTTTAAGGGAGAACAAGGGACTTGAGCTTGGAACTTCATAAGAATCAACTGAGCAAATTATTTGTTGCAGAAATTTAAGCAAATGCATAAGGATTAAAAACGAAACAATTGTATCATCAAGGAATCTTTTCACAATCATCCATTTTTTAAAAATCTATTTGCCTTTTTAAAATTTAATTATTTATTTATTTATAATTGTGGTATAATACACATAACAAAAGTCATTTAAAACATTTTAAGTGGACAATTCTTTGACATTAAGTGCATTGACAATAGTGCATAACTTTTATCATTATCTATTTCCAGACTATTTTCATCATCCCAAACCAAAACTCATACTAATTTTGCAATGATTTCCCATTCTCTCCTCCACCCCACACCTGGTAGCCACTATTCTGTTTCTGGCTCTATTAATTTGCTTATTCTAACTATTTCATATGAGAGAAATCATACAAGATTTGTCCTTTTGTGTCTGGCTTAATTCACTCAACATGATGTTTTCCAGGTGTTTCCATGTTGTACTGTGTACCAGCACTTGATTTCTTTCTATGGCTGAATAATATTCCATTGTATATATATATCACATTTTGCTTATACATTTATCTGTTGTTGGACACTTGGGTTTGCTTTCACCTTTTGGGTTTGTGAATAATGCTGTGATACACATTGATGTGCAAATATCTGTCCAAATTCCTGCTTTCAGTTCTTTGAGATATATATACATATATATACATATATATATACACACACACACATACCTAGGAGTAGATTGCCAGTTCATGTAGTAATTCTATGTTTAATTTTCTGATGCACTACCAAACTGTTTTCCACAGTAGCTGCAGCATTTTACATTCTCACCAACAATGTATGCGAGTCCGTATTTCTCTGCAACCTTGTCAACACTTGTTATTTTCACATTTTAAATAATAGCCATCCTAGTTGATGTTACAAGGCATCCTATTTTAATTTGAATTTCTCTAATGGCTAATGATGTTGGACATATTTTCATATATTATTGGCCATTTAAATATCTTCTTTAAAGAAATGTCTATTCAAATCCTTGGCCATTTTTAAATTGGGTTGGTTGTCTTTTTGCTATTGAGTTGTAGGTGTTTTTTTCAATATATTCTGGATATTAAACCCTTATCAAATAGATGGCTTCCGAGTATTTTCTCCCACTATATAGGTTGTCTTTTTATTTTTCTTAATAGTGTCCTTTGCCCAAAAGTTTTTTTTAATTTTGAGGAAGTCCATTTTCATCTATTTTTGCTTTTGTTGCCTGTGCTTTTGGTGTAAAATTTAAAAACCCATTGCAATTGCTCCTTGTCTCTTGTAATTAGTTGCTTTTTTGTAGTGCACCATTTTGATTCACTTCTACTTTCCTTTTGTCTATAATTTAGAGAGAAATTAATTTTTTATAATTAATTTTAAATTATAAAAATGCTTTTAAAATTATTTTCCTAGTGGTTGCCTTTGTGATTACAATTAACATTTTAAACTAATAACAACCTAGTTTGACTAGCAACAACCTAGTTACAGTAGTATACAAACTTTCTACTCCTATATGTCTTCTTCCCTCTCCCTTTATATTGCTATTATCTCTGAGTACATCTTGATATATTGTATGCCCATTAACATAGATTTAAAATGCTATTTCACATCTTTGCCTAAGTCATATGAGGGGGTGGAGTAGTTACAAACCAAGAGAAAAATAATATAGGATTTTATATTCACCGATGTAGTTGCCTTTACCAATGTTCTTTATTCCTTTTTATGGCTTCAAGTTACTGTGTAGTGTCCTTTTATTTCAGCATGTGGGACTCCTTTTAGCATTCTCATAGGGTAGGTCTTCTGGTAATGAACTCTTTCAGCTTCTGTTTATCTGTAAATATCTTAATTTCTCCTTCATTTTTGAAAGATAATTTTCACAGATATAGACTATTGGTTGACAGTCTTTTCTTTAAGGACTTTAAATATGTCATTCCACTGACCGTCTTCTAGCCTCCATGATTTCTGATTGGAAATCTTACTGTTAATCATATTGGTGATCCCTGTTACGTGAAAAGTCACTTCTTGCTGTTTTCAAAATCCTCTCTTTGTCTTTGGATTTTGATAATTTTGCTATAATGTGTCTTGGTGTTTATCTCTTAGAGTCTATCCTGCTTGGAATGCATTGAACTTTCTGGATATGTATATTTATGTCTTTCGTCAGATTTTAGAAGTTTTCAGCCTTTTTTTTTTAATTAAAGTTTTAGGTCTATAGAAAAATCATGCATAAAATGCAGGGTTCCCATATACCAACCTATTATAAAACCTTGCATCAGTATGGCACATTTGTTACAATTCATGAAAGAACATTTTTATAATTATACCATTGAGCACAGTACATCACTTACAACAGGGTTCACTGTTTGCGTTGTATAGTCCCATGGTTTTTTTTAAGTTTTATTCTAGTAACAAATATACATTCTATAATTTCCCCTTTAACCACACTCAAATATATATTTCAGTGCTGTTAACTACATTCATAATATTGTGCTACCATCACCACCATCAGCCCTTATTTCTTCAAAAATTTTTTGCCCCTTTTCCTCTCTCATCCTTCTGGGACTCTAGTGATGTGTGTGTTGGTATGTTAATGCCTCCCCAAAAGTCCTTCAGGCTCTGTTCATTATTTTCCATTATTTTTTTCTTTCTACTTCCCATTCTGTATAATTTCAATTGCCCTGTCTCCAAGTCCACTGATTCTTTCTTCTGCCTGTTTGATTCTGCTATTGAATCCATTTAATGAGTGTTTGGAGTGTTTTATTTTAAATTCTATACTTTACAGCCCGCCTCCCCAATTTCTGTTTAATTCATGTTAATAATTTCCATGTCTTTATTTTGGTCAAAGTTTTCCTAATTTCCTTTAGTTCTTTGTATATGGATTCCTTTAGCTCATTGAACATATTTAAGACAGTTGATTTAAAGTTGTACTTTCTGAGCTTCCTCAGGGATAGTTTCTGACAAGTTCCTCTTTTTCCCCCTGTGAATGGGCCATGTTTTCCTGCTTCTTTGTGTTTTGTAATCTTGTTTTTGTTTAGAACTGGACATCCTGAGTATTACATTCTTATAACTCTGTAACTCTAGTTCTCCTACTCTTCTGGAATTGCTAGTGTTTTTGTATCATTGTTGTTGAGGGCTGGAGCTGTCAGTTTGTTACTTCTCCAAACTATTTTTGCTCCCAATCAGGGAAATAGAAAGAAAAAAAGACCAAAAAGGGTACTATATCTTTAAGACTTCTCTGTTGCTTTTGCTTGAAGGGGGTTGGAACAATAGCCACCTTCAGTACTGGCCTTCCAGTGATCTAAAGTAGCTGATCCAAAGAAGTGATGAGAGATCATACCACATCCCCCACTCCCTGGATTTTGGAGGACCAGGTCTTTATAGCAACTTGTAACCAGCAAGATGGACCAGAAGCCTCATGGCAATCCCCACAGCTGCCTGCCACACGATTGGGTGATGGTGGATGGTAGCTGTTGCACAGAGGGTGAAAATCAATCAGCATCTTCCGCCATCTCTTACCTGAATGCTGCACAATGTTCCACTGGACTCCTGAGTTTCAAAATAACTTATTCAGACTGTTCCTGTCACTTCAATAGTTGTTTTAGTGAAGGGATGGATTACTGGAGCTTCCTACTCCACCACATTACCACAAACCTAGAGGTTTATTTTTAAACCTCTAATATACACTACCCTGTATAAGCAGTGATGATTATATTCAATTATATTTAAACATCATGTTGAGAAAGATGACCTAGAAGATTTCCATTGAAGTTCAAAAATTCTTTTTCTTACAAATGTGTTGTCATAAGAATAAGAATTCTGGGCATATTTTATCATAGATTCTCAGATTTTCAAGGGTCTTAAAAGGTCTAGAATACTCAGGATTTGTTGTTATTCTTACTATAGCAGTGATTCTCAAATAACTGATAGTGGTTTCTTTTATTCTCTATGCACATGTCACTTGTCCCTGGCTCCTTTTGGGGCTGGCTGTAAGGCTGGATTCGTCTGGCCCCTTCTTCCTCTTCATGTAGTCTCAGGGCCTTTCCACATCTTCCTTCCAGCAGGGTAATCGGTGGTACATGGCATTATCTGGTCACTCCTCATGAGGGCAGCTGCCTGCCATCCTCCCAGGTGGCACTTAGGCTGATATTGTACCTCCTGTCCCACATCGGGGCCAAAGGGCCATTTGCCTTGCTTCTATTAACATAATATGAAATACTCTAGGTTCTTTCAAACTGCCTCTTATCTCATAATAAATTTTTAATATGTTACAAACATTGATTTTAGTGTAACATTTCAAAAACATTTCAGTAATTACTTTGTCAGTCATTTCATTCTTCAAGTTAAACTTCAGGCCTGAGTTATTAGAAATTAGTTTAAATAATTAAAATAACATTAGTTTTTTCCTAAGTTGAAATTTTCTATTAAGGATTTAGAATAATACATTATTCATTATAAAATTTTTCTTCTTAAGCTCAAAGATGCTAATATTTTTCATTTTCTTTGTTCTCAGAACATTAGTTTGATGATTGGCTTACTAAGGAATGCTGATTTGAATAGGGTATAGAGAGATGTTAGGAGAAAAGCAAGCTGATTTCCCCCACCTGAGCGATTTATGTCCACTTCGTAAATTATTTTAAGAGCACTTTAATGCTAAGGTAGTTTTGTCATCCTTTCCATACAACTTCCTCCTAACCTACTGTCCATTTATCAGCTAGAATATGTTTATGCCTATTCTCTTCCTCCTTGTATTTCTATTCCTCCCTGTTTCCTCTTCCTTTTGTTCTTCTTTCTTCTTTATTAAGTGTACAGGAATCATGCAGGTTTCATTCACCATTCTACATCCAGCTACTAACACCATCCATGGGCTTAAAAGAACACTCATAAAATGATTCCTGACTAAATTAATGATCACCCTGTCTGTAAAAGTAACCCCCTTTAAACTTTAAACATACTAATCTAAGAAAAGCAGTATAGAAGATAAATCTGATTCCAGACTAGACACAGTGCATATTAAATTAAAATGTAAGTGGATTTTATTTTATTCACTGTTTTAGAATATTTTCATGCTCACTCTATCCAACCTTGCATAAGAGGATAGAAGAACTGGGGCCTATGAGCCCCACACTTCTCCACAGCTTATTAGCTGGGTAACCTTTGGTCAGTGAATTCACCTTACTGAACCTCAGGATTTCTCAACATAAATCATGTGTCTGAAGACAGTGGATTGAATGAGAAAATCTACTGATCCAACTTTAAGTTGTATAAAAATGTGAATACAGTTTTTTTAAAATTATGTGGGTTTTTTAACTTTATTATTAATTAAAGTAAACTGCTGTAACTAGTTCCACATGAGATTCCAAAATCCCTTAACTTAAAATAATATAAATGTATGTATATTTTAATGAAAGAACTCATAAAATTTACTTAGTAATGCTGATTAATACTATCATTTAGAGATGTGTAGCCCATAAAATTTCTAAATGCAAACAAAGATCAAAAGCTTTGACATACATAGCTGTATCCCTATATGTTTATTGATATATTTTAAGGACTAGAACTTAAAGAACCATCACTAAATGTCCTTCCAATTGCAATAATTGTAGAATATTCTTTTTTCGGTAAGTTACTTTTTTCATTTGCACCAAAAATTTACCCCATATTGTTCTTTTATACATTTAGTAAACTTGTACCTAATGCCTGATATTGAACTAGGAGCTGCAGCTGCAACAATGAACAAGACACAATCTTTTCCTCAAAGAAATCAAATTTTATTTGGGGAAGCAGGCAAGTAAGCAGACAATTAATATATTGTATTGTCAGTATTACAGCAGGTAAGAGCCCAGAATGCCTTCAGAGGACATGGAAACTCTCAATTAACCAAGCCCAGGGATGAGGAAGTCAGTCAGGGACAACTTTTCTGAGGTATTGGTATTGTTGCAATTCTCCTGCCTCATGTCCTCCCTAGCGATATTTAAACATAACTGATTTAAAATTTAATGTCTCTATAAGAGATATGGTAAGAACTTATTGTTTGATTGTACTGGTTACTTGTTGCTTTGTATTAAATGGAAGTAAAAAACATTTCTGGAACCAGAGGTGGGAATGAAAGAAAAAACTGAAGAGATGAAGAGGCAGTTTTCATGAACTTAGTAAGAAACAAGGTATAATTAGGAATCAGATGCTACCTAGTAGAATTACTGGAAACTGAGGAGTAGGAAGTTGAATGCAATATGGTAGGTGACAATGTCAGGGCTTTTTCTTGGTAATATATTTAGGTTGTTTATCCAACAAGACAGACAATTTTAGTTGTGTGCCTTAGGTCCCTTATAAAATGGAACACTGGTATTGGAGCAAGTGGCCATTGTACTATTTCTTTAAACATGTTAAATGGTTTGATAAACCAACCCTTCAGTCTGTTAGCCAAAATTTGTTAATATGCTGCAGCAGCTACTTTAATATATATTCTTAATTGCACTCCTGTAATGCATTCTCAACCCACATGGGAGTGTTGCTAATGATTGATGTTAATACCATTTTACTGGATATGCTCATTCCATAGTTGTCAGTTATCTTATTGTTATCAAGTTGTTATGCATTTTTGGTACATATCACTAACTAACTTTTTCTTTACTATATTTTTGTAAATAAATTAACTGTTACCTCAAGTGCCAGCCCAAAATGTAAGTAATTGACATGTCTTACTACAATCCTGGATGAAATATACCTTTATCTCCCATTTTAGGAAGGTGAAGAGGCTAGATATTGTACATTTCTTTTCTACCTCTTAAATTCTATTGGCTCATCATACTGGATTCTTTAGGAAGATACTGTACCTTCTCAAATTTTAATTGTGTAAAACTCTAATCATTTGAACTGACATTAATTGAGGTTGCAAAAATGACTTGCTGAATCATGGCACTTTTATTTTGATTGTCCTGATCCTGGCTTTCTTCATATTTTCATTATCATTTCAAAAACATTTAATTTTTTAGTATGGTCATTTCAGCCAACATACCTTTGTAGAACACTTTGTAAAAGAAAATGAATTATCTCATAGTTTCATCCACTTGATTGATTTCTGCTCCTGTATATACTTTCTGGCAGCCCCAGATCTTTTCTGAGTGTGTCTATTATCTGTTCTGGACTTATTTTATCACAGCATCACCTATCATCTTTTTACATGTTCACTTTGTTGTTCTTAAATGACTTATTTCCCCCTCATTATTCAAATAGGGATATTAAAAGTGGGGAGAGAGATGAATAGGTTAATTTAATTTCAGCCCCCTACTTCCTCTTGTCTTCTTTGCCCTTATACAGAATTTTTCCTAGAGTATTGCTTCAACATGAAGAAAATGAATGTTCATTTAATCACCATCTATCCATTTATTTATTTTGTAACTATCATTACCACAATACTTCACACTCAGTGGATTACAAATGAATGAAAAGAATCCATTAGATTATTAGTGCAATAAACAAGTCATGCCTCCACTTATCAGGTTTTCTTTTTGCTTTACCTTTAACTCCCTAAACACTAAAAAATAGATAGATAGTTGAGAGAGAGAGAAAGAGAGTTTTCATATAAATCTAGTATTGCTTAGAGTTTGCTCAATCAGACCCAATCTCACTCAAAGTAATTTTCTTTCTGGAGTAGGTTTTATTTTGAACAAAAATTATTTAATCTAAAAATATCCCATGCTTGAAATTTTTTATCCATTATCATAGACCTAACCCAAAACTATCTCATGAAAGATGAATAAATTTTTCAAAGTCATTTTTAAATATGGCCAATCTATGCCAAATCATATAACTTGAAAGTTAGCATATTGATAATTTCATTGCATTTCAATTTTTGTCAAAAGACATTTTGTTCTAGAAGTTGGCATCTGGGAAAAACAAAAAAACATTAAACATGCTTGCCTCATGTTTAACTTACCAGGGAAAAAGTATACTTTATCTTAGCGAATAATTATTACATAAGTTAATTAATAAGGAAATAATGTTTGCAGTGGGAAGTACATAGTCTTAGCTTCAAAAATGATTTTTAAGCTGTGATTAAAAAACAATCTTATAAATACCTACACCTTGATGAAATTTAAGGACATTTATCTTCAACATAATTATTTGCTATGACTTTTATCACATTTCTTGAATTTCAAGATACTAGCTTAAATTATAAATATTTTTCTACATGTCCCATAACCTGATTGCTCTTTCATTTAAAATAATAGTGAAATTGCACCATAAAGTAAACCTTCTCCCACTTAAAATAATAATGAAATTGCACCATAAAATAAACTTTCTCCCAGAAAATATTCATTCAAGTGATAACTTATTGTTTTAAGATCATTGATATTTTATGGTAATTGTCTAAATTAACTTCTATTTTTAATTGATTTCATCTTACCTTGAAAGGGAGATTTCATTCCCTTTTGTTGGTAATCTACATCAGGTTTCATGCATTGAACCCTTAATAATGACATTTTCAGAAATGTGCCAGTTTGTAAGTAATTGATAATAGATCAACAATACACCTTCAAGAATGCATTTTTATATTTTGTACATAATATGCAAAGACATTGTTGATATTAAGAGGTAACTAGTTTTGGGGAAAACTTAAGATGGTGGCTAGGAGAGACAGGGCAAAAGAACACCTCCATGAAAAATACTAGATAAAAGCCAGAAAGTGACCCAGAACACCAGTTCCAGCGATGCACCAGCTGGACAAGGTCTGCTAAATCCACAGGGACTGTGCACTTGGGGAAACCAGGAGTCTGCATTCTGAAATGAGTGAGTAAGCCTGCTGAATGTCCAGCAGCCAAGCTGTGGTGTGGGGAAACCACAGGTTGGCATTTGGAGGCAGACTAGCACTTTCTTAAAAAAAACCCAAAAGTGTCTGCAGATACAGCAGTGAGAAGCACACAGTGAAGTGCAGAAGGAACGGGCTGTGCAAATGCCTCAATATCTGGCATGGAAGATAGCCTTTCACACACCCGCTGCTAATTGTCTCAGAGTGAGGCAGGCAGAGGTGAGCCAAAAGTGGAAAATAACTGCACCTCTTGCAGCCATCTTCCTGGTGGTCTGGGAATGCTCCTGCCTGGTGCCAAAGCCACAGCCCAGAGCTGTGCCAAAAAACCCAGTGCAACAGGAAGTGTTTCCAGCAACACATGCACATGCCACAATATCGGGCATGGACAATAGCCTTTCATGCACCCACAGCTAATTGTCCCAGAGCTGGGAAGGCTGAGCTGTGTGAAAAGTGGTAAATTAACATGCCCCATACAGCCATCCTTACAGCAGGCTGAGAATGCACCTACATGGCCTGGTGACCCAGAACTTCCCTTGAGGGACAGTGTGCACTTGTGATGTAGCACAACCTTCCCTCAGCAGAGGCCTTAGAAGGGCATGGCTTGGAAGAGGGACCCACTTGGAAATCCCAGGGACCATATGCCAATACCAAGGGCTTGTGGGTCAGCAGCAGAGACAATCTGTGGAGAGACTGAAATGAAAGTTTAGACTCTTGCAACTGCCTTAAATCTCCAGGAACACCTGGGAAGTTTGATTATTAAAGCTGCCTTCCCTTCCTAACTGCTCAGAAACATGCCCCACATTCAGGGCAGACAGCACCAGCAGCACACCCAAACTTCATGCACCAATTGGACTCCACAAGAACCAGACTCCGACACACCACAAAGACAAATTTGGTGAGAACTGACTTGAGGGGAATAGGTGACCTGCGGATGCCATGTGCTGGTTAGCTAGAGAAAGTGTACTCCACCAAGCTGTAGATCTGACAAATTAGAAATTAGGCTTTGAATAATCCTACATATCCTAAAAGAACCCTATCAAGTAAAGCAAATGCCAAGAGGCCAAAAGCAACAGAAAATTTTAAAGCATATGAAAAAAACAGACAATATGGATAACCCAAACTCAAACACCCAAATCAAAAGATCAGAGCAGACACAGTACTTGGAGCAATTAATCAAAGAACTAAAGACAAACAATGAGAGCATGACATGGGATATAAAGGATATGAAGAAGAGCATGGAACAGGATATAAAGGACATGAAGAAGACCCTAGAAGAGCATAAAGAAGAAATTGCAAGAGTAAATAAAAAAAGAGATGATCTTATGGAAATAAAAGAAACTGTTGACCAAATTAAGAAGATTCTGGATACTCATAGTACAAGACTAGAGGAAGCTGAACAATGAATCAGTGAACTCGAGGGCCACAGAATGGAAAATGAAGGAACAAAAGAAAGAATGGGGTAAAAAATTGAAAAAAATAAAAATGGACCTCAGGGATATGAAAGATAAAATAAAACCTCCAAATATAAGACTCATTGGTGTCTGAGAAGGGGAAGAGAAGGATAAAGGTCTAGGAAGAGTATTCAAAGAAATTGTGGGGGAAAACTTCCCAAACCTTCTACACAATATAAACACACAAAGCATAAATGCCCAGTGAACTCCAAATAGAATAAATCCAAATAAATGCACTCCAAGACATATTCTGATCAGACTGTCAAATACTGAAGAGAAGGAGCAAGTTCTGAAAGCAGCAAGAGAAAAGCAATTCACCACATACAAAGGAAACAACATAAGACTAAGTAATGACTACTCAGTGGCCACCATGGAGGCGAGAAGGCAGTGGCATGACATATTTAAAATTCTGAGAGAGAAAAATTTCCAACCAAGAATACTTTATCCAGCAAAGTTCTCCTTCAAATTTCAGGGAGAGCTTAAATTTTTCACAGACAAATAAATGCTGAGAGATTTTGCTAATAAAAGACCTACTTCAGATACTTAAGGGACCCCTACTGACAGAGAAACAAAGAAAGGAGAGAGAGATATGGAGAAAGGTTCAGCACTAAAGAGATTAAATATTGGTTCATTAAAGGACAATAAGAGAGAGAGGGAAAAATATATCCAACAAACATAAACCAAAGAATAGGATGGCTGATTCAAGAAATGCCTTCACAATAACAATGTTGAACGTAAATGGATTAAACTCCTCAATTAAAAGATATAGATTGGCAGAATGGATCCAAAAATATGAACCATCATTATTTTTCATACAAGAGACTCATCTTAGACACAGAGACACAAAGAAATTGAAAGTGAAAGGATGGGAAAAATATTTCATGCAAGCTACAGCCAAAAGAAATCAGGAGTAGCAATATTAATCTCAGGTAAAATAGACTTTAAATTCAAGGGTGTTATGGGAGACAAAGAAGGTCACTACATACTAATAAAAGGGGCAATTCAACAAGAAGAAATAACAATCATAAATGTTTATGCACCCAATCATGGTGCCACAAAAGACATGAGACAAACACTGGCAAAGCTAAAGGAATCAATGAATGTTTCCACAATAATTGTGGGAGACTTCAACACATCACTGTGTCCTATAGATAATAGATCAACCAGACAGAAGACCAGTAAAGAAATTGAAAACCTAAACAACTGGATAAATTAATTTGATTTAACAGGCATATATAGAACATTACATCCCAAATCACCAGGATACACATTCTTCTCTAGTGATCATGGAACTTTCTCCAGAATACACCATATGCTGGGACATAAAACAAGCCTCAATAAATTTTTTAAAAAATGAGGTTATTCAAAGCACATTCTCTGACCACAATGGAATACAATTAGAAGTCAGTGACCATCAGAGACTTAGAATATTCACAAATACTGGGAGCCTAAACAACACACTCCTAAAATAAATGGTTTATAATGTAGAATGTAGGGGAACTAGCAATAGAGAGCAATTGGTGAAGGGGGAGCAATAACCCGGTAAGAACTGGTAAGCTATCATGGGTGAGTTTAATGTTCTGGGAATGCCCAGGAATGACTATGGTTTGTTAATTTCTGGTGGGTGTGGTGGGAACAAGTTCACAGAAATGTTGCTATATTGGGTTACTTTCCTGGGATAGAGTAGGAACATGTTGGACTCCCTTGTTATGGTTTGTTTGAAATGTTCTTTTATTGTATGTTTTTTAAAATTTTTTTTATATAGTTGTTTTAGAAAAAAAGAATTAATTGAAAAAACAACACTGAAAAAATTTGCAGAGCCCCCTTGAGGAGCTGTTGGAGAATGCAGGGTTGTTGGTCTCCCAAACCTTGATGGTTGCTGATGTGCTCATAGACATAGGGTACTGGTGGTTTGATGGGCTGAGCCCTCTACCACAGGACTTGCCCTTGGGAAGACTTGCTGCAAAGGAGAGGCTAGGCCTCCCTACAATTGTGCTTAAGAGCCTCCTCCTGAATGCCTCTTTGTTGCTCAGATGTCGCCCTCTCTCTCTAGCTAAGCCAATTTGGCAGGTGAAATCACTGCCCTCCCCCCTACATGGGATCTGACACCCAGGGGACTGAATCCCCCTGACAACGTGGAATATGACTCCTGGGGAGGAATCTAGACCCAGCATCATGGGATGGAGAACATCTTCTTGACCAAAAGAGGGATGTGAAAGGAAATGAAATGAACTTCAGTGACAGAGCGATTCCAAAAAGAGCCAAGAGGTCACTCTGATGGGTACTCTTACACACAATATAGACAACCCTTTTAGGTTCTAGTGAATTGGAATAGCTAGCAGTAAATACCTGAAACTATCAAACTACAACCCATAACCCAAGAATCTTGATAACAATTGTATAAAAATGTAGCTTATGAGGGGTGAAAATGTGAGTGGGAAAACCATATGGCCCACACTCCTCTTTGTCTCATTTATGGATAGATGAGTAGAAAAATGGGGAAAGAAAAAAAAAGGAGAAAAAGGCACCCTGTGTTCTTTTTTACTTTAATTGTTCTTTTTCACTTTAATTTTTATTCTTATTAATTTTGTGTGTTTGGTAATGAAAATGTCAAAAATTTATTTTGGTGATGAATGCACAACTATGTAATGGTACTGTAAACAATGGAATGTACACTTTGTTTTGTATGACTGCATGGTATGTGAATATATCTCAATAAATATGAATAAAAAAAGGTGACCAGTTTTATTATATAGAAGAAATCTGTTTTAATATGGTAAGTCTACTTCCTTTAGGGTAGTTTTTCTAGAACCAGCATGTATATGTTTCTATACTTCATGACCCACCTAATCAAGTTCTTCAGGGAATATAGCTATTTTCTTTTCTTATGATTTTTGGTATTGATAATTTCCATGCTAGAAATAGATTATTCATATCTAGAGCTTAGCACTCCTGAATAATAAGACAGCAGTCTCTTCTTTTCTTTGGTGCTTTCTCTAAAACTATTGACTATTGTCAATTATATTGATTGCTTGGGAGATAGACAGTCATGAAGTTAAAATCTAATCTATCTAGCATAAAAATGGTTTAAAATCTCTTGTTCATAATATAATAGTTCCATAAGCAGTTGGCAATTTGTGTATTAGGGGAGGGGCAAAATCAAGTTCAAGGTTTTTTTTTTCTTTTCCTAAAATAAACACACTGAATTTTTATTATATTCTATTTAACTTAAGTTATTTTAATTTTGTCAGTTTTTACTGTTGGAAAAATACTTTTGAATAAACTGAAGAAATAAAATGTCAGAAATGATCAAATTTTTGTTATTGATACAAATAGTTTGAAAATGTCTAAGAAATATATAGTACCCTCTAACATGGATAATGACAACAGTTTCTTTTCCTGAATGACTTATATACAAATAATCAATCAGATATGAATACTAAACAGAAAAAAAATCAAAGGAAAAGATAGAAGGGCCAAACCCAAGATAATATTGCTTTTATCTTTCTTGTTTGGAAATATGAAGGAAGTTTCTGAATTCTGTCACAATCACTAGGAATCAACAGATTGAGGGTTTTAGTGAGGGTTTATACCATATATTATTTTTACCCTGGAATTATGCATGGGTAGGTGAAGATTACAAGGAATTCTGAGTGGGGAAGGGAGGTTCTATTTCATCTTTTGTGATAAATAGTGTAGCATTAAGGAACTAAAATATTGCCCATGTATTCTCATGCATAAGTATAAATAATTTGTGAAGATGCTAAAAGGGAAAGTTTAGAATCCAAGGAAATTTTACAGAGATAGAAAGTGGCCTGAGTCTTTTGAATGTGCTTGTCAAGTACCTGGGAAAATTAACCCTAAATGATCAATTATAAGACACACTCAGTAAAAGAATTAAAATAAAATATAAAGATAAAGCCCTCAAGTCCTCTAGGTGAAAAGTTCTAGTAAATTATATAGTGAAAAGTATTAGCCTGTCACCAGTCTCTTTCAAAGCCACTATACAAAGGAAGGTTAAAATGCAGCAGCTTTTTAAGGTACTTAATAAAATAAGCATGAACCAAAGATTTTATATCCAGCCAAACTGTCCCTCAAGTATCAGGACTATAGAAAAGTCATTTTCAACATACAAGAACTTAGGGAATTCTGCATTAATCAGCCCTTCTTAAGGAATCTACCAGAAGATGAGGTCCATAAAACATCAGTAAAAAGACTGATGATATGCAATTTTTAATATAGTACATTTAGGGTGAAGGCAAAGGGGAGATATGATTAGTAGACTAAAGAGCAAATGTTATATATAGTGACAGTAAATATTATACATTTTAAAATGGGAAGTGAAGGGAAAAGGAAAGAGAAAAATAGAAAATGCTTATTGTTGTACAGATAATAGGTAGGTAATAAAGGACACTGGGGGAGGGGGCACTGATAAGCCAGACAGAGAAAAGGTTAAATAAGAAAACAGGGAACTAGGGGCATTTTACAAGGGTATATCAGTACAAAGGTAACAACAGAGCAAAAATACAAACCTTCCTAAATACCAAAAGAGAAAAAAATTATAAATGAAAGGGTAAAGAAGACACATACTATAGAGAAAGAAATAACAAAAACAAGTAGCATATAGTAAAATGCACTTAGTTATAAATTTTATGCTAGTTTTCAGATGAACACATTAGTCATAAAAAATGCAAATGTATGTAACTCACTATTAAAAAGAATGAAGATTTTCAATTTGGCTCACAAACCAACACCTAACAGTATGCTGTATACAAGAGACATACTTAAGGCAAAGTGATTCAGAAAGACTAAAAATAAAGAGTTGGCCAAAAAGAGGGGGATAAACATAGCAATCTGACATTAGACAAGGTAGAACACATGCCTAAAGGCATTGAACATGACAAAGAATGTGGAATGACAATGAATAACTTTAATCAAATCATCAGAGAAATCCAAATTGAGACATTCTACAAAATAATTGATCAGGATTCATCAAAAGATCAAGGTTTTCAGTGACAAGGAAAGACTGAGTAACTGTCAAAGATTGGAAGAGATTAAAGGAGACACAACGACTAAATTCAATGTGAGCTTCCAGATTGAATCTTGGAACCAAAAAAAGACCTTAATGGAGAAACAGGTGAAATTCAAGTGAAGTTTGTAGTTTAGTTATCAGTATTTTACCAATGTTAATTTCTTGGTGTGGATGATTTTTGGATGGTTACATAAGATGTTAACAGGAGGGGAAACTCTGGGTGAAAGGTACAAGGCAACTCTACTATTTTTGCAAATTTTTCTGTCCTCTAAAACTATTTAAAAATAAAAAGTAAATAAGCCAACAAACGAAAGTCAGACATTCTATGTGCCGTGTCCATAGCACAGGCTTCTATCGAATGATATAATAAATCTGAAGTGTTATACAAAAGAGAAATTATAATAAATGACAATTTATTATATGTGTTATGAAATACAATTTATTTTTACTACAAATTGTCGGTTAGTAATGCTGAAAACAAAACATGCATGATATAATTCATTTAAAGGAGAAATTCATACTGGGGCAAGTCTTCCATACCCAATTTCCAGAATATACTTATTTCTCAAATTTCAGTTGGGTTTTCATTTGAAATGGAGTTATAAAGTATATATCTTAATTTTTTGATAATATCTTGCTCTTCTGAGACTATTTACCTCCAACTAATATTAATACTTGAAGATAATATGTGTACATTTTATGTTTTATTTTTATGGTATAATATTTCCTTCATTTGGTGGCCAAAGAACTTTCAATAATGTTAAAATAATGCATTCAGTAATTATATATTTCAATTACTCTATGCCAAGTTTAGAGATTCAAAGAATGGCTTTTATACATTTAAATATAGCATACTTCTGACAGTATATCTTAATGCACCTATGATTTCCTTGATACTCAGCATGAGATGGTAGTATTTATATTACTTCAACAGCAACAACAAAAAAGATTTTACTTAATCTCTTCAAATCAATGTATTCCACACTTTTCTGGAAATCTAATTATAAATAACTATTTATTTTGGCATTCCACTTATCCACTTTCTGATCTCCTTTTGGCATCCAGTGCTCTCAAATATCTAAGATGCTCAGGAACCATTACTGCCATGCCCAACTGTGATTTTTTTCTTGACTTTTATCTGAACATCCTCTGAAAACACACAAGCCAATCAATTCTTACATTTCCCATATCCCATTCTTTTAAGATTTAATTCTCAAATTAATCTCCAATCCTATACTAGCCAACATTTTAGCCCTTTCAGATAGATTCTTGACTGCAAACTCATTAGTCATTTCAAAATATTTAAATATCTGCAATGAATCTGTATGTATCACACAGGCAATAAATTATTCCATATTATATTGATTTATCTCTGTTGAAAAATGCCCTCCAGTTTGGGTCTATAACAAATGATAAAGTGAAATAAGGGCAATGTGCTTCAATATCCTTTGGGAATACCAGATAAGGACACTGCCTGTTTGAAGTGAACAGATTCCAAAGAACCTCACTTAATACTTCTTAATTTCACACCTACCACACTCAAGATAGAGAATGTAGACTGGAATATAGATTTGCTGAATATTTTGATTAGTTTTGCTTAAAATTAGGGTTATTATAAAATGACATAATGTTTCTTTGACTGGAAGAAGTAATAAACCTCAGTAAACTCTAACATGCATTCAGTTTGCTTTCATATACAAATACTTTCACAAGATTGATTCAATTTGAGGTGATTTTGTTATACAATATGTTAAATCAATCTATCAATTCACACACTAAGATGTAGATCACATATACAGAAAATGACATCGTTCCCTTGATTTAGGTTGTGAAATAAAATCAAACCTTGAGATGAATAAATGATTTGAAAATATTTGTATGTTTTTGTACACACTGTATCCCAGAGATTTTACAATACAATGAAATATTCTTTTTTTCTAAATGACTATGCAGACATATGAAAAAAAATTATGCATTAACAGGACCAAAAAATTCTATTTATGATGGAAATAATTCATACAACCTAATAAATAATGCTTATCTTGCCACAAGAAGATCACCTCTTATTCTTTTGAAATTGGCAATGAATCATAAACTATATCTATTCTGTACTATAAATAAGTGAGAGAAGACACAGAGTAAGGGAAAAAAATCATCCTAAAATAAAATGTGTACAATAGTATTGCCCTAGGTTTTAAATTGATGCATGATGCCAGTCTATTTTATGCAATCCACATCTTCTTACATATTTTCTACCATCTTAGATGAATGCATTTTAAATTTCTTGTTATTTATAAATAATAATGAGGGAAATGTAATTTTTGAGTATAATTGTAACCGTAAATGTATTATTCATGTAACCTTTACAGTTTTTCTTTACTAAATTTTTCAAGTCCTATATATTTCTTCTGGGTATTTCTATTAATTTGGATATTGATTATACTTTTTGGGACACACTCACCTTCCCATATTTCCATTTATAAAGGCTGAATTTGCATTCAAATATTATTACTGACCTAAAGAAATCTGTACGGTGTATTTTTTTCTCAAGAAATTGTATTGTATTTAATTGAGCCATTATTATTGTAACTTACTCACCAAGCAAGGAAGACTTTCATCTATAACCTTGAATTTCATCCAAATATCTCTTATGTTGAGTGGGGTATTTTTTCTCCATAAAAGAGCATTGCATTCACATACAGAGTCACACATAAGCATATATCCTTCATGTGGCATTACAAATGATAAGTCATTATTTGAGGGTAAATGTTCTATTTGCAGTTATTTGAGATGAAGAATAAGAAGCATGATATTGTTAAAATAAGGATCAATAAGCAAATCAATGTAGTATCCACATGCACATGCCATGTAGACACAGGAAGTATTTTCTGTGTCATGTTGAAATTGTTGTGACATCTGTACATTAGGATTTTTCAAAATGACTTACAAAAATTTGAGAATGTGCCCCCACCCAATTACAGTGAAGTACTTAACTAAATTCTTAAATGTCTATGACACATGCAGAAATTAGTAGTTATGAAAGAAAGATAAAACAGCAACTTGGCTGGAAACTAAAGAATTCAGGGGAAAAAATCCCTCAATGAGCTGCAAAATAAAGAGGCCACAGCTTCTTGAAATGTAAAAACCAAGTGTTATTAAAGTCTGTGGAGAAATGTTAAAAGGGCGAGAACAGGCTATTAGGATCTACATACTTATTTTGTATCCAGCATAATTATTGTTGCCTTTTCTTCTTTCATTTCAGAAACTCAAGCCCAACAAATCAGTGGTGTTTCTATACACAAGCAATGAACAATCAGAATACATCACAAAAAAATTTCATTCCCAATAGCAACTAAAAGAATCAAATATGTAGGAATAAATCTAACCAAGAATGTAAAGGAATTGTGCACAGACAACTGCAAAATATTGCAAAAAGAAATTAGAGAATACCTAAATAAATGGAAGGATATTCCATGTTCATGGATTGGAAAACTAAATATCATTAACATGTCAACACAACCCAAAACAATTTATAGATTCAGTGCAATTCCAATAAAAATTCCAACAACCTTCTTTGAAGAAGTGGAAAAGCTGATTATCAAATTTATATGGAAGGGTAAGGGACTTCAAATAGCTAATGCCATTTTGAAAAAGAAGAATGAAATTGGAGGACTCATACTTCCTGATCTTGAAACTTATTACAAATCTGCAGTAATCAAAGCAACATTGTACTGGCAAAAGAACAGGCATATAGACCAAAGGAATTGATTTGGGAACTCAGAAATCAACCCTCATATATGGACAACTGCTTTTTTTTTTACACTTTTATTGTGAAATATAACATATACACAGAAAAGTGATAACTTTCCAAGTATGATTTGACAAGTAGCTATAGAGAAAATTTCGAAGAATGTTATGGGTTACAGTTCCACCATGTCAGTTATTTCCTTCCAGCTATTCCAGTACCCTAAAAACTAACTAAATAAATAAAGATTCAGTATTCATAATCCTTTATTAAATCCTATCTTGTTTGTTGTTACCCCTCTCTGTCGCTTGATCACTTTCTCAATCTTCAGGGATATCTGGGCAGTGACCATCCTAATTTGTTCATATTGAAAAGGGGTGTTGGTATCATGGGGAAGGAGGATGCATCTGGTTGATATTCAGTTATCATAAACCAAAACACCCCAAACACTTTATCAGCCCCTGATTATTTATCCCTAGTATTAGTATGGTACTGGTAAAATATTCCTAATAAATATAATCTATAATATGTGATTGGTAGTTTTTCCCATATACCATTCTGTTGTTAGCTCTTTGTACCAGTGCCTACCTTAGAAGTAGATCATGCAAGCACTTATTTATATTTGTAGAGCTAATCTGTGGGATACATGCCTTTGAACAACCCCTATCAATCATGCTCACCTTCAATGTAGCACTGATACTCACAATCCCATTAATGAACTATCATCACCCCCATCCATTCCCATACCTTTAAGTTCACCCTCATTAACATGTCTGTACATATTAGGTAATCATTCCTCCTTCACTAGCTTCTATCTCTAGGTCCCCTATACTCGACATTATAAGACAGTGATTTTACATTTTTCAGGGAGTTCATATTAGTGATAACATACAATATCTCTCCTTCTGTGTCTGACTTATTTCACTCAGCATTATGCCTTCAAGGTTCATCCATGTTGTATGTTTCAGGACCTCATTACTTCTTACTGTTGTGTAGCATTCCATCATATGTATACACCACATTTTGTTTATCCATTTATTTGTTGAAGGCCATTTGGATTGTTTTCATCTCTTGACTATGGTGAACAATGCCACTATGAACATCAGTGTGCAGACATTTGTCACTGCTTTCAGATCTTCTGGGTATATCTTGAGAAGTGGAATTGCTTGACTATAGGGTAATTCAATATGTAGTTTTCTCAGGAACCACTGTCTTCCACAATGGTTGTCCCATTATACATTCCCACCAGCAATGAATGAGAGTTCCAAATTCTCCACATCCTCTCCAGCATTTGCAGTTTCCTGTTTATTTAATGGCAGCCGTTCCTATTGGTGTGAGATGAAATCTTATTGTGGTTTTGATTTGCATTATGGGGAAGGAGGATGCATCGAGTTGATATTCAGTTATCGTAAACCAAAACACCCCAAACATTTGATCAGCCCCTAATTATTTATCCCTAGTATTAGTATGGAACCACTGTCTTGGGTGTTTTCTTCCTTTTCTCTAGCTTTTTCATGGAGGAGAAGTTTGATCTGCCTCAGCTATTCTGGCATCTTCCCAGAAGTCCTCTGGCCAACTGATTCTTGGCAAGGGAGCAAAGACCACTTGATTTGGAAAGAATAGTCTCTTCAACAAATGATGCTGGAAAGCTGGATCTCCATTTGCAAAACAACGGACTACCCCTACCTCACTTTCTTTTTTTAATTTAAAAATGTTACTTAGCAACTGTAGCAGTGAAAGAGATAATACAGTTCCATTATACCGATTTTGCGTTATATTCATTTTCTGCTATGCTGTATAGCATTCTATCACCTGTGGGTTATTAGAATCATTGAACTTTTAATCATTTATCTCTTGAGTTTTAAGTGAGCTTTGGACTGAACCAAATAGAAGAAAATATAGTATCACATTCCAGAGAGATTAACATATTCAAACCTGTAAGAAACTAAACTGAATACAATATTATGGGCTAATCTGAAAATAGAATCTGTTGCTTTGAACAAAAGAAACCCCTAGAGAATAAAAATTTAATGATTTACACATGGTTCTAATTCTGTTCTCTGTGAGAAGATACTTGTTTTTTGTGTGTTTACTTGTTTGCCTGAGACCTTGAGAATAAGATTCAGGTAAATTTTGGAGAAGGGGCTTTCTTTAGTTATGTCTCATTTTTAGTCTTAGTTAATGAACCTATCTGACAAAAACAACTAAAATATCATTAATTTATTTTATCTTTGCTATTGTGTAATGCAACATGGAGAGCTTAGTCTTTCCTTCCAGTGTCTTATAAAATGTACACTGACTTGTATTTTGAGGAGCCTAAAATAAATGAAGAAAGTGCTAATTTGCTGAACTTTGAAAGGCATATCAAAATGTTTAAGTTGTTATATCAGAAGGCTATTGAGGGAATGGGAGCTGTGGAACTAGATGGCATTGAAGTCACATACAACAATAATTTCTAGGAAGCAAAGGGACTAAATTGGACCCAATTATCTTTTCTCAGTGTTGTGAGGACAGATTGTACATGGACCCTCTTGCAAATATATGTTACTGGTTACACAAACCCAAGGTGGCTAAAGAAGTCAAAGTGTGTGACTTGAGCAAGCATTACCTTTGCTCACTACAGCAATGACATATTTATTAGCTGTTTAATCATTTCTAGAAATCAACAGACTTTTTAAATGCTTGTCAAAATAATTTTAGGAAAAACTATTTGTATGCTTTCATTTTATACATGGTAAAATTTACTTTCCTTTAAGCATGATAGAAATTATTATCTGTGTCTTCCCATGTCTTCAAAGAGAAAGGACATAGCAAAACTTCTATTTCATATTGAAGAACAATATATGCATATATCCAGAATACAAACATACCTCAGATTTACTAAGCTTTGTAAATAATGGAAGTGTTTTGATATAATAGACTCTCAGTGACAAATCCTATGACTTTTTCTTTCTTGGAATTTCTTCCTTTGTAGAAGATATTGACTTAGGTTTCTTAGGTGAGACTATTAATGTGTTTATCCTTCTAGCATATGTGCTTGATCTGTGCTCCTTTTAGCTTAAAATAAACCCTTTCAGTAAGATCTTTACAAAATAGATTTGGAGGTACTTTGAGAACACATTTTAAGAACACCTGAAATTAATGAGTAGTCATCATAATTCAAAATGATGAGTGCTCCAATCTAAATTTACACCTCACCCACACATTTTTACTTTAAAATTTTAATTTAGCTCTCAGAGATGCTGTGAGGGAAGCCATCCTCTGAAGGAAAAATGTATTTATGTCTAGATTTAAATTTAAGATAGGTGGGTACAGATCCTGAATAGTCATGGGCACAGAGAATAAAAATAGGTGTTACTGGTGTGCCTCAATAATTGAATTCCACATCATATATTTCCTTCTTGCAAATACCCTAAATATTTTGTCATTGTCCTGTGCAGTTGCAATTCACATTTCTCATAACCATCAAAAGAATAATATATGTAGGATGGATAGTATTGTATGTGTATATATGTCAATAAAACTGCTTTAAAAACAGTAATATAACCAGGAAAATGGATACCAAGAATGTTTTTCTTTGAATATAGTATTTTATAAAGCTGCTTTTACATAACCCTTCTGCTTAGGATTAACAACACAAAATGAAAGGGAGATTATATAGTCACAATTTCTCCTTAGAATGCTTTAGATATTTCAAGTAATAGTACATTCTATGGGTCAAAAATTAATTTCTACTTCAGTTAAAATATACAAAATATGGACATAGTTCAGGTTATTTTTTAAGTAAATGATTTTTAGGAGTGGTGGCACTGCTGATCTATTTGGGTACCAGATATTTTCTTTGAAATGACTTCACAGGTCAAAAGTAAAGTTATATGTGTTATACAACACTACCTACTATATATTTTCTATGTTTTTGTCAATATTTGGTACACAAAGAGGAGTAGGACCAATTTACCTTTTTGACTCTATTTTCTATCCATAGGTTCTTTTATAAAACAATTTTTATACATAAGGTGTCATTATAAAAACTGATAAAATGATAGCAATTAGAGGCTGGTATTTATCACACGATTTAATTGATAATCTATATTTACACATAAAAATGTGCTGTAATAAATTAGAGTTTTCTCAGCATGTGCAATATTACTTAATTTGATGTGCAAATTTGTACACTAGAGACTTTGTTGCCGAGAAAAACTTCATAAATCCTAAATCTCTGGTGATTTATGTAGTAGTAAGCAAACACTTACAAGGTTCCCTCCATCTATTAATTAGAGATTTGATGATCAGATGAATTACAACTCATTCATAATAAGCAATATGCAATACAGTATAAATGAGGCTGTTGAACGAATTGAGCTTATTACAGCCAAGAACACCAATTTCATCCCTTCCCATTTAATACTTGACTAACCAAACTCTATTTTTGTTTCTATTCAAAGTTTTCTTTGAAGAGAAAAATATAAAAGGTGACTTTGGCATAGAAGAAATTGGTTATTTCAGGACCCTCCTAACTGAAAAACTGTGAATCAGTTGAACCACTGAGCTACAAAATTTTTCATGCAGCTTTCATGTTCTGGGAACCATGCCAAACAGTTCTTAAGGGATATTTTTAGTTAAAATTTACTCTTGAAAAGTATCAGAAAAGACATGCTAACTACTTTACAGTATGAATACATATATTTCTCTCTTTTAAATTCTGAGTCAAAAGCATACTTTTGTACAATAAGCTATTGATGTTTTGCACTGATAACAAGCTAACATTTATTGAACACTTGCTATGTCCCTAGCATAATTTTATAAATATTGCATACATTTTGCACTGTCTCCTTATGACAATCATATATGATAAGTTCTGTTACTATCCCCACGTAAAAGATGAAACAGAGAAGTTAAGGAACTGGCCCAAAGTCAATGAGCTTGTACATGGCAAAACAGACAACACATTTATGCAATTTGCTCCATAAAATTTCCTATTTTTATGCTAAGAAAATTATTCTTTATTTTTTTGGTCATTAATACTATTTAAATATCATCTTGACCTTTGGCCAAAAGCAGTGCATTCAAAACTTGAAATAAGCAGTTAGGCTGTTAGGCATTTGCAAAAACACTTCTTAAGTTGTGTACTAGTCTATTAGTGTGGTTTCACTGCATATAATGAATATATATTTACCCAAACTCAAATTTCTAAAAGATATTAAGTTTCTCATTAAATGTATAAATTTGTGGCAGATAGATGATAAATGGTCCTTGCAAGGAAACTTTTAAACTTATGAGTTGACAATGTTTTCTTTTAGGCAGTTTACCTGAATAAATGGTATTCCAGATAAGTCTTCTCCTTCACAAATGTAATGTATGAGTTTAACTAGAGAAAATACCTGAATAAAGAATGCACTTAAAATAAATTCATTCCTGTTTAAAGTTTCTAGATAAATTCAATGGATTAACTATTCCTGACTTTATAAATATGCATTGTGGCAGTCATGTAAACCATGGACTGGCTTCTTCATCAGACCTATGCCATTTACTTGATCTTGTGAAACAACATTTTTGGCCATTGATTTTAGTTAGGATGTATTTAATATGTTTGCACTTTGCAGAACAGTTATCTGGACAGTCCTTAACACACTTAACACACTGTGGGGGAAATGAAACTAAGATTAACATTTAGATTTTCATATATGCCTAAAAGAAAATATGCATTTTCCACCAAAACTTGCAGATGAATCTTGACAAATGAATTTCAGCAATTTCAGATAAAGTTAAATAACAACTAATTAAAATGACAAAAGTCATTACATGCAAATATATTTATATTCCTTGTTTTCAGATCCCTGATCCTCAAATTGCATTAAAATTATTATTAATCCCAACAAGTATTTAAATGAGCATTTTGCTATGTTACTTGTAGGATGCACTTTTTAATCTAAAGACTTAAAATTCAGAAAATTTGAGTTTGTAGCATTTGGACTGCTTTGGATTTGACATGAAATTTTTAATGCAATTTTATTGAGATATATTCATGTACCATAAAATCATCCAAAGTATAAAGTCTGTTTTGCACAGTATCATATGGTTGGTCATTCAATACCACAATCAATTTTTGAACATCTTCATTATTCCAAGAAATAAAAATAAAAAATAAATATAAAGGTAAAAAAGAACTCCCAAAACATCTCATACTCTTGCCCCCCATTATTCATTTACTTTTTGTTCCCGTTTCCCTACTTATCTGTCCATACAGCAGATAAAGGGATTATGGGACATAAGGTTTTCACAATCAGTCATCCCATATAAGCTGTATAGGTATGCAATCATCTTCAAGAATCAAGGATACTGGATTGCAGTTCAACAGTTTCAGGCATATCCTTCTGGCTATTCCAATACACTAAAAACTAAAAAGGGATATCTACATAGTGCATAAGAATAACCTCCAAAATGACCTCTAGACTCCATTTGAAATCTCTCAGCCACTGAAACTTTATTTTGTTTCATTTCTCTTCCCCATTTTGGTCAAGAAGTCTTTCTCAATCCCACAGTGCCAGGTGCAGGCTCATCCTTAGGAGTCATGTCCCACATTACCAGGGAGATTTACACCCCTGGTAGTCAAGTCCCGTGTAGCGGGGAGGGCAGTGAGTTTACCTGCAATGTTGGCTTGGAGAGAGAAGCCACATCTGAGCAATGAAAGAAGATCTCTGAAGGGGTGACTCTTAGGTGCAATTATAAGTAGGCTTAGCCTCTACTTTGCAACAACAAGCATCATGAAGGCAAGCCTCAAGATCGATGGATTGTTCTACTATAATAGTAGTGCCCAATGTTTGTGAGAATATCAGAAATTCTCCTGGTGGGGAAGTTAAATTTTTCCAATTTTCCCCTAGTACCTGAAGGGGGCTTTGCAGATACTTTTTATTCTCTGACTAAATTACTCTAGGATATATCAGTCTTCACACTAACCTGTACAAACCAACCAGATCTCACACCCTATTCAAGGTTCCATGTAATTATGGTATTTGAGTAAACTGACCATACAAGTTTCATTATATAGCATGCTACAGAAAATATAGATTATCCATGAAATAGAGATCTCTTCCTTTGGTCTCACACAGAAGTCAATGTTTTAAAACACAGTCAATATCATCCTTTTCCCTTTAGTCTCATTTAACTTAGTCCTAAACAAGCCCATTTTGTTCATATTTTAATTAAAGTCTGATCTCTTTTTCAACTTTTTAATCATTTGCTGTGTGGGGTAATGGTGACATTCATAACTCCCAAACTCTAGCTCTAAGTCTCAGGTGTCACACAGATTCTTAAAGTTCCAGGGACCAACCAGGTTACAAACAAACAGCTCGTATCTCAGAATTGAGAAATAACCATTACAACTCATGAATACATGTGACTGCTGTAAGAGCTTACAACCTAGGAACATTTACCATAAGCTCTCCCCTGATAACCTATGCTCTTAGATTTGATTCCCAGAGTTTGCATATTATAGTTAGTCCATATTAGTAAGGTGTTATAATGTTTGTCTTTTTGATTCTGGCTTATTTCACTCAACATACTGTCCTCAAGGTCCATTCATCTAGTTGCATATCTCATAATTTCATTTCTTCTTGCCACTGCTCAATATTCCATTGTAGGCATACACCACAGTTCACCATTACGTTTATTGGTCAATGTGCCCTTAGGTCAGACCTCAATCCATTGCAATTCATGAATACTGCCATCAAAAACACCAGTGTGCAATGTCCATTCATGACCCTGCTCTCAGTTCTTTCAAGTATTTACTGAATAAAGGGGTTGTAGGACCATATGGAAACCCCACAGTTAGCTTCCTGTGGAGCCACTTAACTGTCATTCAGATGGGGTGCCACATTCTTCTTTCCTACCAATAGTGAATAGGTGCATCTCTCTTTCCACATTTTCTCCAGCACTTGTATCCTTTTGTTTATTTTTTAAACAGTTTTATTCACACACCATACAATCCATTCTAAGTGAACATTCAATGATTCCATCTGACACCAGGACTCAATTTTGTCAAATTCTCTGCCACTTCAAAACAAGGATCACCTTTCTTCCAGTTTGCAACAACACATTCATCATTTCTGCTCAAGACCTCAATAGAAGTATCTTTACAGTCCATATTTTTACCAGTAGTCTCTTCAAAGCAATCTAAGCCTTTTCCTTCAAGCTCTTCACAGTTCTTCCATAACCTTCCCGTTATCCATATAAAAAGCCATTCCAACATGTTTGGTGCTTGGAAGCTCAGCAGCACCCTACTTCTCTGGTACCAAAATCCATTCCAGTTTGCTAATGCTTCCATTATGCAAAATACCAGAAATGGATTGGCATTTATAAAGGGTGTTTATTTGGTTACACAGTTACAGTCTTAAGGCCATAAAGTGTCCAAGGTAAGGCATCAACAATAGGGTGCCTTTACTGGAGAAAGGCCAATGGCATCTAGGAAACCTCTGTTAGCCATGAAGGTGGGTGGCTGGCATCTGCTCTGGAGTTCTGGTTTCAAAATGGCTTTCTCCCACGACATTACTTTAGGCTGCAACAAGCATCTGGGCCCATATGGCTCTTTTAAAGTACTCCAGTAAATCAATCAAGACCCACCCTAAATCAGTGGGACCACATCTCCATGGAAATTATCCAGTCAAAGGTCTGGCCCACAGCTGACTGAGTCACAGCTCCATGGAAATAATCAATAGGTTCCAATCTAATCAACACTAATGGATCTGCCTCCACAAGACTGCATCAAAGAACATGTCATTTTGGGGGGCATAATACATTCAAACTGGCACACTGGTATAATCACATAATTTTGCATATCCACCACAATTTATATGAAAATATTTACATTTCTTCCACAAAGAAGGAGGAAAAGGGGGGAAATGAAGAATAAAATTATAAAATATAGAAGGAAAATAAAAATAAAGCAAAACACAATGAAAAGGTCAGACAACACCATCACCAAGAATCCAATATCACTCCCTTATATCTCCCTCTTATAGATATTTAGCTTTGGTATATTGCCTTTGTTGCAATTAATGGAAGCATCTTACAGTGTTACTGTAAACTATAGACCCTAGTTTGCATTGACTGTATTTTTTTACTATACCATCCAATTTTCAACACCTTGCAATGTTGACATTCATTTGTTCTCCTTCTTTTAAAAACATTCTTATATTTGAATATTTAGTCACCATCATTGGCCACTCTAGGTTTTGCTAAGTTATACAATCCTAGTCTTTATCTTCCTATATGCCCCTCTATTATTAACTTCTAGTTATAGTGTCATACATTTGTTAGTTCATGAGAGAGATTTCTAATATTTGTACAGTTAAGCATGGACATTGCCCACCACAAGATTCACTTTTTCATATGTTCCCATCTTTTAACCTCCAACTTTCCTTCTGGTGACATACATGACTCTGAACTTAACCTTTCCACCACATTCACAGACCATTCAGCACTGTTAGTCATTCTCACAACATGCTACCATCACCTCTGTGCACTTCCAAATGTTTAAGTTCACCCTAGTTAAACATTCTGCTCATAATAAGCAACTGCCCCCCATTCTTTAACCTCATTCTATATCCTGGTAACTTATATTTCATTTCTATGAGTTTACATCTTATAACTAGTTCATATCAGTGAGAACCTGCAATATTTGTCCTTATGTGTCTGTCTTATTTCACTCAGTATAGTGCCCTCAAGGTTTCTTCAACTGATTTTTTTAGACAATTTTGTTCACACACCATACATTTCATCCTAAGTAAACAATTGATGGCTCCCTGTAGTCACATATTTATGTATTCACCAGCATCATCAATATCTATATAAGGACAACTCCATTTCTTCCACAAAGCAGGAGGAAGAGTCTAAGAAGGTAGAAAGACAAAAGAAAAAAAAAAAGAAAGAGAAAAAAACATAGCAGTTAGGAAGCAATAAAGGGAGAGATAACATTAAACCAAAGTAAAATAGTCAGACCACATCCCCAATACCAAGAGTCCCATACCTATTCCCTATGTCCACCCTCATATGCATTTAGCTTTGGTATATTGTCTTTGTTACATTAAAGGAAGCATAATACAATGTTTCTGTTAATTATAGTCTCTAGTTTGCATTCATTGTATTCCCCCAATCCCACCCTATTTTTAACACCCTGCAATGTTGACATTCATTTGTTCTAACTCATATAAAAACATATTTGTACCTTTTCTCACAATTGTTGAGCACACTAAGTTTCACTGAGTTATACAGTCCCAGTCTTTGTCTTTCCTTTTTCCTTCTGGTGTCCCACATGCTCCTAACCTTCCTCTTTCAACCATACTCTCAGTCATCTGTGTCCAGTGTACTTACATTGCTTTGCTACTATCTCCCAAAACTGTGTTCCAAACCTCTCACTCCTATCTTTTCCTTTCTGTCTGTAGTGCTTCCTTTAGTGTTTCCTGTAGAGCAGCTATCTTGTTCACAAACTCTGTCATTGTCTGCTTGTCAGAGAATATTTTAAGCTTTCCCTCATATTTTAAGGATAGTTTTGCTGGATATAGGATTCTTGATTGGTGGTTTTTCTCTTTCAGTATCTTGAATATATCACCCCACTTCCTTCTTGCCTCCATAGTTTCTATTGAGAAATCTGCATATAGTCTTATCATGCTTTCTTTGTATGTTATGGATTGTTTTTCTCTTGCTGCTTTCAGGATTCTCTATCTTTGACATTTGATAATCTGATTATTGTGTTGGTGTAGGCCTATTCAGATCTATTCTGTTTGGGGTATGTGGCACTTCCTGGATCTGTAATTTTATGTCTTTCATAAGAGATGCGAAATTTTCATTGATTATTCCCTCTATTATTTCTTCTGCCCATTTTCCCTTCTCTTCTCCTTCTGGGACACCCTTGGCACATACATTTTGTGTTTCATGTTGTCATTCAATTTCTGGAGACGTTGCTCATATTTTTCCATTCTTTTCTCTATCTATTCTTTTGTGTTTAAGCTTTCAGATGTCTTCCCCTCCCATTCCTGAGTGTTTTCTTCTGCCTCTTGAGATCTGCTGTTGTTTGTATCCACTGTGTGTTACATCTCTTGTGTTGCACCTTTCATTTCCATAGATTCTGCCAGTTGTTCTTTTGAACTTTAAATTTCTACCTTATGTATGCACAGTGTTTTCATAATATGCTTCATCTCTGTGTCATATCTTCCCTAAGCCTTTTGAATTGATTTAGCATTAGTTGTTTCATTTCCTGTATCTCATTTGAAGTGTTTTTTCCATTGACTTGGCCATAACTTCATTTTTCTTATTGTAGGCTGTAGTTCTCTGTTGTCTAGGCATCTGGTTTCCTTGGTTACCCCAACCAGGGGTTCCCAGGCCAGAATGGGCTCAGGTCTCAGAAGGAAGCAATAGTATCACGTCTCCCTGAGGATGTGTCTTAAAAGATTGCTACACTCTTTGAGGCCTCAAGCCACTGTGCTTTTCTGCCCAGCAGGTGGTGACTGTCAGCCTGTTACTCCAAACTGGTGTAAGGAGGTTTTGCCCATGGCTGTTTTCCCCCAGGCTCTGGGGTCTGGTTCTGAATGGAAGGCAGGTAGTAGATCTTGGCACCACCTCTTTCCTCTTAGGGAAAATACAACACTTGGGGAAATATCATTTGAATTCAAATAGTCTCTCTTCCTCTGCTATCTCCACCCTTGTATGGGTCAGAGTGCTGGGAACTGAAAATGGCTGAGCCAAGAAAGGGACAGAACACACCCCCCTTCAGGGCCAGTCCATGGTCACCCTCAGTTTCATCCATCAGCCTAAGACAGCACCCAGTCCTCTGGGCTCCCCCTCCCTCCCAGAGAGATCCTCTGGCTCTCCAAGGTCAGTTGTCATGAACAGCCTCTGTCTGCTTGTTGGGGATTCATAGCTTGTATTAAGTAGTTAACATTTGCTAATTAAAACCTCAGTTGGAGCTGGGCTGAGGTATATTCACTTGTTCAGAGTGCTGCTCTCTAGCACAGCAAGGCTTTGTGGTTTTGGCTGCCATGGGGGGGGGCTCTTGGCTTGGGTCCACAGTTTTTACTTACAGATTTTATGCTGTGATCTCTGACATTCCTCCCAATCCAGGCTGGGGTATGATGTGTGGACAGTCACGTTTGTCTCCCAGCAGTTATTACAGATTATTTGCTAGTTGTTCCTGGTTGTTTATTAGTTGTTCCAAGGGGGACTAACTAGCTTCCACTCCTCTCTATGCCACCATATTCCTGAATTGATTTTTGAATTGATTTAGCATATTTGTTTGAAGATCTTTAATTACTTATTTCAATTCCTGTATCTGAATTGAAGTATAAGTTTGTTCCTTTGACTGGGCCATATCCTCATTTTTTCTGGTGTGACTCATATTTTTTTTTTTGCCTAGGTATCTGGTTTCCTTGATTACCTCAATCAGATTTCCCCAGACCAGACAGGCCCAGGTCTCAGGAAGAGGGTATAATCAGTATCAGGTTTCCCTGAGGATGAGACTCAGAAAGTTGTCAGAGTTTCCTGTGAGGCCTCTAGGCTTCTAGTGAAATGTGTTCCACTTCAGCTTTCCTATCCTGCCCAGCAGGTGGCACTTGTCAGCCTGCAGCTCCTCGCTGGTGTAAATATGTGTGATGGCTTTAATTGTCAGTAGACCTGTCCCTGCCAGGAGCTGAGACTGTCAGAAGCCAGGCTTAAGCTGTTTCTGTTTTTTACCCCCAGGCTTTAGGGTCTGAGTTCTCCAATGGAGGGCAGCCACTTGGACTGGGCCCACCCACCCCCTTTTTTAGGGAATATAAGCCTTTAGGGATTTATCTCCTACCCTGATTTCTTCCTTTGACTCTCCATCTTAACTCCACCCATGCCTGGGTCATCACTGAAAATTGAAAATGCCTGAGGCTTTCTCTAATGAGCTTCTTAGGCTGAGAGAAAAAAAGGAAAAAAAGAAAGAAATCCCCTTTTCAGAGCCAGTCCCCAGCCCCCCAGTTACCAGTCTAGAATCAGAATTGGTGCTCAGTTCTATGTTCCCCTTTTCTTGGGACACAGCACTTTTCCACTCTTCTGAACTCAGCCGATTCCAAAGGCTTCATTTTTATGTATTTATGTATTTTTTTTCTATCAGCTCTATCTTCTCTCTGCCTGGAGGAACCTCTGGGTTCCTTTCCTATTTGCCCCAGGTTTATCTTTGCTCATGGCTTGTATTCAGTAGTCCCAATTTATTAATTGAAAATGCAGTTGGAGCTTGGTTGAGGTACCTTCTCTTCCTCCTAGTAGACTGCTTTTTCCCACAGGGAAGTCTTCCAACACAGACTGCCATGCCAGTGGGGGGCAGGTGCCAGCTCTGCTGTTTGGGGAAATATATTTACAGTTCTAAGGCTGCAGTCTCAACCATTCTACCTATTCCAGATGGTTGTAAAATGTTTGTCTCATCACAGATGTCCCCCAACAGTTGATTCAAACTATTTACTAGTTGTTCCTGGCTACATGCTAGTTGTTCCAGAGGACTAACTAAATTCCACACTTCCCTATGCTGCCATCTTGCCCCACCTCCTTGAAATTAACTTTTAGTTCAATTGCTTTTACATTTCCATCATGGTTTATGTTGCACATCAATAAGGAATTTATTTCTTCAAAATGTCATGTTGATGACATTGAAAATATGTAATTTTCTTTATTGAGTAAATCTTTTAAAATACTATAAAGCATTCAGAATATTTCTTTGATCATTAGAATTATTACATTGTAGTTAATGACATTATTGATGTGGATTATGTTTTTAAGAAATTCACATGCATAATAGTGGGATAAGACATTACCATTATTCACAGTCAGAAGTTCATTAGAAAGTAAAATAACATATTCAGACACCATTACAATCTCTTCTTTAAAAACAGTGATATTTGTATTCAATTGCAACCTACTTAAGAATGCATCTAATATGCATTTTTTCGACTCTATTCATGAAAAATTAACAATGAAAGTATCCAAATATTTATCATCTCCTTCTATAAAAATTACATAAAAGAAAAAGATCACCACTTGTTTAAATAATTGTGTCAAAAACTTTCTGGATTCTGTTAGATATACCACCCAGAAATCAAGCAAGAAGAGAAAAATAAAACCACCGGAGCATTTGCCTTCATAAGAGATAAATGTTAACTTTGAAAAGTGGACTACAAAATTAAAATTTATGTGAAATGTGATATAAATTATTATTTCACACCACATGGATTATGTCACAAAAAATTCCATTCCCATTTTATATCTTGGATTAAATAAATCATATGTAAGCATTTACTTATGCAAAAATATTTTTAGTGGATATGCTAGGTATATGACTGTGGGTAATTTACTTGGCCTTCCTGTGAAAACAGTCTATTCCTCACCTGTAAGATAAGGATAACAGGGTTGATATGAGGATTGAATGTAACAGGGTTGATATGAGGATTGAATGAAATAATCTAATTACTACCTGGTCCTAAAATAGTTACAGCTAATGTCTCTGTTAAGTATATTCATATCATGTACAAATGTATGCAAACAGCCAAGACTTCAATTGAGGCATGTGCAGTTACTCTGTGGTTATTCAAATATAACTTCAAAAAATACAGCAGCCATTTGTACATATATACTAAAATAAATATGCAGAAATAGAGTGTATCAGACTATGTTACAATTTGCTGTACTTGACTGAATTGTTCAGGCAGTGTTTACCACTTTAAAATTTCATTGATAAATAAAATATTAAAAGGAAGGTTATCTTCATTTAACTATAAGTAGACTAACATGGATCAGGGTATGCTCATCTGATTACATATTTAAGATCAACAGGATTCAGTTAAAATGCTGCTTCCCCAGGTGTAAGTGGACTTTAAAATTCTATGAATCTCTTTTAGTGAACCAGATTTTCTGCAAGGAAAAGCTGTTCTCTGATTGTCAAGAGCAGAGTCTTGAAAGTTCTACTAACACTTGGGTCCTCAAGGAACTGCAATTGACCCAAAGCAATAACTCACTCAATCTTACTTTAAACAAATTAAATAGAAATTAACTTCAGCTTGGAATGAATTTATATCTAATAATAAATTCCAAGAATAAAACAGTAAGCAGTAAATTATTTCACTAAATTAGTGAAATTTTTATTTTAACCTTCATTTGTATCATTATCTACATATGGATTTGAGGGTAAAGATGTAGATTAATAAAATTAGACATATATGATATTAAGCTAAACAGAACTAGATTTTGGAAATAAGATTACAAAATCTAAAGTAACAGTTCAGGTTTTCCTTCCTGTAAGCTTTCAGAAGAACCTCTTGGCCATGGCTGTCTGGTTCTCCATCCCCAAGGGAAGTGGTACAAATAAATTCGGAAAGGAAGAAAGAGATACAGCGTTTGGCATTTGATAGTCCTGAAGTCTACTATTCTTATTACTGAATATCTGGCATCACATGACACGTGAGATTTTATTTTAAATGAAATACATAGATATAAATTAGAAAAAAACATGGATATAAACCTATATATTTGATTTCAGCTATGTAAAAATATACATACATTTAATTATAGTTATATATGGATGTTAACATCACCTGGGAGTTTTACATTGTTTTCTTCTTTCTTTTTCAAATTTTATATGAAGATAAAATATTTTATTTATGAGCAGTGGAGATAATAAACGGTATTTTAAAACATTGGAATCATCTTTCCCTCAAAGACTGAAAGGAATCTCAAAAAATCTACTGCTCTACCTAAATCTGTGAATCTATCTTTCAAAATACTTATATTAATAATATATTATAATATAGTCTAATAAGAAAAACACACTAGCCACTAGCATTTCAAGACTATATTGATAAGTCTTTCAACTTCCAGCTTGTTATGGACCGTAGAGGGAACAGTTCTGTTCCCAGCAGTTGTACTTACCTGAAGACAGTGCTTCAAGGTAACACAAGGGCAGCTTTTAATACAGGAACAAATGTGTTTGTTGGTTAAACAAGGTCCAGATTCTGCAATCACAGCCCAGAAAAGAGCTTCATAACATAGCTTTCCACCTATTACATAGTATAGTTTTCCAGGATATTTCCACAAAGAAAGTCCTTATCAGAATAAAAATGAGTGACATATGGTTGATTCTACCAAGTGTTGAAGCTGTGTTTCTATGGCAACAACAATGGCCTAAATGTTAGAATTTCAAACACTTCGTGACTACCATTTCTTATATTAAACAACAAATTATTTTAAGGAAATGTGGCCTCATACTAATGACTTTAAAAGAAAAATGGTTTTCAATAATTTCTTTTTTTAACTAAAATAGGTAGAAAAAATGTCTTCTGACATCTCTTTTCTTTATCTTCTTCCCCACTTCAGACATATTTCTCATTCTGGTTCTGCTCAAGAAAAATTTGAAACAATATATTTGTTATATGTGATAAAGGCTAATCAATACCCATAAGTCAAAATGGCACAGCATAATAATGCTTTATATTGCAAGGTGTCTTTACCTTTAAAGTATTATAACATCACACACATTTAGGCCTACCAATAATCTTTCCAAGTATGTAGACAGTTATTACACCCACTTGACAGATGGATAATTAAGTTATGGGAGGTCTCATGTATTTTAAAAGCAGAACTGGTTCTAGAACACATGCTTTCTGATTTTGAACCCTGTGCCATCTACCACAAAGGCTACTTGATATTGTATTCATTACTATTTTCTAAGAAGGCTGACAAATATTGTATCCTATTTCATGTTTCATACACTGTTCATAATAGACTCTGAATACAAAATCATATTTATCTAAGCTTCAAAGAAATATGGAACTATGGTTAGTTTTGATTAGGGCTAGATATGGTAGGCACTATATCAGTTGCTGCCTTTTGCTACTATACTGTACCTACAAAACAATCAAACTAGAGGTGTTGTAAATATTACATTAATATTTTCCTTTACATGGATGTATTATACATAATCTAGTAGAATACTTATGAGAAAAGCTTGCATATTCAGCAGCAAATGTTCTGCATTATTTAATACATCTGTGGTTAGCCCTATTAGAGGATTGTAAATATGTGATATAGGTGCAAACATATTCTTTGTTATAAAAATAGGAGCAGGAAAACTCAACACAAGCCAACTTTCATTGATTGAAACACTCTGCCAATAGGAATTCAGTTAAAATCATTTTTATTTTTTAATGTCAACACTTGTGCATCCTTCTAAAATGCATGAGTCTTCTGGTTTTTATTCAAGATCAAATCTGTCATTTATATCAATGGATCAATTCTGAGGAATATCAAAGAGGTAACCAATGTATATTTATAGGCTCTTAAAAGCAGAAAGGAACGTTAAGGATAGTGGAGTCTACTTTTTTTAATGTGTTACTTAGTCTAGCACATTTATTGTTATTTTCTGTTCTGTACATGACAGTTCAAAATTAGGCAATTTGGGCATTTATGTTATTCCTTTTTTCCCCATGGTGTCTGTTTTAGTACACTAAAATAATGACTCATCAAATAATATATAATGACCTGAAATAGTTCCTGTAGATTCCCAAGATTCCACATGTAGAAATAACTTAAGCTCTGACATCTTGATCATTTCATTAAATAAAAACCCAAATGGGATTAAGACAGTTGCCAAAAAACATGAAGATTATCTCAATGTTGAGAGATTTAAAAATGTCTCAAGGGGTATTTTTGGTAACCATATCTAATATCAAAATCATTTGCCCACAACCATGTTTGTTTGTGGGTGCCTAAAACGAATAGAAAAAAAAAAGTATAAATGAAATTGACTCTTCTACAAAAATCACTAAGCAAAGGACTCCTTCTCCAACATTCAAAATTCTCCTTAACCTTGTGATATAATCAGCTTCAATTACCCAAAACCACTGTTGCAGGCTTAAAAGGGAAATGTGTTCCACTTCAGCTTTTGAGATAAGAAAAAATAAACATTTTTTGAACAAGAGAATAAAGAGACATTTTGGGTCACAAAATCTTTCCATTTTTATGCATATTGAAACATCTATTGGTAAGAACTCATTTGAAAAGGAAGAATTCATTGTGGTCTGCAGGACTAGCAATTTTGAATTGTAGTATATTATTTTTCTTCCCAAAGTATTTATTAATTGCTGAAAGAATTACTCATGAGCACTTTTAAATAGTAATGTGGAAAATCACTTAATCAAAAACATGGGGTTAAGTAATTTGCTATTACTGCCTTCAGACACTTCATTTTTTTCAGCATTTTTACTTTTTATATCAGAATGAATATGCTTCACACAAATTATTTTTTAATCCTTAGAAAATCATCAAAAGACAGCTCTGAAATTATCTACTGTTGAGCTAAAGCACATTTTTTTTCAGATAGCAGGTGGTCTGAGTGGGTGGGTATGAAATTCAAGGGAAAGATGAGGGAGATTTGATTACTTGATATACTCCTCCAGTTCAGAGTTTGAATGCTTTAATTTAATTCAATCCTGAGCAATTGTGTTTGATTTCCTATCTGCAGGAAAATAAGCATGGAAGCATAAAAGTGACATGCTCAAGGAACATAATATAATTTTTGTTGGATGTGTATGCAGTTGCATGTCTGTTGTGTTGGCAGGGATACTTATAAAGGAGGAAATGAGAAGCAGACTGTGAGAATTTTGTGAAGTACTAAAGAGATTGAACTTTATTTTGTGGCCAATGTAGATTTTTTGAGCTGATGGATAGCATGATTACCACAAATAAGAAGTAAACTGTGGTGGCAGTGTTGAGAGTCTAGAGGAAAAGAGACCTATGTGGAGACTGGTGGAATAGTCCAGATAAAAGTTGAGGACCCAGATAGAAAGGAGGGGACAGATACAGAGAAGTTTTTTATGAAAATCTAAAAATTATTTATTGATTAAATAAAATGTTTTAATATAACATTAAAAACAGTATATAAGTGCATGCTTATTGTAACAATTCAAATAAAGAAATTTCTAGAACAAAAACCCCTTTTATCAACTCCTGTAGCACCATCCTATTTTCTTCCCAGCAGCTGACAGTGTTAGACATTTGGTGTATATCCTTCCAGTTTTTTTCTAGACATTTATATAGTTTTTGATTTTTTAAACACAAATGGATCATTCTGTCCATGTTATCTTGCTTTGAAATCTTTATCTCCATTTCTTGTGAATTTTGCTCCAGAGACCATCCCAGAGCCAGGCTGAGGGTTCCTGAGGAAAGCACCCCTAGATCTGAGGGTTGACTCTCTTTTTTTGGCTTTTTAAATGCATTTTTAACTGTGAACATTAACATACATACATAAAAGTGATAACCTTCAAAGTACAGTTTAACAAGTATTTAGAGAGCAAATTTCAAAGAATGTCATGGGTCACAGTTTCACAACTTCAGCTATTATCATTATTGTAAAATATACATACAGAGAGGTGTTAATTTCTGATGCACAGCTCAACAAGCAGTTATATAGGTAATTTCAAAAACTGCTATGGGTTTCAGCTCCACAGCTCCAGCTCTTTCCCCACTATGCAATGTAGGGTATATACAGAAAGGTAAAGACTTTCAAAGCACAACTCAATGAGTAGTTATAAAGCAAATTTCAAAGGTTACAGTTCTACCATGTCATTTACCTCCATCCAGCTATTCCAATACCCCAGCATCTAAAATATATATTTATATAAAAGTTCAGTATTCATAAACAATTGTTAAATCTTGCCTTGTTTGTTGCTACCCTTTCCTCTCACTTAACCTCTTTCTCCATCTCCAGGGGTGTCTAGGCAGTGAGCACTCAAATGTTAATATTGAAAGGGGGGTCAACAGTATGGGGAAGGGGGCTGCATCTGATTCTTGATCTTAAAGAGGCTTTTGCTTGTGGGTTTTATGACTTCTCTGGCATAGGAACACTCTGGTGGATTTAAGTTTCTGAGAGATAAAACTTAGTGAATGAATCTTTTAAATAATCTCAGGTAGGGACCTAGGTATTTGGGGACTACTTTTGGTAGGGTCATTGCATGCTGTGGCCATTTGGGATGTCTAGCTGGAGCTCACGTAAGAGAAACCTCCAGGATATCCTCTTGACTCTATTTGGGATCTCTCAGCCATTGTGACCTCAGCTTGTTACCTTTCTTTTTTCCCCCTTTTTATCAAGTAGGCATTTTCAATCCCTCACTGCCAGGGCCAGGCTCATTCCTGGGAGTTATGTCCCACATCACCAGGGAGAGTCATTCCCCTGGGAATCATGTCCCTTGGGGGGGGGGGGTTAATGAATTTATTTGCTGAGTTGGGCTTAGAGAGAGAAAGGCCACATCTGAGCAACAAAAGAGGTTCCCTGGAGTTGCCCCTTAGGTATAATTATAGGAGGGCTCGGCCTCCCATTTACAACCCTAAATTTCACAAAAGCAAGCCTCAAGTTGAGGGCTTGATGTATTAAATAGTGGGTTCCTAACTTTACTTAATATGTATTCTATTCCAAGATAAATAGTTTCCTACATTATCTTCACTTAGTTGTACAATCATCATCTCTCTCAAATTTAAAAAGTTATCATAGCATGATACATCCTGTAGCTCTTATCAGCTGGTAATTATTTCATCCCTAGTATTAGTGTAGTGTTGGTAAGTTATTCCTATTAAATATAGTCTTTATATGTAATGGGGAGTTTTTCCACACCACTATGATTTTTACCCTCTGAACCAGTGTCATACCTTATAAGTATATCATGCTAACACTTATTTAGGTTTGTGCTGCTATTCTGTGGGTTCAGTGCCTTTAAACAATCATTTACAAACACATTCACCTTCAATGCATCATGGATACTTATAATCCCATTAACAAACCGTAGTCACACCTGACCATTCCCATACCATTAAGTTCACCCTCATATCATATCTGTACATATTAGATTATCAGTCCCCATTCACTAGCTTCTGACCATCTCTAGGACCTCTACATTCTACATTATAAGATGTTTATTTTACATTTTTCAGAGTTCACAATAGTGGTAGCATACAATATCTCTCTTTTTGTGTATGGTTTATTTCACTCAGCATTATGTTTTCCAGGTTTATCCACATTGTCATATGTTTCACGACCTCTTTCCTTTCTACTGCTGCATAGTATTCCACCATGTGTATATACCAGGTTTTGTTTTTCAACTCTTCTGTTGAAGGATATTTGGATTGTTTCCATCTCTTTGCAACTGTGAACAATTCCACTATGAGCATCAGTGGATAAATATCTGTTCATGTCACTGTGGATCTTCTGGGTATCTACTGAGAAGTGAAATTGCTGGATCATAGGGTAACTCAATATCTAGTTTTCTGAGGAACCACTAAACTGCCTTCCACAGTAGCTGTACCATGATAGTCTCACTAGCAATAAATAAAAGTTCAAATTTCTCCACATCCTCTCCAGCATTTCTAGTTTCCTGTTTGTTTAATGGCAACCATTCTTATTGGTGTGAAAGGAGATCTCATTGTGGTCTTGATTTGCATCTCCCTAATAGCCAGTGAAGATTAACATATTTTCATGTGTTTTTTAGCCATTTTAATTCCTCTTCAGAGAAATGTCTTTTCATATCTTTTGCCCATTTTATAATAGGGCTATTTGTACTATTGTCATTGAGTTGTAGGATTTCTTTACATATGTAAGATATCATTCCCTTATCAGATGCATGGTTTCCAAATATTTTCTCACAGTTCATGGCTGCATCTTCACCTTTTTGACAAATTCCTTTGAGGTACAAAACTTTTGATTTTGAGGAGTTACCATTTATCTATTTTTCCTTTTGTTTCTTGTGCTTTGGATATAATGTCTAAGAAGTGACCTCCTAATAGTAGGTCTTGAGGATGTTTCCCTACATTATCTTCTAGGAGTTTTATGGTACTTCTATTAATTGAGGTCTTTAATCCCCTTTGAGTTAATTTTTCTGTGAGGTGTGTGGTAGGGGTCCTCTTTCATTCTTTAGGATATGGATGTCCAGTTCTCAAAGCCCCATTTATTAATGAAACTGTTCTTCCCTGTTCAGTGGATTTGAGGACCTTATCAAAAATCAGTCAACTGTAGATCTAGGATTCTGTTATTGAATGCTCAATTAGATTCCATTGATCAATATGTCTATCTTGTGCCAATACCATGCTGTTTGACTACTGTGGATTTAGAGTAGTCTTTAAAGTCAGAAAATGTAAGTCTACCTTCTTCGTTTTTCCATTTTAGAAGGTTTATGGCAATGCAAGTCCCCTTTCCCATCCAAAAAATTTGATTACTAGTTTTTCCAAATCTGTGAAGTAGGTTTTCAGAATTTTGATTGGAATTGCATTGAATCTGTAGATCAGTTTGGGTAGAATTGACATCTCAACAACATCGCCTTCCTACCCATGAACATGGAATATCTTTCCATCTCTTCAGATCCCCTTTTATTTCTTTTAGTAAAGTTATGTAATTTTCTGTGTAGAGGTCTTTTACATCTTTGGTTAAGTTTATACCTAGGCGGTTTTCTTTTTTTTTAGTTGCTATTGAGAAGGCAATCTTTTGCTTGAGTGTCTGTTCAGTTAGGTCATTTCTAGTGTATAGGAAAATTACTGCCTTATGTGCTTTATTCTTGTATCCCACCAACTTGCTGAATTTGCTTATTAGCTCAAGTAGCTGTGTCATCAATTTCTCAGGGTTTTCCAAATATAAGATCACATCATCTGCAAATAATGAGTTTTATTTCTTCCTTTCCAATTTGGATGCATTTTATTTCTTTGTCTTGCAGGATTGCTCTGGCTAGAACTTCTAGCACAATGTTGAGTAATAGTGGTGACAGAGGGCATCCTTGTCATTCCTGATCTTAGCAGGAAGGCTTTCAGCCTCTCACCTTTGAGTACCATGCTGGCTGTGGGTTTTTCATATATGCCCTTTATCATATTGAGGAAGTTTCCTTCAATTCCTACTTTTTGACTTGTTTTTTTTTTTAAACAAAAATGGATGCTGAACTTTGCAGAATGCTTTTTCAGCATCTAATGAGATGATTATTTGATTTTTCCTATTTGTTTTTTTTTTTTTTTTGATGTGTTGTATTACATTGATTTTCTTATGTTGAACCACCCTTGCATGCCTAGGATAAACTCCCTTGGTCATGGTGCATGACTTCTATAATGTGTCTTTGGATTAGATTTGCATGTATTTTGTTAAGAATTTTTGATTCTGTATTCATTAGGGAGATTGGCCTGTAGTTTTCCTTTCTTGTAGCATCTTTGCCTGGTTTTGGAATTAGAATGATGTTGGCTTCATTAAAGGACTTAGGTAGTGTTCCATTTTCTTCAATTTTTTGAAATATTTTGAGCAGGAATGGTGTCAGTTCTTTTTAGAAAGTTTGATAGAACTCACCTGTGAATCCATCTGGCCCTGGGCTTTTATTTGTAGGAAGGTTCTTGATGACTGATTGGATCTCTTTGCTTGTGATTGGTTTGTTGAGGTCTTCAGTTTCTTCTCTGGTCAGTCTAGGTAATTCATGTATTTCCAGGAAATTATCCATTTCCTCTAAATTTTCTAGTTTGTTGGTATACAGTAGTTCATAGTATGCTCTTATGATTTTTATAAGTTTCTTCAGGATCCATAGTAATGCCCCCCTCATTTATTATATTGTTTATTTGGATCGTCTCTCTTTTTTACTTTGTCAGTCTAGCTAAAGGTTTGTCAATCTTGTTGATCTTCTCAAAGAACCAACTTTTGGTTTTATTTACTCTTTTATTTTTTTTCTCTGTACCATTTATTTCTGCTTTAATCCTTGCTATTTCTTTTCTTCTTTCTTTAGAATTTTTAAATCATTTTCTAGCTTCTTCGGTTGTTCCATTACTTTGATTTTCACTCTTTCTTCTTTTTAATTTATATGTTTAGAAGTAAAAATGTCCCCCTCAATACTGCCTTCACTGCATCCCATGGGTTTTAATATGTTGTGTTCTCCTTTTCATTCATCTCTAGATATTTGGCAATTTCTCTTGCAATTTCTTCTTTGACCCAATGATTGTTTAGGAGTGTGTTGTTTAACCTCCATATATTCGTGAATGTTTTTTTCTTTGATGGTTATTAACTTCAAGTAACTTTCCATTGTGGTCAAGGAATGTGCTTTAAAACTTTTTAAACTTATTGAGCCTTGTTTTGTGCCCCAGCATATGATCTATCCTGGAGAAAGTTCCATGAGCACTAGAGAAGAATGTATATCCTTGTAATTTGGGATGCAATGCTCTATATATGTCTGTTAAGTCTAATTCATTTATCTCATGGTTTACATTCTCAATTTCCTTATTGCTCCTCCGTCTGGTTGATCTTTCAGGAGAGAGTGGTATATTGAAGTCTCCCACAATTATTTTGGAAATATCTATTGCTTCTTTCAGTTTTGCCAATGCTTGTTTCATCTATTTTGGAGAACCTTGATTGGGTGCATAGACATTTATGATTGTTATTTCTTCTTGTTCCTTTTATTAATATATAGTGTCCTTCTTTGCCTCTTATGACTTCCTTGCATTTAAAGTCTATTTTACCAAAATTAGTATTGCTACCCCTGCTTTCTTTTGGCTGTAGCTTGAATGGAATATTTTTTCCATCCTTTCACTTATTTCTTTATGTTCCTAGGTCTAAGATGAGTCTCTTGTAAACAGGATATTGACAGTTCATAATTTTAAGTCCATTCTGCCAATCTGTATCTTTTAATTGGGGTGTTTAACCCATTTACATTCAATGTTATTACTGTGAATGCAGTTCTTGAATCAGCCATGTTATCTTTTGTTTTTTATTTGTCAGATATATTTTTCCCTCTCTCTCTATTTCTTTTAATTACTCTTTCTAAAAGTCTTCAGTTCTGTGCCCTTTTCCAGACCTCTCTCTTCTGTCTTTTTTTCTCAGCCAGTAGAGCTCCCTTTAGTATTTCTTGCAGGGCATGTCACTTGTTAGCAAATTCTCTCAGCATTTATCTGTCTGTGAAAATTTTAAGCTCTCCCTCAATTTTTTTAATTCAGTTATATTGATATATTCACATACCATACAATCATCCATGGTGGTACAATCAACTATTCACAGTACCATCATATACTTGTGCATTCATCACAATTTTTGAACATATTCCTTACACAGAAATAATAAAAAAGGTATAAAAAATAAAAGTGAAAAAGAACACTCAAATCATCCCCCATCGCACCTTATTTTTCATTTAGTTTTTGTCCCCATTTTTCTACTCATCCATCCATACACTGGATAAAGGGAGTGTGATCCATGAGGTTTTCACAATTGCACTGTCAACCCATGTAAGCTACATGGTTAAACAATCATTGCCGTTTTATAGTTTCATGTATTCACTTCTAGCTATTCCAATACATTAAAATCTAAAAAGAGATATTTTTGTAGTGCAAAAGAATGCCCACCAGAGTGACCTTTCAACTCCATTTGAAATCTCTCAGCCACTAAAACTTTATTTTGTTTCATTTCACTCCCCATTTGGTCAAGAAGATGTTTGCATCCCATAATCCCCAGTCCAGGCTCATTCCTGGGAGTCATTCCTGTATTGCCAGGGAGATTTACAACCCTGGGACTCAGGTCCCACATAGAGGGGGAGGGCAATGAGTTCACCTGCCAAGTTGGCTTAGCTAGAGAGAAAGGGCCACATCTGAGCAACAAAGAGTTACTCTGGGGGAGACTCTTAGGCACAATCACAAGTAGGCTTAGCCTCTCCTCTGTAGTAACAAGCTTCATAAGGCAAGCCCCAAGATAGAGGGCTCAGCATACCAAACCATCAGTCCTCAGTGTTAGTGAGAATATCAGCAACAACCCATGTGGGGAAGTCCAATATTTCCACATTTTCCCACAGCTCCTAAGTGAGCCCTGCATATATATTTTTATTCTCTGCCCAAATTACATTGGGTTGTATCACTGTTTCACACTTACCTGTATAAAACTACTAGAACTCACTTCCTATTCCAAGTCCATGTAATTATGGTGTTTGAATAAACTGACCATACAAGTTATATTATTTAGTATACTACAGAAAATATAGATCCTGCACCAAGTAAACATCTCTACTTTTGGTCTCACATGGAAGTTGAAGCTTTAAACTCAGTCAATATTGTCCTTTACCCTTTGGCCTGATTTGCCTTAGTCCTAACTAGATCTGCTTCATTCATATCTCTAATTGAAATCTGGACTCTTTTTCAGCTTTTTCAACAGTTGCTGTATATGCTAATACTGACATTTATATCTGTTGAACTCCAGCTCTGAGTTTCAGGTGGCACACAGATACCTAAAGTTCCAGAGACCAGCCAGGTCATACACAAAGGGATAAGCATCTCAGAATTTGGAGAAAACCATTGCAATTCAGAAATAGATGTGACTGCTTTAAGAGCTCACAATCTAGGGACCATTACATAAGCTTTCCCCTGATAAGCTGTACTCTAAGATTCAATTCTGAGTTTAAACATTATAGTTAGCTTGTATTAGTGAGGCATTGTAATGTTTAGTTTTTCTTTTCTGGCATACTTTACTCAAAATTCTGTCTTCAGGAATCATTCACCTTGTTGCATGTCTCACGCCTTCACTCCTTCTGGAGGTTGCTCAATTTTCCATTGTATGCATACACCAGAGTTCATCATTCAGTTCAACAGTTGATGTACTCCCCGGCCAACTACACCCATTGCAAATCATGAATACTCCCTCCATAAACAGCAGTGTGCAATTGTCCATTCATGTCTCTGCTCCCAGATCCCCATATATATACCCCATAATGGTGTTTCAGGGCCTCATCCCACGTGGTCATGGTATGTAGTTCTTTTAATGTGCTGCTGGATTTGATTTGTGAGTGTTTTGTTGAGGATATTTTTCATCTATATTTATTAAAGGGATTGGTCTATAATTTTCTTTTATTGTAGTGTCTTTGTCTGACTTTGGTATTAGGGTGATTTTGGCTTCATAGAATGAGTTAGGTAGCTTTCCCACCTCTTCAGTATGTTTGAAGAGTTTGAGCTGGATTGTTACTAATTCTTTCTTGAATGCTTGGTAGAAGTTACATGTGAAGTCATCTTGTCCTGTGCTTTTCTTTTTTTGGGAGCTTTTTGATGACTGACTCAATCTCTTTACTTGTGATTGGTTTGTTGAGGTCATCTATTTCTTCTAGAGTCGGTGTTGGTTGTTCATGCTTTTCTAGGAAGTTATCCATTTCATCTATGTTGTCTAGTTTATTAACATATATTTGCTCATAGTCTCTTCTCATTATTGCCTTTATTTCTGCAGGGTCAGTAGTTATGGCCCCTTTCCCATTTCTGATTGTATTTATTTACATCTGAACTCTTTTTTTTTTTTGTTAGCCTAGCTAAGGGTCCATCAATTATATTAATTTTCTCAAAGAACCAACTTCTGGTTTTGTTGATTCTCTCTATTGTTTTCCTGTTATCAATTTCATTTATTTCTGCTCTAATCTTTATTTCTTTCCTTCTATTTGCTTTGGGATTAGTTTATGATTCTTTCTCTAGTTTCTCCAGGTGAGCAGGTAATTGCTCATTTTTTTCTCTTTCTTCTCTTTTAATATAGGCATTTAGGACAATAAACTTCCCTCTCAGCACCACCTTTGCTGCATCCCATTTTGATATGTTGTGTTTTCATTGTCATTTGCCTCAAGGTATTTAATAATTTCTCCTGTAATTTTTTCCTTCACCCACTGCTTCTCTGAGAGTGTGTTGTTTAGTTTCCATATATTTGTGAATTTTAAGACCTCCTAACTGTTATTTATTTCCAACTTCATTCCATTATGATCCAAGAAGGTGTTTTGTATAATATCAATATTTTTAAATTTGTTGAGACTTACTTTGTGACTCAACATGTGGTCTATTCTAGAGAATGTTTAATGAGCACATGAGAAAATATGTATCATGCTGTTGTGTGGTGTAGTTTTCTATAAATATCTGTCAAGTCTAGTTCATTTGTCATGCAACTGAATATCTCCATTTCCTTATTGATCCTCTGTCTAGATGTTCTATCCATTGATGAGAGCAGTGTTGAAGTCTCCAGCTATTATTACAGAGGTATCTACTTCTCCTTTCAGTGTTCTCAGTGTTTACCTCATGTATTTTGGGGCACTCTGGCTTGGTGCATTAATATTTATCACTGTTACATTTTCTTGATGAATTAACCCTTTTACTAATATAGAGTGTCCTTCTTTCTCTCTTTTAATTGCTTTACTTTTGAAGTCTAATTTGTCTGATATTAATATAGCTATTCCTGCTTTTTTTCTGGTTGTTGTTTGCATGAAATATCTTTTTCTAACCTTTCACTTTCAGCCTAGTTTTGTCATTGTGTCTAAAGTGAGTTTCTAGTAGACAGCATATAGATGGGTCCTGTTTTCTAATCCTTTCTGCCAATCTATGCATTTTTATTGGGGAGTTTAATCCATTAACAGTTAGTGTTATTACCCTAAGGGCAGTGTTTTCTACCATTTTGTATTTTGGATTTTATATGTCATATCTTACTTTTTCTCCCTCCTTTTACCCTCCTGATAGTCTTCATTTCTACACTTGTCTCCAAACCTGTCTCTCCTGTGTTTTCCTATCAGTCTGTAGCACTCCCTTTAGTGTTTCTTTAGCACTGGTCTCTTATTCACAAACTCTCTCAGGGTCTCTTTGTATGAAAATATTTTAATCTCTCCCTAATTTTTGAAGGACAGTTTTGCTGGATTTGGAATTCATTGTTGGCAGTTTTACTCTTTCAGTATCTTAAATATATACCACTGCCTTTTCACCTCCAAGGTTTCTGCAGAGAAACCCACACATGGTCTTAATGAGCTTGGCTTGTATGTGATGTATCACTTTTCTCTTGCTGCTTTCAGAATTCACTCTGTGTCTTTGACATTGGACAATCTGATCAGTAAGTGTCTTGGAGTAGGTCTATTGGGATCTATTCTGTTTGGGTTATGCTGTACTTCTTGAATCTGTAATTTTCTTTCTTTCATAAGAGTTGGGAAGTTTGCAGTGAATATTTCTTCTATTATACTTTCTGCCCCTTTTCCCTTTTCTTCTTCTGGTATATTTGTGCACTTCATTTTGTTATTCAGCTCCCTAAGACCCTGCTATTATTTTTCCATTATTTTCCCTATCTGTTGTTTGGTGTGTATGAATTCAAATGCCTTTTCTTCCAGTTCACTGATCCATTCTTCTGCCTGTTCAAATCTACTGCTGTATCCCTCCGTTGTGTTTTTCATCTCTTCTAATGTGCCTTTCATTCCCCTAAGTTCTGACATTTGTTTTTCAAGCTTATGAATTCTTCTTTATTGTCATCCAATGTCTTCTTTATTTCCTTCATCTTTATTGCCATATCTTCCCTCCATTCATTGAATTGGTTTTTTAGTTGACTTGGGAGATTTGTTTGAGCATCTTTAATTAGTTGTCTCAAATCCTGTATCTCAGTTGTACTATTAATTTGATCCTTTGGCTTGTCCATATTTTTGTGTTTCCTAGTATGGCTCATTATCTTAAGCTGTCTTGGCATCTGCTTTTCTTGATTAATTTATTCTGGAGCTTATTTTCACTCTTTTACCTAGGGTTTTCTTGTTGGTTGCCTTCGTATAGTATCCTTTAATTTTCAGTTCAACTTATACTAGACCTCTGACTTAGTTTCTATTTAGTTGATCAGAATTTTTCACCTCTTATTTTTCTGTTTCTTACCCTGCCTGTATGTAAAATTTCTGTGGGAGGGTCTCCTCAGATATGGCTTACCCCAATCAGGTTTTCCTAATTCAGGAAGCCCAGGTCTCAGGAAGATCATGTGATATTTCCCTGAGAATGAGACCCTCTTATGAGGCCTCTAAACTCTGTGCTTTTCCTATCTTGTCCAGCAGGTGTCAGTCTGCTGCTCCCCACCACTGTAAAGAGGTGCATTCCCTTCAGTTCTCTGCAGGCACTGTCTCTATCAGGGTTGTGGCTGACTGAAGCTGGTTTCTGTTTTCCATCACCTGGGGTCTGAGTTCTTTTAAGAAGGGCCACCACTTGAATTGAACCATGACCTCCTTTTTTTGGGAACTTATGCCCTTTAGGGAATTGCCTCCCCAACTGGGCTCATTGCTTTGTCTGTCAGACCTACCTCAGCTCTCCATTGTCTGTGTCCAGAGGCCAGTTGCAAATATCTGAGGCTTTAGGTTTCACTGTGATACCAGCTGTTACACCCATTCCAGATTAATGTATGATGTGTTACTGGTCATTGAAGACCCTGAAAATGCTGTTTCATACCAGCTGCCCTAGAGGAGTAACTAAATTCCACACCTCACCACTCTGCCATCTTGCCACACTCACCCTCAATGTTGGAGAATGTTGAAGTATTCTTGGCTGACAATTTTTCTTTCTCAGAATTTTAAATATGCCATACCACTGCCTTCTCACCTCCATGGTGCTCAATGAGTAGTCAGTACTTAGTCTTAAGTTGTTTCCCTTGTATGTGGTGAATCAATTCTTCCTTGGTGCTTTATGAACTTTCTCCTTCTCTTCATCATTTGACAATCTAATCAGAATATGTCTCAGAGTGGGTTTATTTGGATTTATTATATTTGGACAGTATTTGTCCTTTTGTGTTTGGCTTATTTCACTCAATATGATGTCTTTAAGGTTCACACATGTTGTCACATATATCAGGACTTCATTCCTTTTTATGGCTGAATAATATTGCATTGTGTGTACATACCATGTTTTGTTTATCCTTCCATTGGTCAATTGGCATTGCATTGCTTCCACCTTTTGGCATTGTGAATAATGCTACTATGAAAATCAGTGTGCAAATATCTGTTCAAGTCCCTGCTTTCAATTTTTTGTATATATACCTAGAAGTATGATTGCCAGGTCATAATGTAATTTTATACTTAACTTTCTGAGGAACTGCAAAACTATCTTCCACAGTGGCTGCACCATTTTGCATTCCTGCCAGCAATGAATGAGTGTTCCTATTTGTCTGCATACTCTTCACACTTACAACTTTCCATTTTTTAATAGTAGCCATTCCAGTGAGTGTGAAATCCTATCTTGTTGTTTTGGCTTGCATTTCCTCAGTGGTTAATGATGTTGAGCAAATTTTAATATGCTTTCTGGTCATTTTTATATCTTCTTTGGATAAATGTCTATTCAAGCCTTTTGCCCATTTTTAAGTTGTGTTATTTGACTTTTTCTTGTTGAAAGATTTCTTTATATATTCTGGATAATAAACACTTTGATACATGGTTTCCAAATATTTTCTCCCGTTGTGTAGATTGTCAACTTACTTTCATGTTAAAGTCATTTAGGGCACAAAAGTTTTCTCTCTCTTTTTTTATTAATTTTGAAGACTTTCCATTTCAAAACACCTTAAGTCTTGGTGATTCTCAAAACTGGAGTGATCAGAAAGTAACCATTTATTAATAATAAATCACATTAGTATTTATGGTGATTAAACCATCTTGAGTTCTTGTCAAGAGAGGAGAAAAGAATGACAGTTAAAAAAGATAAACATTTCAATTATTTTTTACTTTATAAGGTCAAAATATAAGGCAGCTCTGGTCTATGCACTTGAGATTAGGAAAAAATGAAAATATTATATCCATTATAAATAAATATTATTTACACCCATAGAACTTTTCCCTTTTATGACTTGTCAAATCATCAAAATAATCCTTCATGGCTAAAAGAATAGGTTTCTTAAAGAACTCTTTTTTTTCTGTTTTCTAGAGTTATTATGAGATATAAGTTCATTTGGTATTGCTTTGAAACAATGCTATTTTATAATTTAGAATGTGCACTTTTTAATAGAAAAATCTGACCACACTCCCTTCCTTTTTCCTGTGTTTTGAATTGTTTTTGGACCCTAAAATAAATCAAGGTAAATGGGCTTTCTGAATAGGGTATGACCAGATTGAGTCTTCTTCTGAACATGTACTATATACTTAAGGATTTTTTTTATATATACTTAAGGATTGATGAGACAGTATGCACTTGATAAGATATCTTAAGACTGACTACGTATTTCATCATATACACACATTTTAAAGATTATTACACAACAGACCTAAATTAAATGGAAAAAATAACCCTTCTCAAATCCATTGGACTTTCCCATCTGTGTTCTTACTTCCTGACTCAAACTGGGAAAAATAATAAGCAAAACCATAAAATGCTAGTGTGGATTTGGTAATGAAGGTGGGATCAAGAGGGAGTAAACAAAGCTCTAATGTTGCAATGTTACTGGAAGTTAGCAGGCAGACCATTCTGGAGAATGAGTGGAACTTTAATACTAATTATTGAATAGTAAAGATGATATTTACATTTTCCTCCTGTTCTTGAATATGGTGATCTCAATTTTTTGAGGCTCAAATGAGATAGTGAATGTGAAAGTGCCTTGGAAACTATAAAGTGCCATATAGATTTTAGGAACATTACACACTTGGTTCTAGGTAACAATGTTTCAAAGATGTAGAAATTTTCAACTGTCCTACTCAGATTTAGTTTCTTCACTACCCACATATCACTATGAAAATGTTAGCCTAAAGATGTTTCACTTTTGTTATATAACTAGAAGAGTGAACTTAGCTAATATAGTGTTCTCACTGCCCAAGTAAACTGACAATTAAACGTGTCTATTTTCACCCACAACAAGATGTCCTCTTGAACTTCCACAAGTTTCCTAAAGGAAAAATAAAATAATCAAAAATAAAAAGCATAAATATAAAATGTTGGAAAAACAAACCTGCTAATGACAAATCAGAAACACAAAATAGGGTATTATTTTAGTGAGATGATCATATGAACAGTTATGAATTGAGCCCTTTCTGTAGGCATGGGCTTGATTATTTCTCTCTCCTTCTCATTCCATGCTTAATGTACAAGTGTTCTTTCTTTCCTTAGATGTAATGCTGGCTTATCTCTGGCAATCTCAAGGAACATAATAACATAATTTAAAAGATGAAGGTGACCTCAGAGATCATCTAGTGAGAAAAGCACACCCAACTAGAATGTAAGCTCCTTGAAAGTGAATGTTGTTTCATACCCTTTATTATATTCCTCCCATTGCCTAAACCTAATAGCTTGTACAGACTGTATGCATAATAAAGGTTTATAGAAGAGGAAATTGAACCCTAGAAAGATTAAGAGTTTTCTTCAAGTTCACAAAACCAGAATCTAGATCTTCCCTCCTAAATCAATGCCATTTCCAGCATGCCACATTCAGCTTCCTTAAGGATCTGATGTCATCTCTGAATCAGTAAAATTTAGGTTCTGAGATGTTTTCTTGTTTATTAATGAATGAATCAATCTCAGTTCATAACTTTTGAATCTAATTGTATTGACATATATTGGCAAATTAAAAGACTATGCCTGCTTCACTTGGTTTTACAATTAGAAAAATACGTGGTTACAAATTCCAGTGGTAAATTTGGAACCATGGAGAATATAAACAGAATTTAGTGACCAAATTAGCAAAAGGGTGATTGTTTTTCCCTCTTAATAGGCAGTAGTTAATTACCAGTTCTAAAGCCACTTCTAAACCCAAGGATTTCTTACTTATCTTGCCAAGAATGAAAGCTAAAGAAAAAACATCTCCAGAAGAAAATTATGCAAAAGATTAGTTGGTAGGGATTGAAAAGACTTAATTAAGCAGGTAATATATACAAAAGGCATGTGCTGAGACCCCTGGTTTAAAGCAACCTTTGGTGGTAATGCCATAATAATAAAAAAAGAAAGTATTGTAGCTCTCTGTATTTGATTTGTCCCAAAGTTTTGCAGTTTCAAGCTTTATGCACTCCATGGAAAAATCATGACATTGCCTTCTACAAATCAAATACTACCATGCAGTTCACAGTGCACATATTAGGTGTTTAATTAACTTAGACTTTGGAAAGGAAAGTAACATATTATACATTTTAACATTGGTGACAGCTACATGGAAACCTCATTTTGCCTGATTACCTGCCTTGTACTCAACCCAGAAATGCTTTTTAATATTAAATATTTTCAGCATCTTTCATTCTTGGATCAAAGTTAAATACATTATGCCAACAATTACCATCTTCTATGTTCCATCCCTTGAATGGAAATTGAGGACATTTGGTGATCATTTTCTAGGTGAGATTATTGATAGTATTTATATATCATTACTAAATCCCCCCTGGTCTTTGCGATCCTAAGCACTACAAATTATACTTAAGATCTAATTGAGATCTTACTAGGTTCTATGTGCTTTACATGCGATAATTCACGTTTCCCACAATTCTTTAATGTAACATTTATTTTACACATGAGAAACTGATACTTAGAATAACACATCCTAAATTGCCTAGGAAGAGTCAGAGCAACTTTAACACTGAGTAACACTGCAAGAAACAGAAGTATAAAGGGCCTCAAGTTATGATTTGAAGTTGTGTTTTCTAACATTTAGCTTGAAAGGGAGGAAATTAGTGTTGATGTTCCCCCTATGAACATGCTTTCCCTTGACTGTCTTTTACATCTCAGAATGTTGTGAAAAAACAATCTTGTGCAAAGTCTCAGGTATTTTAGTAATCTAATCCCAAAAGTTAATGATGGTAATCAATGCTCTTAATTCTTTCTATGCTGTAAACCTATGCTGAAGGGAATACTTTTAAAGTTTTGTAACCTGCTAGAATATATCAGAGCTTTCTACTATCAAAACATGTTCCTCTCACTTTGAATAGGAAGTGAGATACGGTAGGTTAGTATAGGCTGGAGTGAAATAGTGACACATCCCAGAGTAATTTTGGCAGATAATAAAAAATATATTTACAGCCTCCCCCTCCCCAGCCCCGAGGATCTGGGGGAAGGTGCGGATGTGTTGGACATCCTCACCTGGACTGGTGTTGATGTTGTCACAAACATTGGGACTGGCGGTTTGATGTGCTGAGCCCTCAAACATGGGACTTGCCCTTATGAAGCTCATTACCACAAAGGAGAGTCTAAACTTGCATGTAATGGTGCCTAAGAGTCTCCCCCTGAGTACCTCTTTGTTGCTCAGATGTGGCCCTCTCTCTCTCTAACTGAGCCATCTCGACAGGTGAACTCGCTGCCCTCCCCCCTATGTGGGACCCAACTCCCAGGGTTGTAAATCTCCCTGGCAATGCAGAATATGACTCCCGGGGATGAATCTGGACCCGGCATCATGGGACTGAGAGTATCTTCTTGACCAAAAGGGGCATGCAAAATGAGACGAAATAGTTTCAGTGGCTGAGAGATTTCAAATGGAGTCGAGAGGTCACTCTGGTGGACATTCTTATACACTATATAGATAACACCTCTTAGGTTTTAATGTATTGGAATAGCTAGAAGTAAATACCTGAAACTACCAAACTCCAACCCAGCAGTCTGGACTCCTGAAGACAATTATATAATAATGTAGATTACAAGGGGTGACAGTGTGATTGTGAAGACCTGGTGGATCACACCCCCTTTATCTAGTGTCTGGATGAGTAGAAAAATGGGGATAAAAACTAAAGGACAAATGGGGTGGGATGGGGGGATGATTTGGGTGTTCTTTTTTCACTTTTTATTTTTTATTCTTGTTCTGGTTCTTTCTGATGTAAGGAAAATGTTCAGAGATAGATTGTGGTGATGAACGCATAACTATGTTATCATACTGTGGACAGTGGATTGTATATCATGGATGATTGTATGGTGTGTGAATGTATTTCAATAAAACTGAATTTGATAAAAAAAAAAAAAAAAAAAAAATGTTCCTCTCTGTCTGTCAGCTTTCTATTACCATGTTTCCATTTTGGTAAATATGAGGCTTCAAATATTCATTTGTACAGGCAACAGTGTCACAAAAGAAGAAAGAAAGAAAATGCCTTCATAAAAATAAGATAAGGGAGACATGGATTTCTACATTTATTCTTAGGAGGATTTTCTCCATCTTTGATACATGAACAATTATAAATTAAGACCTATTTTAAATCAAGTTTTGCCACCTACAAAAATTTCAGTTATTTAGAATGTATAATGCTATTGATATATTAGTGTTTTACACTGAAAGAAAGGATTTAAAGATGAAAAAAATCATTTAAAAGGCTAAATTTTTTTAAATAAATAGAAGAAATAAATAGCTTGAACCATAAAGAATCAAATGTTAAACCTATAAATGGAAGAAAGATAAATGAATACATTTAGAGTGCTATGATTGAGGTTTAACTGGTATAGATATAAATTTGTCATTTTTTCTTTCAACAATAACAATTAGACACATTTTTAAAGTGAATAGCACTATAAGTAGAAACTAAAACTTTTATAAAATTGGAGCACTTAGCATCTATAATTATTGAGGGTAACATATTTATATTTTAATCTCTAGATGATATTTCCATATATAAATGTGCTTTTTATATTGTTTAATATGCAACAGTTTTCAGGATTTCAAAGTTGAGAGAAATGAAGTTGCCTTAGAAGTAAGATTTATGTTTCTTATTCATAAAGGAATATTCCATTAGGTCTCTGTTGCTTATTAAGTTTTTTTAAAATTCAGTTTTATTGAGATATATTAATATATCATACAATTATCCATAGTGCACAATCAGCTGTTCACAGTACAATCATATAGTTGTGCATTCATCACCCCAATCTATTTTTGAACATTTTCCTTACACCAGAAAAAATCAGAATAAGAATAAAAAGTAAAAGTAAAAAAGAACATCCAAACCATCCCCCCATCCACCCTATTTTTCATTTAGTTTTTGTCCCCATTTTTCTACTTATCCATCCAGACAATGGATAAAGGGAGTTCGATCCACAAGGTTTTCACAATCAACTGTTACCCCTTGTAATCTACATTATGCAATCATCTTCAAGAGTCAAGGCTACTGGATTGGACTTTGGTAGTTTCAGGTATTTACTTCTAGCTATTCCAATACATTAAAACCTAAAAAAATATTATCTATATGATGTGTAAGAATGTCCACCAGAGTGACCTCTTGACTCCATTTGAATTCTCTCAGCCACTGAAGCATTATTTCCTTTCATTTTGCATCCCCTTTTTGGTCAAGAAGATGTTCTCAATCCCACAATGCTGGGTCCAGATTCATGCCCAGGAGTCATATCCTGCATTGCCAGGGAGATTTACACCCTGGGAATCAGGTCCCATGTAGGGGGGAGGGCAATGAGATCACCTGCCAAGGTGGTTTAGTTAGAGATAGAGGGCCACATCTGAGCAATAAAGAGGCACTCAGGGGGAGACTCTTACGCACAATTATAAGCAGGTTTAGCCTTTCCTTTGCAGTAACAAGTTTCATAGGGGCAAGCCCCAAGACAGAGGGCTCAGCATGTCAAGCTGTCATTCCCAAATGTTTGAGAGAACATTAGCAACAATCAAGGTGAGGAAGTCCAACACCTCTGCATCCTCTCTCAGCTCCTCAGGTGAGCCCCAAGTATATATTTTAATCTCCATCCAAATTACTTTGGGATATGTTGCTATTTCACTCTAACCTATACAGACCTACCATATCTCATTTCCTGTTCAAGGTTCCATGTAATTGTGGTGTTTGAACAAACTGACTGTAGATGTATTGTTTAGAAAATATAGACCCTACACAAAATAAACATTTCTTCCCTTGGTCTCACATGGAATTTGAAGTTTTAATACTCAGTCAGTTTCAACCTTTACCCTTTGGCCCAACTTGCCCTAGTCTTAACAAGATCTGCTTCATTCATATCTCTAATTGAAGTCTGGGCTCTTTTTCAGCTTTTTTTTTAACAGTTGCTGTATACATTAATATTGACATTCATATCTGCTGAGCTCTAACTCTGAGTTTCAGGTGTCACACAGATACCAAATGTTCCAGAGACCAATCAGGTTATGCAGAAAAGGATCAACATCTCAGAGTTTGGAGATAGCCATTACAATTCAGGAATAGATTTGACTGCTGTAAGAGCTTACAATCTAGGGACCATTACAATAATCATTTCCCAGTTAGGCTGTGCTCTAAGATTCAATTCTGACTTTACACATTGTACTTAGTCCGTATTGGTGAGGCATTACACTGCTTGCCTTTGTTTCTGGCATACTTCACTCAAAATGCTGTCTAAAGGATAAATTCACCTCGTGTGTCTCACAACTTCACTCCTCCTCGTAGTTGCTTAGTATTCCATTGCATGCATACACCACAATTCACCATTCTGTTCCTCACTCAGTGTACCCATAGGCCATGTCTACCCACTGCAAATCATGAATACTGCCTCCATAAACACCAATATGCAAATGTCCATTCATGTCTCTGCTCTCAGATCTTCCGAGTACATACCCCATAATCAGTTTGCAGGATCTTATGGCCCTCACATACTTAGCTTCTTGAGGAACCACCACAGTGATCTCCAGAAAGATTTGCCTCCTCATCAATAGTAAATAGGTACATCCCTCTCTCCATGTCTTCCCCAGCACTTTCACCCCTATTTATACTTTTTCCTACAATTTTATAGAGATATATTCATGTAACATACAATTATCCACAGTGTACAATCAGTTGTTCATGGTATCATCATATAGATGTAAATTTATCACCACAGTCAGCACTTGAACATATTGATTACTATGAAAAAAATTTTTTGTGAATAATAAAAAGATAATAAAAGAAAAATAAAGTGTCATACAATACAATATATTAGTAAGGACAGAAAACAACACCACTACCAATAATTCCATATCCCTCCCTTATATCCCCCTCTCATACACATGTAACTCTGGTGTATTGCCTTTTTTACATTTAATGAAAGCCTATTACAATGTTACTCTTGATCATAGACTCTAGTTTGCTTTGATTATGTTTTTTTCCCAAATACCACCCCTTTTTCAACAGTCTGCGTTGTTGACATTAATTTGTTCTCTCATATGTGAGAACATTTTTATATTTGTACATTTAGTAACACTTATTGGCCACTCTAGTTTTTTCCAAGTTGTACAGTCCCAGTCTTCATCACTGTGCCGGTTTGAATGTATTGTGTTCCCCAAATGCCATTATCTTTGTGGTCTTGTGGGACAGACGTTTTGGTGCTGGTTAGATTTGCTTGGAATGTGCCCCACCCAGCTGTGGGTGGTGACTTTGGTGGGATACTCCCATGGAGGTGTGACCCCACCCATTCAGGGTGGGCCTTGATCAGTGGAGCCATATAAATGTGCTGACTCAAAGAGACTGAAAGAGAGTGCAGCTGGGAGTGATGTTTTGAAGAGGAGCAAGCTTGCTAGAGAGGAACGTCCTGGGAGAAAGCCGTTTTGAGGCTGGAGCTTTGGAGCAGATGCCAGCTGCCTTCCTAGCTAGTAGAGGTTTTCCGGAGGCCATTGGCCATCCTCCGGTGAGGGTACCCGATTGCTGATGTGTTACCTTGGACGCTTTGTGGCCTTAAGACTGTAATTGTGTAGTGAAATAAACCCCCGTTTTATAAAAGCTTATCCATCTCTGGTGTTTTGAATTCTGCAGCATTAGCAGACTAAAACAGACTTTGGTACCAGAGAAGTGGGGTGCTTTTGCTGCTGAGTTTGCAAATACCAAACATGTTGGAACGGCTTTTCAAATGGATAAGGGGGAGTTTCTAGAAGAGTTGTGAGGAGCTTGATAGAAAAGGCCAAAACTGCTTTAAAGAGACTGTTTGTGGAAATATGGACTCTAAAGATACTTCTGATGAGGACTTGAGCAGAAATGATGAATGTGTTGTTGCAAACTGGAAGAAAGGTGATCCTTGTTTTAAAGTGGCACAAAATTTGGCAAAATTGAGTCCTGGTGTCAGATGGAAGGAAGAATCTGGAAGCAACAACCTGGAATACTTAGCTGAGGAGATCTCCAGACTACGTGTGGAGGACATATCCTGGCTTCTCCTTGCAGCTTATAGTAAAATGCGAGCGGAGAGAGATAAACTTAGAACTGAACTCTTGGTTTCAAAGAAACCAGAAGCTGATGGCTTGGAAAATTACGAGCTTCCAGGGGTGTGGAATTCCAGAAGCTACAGCCCAACGTGAGGATGTAACCAAACATGGAACCCAGCCACCATTTCAGTACAAGCCAAGATTGGAGATGGAATTATCCAGAAAGGATTTGTGGAAAGTCCTATTGTCTGATGGCTTTGACCCCTGCATGCTTCATGCAAAGCCAACAGAACTTTTGCGAGATCTTTATAGACAGAGCCATTGCCGGTCTGGACTGGAGGAGACAGACAAGGAAAAAATTAAAGGAAAAATTTCTTCAAAGACAGAGCCATGGAGGTTGAGGTCTGGAGTTAAGAGGTCTCAGGCTGGGAGAGTGGAGCAGCCCACATGCATGGAAAGGGTGAGTTTGCCCTGGAGGTCGAGGGCGGGCTTTCCGCCTCGATGCTCTGGAAGAGTTTTGCCACCTGAGGTCCCAAAGAGGGTGGAGCACATTCCCAGGGAATTGGGGAGAGCCTGGCTGCCACCACACTGTTCTGAAGGGGTTGAGCATGTGCCCCGGAGATGGAAGGGAATCCGGGAGCTGCCCCGAGGTTTGAGGAGGGTGGGGCCGAGACGGTGGTCTCCCCAATGTGTGGGTATGTTGGAGCACTCACCTAAGCATTTGGAGAGGAAAGGGCTGCTGAAAAGGCCCTTGGGAAGGGTTAGGCTCCCGCTCTCTCAAGCCCCAAGCATGCAACATTGTTCTGTAAATGACTCTCAGACTTTGAAATCTAATGGAGTTTGTCCTGCAGGTTTTAGGAACTGTTTTGGTCCTGTTAACCCTGTTTTACTTACTGTTTCTCCTTATGGCAATAGAAATGTTCATCCTATGAATGTCCCTCCTTTGTATATTGGAAGCATATAACTTGTTCTAAGTCCACAGATCCAAGCTAAAGGAAAAGTGTGCCTTGGGACTGACCACGCCTAAATTGATTTTGATGGGATTTTGTGCTTAACTATTGTTACTGAAATGGTTTAAGTTTTTGTGATATTGTGATGAAATGAATGTATTTTGTATTTGGAAAGATAATGTCATTTTGGGGTTCAGGGGGTGGAATGTGCCGGTTTGAATGTATTGTGTTCCCCAAATGCCATTATCTTTGTGGTCTTGTGGGACAGACGTTTTGGTGCTGGTTAGATTTGCTTGGAATGTGCCCCACCCAGCTGTGGGTGGTGACTTTGGTGGGATACTCCCATGGAGGTGTGACCCCACCCATTCAGGGTGGGCCTTGATCAGTGGAGCCATATAAATGTGCTGACTCAAAGAGACTGAAAGAGAGTGCAGCTGGGAGTGATGTTTTGAAGAGGAGCAAGCTTGCTAGAGAGGAACGTCCTGGGAGAAAGCCGTTTTGAGGCTGGAGCTTTGGAGCAGATGCCAGCTGCCTTCCTAGCTAGTAGAGGTTTTCCGGAGGCCATTGGCCATCCTCCGGTGAGGGTACCCGATTGCTGATGTGTTACCTTGGACGCTTTGTGGCCTTAAGACTGTAATTGTGTAGTGAAATAAACCCCCGTTTTATAAAAGCTTATCCATCTCTGGTGTTTTGAATTCTGCAGCATTAGCAGACTAAAACAGACTTTGGTACCAGAGAAGTGGGGTGCTTTTGCTGCTGAGTTTGCAAATACCAAACATGTTGGAACGGCTTTTCAAATGGATAAGGGGGAGTTTCTAGAAGAGTTGTGAGGAGCTTGATAGAAAAGGCCAAAACTGCTTTAAAGAGACTGTTTGTGGAAATATGGACTCTAAAGATACTTCTGATGAGGACTTGAGCAGAAATGATGAATGTGTTGTTGCAAACTGGAAGAAAGGTGATCCTTGTTTTAAAGTGGCACAAAATTTGGCAAAATTGAGTCCTGGTGTCAGATGGAAGGAAGAATCTGGAAGCAACAACCTGGAATACTTAGCTGAGGAGATCTCCAGACTACGTGTGGAGGACATATCCTGGCTTCTCCTTGCAGCTTATAGTAAAATGCGAGCGGAGAGAGATAAACTTAGAACTGAACTCTTGGTTTCAAAGAAACCAGAAGCTGATGGCTTGGAAAATTACGAGCTTCCAGGGGTGTGGAATTCCAGAAGCTACAGCCCAACGTGAGGATGTAACCAAACATGGAACCCAGCCACCATTTCAGTACAAGCCAAGATTGGAGATGGAATTATCCAGAAAGGATTTGTGGAAAGTCCTATTGTCTGATGGCTTTGACCCCTGCATGCTTCATGCAAAGCCAACAGAACTTTTGCGAGATCTTTATAGACAGAGCCATTGCCGGTCTGGACTGGAGGAGACAGACAAGGAAAAAATTAAAGGAAAAATTTCTTCAAAGACAGAGCCATGGAGGTTGAGGTCTGGAGTTAAGAGGTCTCAGGCTGGGAGAGTGGAGCAGCCCACATGCATGGAAAGGGTGAGTTTGCCCTGGAGGTCGAGGGCGGGCTTTCCGCCTCGATGCTCTGGAAGAGTTTTGCCACCTGAGGTCCCAAAGAGGGTGGAGCACATTCCCAGGGAATTGGGGAGAGCCTGGCTGCCACCACACTGTTCTGAAGGGGTTGAGCATGTGCCCCGGAGATGGAAGGGAATCCGGGAGCTGCCCCGAGGTTTGAGGAGGGTGGGGCCGAGACGGTGGTCTCCCCAATGTGTGGGTATGTTGGAGCACTCACCTAAGCATTTGGAGAGGAAAGGGCTGCTGAAAAGGCCCTTGGGAAGGGTTAGGCTCCCGCTCTCTCAAGCCCCAAGCATGCAACATTGTTCTGTAAATGACTCTCAGACTTTGAAATCTAATGGAGTTTGTCCTGCAGGTTTTAGGAACTGTTTTGGTCCTGTTAACCCTGTTTTACTTACTGTTTCTCCTTATGGCAATAGAAATGTTCATCCTATGAATGTCCCTCCTTTGTATATTGGAAGCATATAACTTGTTCTAAGTCCACAGATCCAAGCTAAAGGAAAAGTGTGCCTTGGGACTGACCACGCCTAAATTGATTTTGATGGGATTTTGTGCTTAACTATTGTTACTGAAATGGTTTAAGTTTTTGTGATATTGTGATGAAATGAATGTATTTTGTATTTGGAAAGATAATGTCATTTTGGGGTTCAGGGGGTGGAATGTGCCGGTTTGAATGTATTGTGTTCCCCAAATGCCATTATCTTTGTGGTCTTGTGGGACAGACGTTTTGGTGCTGGTTAGATTTGCTTGGAATGTGCCCCACCCAGCTGTGGGTGGTGACTTTGGTGGGATACTCCCATGGAGGTGTGACCCCACCCATTCAGGGTGGGCCTTGATCAGTGGAGCCATATAAATGTGCTGACTCAAAGAGACTGAAAGAGAGTGCAGCTGGGAGTGATGTTTTGAAGAGGAGCAAGCTTGCTAGAGAGGAACGTCCTGGGAGAAAGCCGTTTTGAGGCTGGAGCTTTGGAGCAGATGCCAGCTGCCTTCCTAGCTAGTAGAGGTTTTCCGGAGGCCATTGGCCATCCTCCGGTGAGGGTACCCGATTGCTGATGTGTTACCTTGGACGCTTTGTGGCCTTAAGACTGTAATTGTGTAGTGAAATAAACCCCCGTTTTATAAAAGCTTATCCATCTCTGGTGTTTTGAATTCTGCAGCATTAGCAGACTAAAACAGACTTTGGTACCAGAGAAGTGGGGTGCTTTTGCTGCTGAGTTTGCAAATACCAAACATGTTGGAACGGCTTTTCAAATGGATAAGGGGGAGTTTCTAGAAGAGTTGTGAGGAGCTTGATAGAAAAGGCCAAAACTGCTTTAAAGAGACTGTTTGTGGAAATATGGACTCTAAAGATACTTCTGATGAGGACTTGAGCAGAAATGATGAATGTGTTGTTGAAAACTGGAAGAAAGGTGATCCTTGTTTTAAAGTGGCACAAAATTTGGCAAAATTGAGTCCTGGTGTCAGATGGAAGGAAGAATCTGGAAGCAACAACCTGGAATACTTAGCTGAGGAGATCTCCAGACTACGTGTGGAGGACATATCCTGGCTTCTCCTTGCAGCTTATAGTAAAATGCGAGCGGAGAGAGATAAACTTAGAACTGAACTCTTGGTTTCAAAGAAACCAGAAGCTGATGGCTTGGAAAATTACGAGCTTCCAGGGGTGTGGAATTCCAGAAGCTACAGCCCAACGTGAGGATGTAACCAAACATGGAACCCAGCCACCATTTCAGTACAAGCCAAGATTGGAGATGGAATTATCCAGAAAGGATTTGTGGAAAGTCCTATTGTCTGATGGCTTTGACCCCTGCATGCTTCATGCAAAGCCAACAGAACTTTTGCGAGATCTTTATAGACAGAGCCATTGCCGGTCTGGACTGGAGGAGACAGACAAGGAAAAAATTAAAGGAAAAATTTCTTCAAAGACAGAGCCATGGAGGTTGAGGTCTGGAGTTAAGAGGTCTCAGGCTGGGAGAGTGGAGCAGCCCACATGCATGGAAAGGGTGAGTTTGCCCTGGAGGTCGAGGGCGGGCTTTCCGCCTCGATGCTCTGGAAGAGTTTTGCCACCTGAGGTCCCAAAGAGGGTGGAGCACATTCCCAGGGAATTGGGGAGAGCCTGGCTGCCACCACACTGTTCTGAAGGGGTTGAGCATGTGCCCCGGAGATGGAAGGGAATCCGGGAGCTGCCCCGAGGTTTGAGGAGGGTGGGGCCGAGACGGTGGTCTCCCCAATGTGTGGGTATGTTGGAGCACTCACCTAAGCATTTGGAGAGGAAAGGGCTGCTGAAAAGGCCCTTGGGAAGGGTTAGGCTCCCGCTCTCTCAAGCCCCAAGCATGCAACATTGTTCTGTAAATGACTCTCAGACTTTGAAATCTAATGGAGTTTGTCCTGCAGGTTTTAGGAACTGTTTTGGTCCTGTTAACCCTGTTTTACTTACTGTTTCTCCTTATGGCAATAGAAATGTTCATCCTATGAATGTCCCTCCTTTGTATATTGGAAGCATATAACTTGTTCTAAGTCCACAGATCCAAGCTAAAGGAAAAGTGTGCCTTGGGACTGACCACGCCTAAATTGATTTTGATGGGATTTTGTGCTTAACTATTGTTACTGAAATGGTTTAAGTTTTTGTGATATTGTGATGAAATGAATGTATTTTGTATTTGGAAAGATAATGTCATTTTGGGGTTCAGGGGGTGGAATGTGCCGGTTTGAATGTATTGTGTTCCCCAAATGCCATTATCTTTGTGGTCTTGTGGGACAGACGTTTTGGTGCTGGTTAGATTTGCTTGGAATGTGCCCCACCCAGCTGTGGGTGGTGACTTTGGTGGGATACTCCCATGGAGGTGTGACCCCACCCATTCAGGGTGGGCCTTGATCAGTGGAGCCATATAAATGTGCTGACTCAAAGAGACTGAAAGAGAGTGCAGCTGGGAGTGATGTTTTGAAGAGGAGCAAGCTTGCTAGAGAGGAACGTCCTGGGAGAAAGCCGTTTTGAGGCTGGAGCTTTGGAGCAGATGCCAGCTGCCTTCCTAGCTAGTAGAGGTTTTCCGGAGGCCATTGGCCATCCTCCGGTGAGGGTACCCGATTGCTGATGTGTTACCTTGGACGCTTTGTGGCCTTAAGACTGTAATTGTGTAGTGAAATAAACCCCCGTTTTATAAAAGCTTATCCATCTCTGGTGTTTTGCATTCTGCAGCATTAGCATCTCTGGTGTTTTGCATTCTGCAGCATTAGCAAACTAGGACAATCACCTATCTTTAACTCTGGTGTCATACATTCCCCTATCCCACCTCTTTCAGCCTTACTCACAGACATCTTTATTCAGTGTGCTTACAATATTGTGCTACCATCACACTGTATTATGTTATCTATTCTGGATCTATACAATCAATCCTGCTGAACATTCTGTAGTCCTTCAGCATCAAATGCCTGATCTCTACCCTCTTTCTATCTCCTGGTAGCCTGTGTTACCAGCTTTTAACTCTCGAAGTTTGCTCACTAATGTTAGTTCATATTAGTGGGACCATACAGTATTTGTCCTTTTGTTTCTGGCTAACTTCACTCAACATAATGTCCTCAAGGTTCATCCACATTATTTTATGTTTCAGGTCTTTGTTTGGTCTTACAGCTGCATAATAGTCCATCATGTACATATACCACAGTTTGTGTATCCACGCATCCATTGATGGACATTTGGGCTGCTTCCACCTCTTGATAATCATGATAATGCTGCAACAAACATTGGTGTACAAATGTCCATTTTTGTCTTAACTTTCAGTTCCTTTGAGTATATGCCTAGCAATGGAATAGCTGGGTCATATGGCAGATCTATACTTAGCTTCCTGAGGAATCCCCAAACTGTCTTGCAGAGTGGTTGCACCATTCTACATTCCCACCAGCAATGAGTAAGTGTGACTCCTTCTCCACATCCTCTCCAGCACTTATAATTTTCTATTTTTTGGATAGTGGCCATTCTGTAGGTATGAGATAAGATCTCATTGTGGTTTTGATTTGCATTTCCCTAGTAAACAGTGAAGCTGAGCATTTTTTTCATATATTTTTGAGCCATTTGTATTTCCTCTTCAGAAAAGTGTCTGTCCATGTCTTTTGCCCATTTTTTTAAATTGGGTTGCTTGTCTTTCTGTTGTTGAGTTGTAAGATCACGTTATGTATTTGGGATATTAAACCATTATCTGATATGTGTTTTCCAAATATTGTTTCCCATTGTGTAGGCTGCTTTTTACTTTTTTAACAAAGTCATTTGATGTACAAAAGTGTTTGATTTTGAGGAGATCCCATTTGGCTATTAGTTCTTTGCTTGCTTGTGCTTTGGGTGTAAGGTTTAGGAAACCACCTCCTATCACAAGATCTTTAAGATATTTCCCTACATTTTCTACTAAGGGTCTTAAGGTCTTAGCACTAATCTTTAGGTCTTTGATCCACTTGGAGTTAATTTTTGTATAAGGTGTGGGTTAGGACTCCTCTTTCATTCTTTTGGAAATGGATATCCAGTTCTCCATACACCATTTATTGAAGAGGCTGCCCTGTCCCAGTTGCTTTGGCTTGATTGCCTTATAAAGATTAATTGTCCATAGATCTGAGAGTCTATTTCTGAACATTCAATTCAATTCCATTGGTCAGTGTCTCTGTCCTTATGCCAGTACCATGCTGTTTTGAGCACTGTAGCTTTGTAATATACTATGAAGTCAGGTAGTGTGAGACCTCCCACTTCATTCCTCTTTCTCAAGATATTTTTGGCTATTCAGGGCATGTTGCCCTTCCAAATAAATTTGCTTATTGGTTTTTCTACTTATGCAAAGTAAGTTTCTGGGGTTTTAATTGGTATTTCATTGAATCTATAAATCAGTTTAGGTAGAGTTGACATCTTAATTATATTTAGTTTTCCAGTCCATGAACATGGTATGTTCTTCCATTTTTTAAGTTCCTGTTCAATTTCCTTTAGCAGTTCCTTGTAGCTTTCTTTGTATAGGTCTTTTGTGGCCTTCAATAAATTTATTCCTAAATATTGATTCTTTTGCTTGCTACTGTAAATGGGATCATTTTTATTTCTTCCTCTAGTTGCACATTACTTGTGTGTAAGAACACTGCAGATTTTTATATGTTGATCTTGTAGCCTGCAAATTTGCTGTATTCATTGATTAGCTCTAATAGATTTGCTGTAGAATTTTCTGGATTTTCTACATATAGAATCATGTCATCTGCAAACAGTGAAAGTTTTACTTCTTCATTTCCAGTTTGGATGCCTTATTTTATATTTCTTGCCTAATTACTCTAGTTAGAACTTCCAGCAGAGTGTTGAATAACAATGGTGATGGTGGACACCCCTGTCTTATTCCTAATATTAGAGGGAAAGTTTTCAGTATGATGTTAGCTGTGGGTTTTTCATATATTGCCTATATCATATTGAGAAAATTCCCTTCTATTCCTATCCTTTGAAGTGTTTTCATGAAGAAAGGATGTTAAATTTTGTCAAATGGCTTTTATGCATCAATTGAGATTATCATGTCATTCATTTGCTTTGATATATTGATGTAGTGTATTACATTAATTGATTTTTTTTGTTGAACCAGACTTGCATACCTGGAATAAACCCCAACTGGTGGTCGTTTATAATTCTCTTAATGTGCTGCTGGATTCAATTTGTCAGTATTTTGTTGAGGATTTTTTCATCTATATTCATTAAAGAGATTGGTTTATAATTTTCTTTTCTTTTGTAGTATCTTTGTCTGATTTTGGTATTAGGGTGATGTTGGCTTCATAGAATGAGTGGGGAAGCTTTCTCTCCACTTCAGTTTTTTTTGGAAGAGCTTCAGTAGGATTAGTACTAATTCTTTCGTGAATGTTTGGTATAATTCACATGTGGAGCCATCTGATACTGGGTTTTTGTTTTTGGGGAGATTTTGATGACTGACTCAATCTCTTTACTTGTGATTGGTTTGTTGAAGTAATCTATTTCTTCTGAGGCCAATGTTGTTTGCTTATGCTTTTTTATGAATTTGTCCATATTGTGTGAGTTGTCTTGTTTATTAGCATATAGTTGTTCATAGTATCTTTTCATTATCTCCTTTATTTCTGCAGGGTCAGTAGTTATGTTTCCTTTCCCATTTCTGATTGCATTTGTTTGTATCCATTCTCTCTCTCTCTCTTTTTTTCTTCTTGTAAGCCTAGCTAGGGGTCCATCAATTTTGTTGATTCTCTTTATTGTTTTCCTGTTCTCAGTTTCATTTATTTCTGCTCTAATCTTTGATATTTGTTTCCTTCAGTTTGCTTTGGGAATGGTTTGCTGTTCTTTCTCTAGTTCCTTCAGGTGGACAGTTAATTCCTCAATTTTTGCTCTCTCTTCTCTTTTAATATACGCATTTAGGGCAATAAATTTCCCTCTCAGCACCACCTTTGCTGCATCCAACAAGTTTGATATGTTGTGTTTTCATTGTCTTTTGCCTTGAGGTATGTGCTTGTTTTGTTGTATTATGTCCCCTAAAATGCCATTATCTTTGATACAGTCTTATGTGGGCAGGAAATGTATTGGTATTGATTGGATTGGAGGCTTTTGATTGTATGTTTCCATGGAGATGTGATCACTCAACTGTGGGTGAGATCTTTCATTGGATAATTTCCATGGAGATGTGGCCCCTCCCACTCAGCATGGGCCTTGATTAGTTTATTGGAGCCCCATAGAAGCTCACACAGAAGGAGTGACCTTGCTACAGCCAAGAGGATCACTCTGAGGAATGCACAGGAGCTGAGAGAGTACCTGCAGATGAGAGACAGTTTGAAGACGGCTGTTGAAAGCAGACTTTTGCTCTGGAAAAGCTAAGAAAGGAAAAATGCCCAACAGCAACTAAGATTGACATTTTTGAGGAGCTGCAGCCTAGAGAGGAGTATCCTGGGAAAAAGCCATTTTGAAACCAGAACTCTGGAGCAGATGCCAGCCATGTGCTTTCCCAGCTAACAGAGGTTTTCCAGACACCATTGGCCATTCTCCAGTGAAGTTACCCAATTGTTCATGACTTATCTTGGACATTTTATGGCCTTAAGGCTGTAATTTTGTAACCAAATAATCCCCTTTTATAAAAGCCAGTCCATTTCTGGTATTTTGCATTCTGGCAGCATTAGCAAACTAGAGCAAGGTATTTACTAATTTCTCTTGTAATTTCTTCCCTTATCCACTGGTTTTATAAAAGTGTGGTGTTTAGGCCCCATATATTTAAGAATTTTACAATCTTCTTCATGTTACTTATTTTCAACTTCAGTTGTTATCCATGAAAGTGTTTTTTTATAATATCAATATTTTAAATTGGTTGAGACTTGCTTTGTGACCCAACATGTGGTCTATCCTAGAGAATGTTCCATGAGCACTTGAGAAAAATGTGTATCCTTCTGGTGTGGAGTGTAATGTTCTGTATATGTCTGTCAAGCCTAGTTCATTTATCATACAATTCAACATCTCCATTTCCTTATTGATTTTCTGTCAAGATGTTCTATCATTGATGAGAATGGTGTATTGAAGACTCCAACTATTATTGTGGAGTTATTTACTTCTTTCAGTGCTCTCGGTGTTTGCATCATGAATTTTGGGGCACTCTGGCTTGGGGCATAAATATTTATGATAGTTATGTTTTCTTGTTGAATTGACCTTTTTATTAATATGTAGTATCCTTCTTTGTCTCTTTTGATTGTTTTACTTTTGGAGTCTACTTTGTCTGATATTACTATAGCTACCAAAGCTTTTTCTGATTGCTGTTTGCATGAAATCTCTTTTTCCAACCTTTCATTCTCAGCCTATTTTTGTCCTCAGGTCTAAAATGAGTTTCATGTAGACAGCATTGTGGGTCCTGTTTTTTAATCCATTCTGCCAGGCTGTGTCTTTTTGTTGGGGAGTTTAATCCATTAACATTTAGAGTATTACTGTAAGGGCAGGACTTTCTTCTACCATTTTGTCTTTCAGATTTTATATGTCATGTCTTATTTTGTCCTCTCTCTCTTTTTAACCTTCCTGATAATCTTCCTTTCTGCACTCTTCTCCAAACATCTTTCTCCTGTATTTTCCTATCATTTTGTAATACCCCCTTTAGTATTTCTTGTAGCACTGTTCTCTTATTCACAAACTCTCAGTATCTGTTTGTCTGAAAATATTTTTATCTCTCCCTCATTTTTGAAGGACAGTTTTGGCCAATACAGAATTCTTAGTTGGCAGTTCTTGTCTTTCAGTGTCTTAAATATATCATAACACTCTCTTCTCGCCTCCATGGTTTCTGCAGAGAAATCTGTATGTAGTCTTACTGAGCCTCCTTTGTATGTGATGGATTGCTTTTCTCTTGCTGCTTTAAGAATTCTCTCTTTGTCTTTCACATTGGACAATCTGATCAGTAAGTGTCTTGGAGTAGGTTTATTTGGGTCTGTTCTCTTTGGGATGCACTGTAATTCTTGAATCTATAATTTTCTGTGTTTCATAAAAGTTTGGAAATTTTCAGGGATTGCTTCTGTTATTTTTTTCTGGCCCTTTTCTCAACTCTTCTCCCTCTGGAACACCCATAACACATATATTCATTAGCTTCATTTTGCCACTCAGCTCATTGAGACCCTGCACATATTTTTCCATTCTTTTCACCACCTGTTTTTTGTGTGCATGAATTCAAATGTCTGCTCTTCCAATTCAGTGATCCTTTCTTCAACCTATTCAAATCTACTTTTCTATCCCTTTAATGTCTTTTTCATCTCCTCCATTATGCCCTTCATTCTGATAAGTTCTGCCATTTTTTTTCAAGTTTATGAATTCTTCTTTATGGTCATCCAGTGTCTTCCTTATATCCTTCATCTCTTTTGCTAGATCTTCCCTCAGTTCATGGACTTGAATTTTGAATTGATTTAGGAGATTTGTTTGAACATCTTTAATTAGTTCTTCCTTCAGTACATTGAATTAATTTAGCATTAGTTGTCTCAACTCCTGTATCTCAGTAGAACTATTGGTTTTTTCCTTTGCCTGGTCCATATTTTCATGTTTCCTTGTATGGCTTATCTTAACTGTCTACACTTCTGACTTTCTTGATTAGTTTATTCTGGGGCTCCTTTTCTCTCTTTTACCTAGAGTTTTCTTGTTGGTTGGCTTTCTTCTCTAACTTCTGGTGTTTAGTTCAGTTTATTCTAGGCCTCTAACTTAGGTTCTATTTAGTTGATCAGAGTTTTTCACCTCTTGTTTTTCTGTTTCTTGTCCTGCCTCTATGTAGCATTTTTGTGTGTGGGTCTCCTCAGATATGGTCAACCCCAGTCAGGTTTTCCCAGTCCAGAGATGTCCAAGTCTCAGAAGGAGCATATGGAGTTTCCTTGAGAATGTGACCCTCCTGTGAGGCCTCTAGGCTTGGTGCTTTTCCTATGCAATCAAGCAGGTGCCACTTGCCAGCCTGCAGCTCCCCAACCAGTGTAAGGAGTTGTGGTGCCATTTCATTTTCCTGGTGACCCCAACCCTGTTGGTGGCGTGGCTGGCTAAAACTGGTTTCTGAATTCCAGCCCCTGGTGTCTGAGTTCCCATAAGGAGGGCTGTCACTGGAGCTGGGCCATGCTCCCCCTCTTCTTGGGAAGTTATGTTGTTTAGCAAATTTTCTCCACCACTAGACTCATTGCTTTGTCTCTCAGAGCTATCTTAGCTTTGCTCTTGCCTGGGCCCAAATTGAAAGTCTTTGAGGCTTTCTGTAGTGGGCTTCTTAAAATTGTTATTTAAAAAAAAGAGAGAGAAAAATATATAAAAAAAAGAAGAAAAAGAAAAATGGCCCAATATGGAGTATTTACAGTCCTTGCTGTTCTGATGGGCTATTGAAATGCTGAAAGACAAGGAGTTGAGGGTGATTAAGAAACAATCAAGAAAGCACAAAAACCAGCTTTTCAGAGAAGGGCCCTGGCTTGCTGGATTTGCATATGAGCCTGATTCTATTAGAGCCTGGCCCTTCTCTGTATTATGTTCCCCCACCTCCAAAAGTCTCTGTTTTTATTTATTTTTTATTTTTTTATTTTTTAATTTTGCTGTTTTTGCTAGCCCTATGTGTTCTCCACCAGGCTGACTGCTCCCAGATTCTCCAGTGTCTGGTCTCAGTTTATCTATGGTTGGAATTTTTGTTCAGAAGTCTGAGTTTGTTAATCAGTGCTGCAACTGCAGTTCTCCCCCCTGGTTCCCGGCACCCACAGCTGCTCCTCCCTCAGGATTGTGCCTGGCAGAGAGCATTCAGGCCCCCTGGCCCTGAGAGCATATAGATTTCACTGATCTCGGCTGCTCCACTCATTCATGAGTGTTATATGAAGTACGTCCAAACTCAAATTCCTGTGCAGTGTCCAGTCCAGACATTCCTGGCTTTCTGCCAACTGCCCTGGAGGCAAAACTAAAACCCACACCTCACCACTCCACCATCTTCTAGTTTAAATTTTAAGAGTTAGTTGTATATTCTCTATATTTCTTTAATCTGTCTTATGTATTACAAATATTTCCCAGAACTATAGCTGATCTACTGGCATCTTTTTCTGTGCAGACTTTCAAATTTTATGTAGTCAAATGATTGCCTTTTTACATTATTTTTGGGTTTCCTTTCTGGATTAAAAGGGCCTTCTTTTCACCTGGGTGACACGTGAAGTCTTCTAGACTTTCAAGATATTTTTAGCATATATTTGTTTTTATTTTTGTTTCAGTACTTCTACAAATTATTTTTGGCAAAGCATTGGACATTAAAGTCCCATTTTATCTTCTTCCAGAGAGCTAGTTAGTGATGCTAATAACATTAAAGAATCCATTATTTTCCCACTGAATTGAAATACTATCTAAATCATTGTGAAATTATCATACCTATAGTGATTTATTTTGAGATTCACTTTTATGTTTCCATACTTATGCCATATTGATTTGATTACAGTGTTTTTATAATATGTTTTCAAATATAATACATTTTCAAATCACCTCTATCCACAGCTCTGTCTCACCTCCAGCATTTACTAATTTATATAATTTTGGCTATTTAAGAGATTTGTTTGTTCCCATATTCTTCCAGATATTTTTATCCAATTCCTTTATAGAACCTGTTGCAACTGTAATTGATTAGATTAATATGTATTTTAAGGAGATTTCTTTTTCTCATCCCCACCAAAGAACAGAGTATGTTTTACATTTGTTTAATTATAAATTGATATCTTTCCATAATATTTCATGGCAGTTTTATATATAGGTGCTGTGCTTATTTTCTAAAATATTAACAGGGTTTTTATGAGTTCTGTCACTATTTAAAGTGAAATAATTTTCTTTTTTTCCATTTTTAGTGCTTGTTCATAGACTAGTAAAACATCCACATTATTTTATGTTTATCTTGTATCCACATATCTTATAATATTCTTTTAGTAAATCTAAGCATTTTTAAAGAGTCTCATATTTGCTAGGTCTGCAACTACATTAATAAACAAGAGATATTTTATTTCTGTTTTACAAAGAAATGAACTTATTGTATTTGCTTTTCTTAATACAAACTAATGAAATAATGAAAATGAGTAATATGGTTTGTTGGCCTGCTGTCTACTTCCTGAATTTAATGTAATTGAAATTATTTTGTTGCATTGCTGCTAATAATACTTGTTTTTGGTTTTGGTGAATTATCCTTATATCCCTATATAATTTGAGTTTTTCTTAGGCATGTCTTCTGTATTTCATAAAATTATTCTTCAACAAATTAATATAAGAGTTTACATTGTTAGAATTACTGATATTGAACTACCCTTGCATTCCTGGAATAAATCTTGTTTTCCATAATGTACTATACTTTTTGATGCATTCCTGGATTCTATTTATTGGTATTTTATTTGAAATTTTGAGTATATATTTTTTAATGTGATTGGTATGTAGTCTCTAATTTGCAGTGTCTGTATCATAAAAAATACATTGTTTTATGAAATTATTTGAGGGAAATTTTCATCTTTTCTTTGGTTGTTCATATTTTTCTATATGTTACTACAAGAGATAAATTATAATTCCTTGTTTCAAAGTCCTAGCCTGGAGACAGCTGTCCTCAGCTTCCTACACCACCTAATTATAATGCAGAATGTCTCCATCATTTCATGGTAATAAACCTTTTTATATTTCCTTTGTGCAGTAGAGTTGAAAATTTGTAGTGTTTCTATTCAATCTTTTACACTGGTTTTTCAATAATGGTGGGGATGACTTTTGTTCCTGGAGTTACTGAGGATCATGTAAATTTTGCATGAGTGCATGAATGTACATATTGAAATATCTGGTCAAATACAATGCAAAATTTTTGCCTCTGAAGAAAGATTTTATCTCACCCAACTATAAATTGATCTCCTTCTTGGAAAATGTGCTGCAGCTTCTTTGCTATGCAACTTCTAAACTTTTCACATATTTCTTTTCTAGAAAGTGCTTAGAACACATAAATTATTTAAAGAAATTATACTTGAATTACATTGATATAACTATAAAATTTTACTTGTCATTTTAAAAAGACAAATGTGATAACATTTAATTTTCACTCAAATGCTAAATATTCTGAATTAGTGAATCTCTGGTGAGGGCCAGGAATCAAATTTTTTTTTATGAAAAATTGAGTGAATATTAATTATCAGTCAAGATTGGGAAATTTTGGCTTAAGGAAAATCAGATAAATTTTCTACAATGATTATTGACTACTAATTTAAGCTAGAAATGCATTAGTTGATTCAGAGTCCAGACAAAAATATCTTTGAGATAGATTTTAATTGCTTTTTATTTGCTTTGGCTTTGAGCTTTGCTTTCTTTCATGTTTGGAAGTTGACTTCTCAGAGAAACCTGTTCAAGTAATGTTGCCTCTATCTTAAAAGCAATTATATTTGTTATCTAATAAGTAAAAGCACATGATGATAGGAGGTACCTTAATGTTCAGGAGAAAATGTCAGGTTTGGACCAAGAATCCTTAGTCACAACTTGGTCTTGTACAATTCTAAAACTTTCTGAGACCCAGTTTCCACATGGGGTAAAATTAAGGCACCTGCATTGCAGAATAATTTGTTTTGTGAATTATAAACAAATATGTATGAAATATCTAACACTGTGCCTGGTACAAGACAGCCACTGCAGAAAAGCTACTGCTATTTTTTCCATTATTACACATGAAAATGCTGAGAGCTCACCAGTAAATATGTTGGCTTTGAAGAGTGGGTTCATATCCAAATCAAAATATACAGTAGAATATGGTGAAATGGGGTCAGAATAAGTATTATGAGCTATTGGATGGGAATATTTTAAAGAATTCAACAAGTATTTATTGACTGTCTACTTTGTGCAATGCATTGTTCTAAGCACTATGGAAAAAGAAGTAGAAAATACAAAATAAGAACTCACAACAATAATCCTTGACCTCAAGGAACTTACATTCAGTGGTAAAGGCTAAAACAGTTCTCCAAATAATGGCAGTCAGGAGATGCTTATATATTTGGAATGCAATTGTGAAACAAATTTCTGAAATGAAAAAAGTCAAGTCTCAAACCAGTAGAATATCCAAACTTTCAACCAAATCAACTTCCATAGTGGATACAATCTGATGTGTTTACAGGAACATGGTGAACACGAATGTTCTTACACATTTTTGGTTAGAAGAAATTCTCTTATCTTTCATCTCTTCATTGCACTGGTTAAATTCAAATGGTTGATAGTTCCACTGCAGGCATTGCTAAATGAGAATCTATTGGACCAATTTCCAGAAGATAAAAATATCAACTCTGAACAAAATGCAAAAATAAACTTCCTAAAGGCACTAGAAAGAAGGCAAAACCAGAGAAATTCTGATAGGTCTTGACAGTTGGAATACTGGAGTGACAATGACTGAGATTCCAACTTTCATAACATAAACCTAAGGCCAAGACCCAGTCTGTGCGATGTGGGTGGCTAAATTCCCAAAGAAAGCCTTCAGGATTTTTCTGGCCTAAACCAACTGAGGACAGATTTTTAGGTAATATCCACACTGGAAGTTGATGGAGTATACAGGAAAAGGGAGTGTTAGAGAGTGATACCCACAGATTCTCTGGGGAGCCATAAACTATGCCCAAATCTCAACCTGATCTCTGAACTATCCATGCCTTGGGATTCCATCAAGTCCAAGTAAGGATAAAGGAGCTAAAGTGACAATTGAGCTGTAGCCCAAAAGATAAATGTTTCATTTTGAGTCCAGCCACATTAATGGCCTGGTAAAACAAAACCACCAACACTCTTTAGGGAAATTTAACTAAAATCAGCATCTCAGCAATAGAACATTCACAATATTTAGATTATAAGCTAAAATACATTCAAGAGAAATCTATCCTGAGAAGTTCCAGATGTTGAAATTAGCAGACAAGTTTCTTAGTGTTCAATGATATATTTATGTTCAATGATATAAAGGAAATATGATCATGATCACTGGAAAATTGGGAAAATACAGAGGATAAATAAAATAAAACAAAAATAAATGGAAATTTGAAAAATTAAAAATGAATTATATGAAATTTAAAAATTCCCTGGATATGCTTAACAGCAGAATGGAGATAACAAAGGAAATAGCTAGCACAATTGAAGATAGAGAAAAACATGAACAAAAAGAACATACCTTTTCAGTAATCAAAGGAACAATATAAAAAGCTCTAACATTGCTCAGATGTGGCTTCTCTCTCCAGACAAACTTTGTGGGTAAACTCCCTGCCCTCCACCCTACATGGAACATGACTCCCAGGGTTGTAAATGTCATTGGCAACATGAAATATGACTCTAGGGGTGAGCCTAGATCTGGCATCATGGGATTGAGAAAGCCTTCTTGGACCAAATGGGGTAAGATAAATTCAACAAAATAAAGTTTCAGTGGCTGAGATATTTCAAATCAAGTTGAGAGGTCAATCTGGAGGTTATTCTTATGCATTATATAGATATCCCTTTTTAGTTTTAGTGTATTAGCTTAGCTAGAAGAAAATACCTGAAACTGTTGAATGGTAATTCAGTAGCCTTGATTCCCAAAGATGATTGTATGACTATATACCTTTTATGGTGTGACTGTGTAATTATGAAAACCTTGTGATTGACACTCCATTTTTCCAATGAATGGACATATGAGTAAGAAAATAAACACAAAAAATAAATAACAGTGGGGAAAGGGGAATGGAATGTTTTAGGGGTCCTTTTTATTTTTTCTTATTTTTTTGGAATAAGAAAAATGTTAAAAAAGGATTATGGTGGTGAATGCACAATTATACAATGATACAATGAACCATTGATTGTAAACTTTTGATGATTATCTGCTATGTGAATATATCTTGTTAAAATTGCATTAAGAAAGCTCTAGAGATGGAAGATGACAGCATAGAGAAGAGTGGAACCTAGTTTGTCCCCCAGAAACAACTAATAAACAACCAAGAACAACTAGCAAATAATGTGGAATAACTGCACGGGGACAAATGTGACTGTCCACTCAACATACACCAACCTGAATTGGGAGGAATGCCCAAGATCACAGCATAAAATCTGTAAGTAAATACTGTGGAACCAAGCCATGAGCCCCCTCCTCCCACAGCCCAAATTGAAAAGCCTCATGGTGCTAGAGAGCAGCATTCTCTGAGCAAGCAAATATAGCAGAGCTGAGATCCAACTGGTGTTTTAATTAACAAGCTTTGACTGCTCAATACAAGATATGAATCCTCAGCAAGGAGATAAAGGCTTTGGTGATGACTGACCTTGGAGAGCCAGAGGGTGGCCATGGACTGGCCCTGAAGTGGGCTCTCTGTACCTTTTTTTGGCTCAGTGGAGAAAGCCTCAGCCATTTTCAGTTCCCAGCACTATGACCAGGACAAAGGTGGAGATAGCACAGGCAGAGAGACTATTCAAATGTAAATGACCTCTCCCTAGGGGGTGTATCTTCCCTAAGGGGTAGAAGGTGGTGCCAAGCTCTACAATCTGCCTTCCATTCTGAATCAGACCCCAGAGCTTGGGGGAAAACAGCTATGGGCCACACCTCCTTACATCAGTCTGCAGCTACAGGCTGACAGGCACCACCTGCTGGGCAGAAAAGCACAGTGACTGAGACCTCAAAGGGGTGAACCAATCTTCTAAGACACACCCTCAGGAAGACCTGATATTATTGCCTCCTTCCAAGACCTGAGCCCTTTCTGAGTGGGGTAACCAAGGAAACAAGATGCCTAGACAACAGAAAACTACAAACTACACTAAGAAAAATGAAGTTATGGCCCAAAGGAACAAACTTGAACTTCAACTGAGATATAACTAGTATTAAATCAATTCAAAAAGTTTAGGGAAGATATGGCAAAAGAGATGAAGCATATAATGAAAACACTGTGGGAGTACATATATTAGAAATCAAAAGTTAAAAAAAAAACAATTGGCAGAATCTATGGAAATGAAAGGCACAACACAAGAGATGAAAGACACAATGGAAACACAATAGCAGATCTCAAGAGGCAGAAGAAAACACTCAGGAACGGGAGAACAAGGCATCTGAATATTAATATAGCTACACCTGCTTTTTTCTGGTTGCTGTTGGCATGAAATATCTTTTTCCAATCTTTCACTCTCAGCCAATTTTTTTTCCTTGTGTCTAAGGTGAGTTTCTTGTAGACAGCATATAGATGGGTCCTGTTTTTTAATCCATTCTGCCAGTCTGTGTCTTTTTATTGGAGAGTTTAATCCACTAATGCTTAGTGTTATTACTGTAAGGGCAGTACTTTCTTCTATCATTTTGTCTTTTGGATTTTATATGTCATGTCTTTTCTCATCTCTCTCTTTTTACCCTTCCTGATAATCTTCATTTCTACACTCTTCAAACCTCTTTCTCCTGTCTTTTCCTATCAGCCTGTAGCACTCCCTTTAGTATTTCTTGTAGCACTGGTCTCTTATTCATGATCTCTCTGGAAATATTTTAATGTCCACCTAATTTTTGAAGGACAGTTTTGCCAGATATAGAATTCTTGCTCGGCAGTTCTTCTCTTTCAGTATCTTAAATATATCATACTACTGTCTTCTCTCCTCCACTGTTTTGGCAGAGAAATCTGTACATTTTCTTATCGAGCTTCCCTTGTATGTGATGAATTGCTTTTCTCTTGCTTTCAGAATTCTCTCTTTGTCTTTGACATTTGACAATCTGATCAGTAAGTGTCTTAGAGGTGGTCTATTGGGGTCTATTCTGTTTGTGGTGTGCTGTACTTCTTGAATCTCTAATTTTCTGTGTTTCATAAGTGTTGGGAAATTTTCAGTGATTATTTCTTCTATTTTTCTTTCTGCCCCCTTTCCCTGCTCTTCTCCCTCTGGAACACCCATAGCATGTATATTGGTATGTTTCATGTTGTCTTTCAGCTCCCTAAGACCCTGCTCATATTTTTCCATTCTTTTCACCATCTTTTATTTCATGTGTGTGAATTCAGATGTCTGGACTTCCAATTCACTGATCCTTTCTTCTGCCTGTTCAAATCTACTGCTGTATCCCCCATTGTCTTTTTCATCTCTCCATTATGCCCTTCATTCCCATACATTCTGCCATTTGTTCTTTCAAGTTTATGAATTCTTCCTTATGGTCATCCAGTGTCCTCCTTATACCCCTCATCTCTTTTCCTGTTTCTTCCCTCATTTCATTGACTTGATTTTTGAATTGATTTAGGTTTGTTTGAACATCTCCAATTAGTTCTTCCTTGAGTTCATTGAATAGATTTAGCACTAATTGCTTCAACTCCTGTATCTCAGCTGAACTATTAGTTTTTTTCCTTTGGGTGGTCCATATTTTTGTGTTTCCTAGTATGCTCATTATCTTAAGTTGCCTAGGCATCTGACTTTCTTGATTAGTTTATTCTGGAGCTTGTTTTCACTCTTTTACCTGGGGTTTTCTTGTTGGTTGGCTTTGTTCTCCAACCCTTGGTGTTCAGTTCAGCCTCTTCTAGAACTTTAACTTAGATTCTGTTTAGTTGATCAGAGTTTTTCACCATTTTTTCTGTGTCTTGCTCTGCCTCTATGTAACCTTGTGTGATGGTCTCCTCACATATGGTCAACCCCAGTCAGGTTTTCCCAGTCCAGAGAGGCCCAGGTCACAGGAGGAGGGTATGGAGTTTCCTTGAGGATGAGACCATCCTGTGAGGACTTTAGAGTCTATGCCTCTCCTATGCTGTCCATCAGGTGGCAATTTCCAGCCTGCCATTACCCCACCAGTATAAGGTGGCATGTAGCCTTTAGTTTTCCAGTCATCCCTGACCCTGTCAGGGATGTGGCTGACTGAAACTTGTCTCTGTGTTCCAGCTCCTGGGATCTGAGTTCCTAAAAGGAGATCTACCACTGGAGCTGGACCACTCTCCCCTTTTCTTGGGAAGTTATGGTTTTTAGTGAATTTTCTCTGCCACTAGATTTATTGCTTTGTCTCTCAGAGCTATCTTAGCTCTGCTCTGCCTGGGCCCAAATTGCAAGTCTTTGAGGCTTTCTGTAATGGGCTTCTTAGTATAGTATTTTTTTTATAAAAAGAGAGAAAGATAAAAAGCAAAAACAAAAACAAAAAAAGAAAAAGAAAATGAAGGACCCAGTATAGACTATTTACAGTCCTTGTAGATTTAATGGGCTACTGAAATGCTAAAAGACAAGAAGTTGAGGGCAATTAAGGAGCAATTAAGAAAGCAGAGAAACCAGCTTTTCAGACAAGGGTCCTCACCCCCTGGATTGACATGTGTGCCTGATTCTGCTTGAGCCCTGCCCTTCACCATATTATGTTCATCCAAACTCCAAACATCCCTGTTTTTATTTTGGGTATTTTTTTGCTGTTTTTGCTAGCCCTATCTCCTCTCCACCTGGCTGACTGCTTCCAGATTCTCTGGTGTCTGGTCTCAGTCTATCTGGTTGGAGTTTTTGATCAGCAGTCTGAATTTTCAATCAGAGCTGCAACTGCAGTTCTCCCTCCTGGTTCCTGGCACTGATGGTCCCTCCTCCCATGGTACTGTGCCTGGCAGGGAGGGGCATGGGCCCCCTGGCTGTGAGAACTTACAGATTTCACTGATCTCAGCTGTTCAAAACATTCATGAGTGTTGTATGAAGTATGTCCAAAGTCAAACTGCTCTACAGTGTCTGGTCCACACAGTTCCTGGCTTTCTACCAACTACCCTGGAGGAGCAACTAAAACACACACCTCACCACTCCAGCATCTTTCCCCACCCTCCTTCTTGTTAAGTTTTAAAGTAAGAGCTCCTAACAATTTTATCTTCATTGAAATAAACTTTTTCTTTTTGGCTTACACAGAAAAAAATGAGAAATCTAAATCAGTTAATTAGATAAAGTCTTTCTCTCTCCCTGCCCCTCCTTTCCTCCACCCTTTCTATCCCCTAGTACCTTTTCCTCATGTCTCTGAAACCCTGTATAATATCCATACATAATATGCTTCATCCTGAGCTTCTTCTTAGGCTTCTTTTCTTTTAAAAAGTGGATCAATATAATGCATGTAACTAGTTTAAAATAGTAACATGCCTTTATTTACTTCTTTCAATGGTTTCCCATTAGTTTAACATTATTCAAATGAAACTAGAAAGATCCTTTTTCTGCCAAGTTGTAAAATGTATCCATACACTGATGACACCAGGCAAGGAGAACTTACTCCATATTTTACAGATGTTATCATAATATGATTTCATGTATAATATACTCATAAAATAAGAACAGACATGAAGGACATGTCACAACTTCGTGTGCTTCTTGGCTGTCTGGTGAAACCTGTCAACTTTGAAGACATGGGTTGATATTTTAACTACAGGCATACCTTGTTTTATTTTGCTTTGTTTGGTTGGGCTTCACAGGTATTAGATATTGCATTTTTTATAAGTTAAGAGTTTGTGGCAACCATACATCAAGCAAGTCTATCAGCACCATTTTCACAACAGTAGGTCCTCAATTCATGTCTTTGCATAACATTTTGTTAGTTCTTTCAAGCTTTTTCATTATTATTATACCTGTTATGGTGATCTGTGATCAGTGATCTTTGATTTTACTATTGTAATTGTTTTGGGGTACCAGGAACTATACCCATGTAAGAAAAATTTAATCAATAAATGTTGTATGTGTTCTGATTGCTTCACCAACTGACCATTCCTTCTTCTCTTTCCCTCTCCATGGGTATCCCTATTCCCTGAGATTCAACATTATGGAAATTCAGCCAATTAGTAACCCTACAATGGCTTCTAAGTTCTCAAGTATAAAGGAGAATCTGGTACATCTCTCACTTTAATCAAAAGTGGGAAATGATTAAATTTAATGAGGAAAATATGTTGAAAGCAGAGATGGGCCAAAAGCTAGGCCTCTTGCACAAGCAGCAAAGTTGTGAATGCAAAGGAAAAGTTCTTGAAAGAAATTAAAGGTGCTACTCTAGAGAACATGTAAATGATAAGAAAGTGCAACAAACTTATTGTTGATATGGAGAAAGTTTATAGGTCTGGATAGAGGGTTAAACCAGGCACATTCCCTTAAACCAAAGCCTAATCCAGTAGAAAGGCCCTAACTCTCTTCAATTCTGTGAAGTCTGAGAAAGATCAGGAAGCTGGTATAAGTAGAACCTAGCAGAGGTTTGTTCATATGGTTGAAGGAAAGAAACCATCTCCTTAACATAAAAGTGTAAGGTGAAGCAGCAAGTGCTATTATAGAATGAAGTAGCCTTATATTAGAAGAAGATGTCATCTAGGACTTTCATAGCTGGAGAGGAGAAGTCAATGCCTACCTTCAATATTTCAAAGGACAGACTGACTCTTGTTAGGGGCTAGTGAGGCTTGTGACTTGAAATTGGAGCCAATGCTCATTTACCATTTTGAAAATTCTTAAAAAATATGTTAAATCTACTCTGCCTATGATCTATAAATGGAAAATCAAAGCTGAGATGACAGCATATCTGTTTACAACATGGTTTATTGGCTATTTTAAGCCCACTCTTGAGACATACTTCTCAGAAAAAGATTCCTTTGAAAATATTACTGCTCATTGACAATTTGTCTGGGCACCCAAGAGCTCTGATTTAAATATGCAGAGATTAAGGTTTTTTTCATGCATATAACACAACATCCATTCTGCACTCATGATTCAAGAAGTAATTTAGACTTTTAAGTCTTATTACTTAAGAAATACAGTTTGTAAGTCTACATTGCTGCTATAGGTAATGATTCCTCTGATGGATATGGGCACAGTCAATTGAAAGCCTTCTGGAAATGATTCACCATTCTAGATGCCATGAAGAGAATTTGTGATTCATGGGAGGAGGACAAAATATCAACATTAACAGGAGTTTAGAAGAAGTTTATCCAACTCTCATTGATGACTTTGAGGGGTTCAAAATTTCAGTGGAGGAAGTAACTAGAGATATGGTGGAAATAGCAAGAGAACTAGAATTAGAACTGAAGCCTGAAGATGTGACTGAATTGTTGCAATCTCATGATAAAACTTGAATGGATGAGGAGTTGCTTCTTAGGGATGAGCAAAGAAAGTGTTTTTTTGGAAGAGAATCTCCTCCTAGTGAAGATGGTGTGAACATTGTTGAAATGATTAAAAATATTTAGAATATTTCATAAATTTAGCTGTGGTAGGGTTTGAGCAGTGGTAGGGTTTGAGAGCATTGACTCAATTGACTCCAATTGTGAAAGAAGTTCTACTGTGGGTAAATGCTGTAGAATTGCATGCTAAAGAGTAATCTTTCATGAAAGGAAGAGATAATCAATGTGGCAAACTTCATTGTCTTATTTTAAGAAACTGCTACAGCCACCCCAACCTTCAGCAACCACAAACCTGGACAGCAACCACCATCAAGGCAAAACTGTCCACCAGCAAAAATATTATGACTTGCTGAAGGCTCAGGTAAAGTTAGCATTTTTTAGCAATAGTGTTGTTTAATTGTTTATCTACATTATTTATTTATACATAATGCTATTGCAGATGTAATAGATTACACTGCAGTGTAAACATATGTAAACCAAAAAATTTGTGTGACTTGCTTTATTGTGACATTTGCCTTATTGCAATGGACTGGAACATAATCTTCAGTATCTCCAAGGTATGCCTGTATTTTAATCCATCAGTAGTTTGTTAGCTACATACACAAAAGATAATCTTTGTGATGTTCTTTATAACATGAATGATGAATACAATAGATTGCAAATAGAAAGATAACATCTTAATACTGGTATTCATCTTTTATAGCATATCATTCAGTCAGATGAAACAAACACATTTATGCACAGATGTCCTTGAACACTATATTTGCACTTTAAATATTTTTCTACATCTTTTATCCATAGTAAATGTAAACTGAGGTTTCATCCTTGTATAGGGTCAGGAGGAATTAATCACCCATAAAATTTGTGCATTGGAAAAGAAGAACAAGGCAGTTCATGGCCTAGGGATTCTAGGTGATGGTGACCTAGTAAAAGAATAATTCTATATGCAAATGCTTGACTTCTGAGAAATTTCATTGGAATAACAATGTTTTCTGTACAGGTTCATCCAATTGTGAAGGTGCATTTCTTTCCCTCAGAAATGACCCTTGGCTGCATTGAAAATATATTTAATCAATGTAAATTATAACTTTAAGCAAGCTGCTTTATATTGAGAACCCTTTGAGATAGAATATAAAATTAAATTTCATAAAATCTTATTTGTTGTTAACAATCTACCTATGTAGTTTATTAAATTATTGCATCAATTTTATGCTAGAATTTTATTTGTGTCCAAAGATATTTTTGTTTCATAATTGTTTCTAATATTTTACAAAATGATTTCCTTATTGAAACTGAAGAACTCAGTAAGACTGACCTTATTCACTGATCTTACATAAAGATTTGGCTCTTAAAACTTTTGACCAAGAGTTAAATGAGGCTGGACAAAAATCTGAAGGTTATGCTTATTTTAAAAGAGGTATTGATTATAATGAAGTTAAGTGTTCTTTACAAATAAAGGTATGCTTTGGAAAGCACTTTCATTTTCTTCTTAGAAGTCAGGTGTGTAAAAATTCCTCTTATTTACAGTCTTGAAATTTTTAAAAGTTACTTTTATTTAGTATATATGCTGGTTTTCTCAGTTATTTCTTGGAGGGGGAAAATACTTTTCTAAAGAGAAAACAGATAATTTCCATTTACATGAGACTATTTTAAAACACACTAAGATAAGTGCAGAAGTTTTTTGGCGTATAAATTAGTGCAGCTTTTTCACAAAAATTCCAAATTTATGAAAATGGGAATGGAAGTAGGAGGATTGTATTTCTCCTCACTATGGTACTTTAAAAATATGTCTTCATAGGAAAAAGACTAAACAACATGCCTTATTAAAAATAACCATGATATAAATGAATTTGCTATTTAAACTTTAATTTAAAATAGTTCTTTTTTAAATCAAAAAACCTCAGGGTAAAACATTTTATCTTCCAGTCTAGATAAGTGAGGAGCTTATTTAAATACATGGATATAACCAATTGACACACTAAAATCATTCAACTAACAATAAAATGTAGTTTGAGGCACTGGAAAGAAAGCTAGAAGAGTAATAGAATTTATGTACTGCAGTCATGACATTTTTGTGACCTTCAAATTTGGGTATTTTTCTCTAAAGGCTTAAATCATGTGTTTTTTAAATTTCTTACTTTATTTAATAAATACCATAATCATGTATTAGTGAACCACTAACTGTAAGACTGATTAATAATCTTTTATTAATAGTTTCTAAATGCCTGCACTAACTAAATCTTCTCATCCCATAAGAATAATGTTTAATTATCTTGACTACACAGCTTATAGGAAAGCTGCTAAGAGAATACTGTTCTATAAAGCTTTTAATGCTACTTTGGTGTTTTAGTAATTTCAATGGCCATGAAATGAATGCAGCATAGGCTTTTATCTACTAATTATGGATAACATGGAGACTCCATTAATAGAACTATCCTTATCCAATGGTGACACTTTATTGAACTGATTAAATGAGTTCTGAATTTTTCAAGGGAATATTAACCTACACCAGAACTGCATAATTTTTCTTTTACCATATGTGTTTAGAAGGGCTGTTTCAACTTCCAGGAATTGAATTCTTCATCCCAAACAGCTAAACCTGAAATTAAAGTAGCCTGCCATCAAGAGAGTCATCAACATCTGGATTGCCTAGGTGGCAGATGACTTCCTATTGCCAAACTAGGAAGTTATAACCTATCTGAGACAGGTTATAACAGTGGATTCTTACAGATTCATAGTACTTAAGAACTAGAAAGGAATCTAGTCAAGTTGTTTCAGCCTACAGAAGCAGAAAAATGTGGGTCAGTTTAAGAGTTTCTCTCTACTTTCTACTTTACTCCATTAAAAAAGTTACTATTAAAGTCACTGAGGAGGCGGGGCAAGATGGCAGACTGGTGAGCTGTATGTTTTAGTTACTCCTCCAGGAAAGTAGGTAGAAAGCCAGGAACTGCGTGGACTGGACACCACAGAGCAATCTGACTTTGGGCATACTTCATACAACACTCATGAAAGCATGGAACTGCTGAGATCAGCGAAATCTGTAAGTTTTTGTGGCCAGGGGACCTGCACCTCTCCCTGCCAGGCTCAGTCCCGTGGGAGGAGGGGCTGTCAGCTCCGGGAAGGAGAAGGGAGAACTGCAGTGGCAGCCCTTATCGGAAACTCATTCTACTGATCCAAACTCCAACCATAGATAGACTGAGACCAGACACCAGAGAATCTGAGAGCAGCCAGCCCAGCAGAGAGGAGACAGGCATAGAAAAAAACAGCACGAAAAACTCCAAAATAAAAGCGGAGGATTTTTGGAGTTCTGGTGAACATAGAAAGGGGAAGGGCAGAGCTCAGGCCCTCAGGCTCATAAGCAAATCCCGAAGAAAAGCTGATCTCTCTGCCCTGTGGACCTTTCCTTAATGGCCCTAATTGCTTTGTCTCTTAGCATTTCAAAAACCCATTAGATCTCTGAGGAGGGCCCTTTTTTTTTTTAATCCTTTTTTTCTTTTTCTAAAACAATTACTCTAAGAAGCCCAATATAGAAAGCTTCAAAGACTTGCAATTTGGGCAGGTCAAGTCAAGAGCAGAACTAAGAGAGCTCTGAGACAAAAGGCAATAATCCAGTGGCTGAGAAAATTCACTAAACACCACAACTTCCCAAGAAAAGGGGGGTGTCCGCTCACAGCCATCATCCTGGTGGACAGGAAACACTCCTGCCCATCACCAGCCCCATAGCACAGAGCTGCCCCAGACAACCCAGTGTGAAGTTGCTTCAAATAACAGGCACACACCACAAAACTGGGCGTGGACATTAGCCTTCCCTGCAACCTCAGCTGATTGTCCCAGAGTTGGGAAGGTGGAGCAGTGTGAATTAACAAAGCCCCATTCAGCCATCATTTCAGCAGACTGGGAGCCTCCCTACACAGCCCAGCAGCCCAGAACTGCCCTGGGGGGACGGCACTCACCTGTGACATAGCACAGTCATCCCTCAACAGAGGACCAGGGGGTGCACAGCCTGGAAGAGGGACCCACTTGCAAGTCTCAGGAGCCATCTGCCAATACCAAGGACTTGTGGGTCAGTGGCAGAGACAAACTGTGGCAGGACTGAACTGAAGGATAAGACTATTGCAGCAGCTTTAAAACTCTAGGATCACCAGGGAGATTTGATTGCTAGAGCCACCCCCCCTCCCTGACTGCTCAGAAACCCGCCCCATATACAGGGTGGGCAACACCAACTACACACACAAGCTTGGTACACCAATTGGACCCCACAAGGCTCACTCCCCCACTCACCACAAAGGCTATGCAGGGGAGAACTGGCTTGTGGAGAACAGGTGGCTCGTGGACGCCACCTGCTGGTTAGTTAGAGGAAGTGTACTCCACGAAGCTGTAGATCTGATAAATTAGAGATAAGGACTTCAATTGGTCTACAAATCCTAAAAGAACCCTATCAAGTTCAGCAAATGCCAAGAGGCCAAAAACAACAGAAAATTCTAAAGCATATGAAAAAAACAGACGATATGGATAACCCAAGCCCAAGCACCCAAATCAAATGATCAGAAGAGACACAGCACCTAGAGCAGCTACTCAAAGAACTAAAGATGAACAATGAGACCATAGTACGGGATACAAAGGATATCAAGCAGACCCTAGAAGAGCATAAAGAAGACATTGCAAGACTAAATAAAAAAATAGATGATCTTATGGAAATTAAAGAAACTGTTGACCAAATTAAAAAGATTCTGGACACTCATAGTAGAAGACTAGAGGAAGTTGAACAACGAATCAGTGACCTGGAAGATGACAAAATGGAAAATGAAAGCATAAAAGAAAGGATGGGGAAAAAAATTGAAAAAATCTAAATGGACCTCAGGGATATGATAGATAATATAAAACGTCTGAATATAAGACTCATTGGTGTTCCAGAAGGGGAAGAAAAGGGCAAAGGCCTAAGAAGAGTATTCAAAGAAAGTGTTGGGGAAAACTTCCCAAATCTTCTAAACAACATAAATACACAAATCATAAATGCTCAGCAAACTCCAAATAGAATAAATCCAAATAAACCCACTCTGAGACATATTCTGATCACACTGTCAAACATAGAAGAGAAGGAGCAAGTTCTGAAAGCAGCAAGAGAAAAGCAATTCACCACATACAAAGGAAACAGCATAAGACTAAGTAGTGACTACTCAGCAGCCACCATGGAGGCAAGAAGGCAGTGGCACGATATATTTAAAATTCTGAGTGAGAAAAATTTTCAACCAAGAATACTTTATCCAGCAAAGCTCTCCTTCAAATTTGAGGGAGAGCTTAAATTTTTCACAGACAAACAAATGCTGAGAGACTTTGCTAACAAGAGACCTGCCCTACTGGAGATACTCAAGAGAGCCCTACAGACAGAGAAACAAAGAAAGGACAGAGAGACTTGGAGAAAGGTTCAGTACTAAAGAGATTCGGTATGGGTACAATAAAGGATATTAATAGAGAGAGGGGAAAAACATGACAAACATAAACCAAAGGATAAGATGGCTGATTCAAGAAATGCCTTCACGGTTATAACGTTGAATGTAAATGGATTAAACTCCCCAATGAAAAGATATAGATTCGCAGAATGGATCAAAAAAAATGAACCATCAATATGTTGCATACAAAAGACTCATCATAGACACAGGGACACAAAGAAATTGAAAGTGAAAGGATGGAAAAAATATTTCATGCAAGCTACAGCCAGAAGAAAGCAGGTGTAGCAATATTAATCTCAGATAAAATAGACTTTAAATGCAGGGATGTTTTGAGAGACAAAGAAGGCCACTACATACTAATAAAAGGGGCAATTCAACAAGAAGAAATAACAATCATAAATGTCTATGCACCCAATCAAGGTGCCACAAAATACATGAGAGAAACACTGGCAAAACTAAAGGAAGCAATTGATGATTCCACAATAATTGTCGGAGACTTCAACACATCACTCTCTCCTATAGATAGATCAACCAGACAGAAGACCAATAAGGAAATTGAAAACCTAAACAATCTGATAAATGAATTAGATTTAACAGGCATATTCAGGACATTACATCCCAAATCACCAGGATACACATACTTTTCTAGTGCTCACGGAACTTTCTCCAGAATAGATCATATGCTGGGACATAAAACAAGCCTCAATAAATTTAAAAAGATTGAAATTATTCAAAGCACATTCTCTGACCACAATGGAATACAATTAGAAGTCAATAACCATCAGAGACTTAGAAAATTCACAAATACCTGGAGGTTAAACAACACACTCCTAAACAATCAGTGGGTTAAAGAAGAAATAGCAAGAGAAATTGCTAAATATATAGAGACGAATGAAAATGAGAACACAACATACCAAAACCTATGGGATGCAGCAAAAGCAGTACTGAGGGGGAAATTTATAGCACTAAACGCATATATTAAAAAGGAGGAAAGAGCCAAAATAAAAGAGCTAATGGATCAACTGAAGAAGCAAGAAAATGAACAGCAAACCAATCCTAAACCAAGTACAAGAAAAGAAATAGCAAGGATTAAAGCAGATATAAATGACATAGAGAACAAAAAAACAATAGAGAGGACAAATATCACCAAAAGTTGGTTCTTTGAGAAGATCAACAAGATTGACAAGCCCCTAGCTAGACTGACAAAATCAAAAAGAGAGAAGACCCATATAAACAAAATAATGAATGAAAAAGGTGACATAACTGCAGATCCCGAAGAAATTAAAAAAATTATAAGAGGATACTATGAACAACTGTATGGCAACAAACTGGATAATGTAGAGGAAATGGACAATTTCCTGGAAACATATGAACAACCTAGACTGACCAGAGAAGAAATAGAAGACCTCAATCAACCCATCACAAGCAAAGAAATCCAATCAGTCATCAAAAATCTTCCCACAAATAAATGCCCAGGGCCAGATGGCTTCACAGGGGAATTCTACCAAACTTTCCAGAAAGAACTGACACCAATCTTACTCAAACTCTTTCAAAACATTGAAGAAAATGAAACACTACCTAACTCATTTTATGAAGCTAACATCAATCTAATACCAAAACCAGGCAAAGATGCTACAAAAAAGGAAAACTACCGGCCAATCTCCCTAATGAATATACATGCAAATATCCTCAACAAAATACTTGCAAATTGAATCCAAAGACACATTAAAAGAATCATACACCATGACCAAGTGGGGTTCATTCCAGGCATGCAAGGATGGTTCAACATAAGAAAATCAATCAATGTATTACGACACATTAACATTTCAAAAGGGAAAAATCAAATGATCATCTCAATAGATGCTGAAAAAACATTTGACAAAATCCAACATCCGTTTTTGATAAAAACACTTCAAAAGGTAGGAATTGAAGGAAACTTCCTCAATATGATAAAGAGCATATATGAAAAACTCACAGCCAGCATAGTACTCAATGGTGAGAGACTGAAAGCCTTCCCTCTAAGATCAGGAACGAGACAAGGATGCCCGCTGTCACCACTGTTATTCAACATTGTGCTGGAAGTGCTAGCCAGGGCAATCTGGCAAGACAAAGAAATAAAAGGCATCCAAATTGGAAAAGAAGAAGTAAAACTGTCATTGTTTGCAGATGATATGATCTTATATCTAGAAAACCCTGAGAAATTGATGATACAGCTACTAGAGCTAATAAACAAATTTAGCAAAGTAGCGGGATACAAGATTAATGCACATAAGTTAGTAATGTTTCTATATGCTAGAAATGAACAAACTAAAGAGACACTCAAGAAAAAGATACCATTTTCAATAGCAACTAAAAAAATCAAGTACCTAGGAATAAACTTAACCAAAGATGTAAAAGACCTATACAAAGAAAACTACATAACTCTACTAAAAGAAATAGAAGGGGACCTTAAAAGATGGAAAAATATTCCATGCTCATGGATAGGAAGGCTAAATGTCATTAAGATGTCAATTCTACCCAAACTCATCTACAGATTCAATGCAATCCCAATCAAAATTCCAACAACCTACTTTGCAGACTTGGAAAAGATAGTTATCAAATTTATTTGGAAAGGGAAGATGCCTCGAATTGCTAAAGACACTCTAAAAAAGAAAAACGAATTGGGAGGACTTACACTGCCTGACTTTGAAGCTTATTATAAAGCCACAGTTGTCAAAACAGCATGGTACTGGCACAAAGATAGACATATAGATCAATGGAATCTAATTGAGAATTCAGAGGTAGACCCTCAGATCTATGGCTGACTGATCTTTGATAAGGCCCCCAAAGTCTCTGAAGTGGGTCATAATAGTCTTTTCAACAAATGGGGCTGGGAGAGTTGGATATCCATATCCAAAAGAATGAAAGAGGACCCCTACTTCACACCCTACACAAAAATTAACTCAAAATGGATGAAAGATCTCAATATAAAAGAAAGTACCATAAAACTCCTAGAAGATAATGTAGGAAAACATCTTCAAGACCTTGTGTTAGGTGGCCACTTCCTAGACTTTACACCCAAAGCACAAGCAACAAAAGAAAAAATAGATAAATGGGAACTCCTCAAGCTTAGAAGTTTCTGCACCTCAAAGGAATTTCTCAAAAAGGTAAAGAGGCAGCCAACTCAATGGGAAAAAATTTTTGGAAACCATGTATCTGACAAAAGACTGATATCTTGCATATATAAAGAAATCCTACAACTCAATGACAATAGTACAGACAGCCCAATTATAAAATGGGCAAAAGATATGAAAAGACAGTTCTCTGAAGAGGAAACACAAATGGCCAAGAAACACATGAAAAAATGTTCAGCTTCACTAGCTATTAGAGAGATGCAAATTAAGACCACAATGAGATACCATCTCACACCGATTAGAATGGCTGCCATTAAACAAACAGGAAACTACAAATGCTGGAGGGGATGTGGAGAAATTGGAACTTTCATTCACTGTTGGTGGGACTGTATAATGGTTCAGCCACTCTGGAAGTCAGTCTGGCAGTTCCTTAGAAAACTAGATATAGAGCTACCATTCGATCCAGTGATTGCACTTCTCGGTATATACCCGGAAGATCGGAAAGCAGTGACACGAACAGATATCTGCACGCCAATGTTCATAGCAGCATTATTCACAATTGCCAAGAGATGGAAACAACCCAAATGTCCTTCAACAGATGAGTGGATAAATAAAATGTGGCATATACACACGATGGAATACTACACGGCAGTAAGAAGGAACGATCTCGTGAAACATATGACAACATGGATGAACATTGAAGACATAATGCTGAGCGAAATAAGCCAGGCACAAAAAGAGAAATATTATATGCTGCCACTAATGTGAACTTTGAAAAATGTAAAACAAATGGTTTATAATGTAGAATGTAGGGGAACTAGCAATAGAGAGCAATTAAGGAAGGGGGAACAATAATCCAAAATGAACAGATAAGGTATTTAATGTTCTGGGGATGCCCAGGAATGACTATGGTCTGTTAATTTCTGATGGATATAGTAGGAACAAGTTCACAGAAATGTTGCTATATTAGGTAACTTTCTTGGGGTAAAGTAGGAACAGGTTGGAAGTTAAGCAGTTATCTTAGGTTAGTTGTCTTTTTCTTACTCCCTTGTTATGGTCTCTTTGAAATGTTCTTTTATTGTATGTTTTTTTTTTTTAATTTGTTTTTCATACAGTTGATTTAAAAAAGAAAGGAAAGTTAAAAAAAAAAAAAGAAAAGCAAGGAAAAAAATATGTAGTGCCCCCTTGAGGAGCCTGTGGAGAATTCAGGGGTATTGGCCTACCCCACCTTGATGGTTGCTAACATGACCACAGACATAGGGGACTGGTGGTTTGATGGGTTGAGCCCTCTACCATAGGTTTTACCCTTGGGAAGACGGTTGCTGCAAAGGAGAGGCTAGGCCTCCCTATAATTGTGCCTAAGAGCCTCGTCCTGAATGCCTCTTTGTTGGTCAGATGTGGCCCTCTCTCTCTAGCTAAGCCAACTTGAAAGGTGAAATCACTGCCCTCCCCCCTACGTGGGATCAGACACCCAGGGGAGTGAATCTCCCTGGCAACGTGGAATATGACTCCCGGAGAGGAATGTAGACCTGGCATCGTGGGACGGAGAACATCTTCTTGACCAAAAGGGGGATGTGAAAGGAAATGAAATAAGCTTCAGTGGCAGAGAGATTCCAAAATGAGCCGAGAGTTCACTCTGGTGGGCACTCTTACGCACACTTTAGACAACCCTTTTTAGGTTCTAAAGAATTGGGGTAGCTGGTGGTGGATACCTGAAACTATCAAACTACAACCCAGAACCCATGAATCTTGAAGACAATTGTATAAAAATGTAGCTTATGAGGGGTGGCAATGGGATTGGGAAAGCCATAAGGACCACACTCCACTTTGTCTAGTTTATGGATGGATGAGTAGAAAAATAGGAGAAGGAAACAAACAGACAAAGGTACCCAGTGTTCTTTTTTACTTCAATTGCTCTTTTTCACTTTAATTATTATTCTTGTTATTTTTGTGTGTGTGCTAATGAAGGTGTCAGGGATTGACTTAGGTGATGAATGTACAACTATGTAATGGTACTGTGAACAATCGAATGTACGATTTGTTTTGTATGACTGCGTGCTATGTGAATATATCTCAATAAAATGAAGATAAAAAAATTTAAAAAAAAATAAAGTCAATGAAATTTAATGATGTCAAGCCTTATATAAATGACAAATGATTTAGAGCAAATCCTTTTAAAAACAACAATATAAATTAAGATCATTTTGGTCACTCTCATGATAGCCACTCCCTGATACCATTAACCACTATTTTTAAATATTTTATTTTCCTCAGACATGATGTGTAATAAAAATCACTTCATTATCCAAAATTTTGACCAATTAGAGAATGAGAGTCCTTCCATAGAAGGAATAAGTTTTTAGCTAGCTGCTTCACAGCATTCTCCTGAAGTAATTCTCCGTGGGTTTTACATTACCCAGAGCTCTTTCTTAATGGAAAAATAGAAAAAGAAACAATATGAAGCCACTATGCACAGATACAAGTTGGAACTATTTTTCTCCTAATCAGAAAGAACTAAATTTCTACTCTTCCTTTCAGAAGATATTTCCAATGGTAACTCAATGATTTATTGCTAGAATATCCATCTCCAACTGAGGCTGAAGTTTCAATGTGAGAATATGTAATGACTTGCTTCTAAGAAGGCCATAGGTCTATGGCAGGGCGTATTATTCTTTCTAATTTAAAATGTTTTTGCAAATTGTTTAAAAATATTAGTTTGTTAAAGTATCCACAATTTTAAATATTTCATTTATTTTAAAGGTAAGAATACATAGAAAGGAAAATTTACCTATATTCCTTTTACCTAATATTTTGACATTTTGTTTATTAAAACATATTTTTAAAAATAACGCTTAAGAACATAAAATAGATTTATGGCATATAATAAGGAACATAACTGTAAAAAGGTTAATGATTAGCCATCATACATTTTTACTATATATACTGTCACCTCAAATAAAGAGTAATGCTTTTATATTTTTGATACAAGCAAAATAAATTAATATAAATAATAATAGAAAAAGGCAATGAGTTTTATTGTGTTTTCTTTTAGAAAGAAAGTGGGAAATTTTTCAAATTATTTTATTTTAATATTTGGTATTTTTTGAAGCTAAAGTTTTTCTTTTGTGAAATAAAATTTGTACATAAAGTTCATGACTGGAACAAATTTTTGAAAATTACAGGCATAGTGCAATTCATAGCATTAACTTTATTACACTGAGGTTCAGAAGAAATTTTTTTAAATGCAGTTATTTTTGTTTTTTTATTCAATTCTATTGAGATGTATTCACATACCATGAAATCATCCAAAGTGTGCAATCAATTGTTCACTGTACCATCATATACTTGTGCATTCATCACCCCAATCTACTTTTTGAACATTTTCCTTGTACCAGAAAAAGTGAAAATAGAATAAAAAATAAAAGTAAAGAAGAACACCCAAAACACCCCCCTCCATTTAGTTTCATTTAGTTTCTTGTCCCCATTTTTCTACTCATCCATCCATACATTGGATAAAGGGAGTGTGATCCATAAGGCTTTCACAATCATACTGTCACCCCTTGTCGGCTACATTGCTATAAAATCATCTTGAAGAGTCAAGGCTACTGGGTTGCAGTTTTATAGTTTCAGGTATTTACTTCTAGCTGTTCCAGTGCATTAAAACCTAAAAATGTTTATCTATATACTGCATAAGAATGCCCACCAGAGTGACATCTTGATACCATTTGGAATCTCTCAGCCACTGAAATTTTATTTCATTTCATTTTGCATACCCCTCTTGGTCAAGAAGATGTTCTGAATCCCATGATGTTGGGTCCAGATTCATCCCTTGGAGTCATATCCTGTGTTGCCAGGGAGATTTACACCACTGAGAGTCAATCCCACATTGGCGGGAGTGGGGAGAGCAGTGAGTTCAACTGCCAAGTTGGCTTAGCTAGAGGGAGAGGGCCACATCTGAGCAACAAAGAGGTAATCAGGGGGAGACTCTTAGGCAAAATTAAAAGCAGGTGTTTTTTTATTCAATTTTATTTATTCAGTTTTATTGAGATGTTTTCACATACCATGAAATCATCCAAAGTGTACAATCAATTGTTCACTGTACCATCATATACTTGTGCATTCATCACCCCAATTTATTTTTTGAACATTTTCTTTGTACCTTGCCATTATCATTTGCAGTGATGAGCATCATAAGGGCAAGTCCCATGATAGAGGGCTCAGCAAATCAAACCACCAGTCCTCAATGTTTGTGAGAACGTCAGCAACAATCCAGGAGATGAAGCCCAACACCTCTGCATTTTCCCCCAGCTCCTCAGGGAAGCCCTGCACATATATTTATATTCTCTGTCCATGTTACTTTGGGATATGTTGCTATTTCACATTAACCTATGCAAACCTACAAGGTCTCACTTCCTATTAAAAGTTTCATGTAATTATAATATTTGAATGAACTGTGTGAGTTAAATTGTTTAGGAAATACAGATCTTGCACAAACTAAACATCTCTTCCCTTGGTCTCACATGGAATTTGAAGTTTTATAATGCAGTCAGTATTGACCTTTACCCTTTGGCCTAATTCTCCCTAGTCCTAACCACATCTGATTCATTCATATCTCTAGTTGAAGTCTGGATTGTTTTTCAGCTTTTTTAACAGTTGCTATATGTGCTAATACTGACATTCACATCTGCCGAGTTCTAGCTCTGAGTTTCAGATGTCACACAGATACCCAAAGTTCCAGGAATCGATCAGGTTATACACAAAGGGATTAGCATCTCAGAATCTGGAGATAGCCATTACAATTCAGGAATAGATTTGACTGCTGTAAGAGCTTACAATCTAGGAACCATTACAATAAGCATTCCCCTGATAAGCTGTGCTCTAAGGTTTAATTCTGAGTTTACACATTGTAATTAGTCCATATTGGTGAGGCATTATAGTGTTTGCCTTTGTTTCTCACACAGTTCAGTCAAAATACTGTCTACAGGTTCCATTCACATCATTGCCTCTCTCACCACTTCACTCCTTGCAGTAGCTCAATATTTCAATGTATGCACACACCACAGTTCACCATTCTGTTCCTCAGTCAATGCACCCTTAGGCCACCTCCACCCATTGCAAATCATGTATACTTTCTCCATAAACACCTGTGTGAAAATGTCCATTCATGTCCCTGCTCTCAGATCCTCCAAGTAAATGTCCCCTAATGAGGTTGCAGGACCTTATGTCAACCACATGCTTAGCTTTGTGTGGAACTATGCCACTATCCTGTAGGAAGGCTATGCCATTCTGCCTCCTAACCAACAGTAAATACATACATCCCTCTCTCCATGTTTTCTCCAGCACTTTTATCCCTGTTTATATTTTTCCATACAGTTTTATAGCACTATATTCACACACCATATAATTATCTACAGTATACAATCAGTTGTTCATGGTATCATCATACAGTTGTGCATTTATCACCAGAGTCATCACTTGAACATATTGATCACTATGAAAAAAAGTTTTTTAATGAATAAAGAAAATGATAATTAAAAGAAAAATAAAATTTCATACAACACAATATAATAGTAGGGTCAGACAACAACACCACTACCAAGAATCCCATATCCCTCCCTTGTATCCCCCTCTCATACTCATTTAGCTTTGGTATATTGCCTTTGTTACATTTTATGGAAGCATATTACAATGTTGCTGTTGACCATAGACTCCAATTTGCTTTAATTATATTTTTCCCCATGACTATCCCCTTTTCAACACTCTGCATGGTTGACATTCATTTGTTCTCCCACATGCAAGAACAGTTTTGTATTTGTACATTTAGTCATAATCACTGACCACTCCAGTTTTTGCTAAGGTAAAGTCCCATTCCTTATCTTCTATCTTTACCTCAGGTGTCATACATGATCCTATCCCACCTCTTTCAGCTTCACTCATGGATATCTTTGTTCAGTGTAGTTAGAATATTGTGCTACCATCACACATTATTATGCTATCATTTTCTGGGTTTATACTATCAAGGCTGATGAGCATTCTGTAGTCCTTCAGCGTCAAATATCCAATCTCTACCCTCTTTCTCTCTTCTGGTAGCTTTGTTGTCAGCTTTTAACTCTCAAAGTTTGCTCATTAATTTTAGTTTATATTAGTGACACCACATAGTATTTGTCCTTTTGTTTCTGGCTAACTTCACTCAATACAATGTCCTCAAGATTCATACACAGTATTATATGTTCCATGTCTTTGTTCTGTCTTACAACTGCTTAATATTCCGTCATGCGTATATACAACAGTTTGTTTATCCACTCATCCATTGATGGACAGTTAGAATGTTTCCATCTCTTGTCTATTGTGAATAATGCCATGATAAAAATTGGTTGACAAATGCCCACTCATGTCTTAAATTTTAGTTCCTCTGAGTATATACCTAGTAATTCAATAGCTGGGTCATATGGCAGATCTATACTTAGCTTCCTGAAGAACTGCCACACTGTCTTCCAGAGTGGATGTGCCATTGTACATTCCCACCAACAGTGAATAAGTGTGCCTCTTTCTCCACATCCTCTCCAGCACTTGTAATTTTCTGTGTTTTGAATACTGGCCATTCTGGTAGGTGTGAGATGATATCTCATTGTGGTTTTGATTTGCATTTCCCTAATAGCCTGTGAAGTTGAGCATTTTTTTCATGTTTTTGAGCCATTTGTATTTCCTCTTCAGAAAAGTGTTTGTCCATTTTTCTGCCCATTTTTTAACTGGGTTGTTTGTCTTTCTGTTGTTGAATTGTAGGATCACTTTATATATTTGGGATATTAAACCCTTATCTGATATTTGGTTTCCAAATATTTTCTCTCATTGTGTAGGCTGCCTTTTTACTTTTCTCACAAAGTCCTTTGATGTACAAAAGTGTTTAATTTTCAGGCAATCCCATTTGTCTATTTGTTCCTCAGTTCCTCATGCTTTGGGAGTAGGTCTGGGAAACTAATCCTATCACAAGATGTTTAAGAAATTGACCTACATTTTCTTTTAAGAGTCTTATAGTCTTACCACTAATATTTAGGTCTTTGATCCATTTTGAGTCAATTTTTATATAAGATGTGAGATTGGAGTCCTCTTTCATTCTTCTGGAAATGGATATCCAATTGTCCAAACACCATTTATTGAAGAGGCTGCTCTTTCCCAGTTGCTTAGGCTTTACTGCCTTATAAAAGACCAATTGTACATAGATGTGAGAGTCTATTTCTGAACACTCGGTTTGATTCCATTGGTTGGTATATCTATACTTATGCCAATACCATGCTGTTTTGACCACTGTAGCTTTGTAATATGCTTCAAAGTCATGTGGTGTGGGACCTCCCACTTCGTTCTTCTTTCTCAAGATATTTTTGGCTATTCAGGGCACCTTGCCCTTCCAAATAAATTTGCTTATTGGTTTTTCTATTTCTACAAAGTAAGTTGTTGGTATTTTAATTGGTATTGCATTGAATCTATAAATCAGTTTAGGTAGAATTGACATCTTAGTTATATTTAATCTTCCAATCCATGAACATGGTATGTTCTTCCATTTTTTTTTTTACATCCTGCTTGATTTCTTTTAGCAGTTTCTTGTAGTTTTCTTCATAGAGATCTTTTGTGGCCTTCATTAAGTTTCTTCCTAAATACTTAATTCTTTTGGTTGCTATTGTAAATGGAATTTTTTTCTTGATTTCTTCTTCTTGTTGCACATTAGTTGTGTATAAGAACACTACAGATTTTTGCATGTTGATATTGTAGCCTGCCAATTTGCTATATTCATTGATTAGTCCTTATAGATTTGCTGTAGATTTTTCTGGATTTTCTATATACAGAATCATGTCATCTGCAGACAGTGAAAGTTTTACTTCTTCCTCTCCAATTTGGATGCTTTTGTTTCTTTTTCTTGCCTAATTGCTCTAGCTAGAACTTCAAAAAAATGTTGAATAACAGTGGTGACAGTGGGCATCCCTGTTGTTTTCCTGATCTTAGAGGGAAAGCTTTCAGTCTCTCCCATTGAGTATGATGTTAGCTGTGGGTTTTTCATATATTGCCTTTATCATATTGAGAAAATTCCCTTCTATTCCTATCCTTTGAAGTGTTTTCCTCAATAATTTTGTTGAATTTTATCAAATGCCTTTTCTGCATCAATTGAGATGATCATGTAGTTCTTCTGCATCAATTTATTGATGTGGTGTATTACAATAATTGATTTTTTGCATTGAACCAGCCTTGCATACCTGGAATAAACTCCACTTGGTCATGGTGTATAATTATTTTAATGTTCTACTGAATTCAATTTGTGAGTATGTTGAGGATTTTTGCATCTGTATTCATTAAAGAGATCTGTCAATAATTTTCTTTTTTTGTAGTATCTTTGTCTGATTTTGGTATTGGGGTGATGTTGGCTTCATAGAATTAGTTGGGTAGGCTTCCCTGCTCTTCAATTTCTTTGAAGAGTTTGAGCAGGTTTGGTATTCTTTCTTCAATGCCTGGTAGAATTCACATTGAAGGCATCTCATCCTAGGCTTTTCTTTTTTGGGAGCTTTTTGATGACTGTTTCAATCTCTTTACTTGTGATAGGTTTGTTAAGGTCATTTATTTAATCTTGGGTCAATGTTGGTTGTTTATGCTTTTCTAGGAAGTTGTCCATTTCATGTAAGTTATCTAGTTTATTTGCATATAGCTGCTCATAGTATCTTCTCATTGTCTCCTTTATTTCTGAAGGGTCAGTAGTTACATTTCCTTTACCATTTCTGATTGCATTTATTTGCATCTGCTCTCCTATTTTTTATTCTTACCCTAGCTAGGGTACCATCAATTTTTGTTGATTATCTCAAAGAACCAATTTCTGGTTTTGTTGATTCTATTGTTTTCCTGTTCTCAGTTTCATTTATTTCTGCTCTAATCTTTGTTATTTCTTTCCTTCTGTTTGCTTTGGGGTTAGTTTGCTGTTCTTTCTGTAGTTCCTCCAGGTGGACAGTTAATTCCTCAATTTTTGCTCTCTCTTCTCTTTTAATATAGGTATTTAGGGGCAATAAATTTCCCTCTCAACACCGCCTTTGCTGCATCCCATAAGTTTTGATATGTTGTGTTTTCATAGTCATTTGCCTTGAGGTATTTACTTATTTCTCTTGTAATTTTTTTTCCATTACCCACTTGTTTTCTTAGAGTGTGTTGATTTGTACCCACATATTTGTGAATTTTACAATCTTCTGCCTGTTATTTCCAACTTCATTTTGTTATGATCTGAGAAATTGTTTTTTATAATACCAATATTTTTAAATTTGTTGAGACTTGCTTTGTGACCCAACATGTGGTCTATCCTAGAGCATGTTCCATGAGCACTTGAGAAAAATGTGTATCTTGCTGTTGTGGGGTGTAGTGTTCTATAAATACCTGTCAAGTCTAGTTCATTTATCATACAATTCAACATCTCTATTTCCTTAATGATCTTCTGCTACATGTTCTATCCATTGATGAGAATGGTGTATTGAAGTCTCCAACTATTACTGTAGAGTTTCCTACTTCTCCTTTCAGTGTTCTCAGTTTTTTCCTCATGAATTTTGGGGCACACTGGCTTGGTGCATAAATATTTATGATTGTTATGTTTTCTTGATGAATTGACCATTTTATTAATATATAGTGTCCTTCTTTTCTCTTTTAATTGTTTTGCATTTGAAGTCTAATTTGTCTGTTTTTAATATAGCTATTCTCACTTTTTCTGGTTGCTGTTTGCATGAAATATCTTTTTCCAACCTTTCACTCTTAGCCTATTTTTGTCCTGTCTAAAGTGAGTTTCTTGTAGACAGCATTTGGATAGGTCCTGTTTTTTAATCCATTCTGCCAGTCTGTGTCTTTTTATTGGGGAGTTGAATCCATTAACATTTAGTGTTATTACTGTAAGGGCAGTACTTTCTTCTACCATTTTGTCTTTTGGATTTTATATGTCATATCTTACTTTTCTCCTCTCTCTCCTTTTACCCTTCCTGATAATCTTCATTTCTACACTCTTCTTCAAACCTCTGTCTCCTGTATTTTCATATCAGCCTGTAGCACTCTCTTTAGTATTTCTTGTAGCACTGGTCTCTTATTCACAAACTCTCTCAGTGTCTGTTTGTCTGAAAATATTTTAATGTCTCCCTCATTTTTGAAGGACAGTTTTCCTGCAAATAGAATTCTTTTATGGCAGTTCTTCTCTTTAGGTGTCTTAAATATATCACACCACTGTCTTCTCCCCTCCATGGTTTCTGCAGAGAAATCTGTACATTGTCTTACTAAGCTTCCCTTGTATGTGATGGATTGCTTTTCTCTTGCTCTTTTCTGAATTCTCTCTTTGTCTTTCACATTGGATAATCTGATCAGTAAGCATCTTGGAGTGGTTCTATTGGGATATATTCTGTTTGGGGTGCACTGTACTTCTTGAATCTGTAATTTTCTGTCTTTCCCAGGAGTTGGGAAATTTTCAGTGATTATTTCTTCTCTTATTCTTTCTGCCCCTGTTCCCCTCTCTTCTCCCTCTGGGACACCCATAACACATATAATCATGAGCTTCATTTTGTCACCCAGCTCCCTAATATCCTGCTCATATTTTTCAATTGTTTTTACCATCTGTTCTTTTCTGTGTATCAATTCAAATGTCTGGTCTTCCAATTCACTGATCCTTTCTTCTGCCTGTTCAAATCTACTGTTGTATCCTTCTGTTCTCTTTTTCATCTCCTCCATTATGCCCATTCATTCTGATAAGTTCTGCAGTTTGTTTTTTTTTAAGTTTATGAATTCTTCTTTATGGTCATCCAATGTCTTCCTTATATCTTTCATCTCTTTTGCTATATCTTCCTGCAGTTCCTTGACTTGATTTTGAATTGATTTAGGAGATTTGTTTGAACTTTTTAATTAGTTCTTCCTTCAGTTCATTGAATTGATTTAGCATTAGTTGCTTCAACTCCTTTATCTCTATTGAACTATTAGTTTGTTCCTTTGGCTTTTCCATATATTCATGTTTCCTAGTATGGCTAATTATCTTGAGCTGTCTAAGCATCTGACTTTCTTGTTTAGTTTATTCTGGAGCTCATTTTCTCTCTTTTACCTAAGGTTATCTTGTTGGTTGACTTTGTTCTCCAACCTTTGGTGTTTAGTTTAGCTTCTTCTAGGCCTCTAACTTAGGTTCTATTCAGTTGATCAGAGTTTTTCACCTCTTGTTTTTCTGTTTCTTGCCCTGCCTCTATGTGGACTTTTTGTGTGAGGGTCTCCTCAGATATAGTCATCCCCAGTCAGAATTTCCCAGTCCACAGAAGCCCAGGTCTCAGGAGGAGGGTATGAAATTTCCTTGAAACTTATCCTCCTGTGAGTCCTTTAGACTCTTTGCTTTTCCTATGCTGTCCAGCAGGTGGCGCTTGCCAGCCCGCAGCTTTCCCCCAGTGTGAGGAGGTATTGAACCTTTAGTTCTCACAGTGACTCTGACCCTGTTGGGGGCATGGCTGGCTGAAGCTGGTTTCTGAATTCCAGCCCCTGGGGTCTGAGTTCCCCAAAGGAGGGCTGCCACTGGAGCTGGGCCATGCTCCCTTTTCCTGGGGAAGTTTTGGTCTTTAGTGAATTTTCTCTGCCACTAGACTTATTCCTTTTCTCTCAGAGCTATCTTAACTCTGCTCTTGCCTGGGCCCAAATTGCAAGTCTTTGAGGCTTTCTGTAATGTGCTACTTAGAATAGTTATTTTATGAAAAAGATAAAAAGACAAAAAGAAAAGAAAAAGGAAAAAGAAGGGCCCAGTATAGACTATTTAAAATAAAGCCCTTTAATTCAGTCCTTGCAGTTCTGATGGGCCATTGAAATGCAAAAAGACAAGGCATTGGAGGTGATTGAGGAACAATCAAGAAACTGGAAAAATTGGCTTTTCAGAGAAGGGCCCTGTCCCCCTGATTTTGCATATGTGCCTGATTCTGTTTGAGCCCAGCCCTTCTCTGTATTATGTTCACCCCCTACTCCAAAAGTCTCTGTTTTTATTTATTTTTATTTATTTATTTATTTATTTATGTATTTATGTATTTTGCTGTGTTTGCTTGCCCTATGTCCTCTCTGTCAGGATGACTGCTCCCAGATTCTCCTGTGTCTGGTCTCAGTTTATCTATGGTTGGAGTTTTTGTTCAGCTGTCTGAGTTTGTTAATCACTTCTGTAACTGCAGGTCTCCCTCCTGGTTCCCAGCACTGACAGCCCCTCTTCCCTTGGGATTATGCCTGTCAGGGAGGGGTGCAGGTCCCCTGGCCTTGAGTCCTTACAAATTTCACTGCTCTCAGCTGCTCCATGTGCACACGAGTATTGTATGACATGTGTCCAAACTCAAACTCCTTTGTGGTGTCTGGTCCACACACTTCCTGGCTATCTACCAGCTACCCCAGAGGAGTAACTAATACCCACATCTCACCACTCCACCATCTTGCCCTGCCTCTCTACATGCAGTTTTAATTGATATATAGTCACACAGCATATATTCCATCCAAAATATACAATAAGTGACTCACAGTATCATCAAATAGTTGTGCATTCATCACAAGAATCAATTTTAGAAAATTTTCATTACTCAAAAAAAATTAAAATTAATGAAAATAAAAATAAAAAAACACCCAAAACATCTGATCCCCCTTACATCCCCATTATTTATTTATTTATTTGTCTTTATTTTATTACTCATCTGTCCTTACACTGGATCCAAGGAGTGTCAGTCACAAGGTTTTCACAATCACATAGTCACATGATAAAAGGTATATAGTTATATAATCATCATTAAGGATCAAGGCTACTGAATTACAGTTCAACAGTTTCAGGTATTTCCTACTATTCTAATGCACTATAAACTTAAAGGAATATCTATATAATGCATAAGAGTAGCCTTCAGAATGACTGTTCGACCCTAATTGAAATCTTTTAGTAACTGAATCTTTATTTTGTTTCATTTTTTTCCTGTTTTTGGTCAGAAAGTCATCCTCAATCCCACAATGACAGAGCCAGGCTCACTCTGAGGGTCATGTCCCGTATTGCAGGGAGACTTGCACCCCTGGGAGTCATGTCCCACATAGGGGGGAGGACAGTGAGTTAATTTGCTGAGTTGGCTTAGAGATACAGGCCACATCTGAGCAACAAAAGAACTTCTTTGGGGATGACTCTTAGGCATAGTTATAAGTAGGCTTAGCTTCAGAAGAGATTTTGTGAACTAAAAAAATTAATCCTGTTATTTACACTAGCTGTATATTTTCCAATAATTATTTCAAATTTGCTTTGGAAAATACTGTACAGAGTAGTTGCTCAGTATGTATTAGAAGAGATAAAATGGAAAATACATATAAAAACAATATTCTGAAAACTTAACTTACATTGTTTAGAAAACTACTAGGTCAGTGCTGGTTCATAGACATGATTATATTTGTATTTTCACCATACATTGTGTGCATTCTTCATAATTTAGTAGTGTATTCACATTTTATATATTTTATGTACTTTCCTTAATTTGGGAATTTAAATATCTTTTGATGTTATCTCAAGGTATCCTAGACCCTACTTTAATAGTACGCTTCTTAAAAATCACTTAATTTTTTTGTAATTTTCCCTTAAAATACTTGTAATTCTTATATCAGAGAATAGATAAATGCATAAAATCAGCTTTCACTTTATTAATAATTTTATATTACTAACAATTAAGATTGGATTTGTCTAACTTCAAGACCAACTTGGCATGACATATAAAGTTCAGCAACATAATTTCAGAATAATTTACTTTTGAAAATTATTATTGTTTTTTAGTCAACTACATAATGTGACAGTGAGTTCATATATAAATGTAAAGTGCAATTTAGAGTCTTAACCTCATGGTCTCTTATGACATTTATTTTCTTAGCTTTCTTTTATAAATATCAACTCCATTCTCTGGCAATTTTTAGTGTCTCAAGTTCTTTTTGTACTATGCTCCTGATTTTCATTAAAATTCTCTTTGAGATTGTTATAAATGTTAAACTAGTCATAAGTGTTAAACTGTGTCCCATTTGCTCCATAAAGCACAGCACTTTTTTTAACCTTGAAGTGATATTTATAGTAGCATCTGAGTAAAGTGCTATACCAATGAAGTAGCAATTGGCCTACACTACACACTTCTGGCTAGAAAATGAATTACTATTATCACTTGATGATAAATATACATAACTAATTCTGTCATAAAAAATAAGCCACTCATAATTTTTCAGCTTTAATAAGTATTACACTTGATTCAGCTTGTATCTGCAGCTTCTGATTTTCTTACCTGGGATTAGAAAACTGTTTTTTCATTCACTCCACAATGATGAAGATTCATTGAAATAAGGAAATTGTATAACAGAGGAGGAGAATTCTAATTTTAGCAGGGTTTGATTCCTGTTTAAAGAGGTGTTGAAAAGAATTTCTTCTTCAGATTTACTTATAATATGGAAAGATACAATTCTGAAATGGGGGAATGACTGGTTCTTCAGAAAACACTCCCTGAATCCATCTGAAGTCCCTTTTTTTCTAGCCAGCTATTATTATCTTTCAAAACTCCCCTACTGTAGGAAGACTTCTTTCAAGTCTCAATAAGATGTGTTTCCTCTTTGTTCTTATAACACCTTGCATGTACTGCCATCATGGTATTTATGTCAATGACTTGCAATTGCCCACTTAGTTTTCTGTTTCCCCTACTAGATATTTCTCTGAAGCAGGATTATTTAGTCTTATAGTTCCAGAAACTATTGCATAGTAAGACACTCATAAAAAATGGTAAATGTATATATATATAATTAATTTCCAATAACTAACTTTTACTGTAAAAATTTATAAAACAGCCATATAGAGTTTAAATAATGGTCCTCATTAATGTGCTGTGGGGTGCAATATTGTCCTCACAAACCATGATTGTTGGACTTTGCTAGTGTCCACTATCTTTAGGAGAAACTTCTTGGTGAGGCAGTGTAGAGAGATTCTAAGGGAACTGTATGTGAGTAAAAGATTGCATCAGTCATTAGTTTTTCTTCTGAAGCAATGGGTATTTTATTCATGTGTTTGAAAATTTAAAAAAATGATGGCTTTGTTTTCTTTCATGATAGTAATTTGCCAAAAGATATGAAAAGCAAAATATGGCATAGAGGACCACAGCCCTATAGAACTAGAGCAAACCTAGTATTATTTCAGTAAAACCAGGTCTACTTTGCATTAGAATTATTCAGTATCTTTTAACCAGAGACAAATGGTGTTCCTGACAGCTATTTAAAAAAGCAGTTTTATTCACACACCATACAATCCATCCAAAGTGTACAATCAGTGGCTCTAGGTATAATCACAAAGTTTTTCATTCATCACCACAATCAATTTGAGAAAAATTTTCATTGCTCCACAAAGAAAAGCCCCTTTTACTCCTTCCCCCATTATAGACACTTAGCATTGGTTTGGTACCTTTGTTACAATTTATGAAAGAATATTAAAGCATCACTGTTAACTATAGTCCATCATTTGCAATATTGCATTTTTCCCAGATACCACCCAATTATTAACCCTTTGTAATTGTGACATATATTTGTTCTAATTCATGGAAGAACAGTCCTGTATTTGTACTATTAACCACAGTCATCATCCACAACAGGGTTCACTATGTTTTACAGTCCCATGCTTTATTCTCTAGCTCTCCTTCTAGGGACGTACATGACCCTTAGCTTCCTCTTTCAACCACAATTACACTCATAATTCAGCACTTTTTCGCTCACAATAATGTGCTACAATCACCACTATCCATTTCCAAACTTTTACAATCAACCTTATTAAAAATTCTGCACAAATTATACATCAGCTCCCCATTCTCTACTTTAGTTCTATCTCCTGATAACCTATACTCTAGATTTTAGCTTTATGAGTTTTCTTATTATAATTAGTTCACATCAGTGAGACCATGAAATATTTGTCCATTTGTTTCTGGCTTATTTCACTCAACATAAACTCAAGGTTCATCCATTTTGGTGTATGCATCAGGACTTAATTTCTTCTTACTGCTGAATAATATTCCATCATATGTATATGCCCCAATTTTTTTATCCATTCATCAGTTGATGAACACTTGTGTTGTTTCCATCTTTTGGCAATTATGAATAGTGCCACTATGAACATCGGTGTGCAAATGTCCGTTCATGTCCCTGTTTTCAGTTCTTCTGAGTATGTACCTAGTAGTGGGACTGCCAGATCATATGGCCATTCTATACCTAGCTTCCTGAGGAACCACCAAATTTTCTTGCACAATGCTGCACTATTCTACATTCCCACCAGCAGTAAATGAGTGTTCCTTTTTCTCCACATCCTCTCCAACAGTTTCCTGTTATTTTTTTTGATAGCGGACATTCTAGTAGTCTGAAATGATATTTCATTGTGGTTTTGATATGCATTTCCATAATAGCTAGTGATGAGCATCTTTTCATGTGCTTTTTAGCCATTTGTATTTCCTCTTCAGAAAAGTTATTCAATTCTTTTGCCCATTTCTTAAATGACAGTTTCTTCTTAACAATAAAGTTAGAAGGGAAAATTCTACACAAATGATTTACTTTCTAAAAAGATCTGACAATTAAGACAAATGCAATTTTAGAAACTTCCAGTCCAACTATTTAAGAGATAGAGACAGGGAGAGACAGAGAGACAGACTTAGAATTTTAAAGAGAATTATTTTCAGTGGCAATTTACCTTACATATATACCCTCTAGAATTTAAGAGTGTGATCCAAGAAGCATTTAATTAAACTGTATAGAAAGGTTGTTTTGAGGCTATCACAATGTCATGCTGTTTCTATTTTAGCTAATTAATCAGGTTCCTCGAATGACATGAACTCAGTTCCTTGAGATAAGGGAATATGAGTACATCTTCTTACTTTAAATTAGTAAACAAAAAGGCCCTTTGTTTGACTCAAGGGAGACTGTAATAAAATTTGACTGGCCAAGGCTTCATCAATAAAGGGAAAACTGGACAACTTGCATAAGTATGGTGTTTCAAATTATCATTTCTGTTTAACTGCAAAGATAACATCATTTCTCTCCAATGGAAGTGAACATAGGATTTGTAATATAGACAATTTTTCATTATAACTAAAACAATGCAAAGAGGTTATAACATAAACTAGAATTTATTGTAATTTTAATATGGGACTAATCATGATATTAGGCTGTAACTTAATAGTTTGAGTGGACCTACAATGTGGTAGATTAAGTTTAGTTTGTGATGCAGCAATTTTTTAAGTGAAATTAAGTTTGCTGTTATTGCTGAAAATTTGCCTGTCATTTGTGAGATAAATCATCTGTCATTTGAAAAAACATCAGTATTTATAAAAGGTATCAATTTGACAGCTCTGGAGACACATTTCATATTTTTTATTCAAATAATAGTAACAGCAATGCTGCAACTTTCTGTGTAATCTCCAGCTAAAGCATCTGTCATGTCTATCTCTATTTTCAAAAGTCTGTTTCCTGGGTGAGGAATTATTTTGGTCAGCACATCTTAGCAGCATCCAAGAAAGGCAGCTTTTTCCTCAGGACACTAAAGATGATCATGGCATTTTTTGGTTCTTGTGAGATGCAGATGACTATCTAGTTTGGAACTTCCAACTTGCATCCCAGCCATTTCTACCTGTACAAATTGGGAGAGAGAATTAAATATGTTAATATGTAGAAGTTCCTAGCACTGTGCCTTGAATTCAATATGTGATAGTTTCCCTTTCCTTTTTTTGTTTTCTACTCCAGAATATACTGTGAAGAAATAAAAATTAGTGCTCTATGCCTTTGATTGTTTGTTTTCCAACTGCTTCAATAGCATTCAAAATGTTCTTATTATTCAGTACCATTTTCATCTCTCATTTTTCATCCAAATCTAACAAAAATTTCTATATTAAGACAAAATAGTGAAAATAAAATGAGAAAATTTTCACTGAAAGACTACATTACCTTACATAACTCACAAACAAAAATAGATGAACCATAAAGAATTGCTTTACTGTATATTGAGAAAATTAGTAACTGAATAGTGAATCATTTATTCTGGGATAACAGAGCATGTGCTCTCTTGTATGCTATCTGATGGTTTAAGATGAACATTATAAAAATAAAACTCAGTTAAATGAAGATAAAATCAATACGCATGAGATGAATTACTGTATTAATTCCCTATTATGCAAACATTAGTACTTTAATGAAATGTTAGAAAACTATTGAGAATGATACAATGTTTTTATTATGAAAAACATGTAGCATGTACCCCAGACCTGGACCCATTTTAATACTAATTATACACTGCATCCTACTTATGAACTGGAAAGAGTTGGTTCATTAAAGAAGTATCCCTTCAATATGTATCAATATTTTAATTTTGTCATCACCATCATCTTAATTTCTGTAATTCTCATTCCTCATAACAACCATATGAGGTTAATACTATTATTAACCCCATTTTATGAAGAAGAAGTCGAGAATAAAAGTGATTAAGAAACTTGTACAAGTTTATAGTTAGAAAGGAATTTTCATTAAAATGAGTGTTAGAACACTCTCCTTTATGGTTGCCTTGGAAATATTTATTTTGTAGTGAAATACTAATTATATGGAAAGCAATGGCAAACAAGTGTTTGTGAGCTAGAAATGGGCATGTGCTCTTCAGTTCTATTATACAGAACTAAGGTAAAATGGAAATCACACTAACAAATGCCTGATGCTAAACATTAGAAGTGACAAAAATAGTGATGATGTAGTGTATTTAACATTGAAATTGAGGCTTCTTTTTTTTGCTTTTTAAAAATAGGTTTATTGAGGCCTCCTTTGGACTGAGAGGAATGTAGCTCCCAGGGTGCAGGGCTCACCTTGGCTTGTACCAGTGCAGCCCAAGGACACTTACAGAAAAAATAGATTCAGTTCTAACAAAGTAAAGCCCATGGCCCAGACTTGGAGTCCTGATGTAAGAACAAGGTATTATCTCTAAAGATGTGTACATATTCATTAGAATAATTCCAATGGGAAATAACTGAAAAGCTTAAAAGTTAGGAACTTGAGGGCTTCAGTTTCAGAGATGAATTGAAATACAAAATCTTGCTTGAGAGAAAGGAGGAATATTTTAAGGAAGTGAATACACCCACTCCTAGCCAGTACCTATTGCCTTCTTTACATTGGATAATTCATACTGAAACCCTATAAATTTGAAGAACATGGAATGCCTTTTATTCATGGTACAGAAAATGTTCAACATTGGAAAATTCATGCCAATGAGAAATCTCATGAATATTAGTAATATATGCTTTTTATATCCTTATATTCAACATGTCAGCCATGGATTATTCAAACATCTCTGTTGGACTTGCTTGACCTTCCTTCTTTCTGAAGAAAATAGCTACTTTGGTGTCTGTGAATGGTAAACAACAGAAGCCAGCAAGGCCAACAACTTTCAATTCATTCTGCCCAAGTTAAGTCCCTTGTTAGTATCAGCCTGACTTTAAGCAGGGTGGAAGTTCCAGAAGAAATTAGGATAAACTCATCAAAATATTTAGTTGTAATTTGACAAGCTGAAATATTTGAATGCTATAGCATTATTATAAATTCACCATTTTCCTCCACCATGACATACTAAGATGAATGTTTGAGGTTGGCAATAAAGATAGGAAATGATCAATTAAAAATAAAAACAAGGACTGAAAAGAATCATAATGTGAACTCATTGTTCTTTTGTGCAGTTTGCAATGCCTTACATCTAATGCTTAGTCATTTTTTTTTCTGGTTATGAAAGTTAGTCAAATAATGCTATGACCAAGACATGGTCTAATGCTGTAACATTTGAAAAGAAAATGTTATTTTATGTAAAAACATAATTCTAATCAGCAAACTTTACTACATTTTATTCTGAAAATTTTCAAGTTTTAATAAGGAATATCTTTTAAATCTTTCTGTCTCGGATTTTGGAATTGCACACCTACCTTTTCCTTGGCAACTTCAGGTACTCAGCTAAAAAAAAAATTAGATAATTAATGAAATTGTTTACTTTCCTTCACTGTTGAAAGCCTGAGGAAGAATTAATTTCATTCTATAATATTTGTTATTGACTTTCATTTATTAGCAATTTCCACATGGTGAAATCCAGATATTTTACAAAGGAATCTTTTTCTTTCTTTCTTCCTTTCTTTCTTTCCCTCCCTCCCTCCCTCCCTCCCTTCCTTCCTTCCTACCTTCCTTCTTTCCTTCCTTCCTTCTTCCCTCTCTCCCTTCCTTCCTTCCTTCTTCCCTCCCTCCCTCCCTTCCTTCCTTCCTTCCTTTCCTGCCAGTTGCTTTGTCTGTTACTTCATTTCCTTACTTTTCCATCCCATTCTAATTCACTCAGCCAAAATAAATAACATGCTGTGAATTCAGTATATCTGCCAGGCAGCTATCCAGTGACTGCTCCCACCCCCAATCTATTTGCACCACGTATATTCAGCATCCTTTCTTCTTAGCTCTGTGTTTTCTGAGGGCAATCTCAAATGGCTTCTAATTTTTACAGAAAATAATCCAGGTCAGTAAGTACACAGTGCTCTCTGCTATGACTTTTTCTCACTAGATTGTGAACCCTTTCTTGTATGGAGCAATTTATTTATATGTTGATCCCTAGAAGCCTGGCATAATGAACGAATGAATAAGTTTGTGGTTTGGAAAGTTTTGTGATGAATTTGTCTCTTCTACAAAATTATATTAATTTTTTTTAGTATTAGGAATCAGTATTTGAAAAGTTGGAAATGGCTCTCTGAGATTATTTTTCCAGTTCTTTATCTTTGGACAGAACAAGTATTATCCATATTTTATATACTGGCCAACTCAATATATATTTTATATATTGGGGAAATCAAGGCACTTGCCAGAGGTTGTGTACTTTTTGGTAAAGTAAGAGATAACTTTTTGTTGATCAATGCTTCATTACATTGAATCTTACATGGTATTTTTCTCTAAATATCCTTTTAAACTTTCTCTAATAACATTATGATCTATGAAGACTAGCTTTTGAAAAATGGCCCTGACAAACATAAGCAGGATGTATTAGACATTGTTGTCTGTATGCTTTTGAAAATACTACTTTATATATTAATAATCTTAGAATAAACTTGAATAATTTCTTCATCCTGCCTAAAGTTGACATTACTGCACAGTCTCTATCCTTTACCAAACATATTTCTGTTAAGCGATGTATTTGAATACAAATGCATTTATAATACTTGCAAAAGTGCTTCAATTTACTTAAAATGTCACCAAGTAATTTAATATCAGGGTGAATTGTATTAATAAGGTAATCATTAATCCCAGATAACAAAAATGTAGCTTCCAAAACTCATTTGTTATTCGTATTCGGACTTCATATTCTTAAATCAGTATGATAGATTCAAAATAAATAATCAACACAATATCTTCATAAAAGACTGCCCATACATTTGATGAGAACTTGGGAAATCAGATAGATTCTCATTCTCAAGTCATAGTCATGAATTTTAACTAAAAATTAATTTTCAGTGTGGAAAAAAAAGAAATGGAGTGTTACATATATTTGTCTGACAATTTATTGTATTCCTAATAGTAGTAGCAATATTAATATTAATCTATATTCATTCTATGGTGTGCTTAAAACCAATATCACCTATCTTCTTGGATTATGCATTCTCATCTATCTGATAAAATTTGGCTGATATTGAAGATTTAAAAAACACAAAACACAGAAACAGAAAATTCATAAAAAATTCAGACAGTTCCACACAAAGAAATATAAGGGAATTAGATGAGAATTACTTCTTAAAGTATCATCTCAAGTCACCAGCAAATTTCATACCAAAATCTATTTTTTCACTCTCCTTGTATTTGTTGATGAGGAAAATATGAAATCCAATATAGAAAGTGACTTTGTGTGTAACCATAAAGGTTTAGTGAGAAGATCATTGATAAACAAATGGCCATTTCTCCAAATTCCTGATAACAACAGTAGACCTCAGTGTCCTCCACAACTCCATTTACTTTTAGGGAGAGCCAGAGTAAGACCTCTGAGCACTGAACAGATTATGGGTCCCACCCTAAAGGCACTTAGAGCACCAAGCAGTCAAAAAAAATTTGAAAAATAATAAGGTTTCCTAGGCTGCTTGAAGCAGATACCATGAAATGGGTTTGCTTAAACAATGGTAATTTATTAGTTTACAGTTTGAGGCTGAGAAAATGTCCAATTCAGGAATCAACAAGGTGACGCTTTCTTCCCAAAGACCTGTTGCCAATGATCCTTGGCTCCCCTGCCACATGACAAAGGCACATGGTGGTGTCTACTGCTTTCTCCCTTCTCTTTTGGGTTTTGTTGCTTTCAGCTTCCTGCTTCTGTGGCTTTCTCTCTGTCTCTCTCTGTCTCTCTCTGTCTCTCTGCCTCTCTGTCTCTCTCTCTCTCTCTCTCTCTCTCTATAGATATACATATATATATATATATATATATACACACACACACACATACACACATCCTGTTTATTAAGGATTCCAGTAAGAGATTAAGCCCCATCCTGAATGAGGTGGGTCACACCTTAACTGAAGCAGCCTCATCAAAAGATCCTACTTACAGTGAGTTTAAACTACCAGGAATGGATTAGATTTAAGAACATGTTTTTCTGGGGTATGTACAGCTTCAAACCACCACAATGTTCTATTAAATGTGGCATAAATTCAGTGTAGAGACAAAATATTACTTTTCCATGGGTCTAAGACCTTGAAGGGACTTTTGTTGTTTTCTGACTTTCTTTAACTATCCTTAGGCCACTAAGACAATGAATACATCTAGCAAGAGTGATCTCTTAATTCATTTTTTTCTCAAGCATATTCTTCAATATTTGTTGTTTACATTCCCCAGGACTACTAGGATTATATTGTATTGATACAAAAGATTTACTTCTCCTTTGCCTTACACAATCTCTTTCAAATCTCACTAGCAGCACAGACCATGTTCTCTGTATTTCTGACCAATAGTCTAGCAATTACTGCTGAATCCTGAGATTGGAGGGTTGCAAAGGAAAAGAAAAGATTTAATTGTATATTTGAAAGCATTTTCAGTCAGCAAATTCTTATTTTTAATAGACCAGAGGATATAATCTTGTAGAGAACAAGCCTCAAAGCAGGCAAGGTGCTAATAACTTTTGCTCCTTGACTTTGAAGTTTCATCAATAAACTGTGAAATTAACTGAAAAATATTCCCTCAGGGAAGTATGTCATACAAAGCAATTATCTTATTTCTTAAAGCTTATATGAATTTCGTAAAACTGAAAAGATTACTTGGTGGGGAAATTTTAAATGGAAATTATCCTTTTAGTTACATTGGAAACTCCTGGAAAAAGCAGATATGCTAATTCTTCTTGTATCTGGGTTGGTTTTTGTTTTGTTCTCTCTCTCTCTCTCTCTCTCTCTCTCTCTCTCTCTCTTTCTTTCTCTCTCTCTCTCTTTGATACTATAGATTGAGACTCCTTAGGTGAGATTATGATTGGGAGATTTAAGATATATTTGGTTGGATACATAGTGAGGATGAGAAAATGAATATAAAGAAAGCTTTTTGACTTTCTAATTATGAGTATCTGCCTTTCTTAAATAATCTGCTTTCTAACCTACTGCTCTGTCTCAAATTGTTCTCCAACCTCATCATGTTTGTCTTCCTTCGCCTTTACAAATTAATCCTAATAAACAACAGAAATTCATTTAAAATATTTTATTATATAATTCCTAACACCATGATCTTTAGTCACTGAGACATTTTGAAGAGCTATGAGCATTTTAACAGGACAATTATAAACACGAATATAAATCTTACCCAATTCAGTAGCAAACACTAGCTGGGAACCAGCAGCACTGTGCAAATAGATGCAGCAGTGAACAAATAATTTCTATGAGGATTTGCAAGCTTTTCACTTGGTTAATTGAACAATAGATTAGGTGCTCGCCCTGACTCCCCAAACTCAGCAGGAGAGTTAATATGAGATCATTTGTCTAGCACATTACAAATAGGAACTGCCACGTAAATACAGTACAATAATAATAATGAGTCACAGTGAAGCTTAATGCCATACTTCCTATTTAACTATATCTTAAAATTTGATTTAGCAAAATGTCCTCTTCATTAACAGCAGGAATCATATATTCACACTAGGAAACAAATGAATCTCGCTAATAAAACAGCATTTTTCAAGTAGAATTCTTTCAAAGTATGAGTCAATTCTTCAAAATCATATAAAAAACAAGACTACACAAGCATTAGTCTTCTCCCTGTCTACAAGCACCCCAGGAAAAATGAGAATATACCCATTCTTTAAAGGCTGAGATAAAATTTGACTCACTGATGCTTTTTACTGACTACAACAGTCAGATCTTCCATCATACCTTGCAGAATAGTGACCTCTAGGCCCATAACTGTATTTGTTTTACCCTTCTTCCTTTCTTCTCTACTTGGGAATTGAATCTGTATCTCTTCAATAGCACCTAGTAAAATGAGGCTTCAAGCTTACTTGTTTGCTGATGAAAAAATGAAATATACACATGAAATTAAGTAGCATTTAGCTTTACCATTTGAGTGTAGAAAGTAAGATTAGAAACACTGGAAACAAAGTTTGTATTCAGCCAAGAAAGGCAACAAAGATGGGCAGTAATAAAAATTACAGCAGTGAAGCTGAATGAAAGTACATAGATGGCAGACTTCTGTATTTTTTTCATTTATCTTCAGTTCAAGTTGAAAGTGGTTTTATTTTCATCATTTTAGACTCTATTACATATTTACAACACAAAAGGAAAATGATTTGATGATTATTTGCTGTACTATACAATGTTAACAATAATCCTTATTTGTCTATATTCTTTTTCCATAAATAATTAATTCTCTGTGGGACCTAACATTCTTCCCCTTATTATATAAACCCTAAAGAGAAGAAATTAATGTCTTGTTCATAGTAGTTGCTTATTAATGATTTTTATGAGTTTACACTGCAGGGAAAGGATTTTAAAGTGTAATAATCCTGCTAGTTCTTTGAGCAGTTTAGAGCACAGGAGATATTTAAAGTTTTATTGCATTCTCCTGGGAAGCCATCATCTTTTTGCCTTTCCTTGCATTTAAGATTTTAATTGCCTCGGTGTTTCAGTAACAATTACAGCCTAGCCAGAAATTTCCTTTCCATGATCTGACAGCTCTGGGTTTTAATTTCTGAGAAGCTTTCTTTAAGTAGGCTATATTTGTTATTCAAAGTCTCATAGGGATTACAGTCTGTGGAATATGGGATAAATTTCCTACTATTTGCTTTGGATGCATCAGTGTTTTACCTTATTCTGTATATTAAACAAGCAGAGCTTTCCAATGTTTCCATTTTCTTCTGGACTACCAGTCTAACAATGTACTGACTCGATTGCTTGACTCATTAGACTGCATCAATCAACATGAAGTGTTTTCTGCTTTATTGGCATGAATTTAATTCAATTCATATTCATGTTTGTTCAAATCTAATAAAGCTTTTCTATTAAGATGGATTGTGATGATGTGCAACTTCTACATCTTCCCCAAACTTCTTTAGTTTTCAGAGCACATCTTTTCAAAAGTTTGAGCCTAATTCTCCCATTTTTGTTTCAGAGAATTATAGAAAAAATAAATTAAATTAAATTAAAGTGTAAGTCTTGCTCACACTCATTTTCTCATATAGGGATGAAATGGATTGGCATAACAAAAAGGACAAAACTTCACCTACTACATCCTGCATGCAAGCCTATTCATTGCCTCTACTCTTCCTTTACTAGTCATTTTTCTGAGACTCTTATGTTTTGCTCATGCCATCATCCTTACTCCCTTAAGTTCCCTCACAGTTATTCCTCCTCTTCACACTTTATCCTTTGCCACTATAATTCAGCACTTTTCTCTTGTATCTCTTATATTAACTGTATTGATTGTATTAGCTTTCTATTGCTATATAGTAAATTATCAGAAACCAAGTGACTTGCCAACACTTTAAATTTAGCCCAGTGATATTCATGTTGGACTTATGACCTAAAGAACTGTGAGATAATAAATTTGTATTATTTTAAGTCAAAAAAAAGAAAGAAAGGAAAGGAAAAGAAAAGAAAAGAAAAGAAAAAAGAAAAGATAATGAAAAGAAAAGGAAAAATAAAAAAGTACTGATTTAAAACAGCACCCATTTTTTGGCTCACAGTTCTGTCAATAAGAAGTCTAGGTAAGGTCATTTGGGTTCTCTGCTTAAGGCTTCACAAGGCCAAAGTCAAGGTGACAGCCAAGACAAGCTCTTATCTGGAGACTCTTGGAAAGAATCTGCTCCCATACATATTCAGGTTTATGGCAGAATCAAGTTCCTTGGGTTTGTAGGACTGAAGTACCTGTTTCTTTCCTGGCTGTCAGTTGGAGCCTGCTCTCTGCTGATCACATTCCTTCTCATGTGGCCCTCTCCATTTTCAAACCAGCAATGACACATTGAATCATTTTCAGGCTTCAAATCTACCTGACATTCTTTCCTGCTAATAAGTCAGAAAAAAAACTCTAATTTTAAAACTCAAATATGATGAGATTAGGTTAATCTTTTTTGCCTTAAAAGCAAAACAATCACGAGGCTGATGTGTCAGATTGCATGTTTCATCACACTCAAAGAAGAGGGAATTATACAAGTTTGAGGATCACTGGGGGTCATTCTTAGAATTCTGTCTACCACACTAACCCATTATCATATAAAGCTTTCCAATGCCTTTCAAAAAATATTGACTGACAGACACAGCATTGAAATACATTGTACAGTGCAACTCAGTATACACACATACATACACATATACAACAACTGAAATAAATGTTTCATGAAAAGATTATTTAATCTTACTGTGTGTGATGATGTTATTTTCTATTCTATTTCATAAAAAGAAAAGATTTATTTAACCTACTAAATTTATGCCAAGATTCATGAATGGTCTTTTTCAGATTGGAAAAAGGCAGTCACATTTCTTTTTTTTTCCTTTTTGGGAACCTGTTTGTAATTTTGGTGCTCTAAAATATTTGATTTATTAAAACTGGGATATGATAACATTTGGAATGAGTTATCCCTTATATTTAATAGTAGCTTTCCTAATCTCCTCTTTTATATTAGTGTTTTCCCCATGCACACTAGAATTACAATTAATGTGAAGAAAGAGGCTCAGGAGAGTCAACTTGTACTCACATAGACTGTTGAATCTAGGTAGAAGAATTTTATTCTGTCTAAAAATCACAGTGACCACCAACATAAATGACCATTTGTACTAGTTACCATAGTAATCACTAGATGGCAGCTATAAAATGTGTGTTGCTCAAAATGAAAGGTGCCTACAGAAGGGAGTCTATTATGTATTAGAATTCTACCTGAGGCATTCTATGTATTCTAGAAACTGTTCAACAATAAATGTGGTATAGTTTAAAATTTTTAATATTCTCCAAATTTCTTTTAGAAATATTTATAATAGTTTTTTTTTTTGCTTTAAACTGGGCAAATATATTTTTAAGTACATCCATCACACAATTCTAGCATAAACATGGCTTTGAATTTTCTAGACCTGGGACTAAGATTCAATTATTCCCCAATAACTCTGTAGCCTGGTGAAAAAATGTCATAATATAAATCCTTCAGGTCTTTATTAATTGTTATTTCTTAAAGAATCAATCTTTGACCATTTGATCTAAATTTAACTTTTTCTTAACAGCCTGTCTTTTCCCTTTTTCACTGATCAGATTCTAACAATATGGAATTGGTGTGATATTTATATAAGGTCCAAGACACACACTAGACTTTATTTTCCACAAGCACAAGAGTCATGTCTATTTTCCCTATTACTGTATCACCAACACCCAGTACAGTGCCTGAGACATAAAAGATTCTCAAGCATGGTTTATTCAATGAACTAATGAATATGAGTAAGGAGATTGACCTTTCCTCTTTTCCTCAAGTTTTTTTTGTTGGGATATTGCTAACATTTGGGTACATGTGAGCTTTTTCTCAGATGGTACCAAGACTAAAGTGAATCACCTCTGTCGCTCAATTCATTTTCAATATCATGGAAGGCAGCCACACGTAGGTATACTTTCAAAGTGTACCTCTACAACTTTTTAACTGAAAAATGTTCATTTTGAAAAACCTTTCCATACCTATAATTTTCATGGAGGAAGTGAAGAAATATCTAGCTGCCAACTAATGTCTTCTTCCTTTCAACTGTATTTTCAGTGATCCATCTGATTTCATATAACTTCCAGTCTCCTTAGCATCTAAGGCTGCTGCCACAAATATTGGTCCATTGTATCACTTAGGATTCATTTATGAATTACTTGGGAAGGAAGGCATAAGCCTACAGTTTGAAAAAATATATAATATGAGAATAAAAAATTTATCTCTTCATTTTATTCTAACATTTTATACTGGTAGGTCATTTTTGTACTTATTCACACTCTTTTTCTTTTATAAAAACATAACTATTGTAATGAAGCACTGAATTGTTCCTTAAAGTGGAATATGAATAATGTCTAAATATAGAAAGAATTGACATGCTACTCTAAATATTTATGAATATATGTGAAAAGATATAATTATAACTTTCTTTGTCAATAAAAAACATGTTTTACCATGTTCTAAAGTTTGATGGACATAGTACACTTTCCCTATGTCACTGGCTCTTCATTTTAGTATTGTTGTTTTATTCCCCTGCCAAAATAATAAGACTCAAGTATGTTTTGCTGATGGACTTTGAAACAATATCAGGGCTTTAAATGATTTGGATATTGCTCATTTTACAACTGATGCTTGTTCTGATTTTTCTGAATTTAGAAGTAAAAGTGGCTCAAATTTTTGCCTTTTTTATGTTCATTTCAAGATTTTAGAGGAAAAAATCATGACATAAAAATAGGTACCTATCATTTTCATACAATTTTATAAAACAAAAATATTAGATGGCATAATTTGAACATTAAGAGATCAGTCTTTTAAAAAAATTATGATTTTAATGTTAGTCTAGTCTGTTTTTTCTAGTTTATTAAAAACAACTAAACAAAACAAAATTTTTCAATTTCTATTGCATATAGAGAGAAAATGTAAACTATCAATGCCTGCCAATCATCATTCTAACTTCAACTCAGAAAAACACTCTAAGTACTATTAATTCTTAAAGTGCCAACTCAAAAAACTCAAGAATTAATTTTTGAGTGCCTACCTTGCATCATATGCTACCAAAGAAGGTGTTTGCTGCAGATTTGCTTAGAAAATGGTAAAGTGATAGGAACCTCTTAAAGGAATTTCTACCCAAAATTTTATCATTGTGCACATTTATATGAAAAATATTAAAAAAACTACAGATCTAAACATCATTTTCAAAACCTACAAAAAAAGGCCTACCATTTTGAAAGCTTGTGCTTGTACAGCAATGCATTGTGATTGTTTGGTTGCTGCCTTTTCTTTTGACTGGGTTGCCAAAAGCTATAGATTTCAGTTGAGGATGGTATTACAATCCAGTCTATTATAAAGAGGATGAAGCTGACTGGACAGAATGTTTATGCTTAACCTGCTACTAAAAAGCTCTTTGTTCACCAAAGGATTAATCTCTCATTTTGTCTGGCCCTTTAGTCCCTCACTGCAGTTATCACTATCTTTTTAAATTTGCAGAGTGTTTGGAAATCCTTCTCATTTGAGTAGCATAGAAAACATACTAATTTCAATTCTAGTCCAGTGGATATATAGTGAATTCAGACTTTCTGATTACAAATTTACCTTTTTTAAAATAAGTAGTAACATTTATTTAAATGTATTGGAATAATTTCTAACTAGTTTGCCTCTTGCTCTTTACCCAAGACAAATGTAAAGAAAAAATCAATGTAAAATAAACTTTTATTCTGAGTTGTTTCATTAAGAATATATTGTATTAGAGTTGCATATTAGGAAAGTAATCAGTGTTAATGCAAATATTTGGGGAACTAATCATGTTATTCTGAACATAATTTTTAAAATGTCACATAAATCTATTGACTAATTTTTGAAAATACATTTACTCCAAAAATCAACATGCCCTTTATTTTAACATCTAATAATCATTTAACCTTTTACAAAGTAATTTCACATATATTAGCTTTTGGGCAATACTAGATTAAACAGAGGCACAGGATTTAATGACATGCCCACTTCTTAAAGCTAAGTGAAAGTTGGACTTAAATTTTTGTACCCCAAAGCTCTTTGCTTATTCAAATGTGCTATACTGTCTTCCTTACACTTAAAGTCAGCTTATTGCATTGCTGTGCACACTTTATCATAAAAATTTAGAGACACAATGTCCTCAGAAGGTCCATTTCCTTACTCAAAAAATTTGAGTTTCATTCAGCTACATAGGTAATGGAAAAAAAGACTTTTATGCATACATGCTTAACTATGTGGCCTAGAGGGAAAAAACAATATTTGGCAACTCTTAAGCCATAATTGAGCACTTTTTGTTTCAAAGGAATCTCTACTTTCAAAACAACTGGCATGATTAACAGTTTTAGCAAGATCAAAGATGACATTATCCTATGAATCACTTGAGTTAACCCTGGTGAGCTAAAGCCAAAAGCTGACTTCTGTCGCTATTTTAAACCTCCTTGTCAAGTATACTAATTCACAAAGTGAATTAAAGTAATAATAATTTAAGGCTATTGGTTGATAGTATTGTCTCCATATCACTCATTGGAATACATGAGCTGATGCCTTTTCCTACAGAGCAAAATTGCTTTCTTAAAATATTACTTTAGTCAGAGAAGTGTTAACTGTATATAAAATCACTTTGTTCCTCTGCTATTGTTGTGAGTAACTTAAGTGATGGAGAAAGCAACTGTAAGATTTAGCAAAGTTTTTGCATAAACAACTTATGCTTCAGAATAGTCTTGCCAGATTTTTCCTGACAGAGTTATTCCCTGGAACAGCATACAGTAAATAACCATGTGGTGCTTCCAGACATCTAAGAATTAATACAGATTTGAGGACACCAATTTCTTTTCCCTTTGTTCCTTCCTTGCTTCCTTGCTTTCTTCCTGCCTTCCTGCTTTCCTCTTTCCTTGTTTCTATCTTTTTTCCTGTATTTCTTCCTGATTTCCTTTCTTTCAATATTTGAAGAGCCAGGTATTCAGGAATGCATTCCAGGGTAGTGTTCTACTGCATTTAATTTTGTAGTCTATACTATTTCCTTCCTTTTCTTTCACTTATAGGATAAAAGACAACTGTACTAAAAGTTATTGGTAAGGCTCTAAACCAAAGGACTGGAAAAGGAATAGGTGACATGGTTGCTAATCTTAGCACTGACAAAAATTAACAGGAAGACCTTGGACAATTCATTTATCTCTTCTGGATCAATTTCCTCAGCTAACAAAAAAGGAAGTTGAACTGTCTTCATGTGCCCTTTCAACATCTTTGCTGAGAATATACTTTATTAAGCATAAAGATTGACCAGGACAAAGTTCAATTTTGAGAAGTTTATAGTTTCTTACAAGAATCAAAGATTCATCATGGTCTTTGGTTGTACAGATTGAAGAGTGTGGATGTTGGATAGAAACATATCTGAAATTGAATCTCACTAGCCGTATGATTGTGTAAATTAATAACACATCCCAAAACTTGGGTTTTTGTTTTATTTTTTAATCTGCAAAATGGGCTTAATGGAATTTTTTTGCATTGTTGTACCAAAGATTAAATGAGAAAAAAATATATATATAAAGTATTTCCTACAATGCCTAGCATATAATAATATGTGTTTAAATTGCAACTATTCTTATGCATTTCCCTGTTCATACTCCTTTTTTTTTTTTTACTATTAGTCATTGATAAAATTTTAATATATTTACTGACATACATTCACAACATAATAAGAGAAGAAGAGCAAGTTACAAAATAGCATGTAGGATCTGATTTTGTAAAACTGCATATAAATGCTTGTGAATATACACATGCAAAAAATGGTATTTAGATGGCAAGAGAATCAAAGAGTCATTGTGGACTGTCACACTGGGTGGGTTTGTGGAAGTTCTATTTCTCTCATTTTTGCTTTTGTTTGCTTTTCAGTTTTTCTGATATGAATAAATACTTTTTGGGTAAAATAAACAATCTGTAAGTTCTGTTTTAATTAAAGAACAAAAAACCTTGAACTTGCACTCTATAAAGTACTATTTATTGCTCAAGATGCATTCTGCTAATAGCTGAGTTGGACTGCATGACCCTCTAAAACAGAATACTTTTATTAAACTGTTCCCCAAATTACTTTACTAGCTAGCTCTGGCTGATAACTGCAGATCATGGCTCCAAATATTACAAATTCTGTCAGATATTTAAAATGGCTGATGGACACGGAATTTCTCATGCATGCTTTTTTTTTTTTTTAAATTCTTATTGGGATTGTTCAGATACCATACAATTATCCAAAGATCCAAAGTGTACAATCAGTTGCCCCTGGTACCCTCATACAGCTGTGCATCCATCACCGCACTTAATTTTTGTTCAATTTTTAGAAACTTTTCATTATTCCAGACAAGAAATAAAGTGAAAGATGTAAAAAGAAAAATAAAAAAAAGAAAAGGAAACTCAAATCCTCCCATATCCCTAACCAACCCCCCTCAATTGTTGATTCGTAGTGTTGGTATAGCACATTTGTTACTGTTTATGAAAGAATGTTGAAATACTACTAACTGTAGTATATAGTTTGCAATAGGTATATATTTCTTCCCTATATGCCCCTCTATTATTAACTTCTAGTTATATTGTCATACATTTTTTTATGGTTCATGGAAGAGTTTTCTAATATTTGTACAAGTTAATCATGGACATTGCCCACCATAGGATTCAGTTTTATACATTCCCATCTTTTGACCTCCAACTTTCCTTCTGGTGACATATATGACTCTGAGCTTCCCCTTTCCACCTCATTCATGTGCCATTTGGCACTGCTAGTTATTCTCACATCTTGCTACTGACACCTCTGTTCATTTCCAAACATTTAAGTTCATCCTAGTTGAACATTCTGCTCATACTAAGCAACCACTCCCCATTCTTAAGCCTCATCCTATATCTTGATACCTTATATTTCATGACTATGAGTTTACATATTATAATTAGTTCTTATCAGTAAGACCCTGCAATATTTGTCCTTATGCGTCTGGCTTATTTCACTCAGTATATTGCCCTTGAGGTTTTGTCATCAACCCATTTTTTTTAATATGGTTTTGTTCACACACCATACATTCCATACTAAGTAAACAATCGATGGTTCTCTGTGTGGTCACATATTTATGTGTTCACCACCTTCACCACTATCTATATAAGGGCATCTACATTTCTTCCACAAGGCAGGAGGGAGAGTCAAAGAAGGTAGAGAGGCAAAAGAAAGTGGAAAAAAAATGACAGGTAGGAAGTAGCAAAAGGAAAAGTAACCTTAAATCAAAGTAGAATAAAGAATCAGACAATACCACCAATGTCAAGTGTCTAACATGCCTCCCCTATCCCCCCTTTTATCTGCATTTACCTTGGTATATAGCCTTTGTTACGTTAAAGGAAGCATAATACAATGATTCTGTTAGTTACAGTCTCTAGTTTATGTTGATTGCATCCCTCCCCCAATGCCTCCCCATTTTTAACACCTTGCAAGGTTGACATTTGCTTGTTCTCCCTCATAAAAAAACATATGTGTGCATTTTATCACAATTGTTGAACACTCTAGATTTCACCAAGTTACACAGTCCCATTCTTTATCTTTCCTCCTTTCTTCTGGTGTCTCACATGCTCCCAACCTTCCTCTCTCAACCATATTCATAGTTATCTTTGTTCAGTGTACTTACAGTGCTGAGCTACTATCTTCCAAAATTGTGTTCCAAACCATGCACTCCTGTCTTCTCCTATCACTCTGTAGTGCTCCCTTTAGTATTTCCTGTAGGGTGGTTGTCTTGTTCAAAAAGTCTCTCATTGTCTGTTTGTCAGAAAATATTTTGAGCTCTCCCTCATATTTGAAGGACAGCTTTGCTGGATATAGGATTCTTGGTTGGTGGTTTTTCTCTTTCAGTATCTTAAATATATCACACCTCTTCCTTCTTGCCTCCATGGTTTCTGCTGAGAGATCTGCACATAGTCTTATTAAGCTTCCTTTGTATGTGATGGATTGCTTTTCTCTTGCTGCTTTCAGGATTCTCTCTTTGTCTTTGATATTTGATAATCTGATTATTAAGTGTCTTGGCATCGGCCTATTCAGATCTATTCTGTTTGGAGTACACTGCGCTTCTTGGATCTGTAATTTTATGTCTTTCATAAGAGATGGGAAATTTTCATTGATTATTTCCTCTATTATTGCCTCTGCCCCTTTTCCCTTCTCTTCTCCTTCTGTGACATCAATGATATGTACATTCTTATACTTTGTTTCATCTTTAAGTTCCCAGAGACATTGCTCATATTTTTTCATTCTTTTCTCCATCTGCTCCTTTGCATGTAGGCTTTCAGGTGTTTTGTTCTCCAGTTCTTGAGTGTTTTCTTCTGCCCTTGAGATCTGCTGTTGTATGTTTCCATTGTGTCTTTCATCTCTTGTGTTGTGCCTTTCATTTCCATAGATTCTACTAGTTGTTTTTTTTGAACTTTTGATTTCTGCCTTATGTATGCCCAGTGTTTTCTTTACAGCCTCTATTTCTTTTGTGAAATATTCTCTAAACTTTTTGAATTGATTTAGCATTAGTTGTTTAAATTCCTGTATCTCAGTTAAAGTGTACGTTTGTTCTTTTGACTGGGCCATAGCTTGGTTTTTCTTAGTGTAGGTTGTAGTTTTCTGTTGTCTAGGCATCTGCCCTCCAAGGCCACCCCAATCAGGTTTTCCCAGATGAGAACAGGCTCAGATCACAGAAGGAGGAAATATTCAGTATCTGGTTTCCCTGATGGTTTTTCTTAGAGGACTGACACACCTGTGCTTTTCTGCCCAGCAGGTGCACCTGTCAGCCTGTCACCAGCTGGTGTAAGGGGGTGTGGCCTGTGGCTCTCCTCTCCAGGCTTTGGTGTCTGGTTCCAGAAAGACAGGCAGCAGAGCTGGGCCCCTCCCTTTCCTCTTGGGAAGCTTTGCCCCCTCCAGAGAGGTCATCTACATATCAATAAGTTCTTTGTTTCTCTGACTCTGCTGATCAAAGTGTTTTGATTTTAAAATGGCTGAGGCTGTCTTTACTGCAAAGTGCTGTGGGCTGAAAACAGCTGAGGTTTTCTCCAGAGAGAGAGAAAGGGACAGAAAAGCTCCCAAATTCACCCATCAGCCAGAGATAGCACCCGATCCTCTAGGCTCCCCGTCCTGAGACAGATATGTCCCCCAACTCTCCCAAGGTCAGTTGTCACCAAAAGCCTCTGTCTGCTTGTTGAGGATTCGCTGTCTGTATTGAGCAGTTAACATTAAAACCCCAGTTGGAGCTGGGCTGAGAGAGTGCTGCTCTCTAGCACCGGGAGGCTTCCATGAGGGAGGGGCTCTCAGCTCTCAGCTCTCAGTGCGGGTCTGCTGTTTTACTTACAGATTTTATGCTGTGATCTCGGGCATTCCTCCCAGTTCAGATTGGTGGATGATGAGTGGAAAGTCACATTTGTCTCTCCGCAGTTATTCCAGGTTATTTACTATTTTTTTGGTCATTTATGAATTGTTCTGGGGGGGGGGGGCTAACAGTCTTCCACTCCTCTCTATGCCACCATCTTAACTCCTCTCTCTCATGCTTGCTTTTAAAATCCTATGTTAAACAAGCAACTCAGGAGGCATAATGTGAGTAATGCCATCTGCTGTATCCCTTAGGAATAGTTCTCAGTCTTACATAGATAATTGGCCAAATTCTGATCACTTTTCCCTCCAAAAGAAAGCAAAGGAGAGAACTTCAGCTATTTCACAGATGGCAATTTATTTTCCAACTTCACATTTTCTTCTTGTGCTGAAAAATCCTCAGAAACTTCTTCAGTTTTTATTTCTTTTCTTTTCCGGATGGACATCATGATGTCACAGACTTACGTGCATCGTTCTTCCGACCTTCTTGCGGCCGCTCAGCTCTCTTCATGCACGCTCAGAGAGGGGCAAGGAGGCCGGGGGGGGCGGGCGAGGGCCGCAGGAGGCGGGGCCGCCCAGAAATAAAAGAGAACCGAGAGTGGTGGGGCTTTGTGCAGTGCCGGGCTGACGGGATTAGAGGCTCATCAGCTGCCCGGGGGAAGGGGCGTGCCCCTTACTCTTTTTAATGTTGAGCAATTTCTACAGGAATTTCTCAGAGAAGAGGATTCTATATTCTTCGATCTATTTATCTTAGTTACTTAGATTGTACAGCATCTCTGAGGTATGCCTGTAACTCTTCCCAGGTTATACCAGAATGAAAGATTCAGTGGCATGAAATTTATAAAGTCCTGTATGAACAGCTTTTCTACTGTAAGCAAGATAGCAAGCCTAAAGTTTCCACAAATATTCACATGAGCTGTTTACTTGTTTCATGACTGTAATTGCTTAGTTTTTGGGTAGTTAGTCCCAATGACCATTTAGAAAGATTTCTGGCTTTCTCTGTGTTTCGGGTGTTTTGTAGAATCTGTAGAATTTTTTCAAACCTCAGGCCTAGTATTGAATTTTTGAATATATTTATTGTAATATGATTGGCTATAGAGATACTATAGTGCCACCTTTTCTGTCTTTAGTTTTCATTTTTTAGTTGCTTTTCTAATAGATGGTTTTAATTTGGACCAAAGTATTTTAGTAATTTAAAGCAAGTTTTTAAAACTCAAGGAATTTTTCTTGCAAGTAATGCAGTAACAACTGATTTTATTTTCAGAACCCTGTTACCAGCAGATGGTGGGAGAAAAAATTGTTTGAATAGAGAAGAGTAGTGACTATATAATCAGAGATATGTTAGTATCCTTAGGATTGAGGTAATTTGCCAAAAGTAGCTTGGATGGAAAATATTTAGAAATTATACTAAGATATTTCACCATAAACTCTCAGTTAACCAAACTTGATAATTAATGCAAAGAAAAAGCATGTAAGCTATATGTGGGCAAAGGTTTTTGCTTTATTCACTGATGTTTCCCAAGTATCTAGAACATTGCCAGGAACACAGTAGGCATTAAGCAAATGTGTTGAATAAACAAACAATGTTCGGTTGACCATGTAAACTCTTTATTTATACTATCATCCTAAATGTGCTGTCTTGTTTCTTTTTAAATCTCAAAAATATACTTTAGAATCTTGCCCCTTTCAATTACTAGGGCAAATTGTTTATTTGGACCTTACAATTTTTTTTTCTGCAAAATGAGTTGTGAACTTAAATGAGATGAAAGAAATTTTCAGTGTCTGGCACACAGAATATGGTCATTTCTGTGGGTTTTGTTTTATAAGCTCTGTAACTGCTTTTAAAAAATAGGGCCCTATAACTTTAACCTAGAAAATGTTTTTATATATAATAACAAAATATGGCTCCTTGAGACAGTTTGTAAAATGTAATATTGGTAGTAGCATTCACTGCTTATGATTTACTACTTAAAGAGAAGCATAGGTTTGTGCTGATGCATATAATAGATTTTTGTTAAACAAATGCATAATTTAGTCAGTTTCATATTCAGTTTGGAAAAGTAAAGCTGTATCTAACTGCCATTTCTGTGATATGAAATATTACATCCCTGAAATGAGAGAAAATAAAATACTGTCATTAACCTATTTCTCTGCATAATTTAGAAGGTCTTTAAGATCACTTGTGAGGCAAATGTGTCACATCATACCTTGATGGTTACTTGTACTGAACACATTTTTCCCTTTATAAACTTCCAGATCTAACAGAATTTTCCAATGAGAAGCTAATATATTTAAACAATACAAATTTTCAATATATTAAGTCACTGATGCTGAAAATTATGGTCAGTGATGCATTATGAACCAGTTCTAAATGTAAAGGTACCAGAGAAATTCACAACAAATTTAATTACCTTAGAAGACCTATTGTATGTGCACATGGCAGAAAATCTTATTTTAAGTCAGTTACTGGTAACTTGCATTACTCTACATAATCGTATTTTTTTCTGCAAGATTTTTAATACCTTTGCTAAATTAGATTTATGCCCTATACTTAGTGAATCATTGCTATTGCACCTCCCCAGAGAGGCTAAGTTAGATGAAAGAGTTCAAGTTGTTGTAAGCCATTGTTAAGTGGAGAAGATAGTACTGATAAAGACTTTAATACCTTTTATTGGAAATGTGATTTACCCAAAGATCATTTTTCTCAAAATGCATTATTCATGACATCCACTGGGGAGAATGTCAACAAAAAAATACTTTTATGTGTTTATGTTGTTTAGAAAGATTGATTTTTTTAACTAGGGAAAATACATCATCTTCAACATTTTAGGAGATGGTTAAATAGTGTTTTTACATTTGTTTTCATTTTTAAAAACTGGACAGGTGGCATGTTAAGGTGCTGAAAAATAAACATTGGATTGGGCATAAATTAATATAATCTGTCATCTTTGAGAAAACTAAATATTTTGCATGCTGTATAACCTGAAAGCATATCTAATGTGCAGTTAGAATTTCTTTCAAAAACTTTCAAGCATGCACAACAGAGATAGTGGTATGGTGGTCCTCTGTATATCCATGTCCTATATTCAATACTTATTAAGGTTTACAATTGATTTACCTATCCCTTTCTCTTTCTCTCCTTCTCTCTTTACTGAGTTATTTTAAAATATTTTGCTTCACTTCAGTATGCATTTCTGAAATAGTGGTGTTCTGGTTTGCTAATGCTGCCATTTTGCAAAACACCAGAAATGGATTGGCTTTTATAAAGGAGTTTTATTTGGTTACAAGTTATGGTCTTAAGGCCATAAAATGTCCAAGGTAAGGCATTAACAATAGGGTACCTTCACTGAAGGATGGAAAACCTCTGTTAGCTTGGAAGGCATGTGGCTGCCATCCGCTTGCTCCCAGGTTGCATTTTAAAATGGCTTTCTCCCAGAGTGTTTCTCTCTAGTCCTCTGGGGGTATTCTCTTAGTTTCTCCTGGGCAAACTCTGGAGTAGCAAAAGTCTACTTTCAATGACCATCTTCAAACTGTCTCTCACCTGCAACTCTCAGTGAGCGCCTTTTGTCTGAGCTCTTATATAGGGCTCTAGTAAACATATCAAGGCCCATGTTGAATGGGTGGGGCCACACTTCCATGGAAATTATCCAATCAAAGGTCTTCCCCACCATTGATTGAGTCACATCTCAATGGAAACACTCAATTAATAGGTTCCAACCTAATCAACACTAATATGTCTGCCCCCACGAGATTGCATTAAAGAATACAGCTTTTTCTTGGGAACATAGTATATACAAGCCAGCACAAGTGGTTATCATGTAAGTTTGATGCAATTGCCACACCCAAAATATTAAGAATAATTTCTTGATGCCATCTAAAACCCCAATCCATATTCAAATTTTCTCAAAGGTCTCAGAAATGACTTTTTATTTTTCTTCTTTTTAAATTTATTTTAAATTTTGATGAAACTGTAGAGCAACATGTTGAAATTTTAGCAAAATTGCTTACAATCAGTCTATATTATAGTATGGGACTATGTGTTAAAGTACTGTCTGTCTCCAGTGCATTTGAGTGGATGGAACAATTGTGACTGCCTATATATAGAATAATCTTTTTTTTGGTGAAATGTACAGACAAGTAATGGTGTTATGAAACATTGGTTATTTCACAAATGGCTTCTTTTTCCAAATTTGCTCTTATCAATTTTTTTCAATTCAATTTTATTGAGATATATTCACATACCCTACAAACATCCAAAGTGTACAATCAGTTGGTCACAGTACCATTATATAGTTGTGCATTCATCACCACAATGAATTTTTTAACATTTTCATTACCATAAAAAAATAAGAATAGGAATAAAAATTAAAGTAAAAAAGAAGACCCAAAACATCCCATTCCTCCCTTTTATTCATTTACTTTTTGTCCCCATTTTTCTACTCATCTGTCCATACACTGGATAAAGGGATTGGGAGCCACAAGGTTTTCACAATCACTCAGTCACACAGTGTAAGTTATATAGTTACACAAGCATCTTCAAAAATCACAGCCACTGGGTTGCAGTTCAACAGTTTCAGACATTTCCTTGTAGCTATTCCAATACACATAAATTAAAAAGTGATATCTATATGACACATAAGAGTAACCTCCAGAATGTCCTCTTGACTCCATTGAAATCTCAGCTACTGAAACTTTATTTTGTCTCATTTTTCTTCCCCTTTTCTTTCAGGAAGGCTTTCTCAGTCCCTCTATGCCAGGCCCAGGTCCATCCCCATGAGTCATGTCCCACATTGCCAGGGAAATTTACATGTCCCACATAGGTGGGGAGGGCAGTGAGTTTACCTGCACAGTTGGCTTAGAGAGAGAGGCCACATCTGAGCAAGAGAATAGGTTCTCTGGGGGTGACACTTAGATACAATTATAAGTAGGCTTAGCCTCTCCTTTGCAGTAAAAAGCTTCATAAGGACAAGCCCCAAGATCAACGGCTTGGCCTTCTAAATTGGTAGCCCCCAATGCTTGTGAGAATATTGGTAATTTCCCAGGTGGGGAAGTTTAATATTTCCACATTTTTTCCCAATTCTTCAAGGGGGCAAATACCTTTTTATTCTCTGCCCAAATTACTCTGAGATGTATCTTGGCTTCACACTAGCTTGGAAAAGCCAACCAGATCTCACTCCCTAGTCAAAGTTCCATGTAATTATGGTGTTTGAATAAACTGACCACACAAGTTGAATTATATGGTATACTACAGAAAATATAGATTTTACACCAAATAAACATCTTTTCCTTTGATCTCACAAAGTTGAAGTTTTAAAAAACCATTCCTGGTATTATCATATAGTTATGCATTCACCACCACAATCTATATGAGGACACTTCCATTTTGTCCACCGAGAAAGAGGAAGAGGAGAAAAAAAGAACAAAAAGAAAAAAATTACAACTAAAAAAATAAAAAAATAAAATAAATACAATAAAAGTTCAAGCACTAACACCAATGCCAAATGTCCTATACCCCTCCCTTATATCCCCCTCTTATAGACATTTAGCTGTGGTATATTGTCTTTGTTACAATTAATGGAAGCATATTACAATGTTACTGTTAACTATAGACCCTGGTTTGCATTGATTGTATTTTTTCCCCAATACCACCCGATTTTCAACAACTTGCAAAGTTGACATTCATTTGTTCTCCCTCATGTAAAAACATTTTTATATTTGTACATTTAATCACAATCATTGACCAATCTAGTTTTTGCTAAGTTATACAGTTCCAGTCTTTATCTTCTAACTTTCCTTCTAGTGTCATACCTACCCCTAACCATGATCTTTCAACCATACACATGGTCATCTTAGTTCAGTGTACTTACAATATTGTGCTATCATCACACAGTACTGTGTTATCCATTTCTGCATCTATACAATCAGTCCTCTTGAACAATCTGTACTCCTTCAGCATCAAATGCCTGATCTCTTCCCACTTCCCATCTCCTGATATCTTCATTTCTACACTCTTCTCCAAACTTTTCTCTCCTGTCTTTTCCTATTAGCCTGTAGTACTCCCTTTACTATTTATTGTAGCATGGGTCTCTAATTCACAAACTTGCTCAATGTCTGCTGTCTGAAAATATTTTAAAGTCTCCCTCATTTTTGAAGGACAGTTTTGCCAGATATAGGATTCTTAGTTGGCACTTTTTCTCTTTCAGTACCTTGGATATGTCATAATACTGCCTTCTCACCTCCATGGTTTCTGCTGAGAGATCTGCACTTAGTCTTAACAAGCTTCCCTTTCATGTGATGGATTGCTTTTGTCTTCCTGCTTTCAGAATTCTTTGTCTTTGACATTTGACAATCTGATTATTAAGTGTCTTGGAGTAGGTCTATTTGAATCAATTTTGTTTGGGGTACACTATGCCTCCTGGGCTCGTAATTTGATGTCTTTCATAAGAGTTTGGAAATTTTCATTGATTATTTCCTCCATTATTCTTTCTGTCCCTTTTCTTTTCTCTTCCCTTTCTGGGACACCTACAACACATATATTTGTGTACTTCATGTTCATTCAGTTCCCTGAGACCCTGCTCATATTTTTCCATTCTTCTCCCTATCTCTTCTTTTGTGTGTAGGATTTCAGATGTTCTGCCTTCTAGTTCAACTGATCCTTTCTTCTGCCTCTTCAAGTCTGCTTTTGTATGTCTGCATTGTGTTTTTCATCTCTTCAGTTGTGCTTTTCATTTCCATAAGTTCTGCCATTTTTTTTTCCAGTTTACAAATTCTTCCTTATGGTCACCCAATATCTTCTTTATATCCTTCTTCTATATTGTCACACTTTCTTTCAACTCATTGATTTGATTTAGAAGATTTGTTTGAATATTTTTAATTAGTTGTTTCAACTCTTGAATCTCAGTTGGGGTGTTAGTTTGTTCCTTTGACTGGGTCATATTTTCATGTTTCCTGGTGGGGTTCATGATTTTTTGCTGTCTAGGCATCTGGTTTTCTTGATTAGTTTGTTCTGGAGGTTGTTTTCTCTACTTTTCTAGTGTTTTCTTGTTGTTTGTCTTTGATCTCTGTCTTTTCTTTGTTTCTCTTGATGACCAATTGTCAGATTGGCTCTGCCCCCAGTTTTCCCACCAAAAATCAGGCTCCCACTGTGGCTTGCCACTGGAATGGGAGGCAGGCACTGGGGACCCCAGCAAGTTCACTGTGTTTGGTAATACAAACCTGCTGGCTTCCAGTGGTGCTCTGCTTTCTGCTGGCCAGCAAGACCTGGGTTTGTTTTAGAGCCCTGCTTTAACAGTTGGGTGTTCTGTATTTCTCAGCCAAAACAGGACTGGTTTTCTGTACAGGGCATGTAGACCATCTCCTGTGACCTTGAGAAATGGTTTGGAGCATGTTTTTAAGTTTTAAATTCCCTTGCACTTTCTATGCTGTCCAGCAGATGGTGCTACTCAGTAACTTAATCATCCTCAGAGGCTGCTTTGCCTCCAAGTGCAGGCTGTGTCTACACAAGTAAGGTGAAACTGGGATTCCTATGCCCTCACTTTGCCATCCCAAAACTGGCTGCATGTGGGGCTCCACATATTATTCTTCTTTCTTCAATTCAGCACTTTCAGGGTCCTTCTCCAGTCTATATCATCTTCCAGAGTTTCAAACAATTCAGAATTGTCCTTTTTTTTCATTGACTCTCTGGAGAGAAGTTTTCAGTCGATCTATCAATATTTTATGGATTTTTAATATTAGGTTAGTCATTTCTCATGGTTAAAAACATGAATGAAATTATTTGTCTTTCAAAGGGTCTTAGCATCATCATGAAATGAGTTCAACTTATGAAATGATGATTTGGAAGATAGTAATATTAAAAATTGTTTATTTGTATCAACTTTCTTTCCATCCCCCACCCAATGTGCACAGACACACACGGAGAGAGAGAGAGAGAGAGAGAGCCTTTCAAATCATAAGCAAAAGAATTGGAGATTTTATGTTTGTCTGAACTTTGCAACAGGTTTTTATTTGGTAAATTGAGTGGTACAGGAGATGCTTTGGGATAGTAATTAGCATAATTCTTTACATATCTTGTTAGAAAATTTAAAAAGTGAAAACACATTACATGTCATTTGTGGTTTGCTATTTTGGCTTTAATCAGACTGAGGAGAGTTATGAAATAGGCAGATCCATTCCTCTAAATAATTTCTATTGCTACCCATCTTACATAACTTTCATAGAACTGGTGCAAGGAGCACAGTTTTCTTCAAAGTTGTCACAATGAAGTACTTTTTTCCTATAAATGAATGGAAATGGCAGTGTTCCTGGTAGAAGAGTCAACCAAGCAGTAAAGAAGTTTTAGCTGAGCATTAAACCATTGAAGCAGAAATCAAGCTTAAGATAACCACAAAATTAGCCATTAACTTTTGTGATGGTTTGAAGCTGTGTGTACACCCAAAAGTATGTTCTTAAAGTAAAATCAATTCTTGTGGGGGTGGAACCATTTTAAGTAGGCTCTTTTGGTGGGTGGGGTCTTAACTTAAGAGTGACCCACCTTGTTCAGGGTGAGTCTTAATCCTCTTACTGGAGTTCTTTATAAGAGAATGAAATTCAGGCAAAGAGAGACAAAGCCACAGAAGAAAGAGGCTGAATGCAACTAAACCTGGAGGAGAAGGGAGACTCAACCAGCAGATGCTGCCATGTGCCTTGCCATGTGACAGAGTCCCAGATTGCTGGCAGCCATCTTTCAGGGAGAAAGCATCACCTGTTGATGCCTTGACTTGGACATTTTCCTCAGCCTCAAAATTGTAAGCTTGTAAGCTAATAAATCCCCACTGTTAAAATCCAACCTATTTTATGGTATCTGCTTTCATCAACTTAGCAAACAAGAACACCTCTTATACTTCATATTTCTGGAAAGTATGCTAGGAATAAGATTTTTAAAGTTAGAAATGTCAAATAATTTGTATTATAAATGTTTTGTGAGTCTATGCACTCTTCTAGCTTTTTGAGAATGAGACAAGTGTTTAGGATTCATTTAAGGAAGTAGAAAGAAAAGGTGAGAAAGAATACATACACATAAATTTATGGGATATGTGGGCTGCATTATAAGAATACTCATGTTAAAAATCACTTCTACATACCTTTTAAATCAAAAAGTTTTCTCCAGATCAATATTTTCTCCAGATGAGACAGGAATAAAAGTCAAAGCATTTCAGAGCCAGGAGGGATAGAGCCTTCTATCACAACCTCTTTATGTCATAGATGAAAAAACAGGCCCAAAAAGGTTCAGTCAACTAAGTGATAGAGTCAGGACTAGAACCCACATCTTCTACCTCCTAATCCAGTATCCTTTACACTATACCACACATAGTACACTGAAGGATATGGAAGGAATTATACAACCCTGTAATTTTGATTCTGACTTTGATCTGTATTCATTATATATTTTCATTTCACAGTATCAAAGTTTTTTTTATAGGTATTGGTGGAACTTCAAAGATGTGTTTGCATTTAGTAATAAATTATAGATCAATAAGAGGAGTTGCTTTTTCTCAGATTGGACAGCAGAACCAAGAGCAGACTGACTCTTCAACTCTGAAGAAATTTTTTGTCTCTTTCTCTTCCTTTTATATGGGAGATTCTGAAGCTGTTAAATGAAGAGCCATTGGAGAGGTGATGGGTTAAGAGTTCATTCAGCTGTCCAGATGTATCCAAGTACCCAGTTATTTGGCAATAAATACATCTGAGCAACTGATTGAACTTTTCACTTTTCATGACTCAACTGGAACCCTCTGCAACTGGAAGGGACTGCTATATTGCCAAATGGTTGTGATCTCTTAACCTAATGAGATGAGGAGGGGGAGTTGCCTGTCTCTGAGGCTACAGCATTGTAAATGTAAATGGGAAACACATTTTAGTTGCAGTAAAATTGAAATTTAAGTATCTTACCAAAAGATAAGGAGCTGTTTTTTTTCCTAACTTTCAAAAATTAAAATCAAACTAACAGAAAATTTTGAACACCTATTGAACTGGTCTCATCAGTGATGCTTATCATGCACTTAACTCACCAGGATGAAATAACATATATTTTTTTCATTGTGATTGAATATAGCTAGCAAATGCTTGCTGATATCATTATGCTATATTTTAAAGTATCATTCTTACCTCAAACTATGGCTGCATTAATAGGTCCATCTGAAGTATTTCCCCTAGTCACTCTTTATCCCATGTGTGGTTTCATTTTATCCATAGCAGTTAGTATCTGAAATGATTCTGTTTGTTTAAATATACTGTCTGTTTCTCCTCATATAATGTAACCTCCATGAGAGCAGGGGCTTTATATATATTGTCTACTAATATATGCCCAATATCTGCATGGTGCCTAGCATGTAATAGGCATTCAATAAATATTTGAACATATGAAAGGACTGTTATATAATGATTTTTCAATATTGCAAATCAGTCAAAATTGGTTGGTAAAACAGATTTACTGTATGGTTAGCTCTGATGTTTAAAAACCTTCAGTTTACTGTTATATGGAGTTTTGTGCTGAAATAACTCAAGGATAGGTCTGTAACCACTTATGTAGAAAACAGCTTCATATTGCTGAGCATTCTGCCCACTAAGACAGAGTCTCTCAATGTGTGTTACTAGTATCATAAAGCAATTTGTGGTAGCTATTTTAACTCTTTGTTGCCAACTTGGAAGCTGTTTTGTTCTTGGGGTATTAGTTTAGGTAAATGGAATAGCTCTAGCTTTGAGAAACTTAGGATCTTATATACTGTAGGATTTCAGGAGATAACAATCTTGTTAATTCTCACTAAATTTAACAATAATCACTCTCATGAAATATGTAAAACACAAGTAGAACCATTTAGTAAATACAAATTAGGAGGAAATAGCCCATGTTTCATGTTTAATTCCAAGTACAGGAGGAACAGTTATATTGGCTTGAATGATCACTTACATTAGCTTTGGGAGAATAGTGGTGGAGAATGACAGTAATGACACTAGACATGCATTCAAATAGAATAATCAGTTTATTGCCAAATCTAATGAAATATACAGGAGAGACCCGGAGTCCCATCAAAGTAGTACCTGCTACCACTTAATTCTCAAAATTATCTTTGTTTGAAGGAGAATTGTATAATCACCCAATGTATATAAATACATATTCAGAACTATTTGATTCCTCTCTGGCACACTAAAGGGAATCTTGCAGTTCTGTGTCTGATGTGTTGCAGTAAAGCAGTTCCAGTATTGACTCTGATATAGATACTTGACTTAGTAGGGAACTGATCATTCCCAATGAAGTCCATTAACCTGAGGCTCTTTTTCTTATTGCCTAATGTACAATAACCTTTTCTGACAGAGAAGGCTGTTAAACATTGGAAGGTTATGAAATTGCCTCCCCTTGAGGTCAAGTCTCAAATTTCTTGAAGTGGCTTAAACAGAAACCTCTGAAGAAAAGGCACTATATTATTTGATCACTCATAATTTTCAGTCTTAGAGTCTGGTGAATTAATATTTGTAGACTAAATTAAGACATTACAATTGAAAATAGAAGGTTTGAATTTATTTACATTCATTTATTTAATTAAAGTCAACGAGTTTAACACCCTTGAAGATGTTGTGTTGACTGGTGGAAAAGCAGTCTTTGATTGCACTAATTATAATGACTGGATGAATTAGTCACTTTATTAAAATTATAAATTATTATTTCATTTAACAGAGGTTAATTTTTAGGATGACAAATGTATATTTTGTTAGAAAATCCATAGAGTACATTTGAAATTGGAGTGAAAGGAACTTTCTTCCAATTTTTATTAGTTATAATTTTTTAAGACAATAATTTTCAAAAAATTGTTATAAATATGTACCATATTGGCATAATCTTTCCTTGACTAATTGATCAATTTTGACTAATTCATGTTTCATCTAGCCATCTGCTGAAAGTGGTAAAGATCAATGTATACAATAGAGGAATAATTTTTGAATTGTATCCATATTTTCTGAACAGTGAAAATTGACAAAATTATACCTCTATATTTATTATTACTTAATCAAGTATTAAATGCTTTATTATTAGAAAGTCAGACAATAATGGATGCTCTCAGTTGACTACTTTATCATTTTTAAAAATATTCAGTATCAGATTTAGTCTCTTAGCTATGATAGAAACTAGTCTCCTGCATCACCATTATGAGCTAAGGAATTCCCATCTCTCTAGTGTAAAACTTGTTTTTTCCTTAGTTAAGCTATACCTCCAAAATTTTGTTAAAACATTAGGCAGAAATGCTGCCATTTTCTTTTTATACTCATAAATGTTATGCTTGACCAATTCTAGGAAAGACATGGTAAGAAACTCTTTGGGGGAAGAAAATGTGATTAAAAAATGACCAATTTTTTTCAGTGCCAAATGATGAGAAAGTAAATGGTAAACAGACTTATAAATGGTTCCACTTATGGATTGTAAGGAAACAACCAAGGTTTTGAATGAAGCTGTAGACCACTATCCTCTCCAAACAGAACTTGAACAAGCCACCACCCTTCCTTTATCCTTGGATTTTCTCCACTCCTCTGCATCCTTTAACTTCACACCTTAAATCTCTTCAAGTCTCTCCCTTTTCCTTCCCTTCAGTCAATCAGCCAATTAATTTGTACCCAGAAATAGTCTAAAGAATGTGGAAATTGGATTGGAATTCCATTTGTTCTTCTACTCAAAAAATTTTCTTCAATACACATTCTGCCTCTGTTGCCTTGGCCAAAATCCTTTGAACATAACTTGCAGTGAATTTTCCATTTCCTCACGTCCTTTAACCTTATCCATTCTCTTCTCTCCCACTTCATCCAATAGAATCTTGTCCTTTTAGACACTAGTGAAAGGGTCCCTTGGTCACCAACAACATCTTTTCAGAAAAATCTCACAGTATGAATTTTGTTCATGTCAAAACCCTCTCTCTTGACGTTTTCCCTTTTGACTATTCCTTCTGTTTTACTGTATCTTCAAACCTTTTAAATTATATTATTTTGATATTTACTTAAGTTTAGGAGCAGGATATAGCCTTTTTGTCTCCCTTTACATATTTTCTGTCTCTTATTTCCACAGCCCCAGAAAATAGATTTATTTTGTCTGGCAGTTTTTTGTGGGATTGAAATGGCCTGGCTAATGCTCTGGCTACTACTACTCTCTCTTTCCCACACAATATTTTGGGTTCCTGGATGCTGGGGGCCATATTTTATGCATTGTTGTAATAAGAGGATGATTTTAAGAGAAATTTTAGTGGGAGTAGCACTGATAGACTGACAAGTAGTGTTGATGGATAAGGAAGAGAGAATAAAATAATGACTAGCAGAATAGTGCTAATAAATGAGCTGGGAAATATATGGAGGTGCAGGTGGTTTTAGTGAAATTTTATTTCCAAATTTCTTGAAGGTGCCAGAAACACTAAAAAAAGATCAAGAGAGATTTTTATGATCATGCCTTGAAAATATTGCAAATTGAATGAAACAGATAATAATCCAATATTATTCTATGTGCTCAAGCTAGCCAACACCCTTTCCCACAACACTACAAACACACATACAAACTAAATTTTTCTCCTTGATGGCCCAGTGCATGCAAATTTTAACAGCTTCATAATCCTGACTCTTGTAATAGCTTAATGATCCCTGAAACAACTAAAGTTAAATGTTTGGTATGGGAAGAGAGTATAATTAAATTTCTAAGTAGAAGATATAGAAAATACATGATATTCTAGGTTTGTCCACTATATAGCCAGCTAGCAATCTCTTGTCAGAAAAAAACAAAGGGTAGCTATGTTTGTAAAGAGATACCACACTGAGTATTTCTTCATTGTCAATGTAAAGATCGATTCTGACATGTTCCACTCTGTAAAGATTCTATTTCACCAGGAGAACAGAAGAGATTCTCAGCAAATTTTCACCCAGTCTACTTTTGGCCAACATTTATCATACTGAATATAGTGAGTGCTAAGTGGTGAAAAATCTACTATGTAATTATTTGATGGGGTTCTGTGATGCAAAAAATTAACTTCTGGAAAAGTAGCCTACATAAATAAAAGGGATGCACTCTGAAATTCTTTGATAAGTTTTTTGGAGAGTTCTTATAGTTCCTTTCTAGTATCTTAAAAGATACCTCAATCCACACCCTAAAAAAACCTGTATATTTTTGTTTCAATCATCTAGTGCAATTGATTGTGTGTTTGCAATTTTCAGCATTACTCTATACGCCCTGACTGCTACATACTACCTGTTGGCTACTGACTAGTTGGTCCAGAGGGTGGTTTCTACAATTTAATGTAGTAAAATTGATTGACTCATTTATTTTTGTATGTACCTCTTGCTGCCCTCTGGAGAATATTGGTGTTTTATGCAAATGTATTAATAAAGTTGTATGTATAAATATAGATTGCTTCAATTTGAAGAAAGAAACCTAGTATGTTGTGCAAAACATATTCACTTTACCAAAAAGCTTAAAGATTTTTAAGTTTTCCATGTCTCTGTAAGAGGAAACCTTTTTACTTCAGCCATCACTACTAATTTATTAAATCACAGACTTTCTCACAATGGTTTGTAAGTTAAGACACATATGTTCTTTTTTTTTTTGTTTTAAGCTCAGTTTTATTGAGATATATTCATATATGATACAGTCATCCACAGTGTGCAATCAACTGTTCACAGTACCATTGTATAGATGTGCATTCATTACCAGAATCAATTTTGAAAATTTTCCTTACTCCAAAAAAATAAAAATAAGAATAAAAATAAAAATAAAAAAGAACACCCAAAGCATTCCATCCTCCATCCAACCCTATTTTTAAATGAGTATTTGTTCCCATTTTTCTATTCATCTGTCTATACAGGGATAAAGGGAGTGTGAGCCCCAAGGTTTTTACATTCACACAGTCACACCATGTAAGCTGCATAGTTATACAATCATCTTCAAGAATCAAGGTCACCAGGTTGCAGTTTGACAGCTTCAGGTATTTTCCTCTAGCTATTCCAACACACTAAAAACTAAAAAAGTGATATCTATATAGCACATAAGAGTACCCTCCAGCATGACCTCTCGACTCCAATTGAAATCTTTCAGCCACTGGAACCTTATTTTGTTTCATCTCTATTCCCCCTTTTGGTCAAGAAGATCCTCTCAATCCCATGATGCCAGGTCTGGGCTAATCTCCAGGAGTCATGACCTGCTTTGCCAAGGAGAATTTATGTCCCATGTAGGGGGAGGGCAGTGAGTTCACCTGCTGAGTGGGCTTAGAGAGACAGAGGCCACATCTGTGCAACAAAGAGGTTCTCTGGGTGAAACTCTTAGGTACAATTCTAAGTAAGCTTAGCCTCTCCTTTGCAGTAACAAGCTTCATGAGAGTAAGCCCTAAGATTGAGTGCTCGGCTTACTAAATTGATAGTCCTCAATGTTGGTGAGAATATCAGTAGTAACCCATGTAGGGTAGTCCAACACTTTCACATTTTCCCCCAGTTCTTCAGGGGGGCCCTGCAAATACATTTTTATTCTCTGCCCGAATTACTTTGGGATGTATCAGGCTTTCACACTAACCTGTACAAACATATGAGATTTCACTTCCTATTCAAGGTTCCATGTAATTAAGACACATATGTTAATTTCTTTCTTGGATCATTGATTTGAAGCTATGTGAACTCCATAACGGTAGAGTAGAAGTCAAATATAAATAAAACATACTAGAAAGTTTAGAAAAACTATAATGGTTCTACATTGGTAAGTGAGTGGGAAATCTGCTTTCTTTGCCATTTTTAAAATCACATACACAATTTAACATGCTCACCTGTTTGCTAAATTAAGTATGGACTATTTCTTATCACCAAATAAATGCACATAGGATGTTATGCAAGTTATGTGGTCTTTAACTATTTTTTTTTCTTTTATCTCTCCCCAGAAAGGATGGCATGATGAATCCTATTTGTTAGTTAACCTCTCAACTTTAACTTGTGGTTGCTTAAGACTGAAGCAATCATGATGAACCTGAAGAATATGGTGCATTCATTCCTGTAAGGATGTTATTTATTACTTATCATTTTAAGGAACATATATTTTTTATGATAGTTTCATCAAAACTGTTCATCCAAAATGCTTTCATGTGGCCATTCAGCTATATTTGTTTCAATTTGCGTAAATGGCTTACACCTCCAAAGACTAATATTAAGGATGTTTCCTATTCAAAGCAAATAATTAAAAAAAAAAAAACTTTGACTCTAATTAAACACACCAGCTTACATATTCAAACAAGTAATATGGTGATAACATCCTCAATTCAAATGAGTCCATTGCTCATGATTGATTTCTCCATGTGGTAAAACATCAAAAGGAGAAACCTTTTTTTTTTTTTTTACCTCCAGCATGACCTGAGCAGCCAAGAGAATAAAATGTCTTGAAGGTGAGACTCTGGTTTTATAAAGAATAGTTGAAGTTGAAGAATAATGGATAGAAGGTGAAGGTAGGGGTAGAGACAGATGTAGCTGGATAGAAGAAAACAATGCCTTCCTTGGAGGTCTTGATACTGTTTTCATATTCTTCTACAATGAGTTAACAACAGAATGCAACAAAAAGGGAGTAGGTAAAGAAAAGTATTCAAGTACTGAGCAATCTTAAACCTGATGTAATCCATATAGATCTTCTTTATAATATAGTAAAATGTTGGCTTGGGCTTCTTCCAAACCTACTCTTTGAGGAATGGGACATGGACAAACAGATCCAAGCCTGTATAAGCTCTTTGATCACTACAGTCTAGAAACCTTGAATTTCCTTGACACTACATAGTCTCCTATATGATTACTGTAAAAGCGATTATGCAGGAAAAATTGTACAGAGTACATCAACATTCGATCCTCTACAATATGCATCACAGTAGACCATCTTGGATGTCATTGAAGTGATTATAGTCTCATGTTTGCATGATTCCTAGAGAACTAGAGAAGAAAAAAAGGAAAGGAAGGGATGAAGGATGTGATAAAGAAGGGAAAAGAAGAGACAGGTATGAGCAAAAGAAAGGGAAAATGTTTCCACCACACTAGCCTGTGCCCACTCAGGATGTAATCATTGGCCCATATGCTACAATGTAGGACTACCTTAGAGGGCACCATTTTTTTCTTTTATGAGATTGAGGAACTCATATACAGCATTTTCCATTCTATTGAGACAAATAAGGAGTCATTCATCTTTTCTAATAATGTTAATTGTCATATGCCATACAAAAGCTCAGTAGTTTTCAAATGATTCAGACTTATAAATTAAACTATTTTATTTACCTACTAAAAATGTTAAATTGTAATGCCATTAAAAATGTACTAGCAATGAATAAATTATTTGCATTTTTCAGAGAGAAATTGTGACTTTTGTGTACATATTTTATGAGACCCCTGTGGGTTTAATAACAATTAAGGTAAGCTTTAGGAGCATGACATTTTGTAAAAGGCTTTTTATATCTCACTGAGCATTAAGCATTAAAAAATAAGTTTATTTATAATCAGCAAATTATTGATTATAAAACAGAAATTAAGATCAAACTGCAATAAAATTCATAAAACTTTTCCCATGGGAGGAGCTCAATAAGAATTTGTTAAATTGAATTGAATTGATACCAGTTAACTGTAGGAGGTTTTCAGGATCTATCCCAGCATCATGACTTTATTTATAATTTACAACAAATATATTTAGATTCTATCAACTTCCTTGGTAATTCAGTATTTGTCCATTGGACTCGTAATAAAAAAGAAAAATGTTTGTGACCAGTAGAGAGATACAAGACGAATACTTAAAAGTTGTTCTACCACCAAATTCTAAGATATTCAATTTATAAAAATCTTAATTGGACACAGGTTTTCATGTTATTTTTTCTGTTATTTACCATTTTATCTTTTACTCCTCTACCAAAGAGAAATCTGAAAAGATTTAGGTATTTTTGTAATTTATTTAGAAAATATTAAGTTGGACTGCATATTCTTATAGAATCTTATTCTATAGGCTTAAGGATAAATTTATTTGTGATTCTCCAATGGACAACTGAAGATGAAATATATTAGTGTGAGCATAAAACCTCGTGGGACTACTAGTCCAGAAAACACCTTAGATTTAAAATTACTGTCTGACCCAGTTCTGCATAGATAGGTCTCTTCTTTAAAGAAGAAAGGACTTAAATTCTTGGCAAATTCTGAAATACATAAGTCAGAGTATAGCTACCATAAATTACCTTTGTCCAACTTTGATGGCAGAAAAGATAAGCTCTGTTTATTGAGGACTTAATATGACAACAGTACTATTTTCAGGACTTTACACATATTATATCATTTGATTTTCACAACAACCATGTTCTAAAGATCATTCTCAATGAACAGATGAGGAAATTACTGTTCTGAAAGGTTAGTGACTGGTCAAATAATTCCTGAGGTCATAAATTGAAGACATTGGCCACATGACAATACGACAAATACAGTGATGGAGTAATCAAAGTTGATAGCAAATAACTTTTTTCTATTTATTTTGTCTTTATTTGAATAATTTCTATACATATTAATCACAGATTAGTTATGGTATGGATTATTCAATCATGTATTATGTTAGTTTATTTTTTGTTTTAGGAATGTAATAAAGTCAGACTCTGAAGGAATTTGCTGATTATTTTTCATTATTTGATAAAAATTACTATATTTGTCTCCCTCCATGTAGCCTAGAATATCAGGTAGCTTTGATTAATGTAGAAATTATTTTATGCTAGATGTCTGAAGTACTAGTTTTCCATTCCTTGTAGAATGAGAAAGTCAAAATATTTTCATTATTTTATAATGTTTTTAAGTTGTAGAAGCATATTATCAAGATATTGAAATAACCAAAAAAATTATTTCTAAATATACTAGAAGATTATTAAAATAATTTTTCTTTTGTTTAAACAATACCAACAAATTTGTCAGGCTAAGTGTTCCAGTTTTGGTTCAGAAAGTATTTATGTATACATATATGGTAGGTATAATATGATTATAGTAGTTATACTACTAATATAAATCTACTACTATAAAGTATTCTGATAATTGATGGTAAACAATGAGTTTATCATATCAAACATATTTTTTCTACATACGGAAAATATTTTCAGTTCAAAGATCACATGAATAAGATGAGATATAAACATTTATATTAAGAAACCATGGACTGTGCATGTTGTAATGTTTTATGCTCCATCTCCTTGATTCCAGGAGGAATCTTACTTCAATTCTCTTATATAGAAAATTATTAGGCTTATATTATATACCAGAAGAGGAATTTTTTCTATTACATACAGGAAATGTATCCTCACATGTTGCTTAATATTCATTAAATAACTATAACTGCACATAGAACACACATAAAACAGCTATTCACAGAGAATATTCATGGCTTTAAAGTAGGAAATATTGAACATGCCTGTCTGTCTTCTCTATTTTATTAAGGAAAATAAATATGTTCATCTTATTAGACACTTTAGGAACTTACACTTTGAGAGGACACCTATGTACATAACTATATAAATCTCATATCACACACAGGGAAACATTTTGGGACATGCAAAAGACAACCATGTCTATCTCTGTTGCATTGCCCTGCCACCCAGCCTGAAATTCCTACTATTAGAATCTACTAATAGATAATGAGAAATGTACATTTTAAATGTCCTAAGGGATTTAGTTCCCAGAATAAGAAAAGTAGCAAACTCATAAATATTAGTCATCACTGCAAATCATTATCTAGCCTAGAACAGCTTGATAAAACATATGAGAGAAATGCAGAGAGTGGCAGATGGAAGGAAACATTATAGCACAAGACATTAAGAAAACACGGACCAGCATAAAGTCACTGCAAATGTGATAAGGTAGGATGAGTTCTAAAAAGGAATGAATGTGTACTGTTGCCAAAATCCAACTTTGCCTTTCGGAAAATATGTATGAAGTTGGCTTGATGGCAATTTTTTACTCATATTTATTGAGATATATTCACATACCACGCAGTCATGCAAAACAAAGCACACATTCAATTGTTTACAGTACCATTATATAGTTGTGCATTAATGAGCAAAATTAAGTTCTAACATTTTCATTACCACACACAAAACTAATAAGAATAAAAATTAAAGGAAAAATAACATTTAAAGTAAAAAGGAACAGTGGGTGCCTTTTTCTCTCTTTTTTTTTTCTTCTCCCATTTTTCTACTCATCCATCCATAAACTAGACAAAGGGGAGTGTGGTCCCTATGGCTTTCCCAATCACATTGTCACCCCTCATAAGCTACACTTTTATACAATCATCTTCAAGATTCATAGGTTCTGGGTTTTAGTTTGGTAGTTTCAGGTATTTACTGCTAGCTACTCAAATTCATTAGAACCTAAAAAGGGTAGTCTATATTGTGTGTAAGAGGGCCCACCAAAGTGACCTCTCTGCTCCTTTTGGAATCTCTCTGCCACTGAAGCTTATTTCATTTCCTTTCACATCTCCCTTTTGGTCAAGAAGATGTTCTCCATCCCATGATGCCAGGTCGAGATTCCTCCCTGGGAGTCATATTCCACATTGCCAGGGGGATTCACTCCCCTGGTTGTCAGATCCCACGTAGGGGGGAGGGCAGTGATTTCACTTGCCAAGTTGGCTTAGTTAGAGAAAGAGGGCCACATCTGAGCAACAAAGAGGCATTCAGGAGGAGGCTCTTAGGCACAACTGTAGGGAGGCCTAGCCTCTCCTGTGCAGTAAGTCTTCCCAAGGGCGAGTCCTGTGGTAGAGGGCTCAGCCCATCAAACCACCAATCCCCCATGTCTGTGAGCACATCAGCAACCATTGAGGTGGGGGAGCCCAACACCCCTGCATTCTCCACCAGCTCCTCAAGGGGGCTCTGCATATTTTTTCATTGTTTTTTTTCAATTAATTCTTTTTTTTAAATCAACTATATCAAAAAATATTTTTAAAAACATACAATAAAAAAAAAAAAAACATTTCAAACAAACCATAGCAAGGGAGTCCAACATGTTCCTACTCTACCCCAAGAAAATAACCCAATATAGCACCATTTCTGTGAATTTGTTCCCACCACACCCACCAGAAATTAACAAACCATAGTCATTCCTGGGCATTCCCAGAATGTTAAACTCACCTACGATAGCTTATGTGTTCTTATTGTGTTATGGTTCCCCCTTCACCAATTGATCTCTATTGCTATTTCACCTACATTCTACATTATAAACCAATTATTTTAGAAGTGTGTTGTTTAACCTCCAGGTGTTTGTGAATTTTCTAAGTCTCTGATGGTTATTGACTTCTAATTGCATTCCATTGTGCTCAGAGAATGTGCTTTGAATAATTTCAATTTTTTAAATTTATTGAGGCTTGTTTTATGTCCTAGCATATGGTCTATCATGGAGACAGTTCTATGATCACTAGAGAAGAATGTGTATCCTGGTGATTTGGGATGTAATGTTGTATATATGTCTGTTAAATCAAATTCATTTATCTGATTGTTTAGGTTTTCAATTTCCTTATTGGTCTTCTGGTTGATCTAGCTATAGGACAGAGTGATGTGTTGAAGTCTCCCACAATTATTGTGGAAACATCAATTGCTTCCTTTTTTTTTTTTGCCAGTGTTTGTCTCATGTATTTTGTGGCACCATTATTGGGTGCATAAACATTTATGACCATTATTTCTTCTTGTTGGATTGCCCCTTTTATTAGTATCAGTGGCCTTCTTTGTCTCTCCTAACATCCTTGCATTTAAAGTCTATTTTATCTGAGATTAATATTGCTACTTCTGCTTTCTTTTGGCTGTAGCTTGCATGAAATATTTTTTCCATCCTTTCACTTTCAATTTCTTAGTGTCCTTGTGTCTAAGATGAGTCTCTTGTATGCAACATATTGATGGTTCATATTTTTGATCCATTCTGCCAATCTATATCTTTTAATTGGGGAGTTTAATCCATTTACATTAATTGTTATTACTGTGAAGGCATTTCTTGAATCAGCCATCCTATCCTTTGGATTATGTTTGTCAGATATACTTTTTCCCTCTCTCTTTTATTGTCCTTTAATGAACCAATATTGAATCTCTTTAGTACTGAACCTTTCTCCTTCTCTCTCCTTTCTTTGTTTTTCTGTTGGTAGGGCTCCCTTTAGTATCAGAAGTAGGGCAGGTCTTTTATTAGCAAAATCTCTCAGCATTTGTTTGTCGGTGAAAAATTTAAGCTCTCCCTCAAATTTGAAGTATTCTTGGTTGGAAATTTTTCTCTCTCAGATTTTTAAATATTTCATGCCACTGCTTTCTTGCATCCATGGTGGCTGCTGAGTAGTTACTACTTAGTCTTATGTTGTTTCTTGGTATGTGGTGAATTGCTTTTCTCTTGCTGCTTTCAGAACTTGCTCCTTCTCCTCAGTATTTGACAGTCTGGTCAGAATATGTCTTGGAGTGGGTTTATTTGGATTTATTCTATTTGGAGTTCACAGGGCATTTATGCTTTATGTATTTACATTGTGTAGGTTTGGGAAGTTTTCCCCCAAAATTTCTTTGAATACTCTTTCTAGACATTTACCTTTCTCTTCCCCTTCTGGGACACCAATGAGTCTTATATTTGGATGTTTTACTTTATCTATCATATCTCTGAGGTCCATTTTGATTTTTTTGATTTTTCCCCATTCTTTCTTTTGTTCTTTCATTTTCCATTCTGTGGCCCTCGAAGTTGCTGATTCATTGTTCATCTTCCTCTAGTCTTGTACTATGAGTATCCAGCATCTTTTTAATTTGGTCAACAGTTTCTTTTATTTCCATAAGATCATCTATTTTTTTACTTACTCTTGCAATTTCTTTTTTATGCTCTTCTAGCGTCTTCTTCATGTCCTTTGTATCCTGTGCCATGCTCTCATTTTTTGTCTTTAGTTCTTAGATTAATTGCTCCAAGTACTGTGTCTTCTCTGATCTTTTGATTTGGGTGTTTGGGCTTGGGTTATCCATATCATCTGGTTTTTTCATATGCTTTAAAATTTTCTGTTGTTTTGACCTCTTGGCCTTTGCTTTACTTGATGATAGGGTTCTTTTAGGATACATAGGGTTATTCAAAGCCTAATCTCTAATTTGTCAGATCTACAGCTTGGTGGTGTACACTTTCTCTAACCAACCAGCAGATGGTGTCCACAAGTCACCTATTCCCCTCAAGTCAGTTCTCCCCAACTTTGTCTTTTTGGTGTGTGGGGGTCTGATTCTCGTGGGGTCTCATTAGTTCACCAAGTTTGGGTGTGTTGTTGATACTGTCTGCCCTGAATGTGGGGCATGTGACTGAGTGGTTAGGGAGGCAGGGCAGCTTTAATAATCAAACCTCCCAGGTGTTCCTGAAGATTTAAGGCTGTTGCAGGAGTCTTAACCTTCATTTCAGTCTCACCACAGATTGTCTCTGCCACTGACCCACAAGTCCTTGGTATTGGCGTATGGTCCCTGGGATTTCCAAGTGGGTCCCTCTTCCATGCTGTGCCCTTCCAGGGCCTCTGCTGAAGGAAGGTTGTGCTACATAGAAGTGCACACCATTCCTCCAGGGAAGTTCTGGGCTGCCAGGCCATGTAGGTGCATTCCCAGCCTGCTGTAACGCTGGCTGTATGGGGTGCATTAATTTCCCCCTTTTTGCACAGCTCTGCCTTCCCAGCTCTGGGACAACTAGCTGTGGTTGTGCAAAAGGCTATTGTTCAGAGAACCTAAGATGGCATCTAGGTGAAACAGGGCAAAAAAGCATCTCTGTGAAAAATACTTGATAAAAGCCAGAAAAGGGCCCAGAACATCAGTTCCAGTGATGCACCAGCTGGACAAGGTCTGTTAAATCCACAGGGACCATGCATTTGGTGAATCTGGGAGTCTGCATTCTGAAACAAGTGAGTGAGCTGGCTGAAAGTCTGGCAGCTGCACTGCAGTGGGGGGAAACAATGGGTTGATGCTTGGAGATGGACTAGTACTTTAAAAAAAAAAACTGGGAGTGGCTGCAGATAAGGCAGCAAGAACCACGCAGTGAAGCATGGCAGGAGTGGGCCTTGCAAATGCCTCAATATCTGGTGTGGAAGATAGCCCTCCCTGCAACTGCTGCTAATTTTCTCAGAGCCAGGAGAGCAGAAGGGAGCCACTTGCAGCCATCTTCCTGGCGGGCTGGGGACGCTCTGCCCAGGGATGGGGCCACAGCCTAGAGCATGCCAAGGGTCACAGTGTGACGGGGAGAGTTCCCTGAGACGCATGCACACACCACAATATTGGCTGTGAACAGTGGCCTTTGGTGCGCCCATGGCTGGTTGTCCCAGAGCTGGGAGGGCAGATCTGTGCAAAGCAGGGGAGATTGACCTGCCCCATTCAGCCGTCTTTGCAGCAGGCTGGGAATGCCCCTGCATAGCCTGACAGCCCAAGGCTTCCCTGGATGACCAGTATGCACTTGTGATACGGCACAGCCTTCCCTCAGCAGAGGTCCTGGAAGAGCATGGCTGGGAAGAGGGACCCACTCAGAAATCCCAGGGAACCTATGGCAAAACCAAGAACTTGTTGGTCAGCAGCAGAGACAATCTGTGGTGAGACTGAAATGAAGGCTTAAACTTACAACAGCCTTAAATCTCCAGGAACACCTGGGAGGTTTGATTACTAAAGCTGCCCTGCCTCCCTAACCACTCAGACACATGCCCCACATTCAGGGTAGACAGTATCAACAACACACCCAAACATGGTGAACTAATGAGACCCCATGAGAATCAGACCCCCACACACCAAAAAGACAATTTGGTGAGAACTGACTTGAGGGAATAGGTGACTTGTGGACACCATCTGCTGGTTAGTTAGAGAAAGTGTACACCACCAGGGTGTAGATCTGACAAATTAGAGGTTAGTGTTTTACATATTTTGAAAGAACCCTATCAAATAAAGCAAATGCCAAGAGGCCAAAAACAACAGAAAATTTTAAGGCATATGATAAAACCAGATGATATGGAGAACCCAAACCCAAACACCCAAATCGAAAGATCAGAGAAGACACAGTACTTGGAGCAATTAATCAAAGAACTAAAGGCAAACAATGAGAGTATGGCACAAGATATAAAGGACATGAAGAAGAGCATGGCACAGGATATGAAGGGCATGAAGAAGACCCTAGAAGACCATAAAGAAGAAATTGCAAGAGTAAATAAAAAAATAGATGATCTTATGGAAATAAAAGAAACTGTTGACCAAATTAGAAAGGTTCTGGATACTCATAGTACAAGACTAGAGGAAGATGAACAATGACTCAGCATCCTCAAGGAACAGAGAATGGAAAATGAAAGAACAAAAGAAAGAATGGGGGAAAAATTGAAAAAATCAAAATGGAGCTCAGGGATATGATAGATAAAATGGAGCATCCAAATATAAGACTCATTGGTGTCCCAGAAGGGGAAGAGAAGGGTAAAGGTCTAGAAAGAGTATTCAAAGAAATTTTGGGGGAAAACTTCCCAAACCATCTACACAAAGTAAATACACAAAGCATAAATTCCCAGTGAACTCCAAATAGAATAAATCCAAATAAACCCACTCCAAGATATATTCTGACTAGTCTGTCAAATGCTGAAGAGAAGGAGCAAGTTCTGAAAGCAGCGAGAGAAAAGCAATTCACCACATACAAAGGAAGCAACATAAGACTTAGTGGTGACTACTCAGTGGCCACCATGGAGGCAAGAAGGCAGTGGCATAAAATATTTAAAATTCTGAGAGAGAAAAATTTCCAACCAAGAATACTTTATCCAGCAGAGCCCTCCTTCAAATTTGAGGGAGAGCTTAAATTTTTCACCGACACACAAATGCTGAGAGATATTGCTAATAAAAGACCTGCCCTACTTCAGGTACTAAAGGGAGACCTACCAACAGAGAAGCAAAGAAAGGAGAGAGATATATAGAAATTTAACAGACATATGTAGAACATTACATCCCAAATCACTGGGACACACATTCTTCTCTAGTGATCACAGATCTTTCTCCAGAATTGACCATATGCTGGGACATAAAACAAGCCTCAATAAATTTTTAAAAAAATTGAATATATTCAAAGCACATTCTCTGACCACAGTGGAATACAAATAGAACTCATAACCATCAGAGACTTAGAAAATTCACAAACACCTAGAGGGTAAAAATGAGGGGGAGATGAAAACATTCCCAGATAATCAAAAGCTGAGGGACTTCATCACCTGTATATCAGTCCTATAAGAAATGCTAAAGGGAATTGTGTAGGCTAAAAGGAAGGGGCACTAAACAATTGACTGAAACCACATGAAGAAATAAAGATTTCCAGTAAAGATCACATGGTAAATATAAATACCAATACTAATGTATTCTTGATTTGTAACTCCACTGTTTACTTCCTACAGGATAAACTGTAGTGATAATTCAGTGGTTTTGGACTCAATGTAAAATATGTAATTGTTGACAAGAACTACATAAAGGTGGGGGAATGGAGGAGTATAGGAACATAGTTTATGCGTCCTATTGAAGTTAAGTTGGTATCAAAGAAAAACAAGATTGTTATAGATTTAGGATGTTAAATTTAAGCCCCATGGTAAACACAAAGAAAGTATCAGAGAATATGACCATAGAGATGAAAAGTAGAGTATGGGTTGTGAGAAGTGTGGGAAGGGGCAATGGAGAGTTAAGAAATGAGTGTAGGGTTTCTGTTTGGGGTGAAGGGAAATTTCTAGTAATGAATGGTGGGAAGGTGATGGCATTGCAACATTCTGAATGTGATTAATCCCACTAATGGAATGCTAAGGAGGGGTTAGAATCGGAAGATTTAGGCTGTCTTTGTTTCCACAGTTGAAAAACAAAAAAGGCAGTCTAAATAGGTAATGATAATTAAATGCCAAGGATGATTCTGGATGGGATCTGAGGATGCAGGAGAGGAGGCTCAAAGGGACACAGTTGGAACATAAGAAAAAAAAAGGAAATATAGAATGTAAGCTTTGTATCAATGTTGAATTTCTTGAACTTCTTAGCCATGCTTAATGTGATTACATAAAAGAATGTTCTTGTTCAGCTTGCTCTCATATGTTCAGAAGACAGAGCAATAGATGATGGGTGATAGAGAGGGAGGGTGGGAGGGAGGGAAAGAAAGAAATGGTTGTGTGACAGGACATTAAAGTTGGTGTATTGGGGTATCGGTGGAGGGGGGTCGGGGTACGTGGGAGTTCTGTGTATGGGTTTTGTATTGTTTTTGCAACTCTTCCTGTAAGTTTGAATTTATTTCAAAATTTAAAAAAAAGACTATTGTCCACATCTGATATTGTGTTGTGTGCCCATGTTGCTGGAAACACTTCATCTCACACTGGGTTTTTTGGTGCAGCTCTGGGCTGTGGCTTTGGTGCTGGGCAGGAGCATTCCCAGCAAGCCAGGAAGATGGCTGCAAGGGGTGTGGTTATTTCCCCCCTTTGGCTCACCTCTGCCTGCTTCACTCCAAGACAATTAGCAGTGGGTGTGCAAAAGGCTATCTTCCATGCCAGATACTGAGGTGTCCGCACAGCCCGTTCCTGCCAAGCAGTTCCCACTGCCATATATGTAGCTGCTTTTGGGTTTTTTAAAAAAGAACTAGTCTGCCTCCAAATGCCAATACATGGTTTCCCCACTCTGCAGCATGGCTGCCCAACACTCAGCAGGCTTACTCACTCATTTCAGAATGCAGACTCCCGGTTTCACCAAGTACATGGTCCCTGTGGTTTTAGCAGACCTTGTCCAGCTGGTGCATCACTGGAACTGGTGTTCTCGGTCACTTTCTGGCTTTTATCTAGTATTTTTCATGGAGGTGTTTTATTGCCCTGTCTCTCCTAGGTGCCATCTTAGGTTCTCTCTCAATGGCAATTTATTCTTCTTAGCTTTGGACCTAAAGATGGCAACTTCCAATTTTCTTTTCAGGATATTGAAAACTTATAAGAAAATACCCTTTCATTTTGTTGGAAATTAATATTAAAAAAAGAAGAGGCCACTATAGAAAATGAAACAATACTATGGTTTCAGATTGCTTATGTAGAGTAAAGGTTAAAAACATGGAATTTGGAATCAGTGTGGACTGAGAATGGACTCTGGCCCTGCCACTTATTGGATTTATTACCTAATAAAGTTACTTAAACTCTCTGGATCTCAGTCTTCCTATCCAAATAATGGGTATAAATAGTAGTGACATCATGAGGTTGTTAGATGAGATCAAAAGAGATTATATATTTCAGTAAGCAAAGTGCCTGACATAATAATCACTCCATAAGTTTAATATTCTTTGGATAAAAAGACAAAATTCTGAGGTTCAATTGAGAGAGTAGAAATGAGGGTGATGATGATGATGGTGGTGATTGTTGAAAGAGAAGCAATTGTTTTTTATGCAATATAAGCAACATGTAACTGACTGTTTTGTTTTGTTTTTTAATTTCCAGTGTGCACCTAATTGGCCTGTTGGTTTGGCAATGCGATATTTCTGTGAGTCCAGTTGCAGGGCTAGTAACTGACATTTTCAATACCTCCGATGGTGGACGCTTCAAATTCCCAGACGGGGTACAAAACTGGCCAGCACTTTCAATCATCGTAATAATAATCATGACAATAGGTGGCAACATCCTCGTTATTATGGCAGTAAGCTTGGAAAAGAAACTGCACAATGCCACCAATTACTTCTTAATGTCCCTAGCCATGGCTGATATGTTGGTGGGACTGCTTGTCATGCCACTGTCTCTGCTTGCAATCCTTTATGGTAAGTACAATTCTGTTAGTTTTTCAATCTCAGTTTATGTCATAAACTTGGGTCATGTATCAGTAAACACTAATAAATTTAATCATGTTACTTGTAGCATTTGGAAAATGAAGAAAAAATGCAAATTTTGTGACAGAAGGAATTGGATGGGTATATATTTTTAAATAAATCAGTAGCAGATTCCTCATAAAGCAAACATGACTTTTTATACATATTAAAATCATAAATAGATGTCCTATTGCCCAATGTCATTTGTAAACAATGTATGAACAATTGACATAGGATGAGTATGAAAGACAATGACAGAAAAATCTCCCAACTTCTGTGTTCTGGTTAGTAAACACACCTAGTACCATCTCAAATACAAGGAAGGAAAAACAGGCTCATTGTCTATAATAAATATGTTTTATATGATCTTGTTTAACATTTCCAAACTAAGTACTTGATACATAATAAGCACTCAATCACAGCTATTCTTCTTCTTCATGGTATCTAAAATTTAAGTTTTTACAAGGTAATGGGGGATAACAAAAGTAATTAAGTATTTAAATGCAAGTTCACATCGCCACTATAAAAATTTGGACATTGAAAATATCTGTATTTAGATTTTAGACAGGTTTTCATTTTTCTTTTGGTTTTCTGCCATCTCTTCATCCTATTTTTTTTAACATAATTTTTGTTTCTAGCTAATATTTATGACTAAAAATCAAAATCACTTATACAAAACTAAAAAGTATCTTTACTAGGAAGTTGGAAAGCCCAGTTTGAATGTAATTGCTGTTTCAGTTGGCTACACAGCTGAAAGTAGATACCATGAAATATGTTGGCTTTAACAATGGGAATTAATTAGCTCATGCATTTATAGTTTTGACACTAGAAAAATGTCCAAAAAGGCATCATCAAGATGATGCTTTCCTCCCAAAGACCAGCTGCTAGCAATAGCGGACTCCTATGCACATGGCAAGATACATAGTGACATCTGCTGGTTTCTCCCTTCTCTTCTGGTTTTCATTGCTTTCAGCTTCTTGCTTCCATGGCTTTCTCTGTCTCAATGTATTCATCCCATTTATAAATGATTCTAATAAGAAGATTAAGACACAACCCAGTTCATGCCTTAACTGAAGTAACCTTGTAAAAACCTATTTACAACGGGTTTACACTTGAAGGAATGGATTACCTTTAAGAACATGATTTTCTGTGGTGCATACAATTCCAAAGTGCCACAAATACTCATCTCACAAAGGAGTGAAATAAATTCCCTATTCCCTGGAGATCATAATGCAACTAGACTAGAAGGAATAATATTGAAAGTTTACATAGTTCTCAAATCCTAAAAGATCAATGAAGCTACAATATAATCTTCCATGAGACTTAAAAATGTATTAGCCTGTTCTACATATAAAGAAGTAGTAGATTACCTTAATAAACATAAACAGTATACTCAGAAAATGTTATTTTTTTGATTGAGTTTCAGTGATGCACTAACCTCAAAGCATCACTATTTTACCAGCTCAGTGGGCATTTTGCTTCTTTAAAGCTCCAAAATTATGTGAGAAAAGTCACTGGAATGAAGTGAAATAGTGATTTAGAAGATGTAATTTGTTTCATAGTGTCTGTCACATTTTGCCAGTTTCTCCTTTAAAAAATATTGGGAGGCAGAATAATGGCATCAGCATAAATGCAAATCTCTTAACCCATCCATTTCCCCCCAAACAATGAAAGTAACAAGAAGAACAAATAAAAGTTACACAATACTACCACCAAATTTGGAAAACTTTCAAGTTTCAAGTTATCTGTAAGTAAAATATGTCTTAGTTTCTTAGGGTTGCCACAACAAAATAACAGAAACTGGGTGACTTGAAACAACAGAAATTCATTCTATCATATTTCTGGAGGCTAGAAGTCCAAATTCAAGGTGTCATCAAAGCCATTCTCCTTCTGAAGCTTCTAGGGGACGATCCTTCCTTGCCTATTCCTTCTTTGAGGAACCCAAAGAGTTCCTTGGCCTGTGGCAGCATGGCTCCAATCTCTGCATTTTTCTTCACATGACCATCTTTCTTCTCTCTGTGTGTGCCTGTATTTCCCTCTACTTAATGAGGACAATAATCATATTGGATTCTGGCCCCCCCCAATCCAGCATGACCTCATCTTAACTAATTACCTCATCTCAACTAATTACCTCATCTCATCTAATTACCTCATCTTAACTAATTACATCTAATTACATAGACTCTATTTCTGAATAAGGTCTTATTTGCAAGTACCAGGTGTTAGGTTTTGAATATGTATATCGATGGGCACAATTTAACAACAGAAAAATAAACAGGAAAACACAATGAGCTATCTTCTAGACTTGCACCACATGTTGTGTAGAGAAATGTCAGTCCATGAAAAACTGCATAAAAGTAAGTAGAGGAGAACTAATAGTAAGCTGAAGATTGATCTAAAATGACCACAATAAGAAAGTCTACCTCAAGCATGAAAATATTGAAAACAAGCTCTGGAAGTTTACTTCATAGGGAAAGGACTTAAAATTGTGCACAGGACTCAAAATACAATCTTGTGAAAGCAACTCTTTGGAGGTAAAATAGGGTAAAAAGGAAGGGAGAGGTACTTTTCAAAAATTTTATGGTGATGGGAAAAAGAAGCAAGAGGAGAAATGTCTTGTCACCTTACAAGACAAGAAATGTCAAAATCTGAGGACCCATGGCCCTTGTCCTTTCTTTTTTCACTGTCCCCAAAAGCCAACAGTAAAGAAATCATATTTAGGTACACTGAGAGAAGAGGCTGCTTGTAAACTTGTAACCTTGGAACCCACCACTGAACTGCCAGCCATGTCCATAGAAATTCAGAGATTCAAGCAATCTCCATTTATAACAAACCACTATAAAAAGAAAACAGATCATGAGAATAAAAGAATGGTCAAGAGAAGAAAACTATAACAGAACACTTCAAACTAAATACTCTCTAACAAACATTTTAAAGTATGAAAAACTGCTTTGAATTCAAAATCTACAAACTAAGAATTGAAATGGACAAAAAACATGACAACACAAAGGAACAGTTGATAGTAGATTAAAGTCTGGCTAAATAAAATAGAAGAAAAAGACAAAATCATATCAGAAATGAATTCTAAAATACAAGTGTCCAAGGAAGAATCAATTCAAATGAAAACTTAATAAGTGGAATTGAAGAAAAAAGGTAAACAACAAAAAGAATTAAAAAGAGGTAAGGAAAAAAGTAAAAAGGGTCAGATAGAAAATGGTTGAAATGGAAGACCAGCAAACAAGATCAAATGTATGCATAATGAGAATTCATAAAAGGAAAAAATAATAGAATGGAATTAATATTTAAAACTATTACCCAAAAAAGCTTCCTACAAATGAAAGAGGTGGAAACTACATATTGATAGGGCCAGCCCAGTACCAGAAATTTGACCTGGAACAATCAACTCCAAGGTATATCAGACATTAGATTTCACATATAAAGCAACAATCCTTGGGGATTCCAAGGAAACAGAAGGAACAATTCACAAAGGCAAGAGAATTAGACTGGCCTCACATGTCTCAAAAGTAACAAAGCAAAGTTCAGTAACATTTTTAAGAATTCAATTATTTGTAAGTCATACTTTCAAAGCAAATCTGTAATGACAGAAACAAAATCAATGGTTTCTAGGGGCTGAGAATAAGGGAATGACCCAAAAGTGTCACTAGTTTTGTTTGTCTTATGGAACTGTTCTATATCTTGATTGTGGTGATGATTACACAAATACATATGTTTGTTAAAATTTGACGCACCATACAATATAATTTACAAGTTTAAAAGTGAATTTAAGTGTATGTAAATTGTACTTTAAATTTTTAAAATAGAAAAATCTCAAATATTTTATATCTAGACAGTTGTCCATCGAGGCTATAAAAACATTTTTTTTTAATCTTCATTTTATTGAGATATATTCACATACCATGCAGTCATACAAAACAAATCGTACATTCGATTGTTCACAGTACCATTACGTAGTTGTACATTCATCACCTAAATCAATCCCTGACACCTTCATTAGCACACACACAAAAATAACAAGAATAATAATTAAAGTAAAAAAGAGCAATTGAAGTAAAAAAGAACACTGGGTACCTTTGTCTGTTTGTTTGTTTGTTTCCTTCCCCTATTTTTCTACTCATCCATCCATAAACTAGACAAAGTGGAGTGTGGTCCTTATGGTTTTCCCAATCCCATTGTCACCCCTCATAAGCTACATTTTTATACAATTGTCTTTGAGATTCATGGGTTCTGGGTTGTAGTTTGATAATTTCAGGTATCTACCACCAGCTACCCCAATTCTTTAGAACCTAAAAAGGGTTGTCTAAATTGTGCGTAAGAGTGCCCACCAGAGTGACCTCTTGGCTCCTTTTGGAATCTCTCTGCTACTGAAGCTTATTTCATTTCCTTTCACATCCCCCTTTTGGTCAAGAAGATGTTCTCCGTCCCACGATGCCAGGTCTACATTCCTCCCCGGGAGTCATATTCCACGTTGCCAGGGAGATTCACTCCCCTGGGTGTCTGATCCCACGTAGGGGGGCAAGGCAGTGATTTCACCTTTCAAGTTGGCTTAGCCAGAGAGAGAGGGCCACATCTGAGCAACAAAGAGGCATTCGGGAGGAGGCTCTTAGGCACAATTATAGGGAGGCCTAGCCTCTCCTTTGCAGCAACCGTCTTCCCAAGGGTAAAACCTACGGTAGAGGGCTCAACCCATCAAACCACCAGTTCCCTATGTCTGTGGTAATGTTAGCAACCATTGAGGTGGGGTAGGCCAATACCCCTGCATTCTCCACAGGTTCCTCAAGGGGGCACTACATATTTTTTTCCTTTTATTCTTTTCTTTTTTTTTTTTTAACCTTTTCTTCCTTTTTAAATCAACTGCATGGAAAAGAAAATTAAAAAAAAAAAACAAAAAAAACAAAAAAGAAAAGCATACAATAAAAGAACATTTCAAAGAGACCATAACAAGGGAGTAAGAAAAAGACAACTAACCTAAGATAACTGCTTTACTTCCAACCTGTTCCTACTTTACCCCAAGAAAGATACATAATATAGCAACATTTCTGTGAACTTGTTCCTACTATATCCATCAGAAATTAACAGACCATAATCATTCCTGGGCATCCCCAGAACGTTAAATAGCATATCTGTTCTTCTTGGATTACTGTTCCCCCTTCCTTAATTGCTCTCTATTGCTAGTTCCCCTACATTCTACATTATAAACCATTCGTTTTACATTTTTCAAAGTTCACATTAGTGGTAGCATATAATATTTCTCTTTCTGTGCCTGGCTTATTTCGCTCAGCATTATGTCTTCAAGGTTCATCCATGTTGTCATATGTTTCACGAGGTCGTTCCTTCTTACTGCCATGTAGTATTCAATCGTGTGTATATACCACATTTTATTTATCCACTCATCTGTTGAAGGACATTTGGGTTGTTTCCATCTCTTGGCAATTGTGAATAATGCTGCTATGAACATTGGCATCCAGATATCTGTTCGTGTCACTGCTTTCCGATCTTCCGGGTATATACCGAGAAGTGCAATCGCTGGATCGAATGGTAAATTTATTTCTAGTTTTCTAAGGAGCTGCCAGACTGACTTCCAGAGTGGCTGAACCATTATACAGTCCCACCAACAGTGAATAAGAGTTCCAATTTCTCCACATCCCCTCCAGCATTTGTAGTTTCCTGTTTGTTTAATGGCAGCCATTCTAATCGGTGTTAGATGGTATCTCATTGTGGTCTTAATTTGCATCTCTCTAATAGCTAGTGAAGCTGAACATTTTTTCATGTGTTTCTTGGCCATTTGTATTTCCTCTTCAGAGAACTGTCTTTTCATATCTTTTGCCCATTTTATAATTGGGCTGTCTGTACTATTGTCATTGAGTTGTAGGATTTCTTTATATATGCAAGATATCAGTCTTTTGTCAGATACATGGTTTCCAAAAATTTTTTCCCATTGAGTTGGCTGCCTCTTTACCTTTTTGAGAAATTCCTTTGAGGTGCAGAAACTTCTAAGCTTGAGGAGTTCCCATTTATCTATTTTCTCTTTTGTTGCTTGTGCTTTGGGTGTAAAGTCTAGGAAGTGGCCACCTAACACAAGGTCTTGAAGATGTTTTCCTACATTATCTTCTAGGAGTTTTATGGTACTTTCTTTTATATTGAGATCTTTCGTCCATTTTGAGTTAATTTTTGTGTAGGGTGTGAAGTAGGGGTCCTCTTTCATTCTTTTGGATATGGATATCCAACTCTCCCAGCCCCATTTGTTGAATAGACCATTATGACTCAGTTCAGTGACTTTGGGGGCCTTATCAAAGATCAGTCGGCCATAGATCTGAAGGTCTATCTCTGAATTCTCAATTCGATTCCATTGATCTATATGTCTATCTTTCTGCCAGTACCATGCTGTTTTGACAACTGTGGCTTTATAATAAGCTTCAAAGTCAGGCAGTGTAAGTCCTCCCACTTCGTTTTTCTTTTTTAGAGTGTCTTTAGCAATTTGAGGCAGCTTCCCTTTCCAAATAAATTTGATAACTAGCTTTTCCAAGTCTGCAAAGTAGGTTGTTGGAATTTTGATTGGGATTGCATTGAATCTGTAGATGCGTTTGGGTAGAATTGACATATTAATGACATTTAGCCTTCCTATCCATGAACATGGAATATTTTTCCATCTTTTAAGGTCCACCTCTATTTCTTTTAGTAGAGTTACATAGTATTCTTTGTATAGGTCTTTTACATCTTTGGTTAAGTTTATTCCTAGGTACTTGATTTTTTTAGTTGCTAGTGAAAATGGTATCTTTTTCTTGAGTGTCTCTTCAGTTTGTTCATTTCTAGCATATAGAAACATTACTGACTTATGTGCATTAATCTTGTATCCTGCTACTTTGCTAAATTTGTTTATTAGCTCTAGTAGCTGTATCGTCGATTTCTCAGGGTTTTCCAGATATAAGATCATATCATCTGCAAACAATGACAGTTTTACTTCTTCTTTTCCAATTTGGATGCCTTTTATTTCTTTGTCTTGCGAGATTGCCCTGGCTAGCACTTCCAGCACAATGTTGAATAACAGTGGTGACAGCGGACATCCTTGTCTTGTTCCTGACCTTAGAGGGAAGGCTTTCAGTCTCTCACCATTGAGTACTATGCTGGCTGTGGGTTTTTCATATATGCTTTTTATCATATAGAGGAAGTTTCCTTCAGTTCCTACCTTTTGAAGTGTTTTTATCAAAAAGGGATGTTGGATTTTGTCAAATGCTTTTTCAGCATCTATTGAGATGATCATTTGATTTTTCCCTTTTGAATATTTAATGTGTTGTAATACATTGATTGATTTTCTTATGTTGAACCATCCTTGCATGCCTGGAATGAACCCCACTTGGTCATGGTGTATGATTTTTTTAATGTGTCTTTGGATTCAATTTGCAAGTATTTTGTTGAGGATTTTTGCATCTATATTCATTAGGGAGATTGGCCGGTAGTTTTCCTTTTTTGTAGCATCTTTGCCTGGTTTTGGTATTAGATTGATGTTAGCTTCATAAAATGAGTTAGGTAGTGTTCCATTTTCTTCAATGTTTTGAAAGAGTTTGAGTAAGATTGGTGTCAGTTCTTTCTGGAAAGTTTGGTAGAATTCCCCTGTGAAGCCATCTGGCCCTGGGCATTTATTTGTGGGAAGATTTTTGATGACTTATTGGATCTCTTTGCTTGTGATGGGTTGGTTGAGGTCTTCTATTTCTTCTCTGGTCAGTCTAGGTTGTTCATATGTTTCCAGGAAATTGTCCATTTCCTCTACATTATCCAGCTTGTTGCCATACAGTTGTTCATAGTATCCTCTTATAATTTTTTTAATTTTTCAGGATCTGCAGTTATGTCACCTTCTTCATTCATTATTTTGTTTATATGGGTCTTCTCTCTTTTTGATTTTGTCAGTCTAGCTAGGGGCTTGTCAATCTTGTTGATCTTCTCAAAGAACCAACTTTTGGTGATATTTATCCTCTCTATTGTTTTTTTGTTCTCTATGTCATTTATTTCTGCTTTAATCCTTGTTATTTTTTTTCTTGTACTTGGTTTAGGATTGGTTTGCTGTTCATTTTCTAGCTTCTTCAGTTGATCCATTAGTTCTTTGATTTTGGCTCTTTCTTCCTTTTTAATATATGCGTTTAGTGCTATAAATTTCCCCCTCAGCACTACTTTTGCTGCATCCCATAGGTTTTGGTATGTTGTGTTCTCATTTTCATTCGTCTCTATATATTTAGCAATTTCTCTTGCTATTTCTTCTTTAAGCCACTGATTGTTTAGGAGTGTGTTGTTTAACCTCCAGGTATTTGTGAATTTTCTAAGTCTCTGATGGTTATTGACTTCTAATTGTATTCCATTGTGGTCAGAGAATGTGCTTTGAATAATTTCAATCTTTTTAAATTTACTGAGGCTTATTTTATGTCCCAGCATATGATCTATTCTGGAGAAAGTTCCGTGAGCACTAGAAAAGTATGTGTATCCTGGTGATTTGGGATGTAATGTTCTGTATATGTCTGTTCAATCTAATTCATTTATCAGATTGTTTAGGTTTTCAATTTCCTTATTGGTCCTCTGTCTGGTTGATCTATCTATAGGAGAGAGTGATGTGTTGAAGTCTCCCACAATTATTGTGGAAACATCAATTGCTTCCTTTACTTTTGCCAGTGTTTCTCTCACGTATTTTGTGGCACCTTGATTGGGTGCATAGACATTTACGATTGTTATTTCTTCTTGTTGAATTGCCCCTTTTATTAGTATGTAGTGGCCTTCTTTGTCTCTCAAAACATCCCTGCATTTAAAGTCTATTTTATCTGAGATTAATATTGCTACACCTGCTTTCTTTTGGCTGTAGCTTGCATGAAATATTTTTTCCGTCCTTTCACTTTCAATTTCTTTGTGTCCCTGTGTCTAAGATGAGTCTCTTGTATGCAACATATTGATGGTTCATTTTTTTTGATCCATTCTGCGAATCTATATCTTTTAATTGGGGAGTTTAATCCATTTACATTCAACGTTATAACACTGAAGGCATTTCTTGAATCAGCCATCTTATCCTTTGGTTTATGTTTGTCATATATATTTTTCCCCTCTGTCTATTAATATCCTTTATTGTACCCATACCGAATCTCTTTAGTACTGAACCTTTCTCCAAGTCTCTCTGTCCTTTCTTTGTTTCTCTGTGTGTAGGGCTCCCTTTAGTATCTCCAGTAGGGCAGGTCTCTTGTTAGCAAATTCTCTCAGCATTTGTTTGTCTGTGAAAAATTTAAGCTCTCCCTCAAATTTGCAGGAGAGCTTTGCTGGATAAAGTATTCTTGGTTGGAAATTTTTCTCACTCAGAATTTTAAATATATCGTGCCACTGCCTTCTTGCCTCCATGGTGGCTGCTGAGTAGTCACTACTTAGTCTTTTGCTGTTTCCTTTGTATGTGGTGAATTGCTTTTCTCTTGCTGCTTTCAGAACTTGCTCCTTCTCTTCCGTGTTTGACAGTGTGATCAGAATATGTCTCGGAGTGGGTTTATTTGGATTTATTCTATTTGGAGTTCGCTGAGCATTTATGATTTGTGTATTTATGTTGTTTAGAAGATTTGGGTAGTTTTTCCCAACAATTTCTTTGAATACTCTTCCTAGATCTTTACCCTTTTCTTCCCCTTCTGGAACACCAATGAGTCTTATATTAGGACGTTTTATATTATCATCTATCATATCCCTGAGGTCCGTTTCGATTTTTTCAATTTTTTCCCCATTCTTTCTTTTATGCTTTCATTTTCCATTCTGTCGTCTTCCAGGTCACTGATTCATTGTTCAACTTCCTCTAGTCTTGTACTATGAGTGTCCAGAATCTTTTTAATTTGGTCAACAGTTTCTTTATTTTCCATAAGATCATCTATTTTTTTATTTAGTCTTGCAATGTCTTCTTTATGCTCTTCCAGGGTCTTCTTGATATCCTTTGTATTCTGTACTATGGTCTCATTGTTCATCTTTAGTTCTTTGAGTAGCTGCTCTAGGTGCTGTGTCTCCTCTGACCTTTTGATTTGGATGCTTGGGCTTGGGTTATCCATATCGTCTGGTTTTTTCATATGCTTTAGAATTTTCTGTTGTTTTTGGCCTCTTGGCATTTGCTGAACTTGATAGGGTTCTTTTAGGATGTGTAGACCAATTGAAGTCCTTATCTCTAATTTATCAGATCTACAGCTTCGTGGAGTACACTTTCTCTAACAAACCAGCAGGTGGCGTCCATCAGCCACCTGTTCTCCACAAGCCAGTTCTCCCCTGCTTTGCCTTTGTGGTGAGTGGGGGAGTGAGTCTTGTGGGGTCCAATTGGTGTACCAAGCTTGCGTGTGTAGTTGGTGTTGCCCACCCTGTATATGGGGCGTGTTTCTGGGCAGTCAGGGAGTGGGGGTGGCTCTAACAATCAAATCTCCCTGGTGATCCTGGAGTTTTAAAGCTGCTGCAATAGTCTAATCCTTCAGTTCAGTCCTGCCACAGTTTGTCTCTGCCACTGACCCACAAGTCCTTGGTATTGGTGTATGGCTCCTGAGACTTGCAATTGGGTCCCTCTTCCAGGCCGTGCACCCCCTGGTCCTCTGTTGAGGGATGACTATGCTATGTCACAGGTGAGTGTCATCCCCCCAGGGCGGTTCTGGGCTGCTGGGCTGTGTAGGGAGGCTCCCAGTCTGCTGAAATGATGGCTGAATGGGGCTTTGTTAATTCACACTGCTCCACCTTCCCAACTCTGGGACAATCAGCTGAGGTTGCAGGGAAGGCTAATGTCCACGCCCAGTTTTTTGGAGTGTGCCTGTTATTTGAAACACTTCCGTCACACTGGGTTGTCTGGGGCAGCTCTGGGCTATGTGGCTGGCGATGGGCAGGAGTGTTTCCTGTCCACCAGGATGATGGGTGTGAGAGGACACCCCCCTTTTCTTGGGAAGTTGTGGTGTTTAATAAAATTTCTCAGCCACTGGATTATTGCCTTTTGTCTCAGAGCTCTCTTAGTTCTGCTCTTGTCTTGACCTGCCCAAATTGCAAGTCTTTGAAGCTTTGTGTATTGGGCCTCTTAGAGTAATTGTTTTAGAAAAAGAAAAAAGGATTAAAAAAAAAAAAAAAAGGGCCGTCCTCACAGATCTAATGGGTTATTGAAATGCTAAGAGACAAAGCAATTAGGGCCATTAAGGAAAGGTCCACAGGGCAGAGAGATCAGCTTTTCTTCGGGATTTGCATATGAGCCTGAGGGCCTGAGCTCTGCCCTTCCCCTTTCTATGTTCACCAGAACTCCAAAAATCCTCCGCTTTTATTTTGGAGTTTTTCGTGGTGTTTTTTTCTATGTCTGTCTCCTCTCTGCTGGGCTGGCTGCTCTCAGATTCTCTGGTGTCTGGTCTCAGTCTATCTATGGTTGGAGTTTGGATCAGTAGAATGAGTTTCCGATAAGGGCTGCCACTGCAGTTCTCCCTTCTCCTTCCCGGAGCTGACAGCCCCTCCTCCCACGGGACTGAGCCTGGCAGGGAGGGGCACGGGTCCCCTGGCCACAAAAACTTACAGATTTCGCTGATCTCAGCAGTTCCACATTTTCATGAGTGTTGTATGAAGTATGCCCAAAGTCAGATTGCTCTGTGGTGTCCAGTCCACGCAGTTCCTGGCTTTCTACCTACTTTCCTGGAGGAGTAACTAAAACATACAGCTCACCAGTCTGCCATCTTGCCCCACCTCATATAAAAACTTTTAATTTCTTAAAATTCAGGGAAATCTGTACTCTTGACTGCTTCTTAAAAAGTCTGATAGGGAATGGGATTCACCTAACAAAACATGGCTGGGAAAATTTCATCATAAAGTCTGATGATGAGCATTTATTATATTAATTTCATATAAAATAATGGTAGGTATAAAGGCAGAAAAATGCTATGTCATATGATATATTTTATATGTTATATATTCTAATAAATTAGAAACAATATAACTAAAATTTGGGAAGAGAAGAGAGAGACAGCAGGAGAGTAGAATAAAATAATCTCATTAATTTTTCTATAGACAAAATGTGGGAATTAAATAATACCATAAAAACCTGGAAAACTAGAAAGTAATATGTTTAATAAAAAACAGGGGTCTAAGGGCATTAAAAATGATATAAATAAAAAGTTAACCACTAAAATGAAAATACCAAAAGGAATATAATAAATAGAAGAGTGAGAAAGAAAAAATCAACTAGGGGAAGAACACAAAAAATAGAACATAATGCACCTAGCATTTCACCATAGCATAATATGTCACAGTGAAACCAAACATACTAGAAATAGCAATAAACTTGAATAAACCTAACTAACTTATTAAAAGTAAAAGAGTTTCAGTTTGGCTTGTCCAGCTATGTGCTATTTTCAACAGGTACCCTTAAAACACAGATTCAGAAAGAGTAAAATTAAAGAGGTTAACAAAGGTGTGCCTAGTAAATGGAAACACTAAGGAAGCAGGAATTGTGATTTTTTTAAAGATGTAAAACCCTCTTTATTTGGAGACAACATGATCATCTATCTAGAAAATGGAATGGAATCTACTAATAAGCTACTGAAAGTAATTAGCAAAGTTTAGAACGTTTGCAGGATAAAAATAACTATACAAATGCATTTTATTTCTATGTACTATCAAGAAGTAATTGGAAATTGAAAATTGTAAAATATCATTTACAATGGCAAAAAGTATTAAATACCTTGGGACATCTCACACAAAATATGTAATATATGCACACTGAACACTATAAAACATTGTCAAAAAAAATCAAAGGACACCCAAATGGAGAGACATGTCATGCATATGGATTGGAAGTCTCAATATTATGGAGATATAAATTCTTGCCAAATTTATGTGTAGAATCAACAATCTCAACTGAATTTCTTACAATTAATTTTTGTTTTGGTACAAAATGACAAGTTGATTCTAAAATTCATGTGGAAACTTGAAGGTCCTATAATGGCCAGAACAAATTTGAAAAATGAAAAACAAAGTTGGTGGAATGATACCATCTGATTTCTAGATTCATTATGAAATCACAGTAATCATTATATTAGTGTAAAGATATTGTCATATTAGTGTAAAGATAGATCAATGGAACAGAATATGGAGTACCAAAATAAACCCACAAATATATAGTCAACTGGTTTTCTCTGTGGAGAAATGATGTTCTATTGGAAAATTATGCTGGTAAATGTATATATCCATATGCAAAAAAATGTGCTTTTGATACCTTGCACCAAACACAAATCATAATTCAAAATAGATCATAGACCTAAATGCAAAAGCCAAAACTACAAACATTTTGAAAAAAAAACATACAATAAAATATCCATAACCTTAATTTGCAAAGGATTTCCTAGATATGACACCAAAAGCACAATCTATAAGAGAAAAAAATACAAAAATCATTAGTTTAGAAAATTACTTGTTTCACATGATAAAAGTTAAATATCATTCTAAAGCTGTCCTCTTTAAGATTTCCTTCCATGACACAAGATATCAGATAGAGCAGATAAGGTAAAATGGATAGGAAATTTTTAATCTCTTTTCTACAATATCTCTTTCTGAAGTTTGCGAGTGATAGGACAGGTCTGTAATATAGTAATCAATAAGATCCCAAGAGCCTAGGATCAATTTAACCTTATAATTCTTTTTTCTTTGTTAGAGAAGTTGAAGGTTCACAGAATAATCAAGCATAAAATACAGGATTCCCATATACCACCCTATTAACACCCTGCCTTGTTGTGGAATGATTTGTTATGATTGATGATAGCACATTTTCATAATTGTCCTATTAACTGTACACCATGGCTTAACTTAGGAGTCATTGTGCAGTGTAGTTTCATGGAATGTTTTAAAATTTTTATTCTGTCACCATATACATAATATAACATTTTGCCTTTTAATCACATTCAAATATATATTTCAGTGATGTTAATTTCATTTATAATGTTCTACCAACACCACCATCTATTACCAAAACATTTCCGTCATTCAAAATAGGAACCTTGTAAATTGCAAATCTTAACTTACCATTCCCTATACCTACCCTGACCCCTGGTAAGCTATTCTATATTCTGACTTGATGAGTTTGTTTATTCTACTTATTTCAATTCAGTGAGATCAAACAATATTTGTCTTTTTGCGTCTGGCTTATTTCACTCAGCATGTCTTCAAGGTTCTTCCATGTTGTCACATGTATCTTGATATCTGAAAAAATAAATTTCAGTTGAAAAAATGAGTGAAATAGAGGGAAACTTATTAATGATAAAGCCATAATTAACAACAAAGGTAGAGAATTTAAGAATATCTATGCACCCAGTAACACAGCAACTACCTTTATAAAGCAAACACTAAAAATGATGCAAAGATACATTTATAGATGTATTACAATAATGGGAGATTTTAACACACCACACCCAATACAAGAAAGATTGTAGAAAATACTATTAAGGTATCCTTATGGATGTATATTTATAACCTTATAATAGAAAATACACCTTCTTAAGGATACATAAAACATTTAAAAAATTAATCACATATTAGGTCATTAAGAAAATATTAGAAATTTTCATAAAGTACAAATATTACAAAAGCACTTCCTGATAACTGCAATAAAACTAGAAGGCATTAATAATAAAATTTTAAGAGGCATCTCATCTCAGAATTATAACAAATATTTAACAACTCTTGGTTGAAAGGAGAAATACAAACTGAAATTACAAAATTTCTTTATAAATATAATAACATAAATGCTGCATGTAAAAATCAATGGGGTATACTTAAAGCAGTGATCAGAGGAAAATTCACAGCCCTAATCACATTTATCAATGAAAATGAAAAAAAAAATAAATTAATCTCCCAGCTAAAAACCTTGGAAGGAACTACAAAATAAACCAAAAGGAAGCATGAGGAAGAAAAAAAAAGATGAAAGCATAAATTGATTAGAGAATGGAAAACAATATATCTAATTAATAAATAAGAATTCTAGTATTAAAAAATTAACAAATGGAAAGTCACTAGCTAAGGAAAAAAGGGAGAAAGCATACATATACAAAATAAGATGCAACAAGGAAATAACCATTGAAGCAAATCATGGGATTGCACTGTAGAATATATGCAAATAAAATTGGAAACACTGAAATAAATAATTTCCCACAGGAATCCCCATAAACAAAATTTGGCTCCATTTGAAATAGAAAGAAAGTGAATAATTTTAGTAGGAGGAATAGAAACTGTTATCAGGAGGTACAGAACACCAGAGTCAGATATTTTCCCTGGGGAATTCTGCAAAACCTTCAAAGGCCACATAGTTGTAATACTCCATAAATTGTTTCAGAGCATTGAAAATGAAGTTAAACTTCCTAATTACTTTTTCTAAAGCAAGCATAACTTTAATACATTAACCAGATAAAGATACAAAAAGGAAAATTATAGCCCAACATCACTATGCTGATGCAAAGATACTTAATAAAATCTAAGGAAACAGAATCCACTGCCACATTAATGCACTTTGACCTATTGGGATAATTTCCAATTACCCAAGTTTGCTTCAATATTGGGAAATCCCTTGACAAAATATATTGGTACATGGTATCAACATTATTGCTAATTAATTATTAATTTTTATATAATACACTATGCAACAAAATTTGATGTATCATAATAAATAGTTAATGTTAATAATTAAAATTATAAACATTAATACAATTATATTTCTAATACAAGTGTTGTAATATTTATTATAATATTAAAATGTTAGTCAAAAAAATTATGAATCATCTCCAAAAATGTTGAGTGAAAAAGCCCTTGTTAAAATCCACACCTATGTCTGATAAAAATCACTTAAAATAAGAATTGAAGCATACTTTAATGTTATAAAATATAAGTAACAGTCTTACAGCTAGCATCTTTTTTAATTAAATTCAGTTTTATTGAGATATATTCACAAACCATGCAATCATCCATTGTTACAGCTAGCATCTTAATAGAAATATACTAAATGTATTTATACTATCAGGAAAGAGACAAGGATGCCACTGCTTTTCTTGTACTTATCATTTTACTGTGGATATTAGCCAATGGAATTAGAGAAGAGAAATTAATTAGAGGTAAAAAAATGAAAAAAAAGTAAAACTATCTCTATGTCAAGTATACCTTTAAAAACCATAAAGAAAAAAGTATAAAACTACTCCAAAGTAACTTACATCAGTAAGCTAGCAAGATATAACATTAGCATGCAAAAATCAATAGACAATACACGATTAAGCAGTTGTGCAAACAGCCATTTATAATAGAAACCAAAAGACTACACTGAGCAAGAAATGTCAAAAACCCATATGAGGAAGACTTTAAAACATCTCTGAAAGACATTAAAAAGGACAGGATAAATAATATTCCCTATATTCTTTGATATAACAACAAAAGAACATAAAGTTTTATGTTCTGCCTGTTAACTTATTACCTAACTCAAAGAATTTTTTTTCCTTTATTAGAGATCTTGTGGATTTACAGAACAATCATGCATAAAATACAGGATTCCCATATACCACTCCACAACCAACAACTTGCATTGGTGTGTAACATTTGTTACAATTGATGATAGCACATTTGTATAATTTTACTATTAATTCACACAGATGGTTTAACTTAGGATTCCCTGTATAGTGTAGTTCCATGGATTTTTTTATTGATATCATGTATTCAATCTAACATTTTCCTTTTTAATCATATTCAGATAAATATTTCAGTATTGTTAATTTTATTCACAACATTGTGCTATCATCACCACCTGCTGTTACCAAAACATTTTCATAATTCCTAATAGGAACTCCATACAATTTAATCCTTAACTTCTCATTCCCTATCACCACACCATCCCCTGGTAACCTGTGTTCTAGATCTTGACTGTATGAGTTTATTTATTCTTATTGTTTCAAATCAGTGAAATGATACAATATTTGTCCTTTTGTTCTGGCTTATTTCACTCAACATGATGTCTTCAAGGTTCATTCTTGTTGTCACATGACTCAGGACTTCATTACTTTTTATGGCTGAGTAGTACTCCATTGCATGTTTATACCACATTTTATTTATCCATTTATTGGTTGAAGGGCAATTGGGTTGCTTCCAGCTTTTCACAATTGTGAATAATGCTGCTTTGAACCTCATTGTGCAAATGTCAGTTTGAGCCCCTCCCTTCAATTTTTTTGGGTATATACCTAATATTGGGATTGCTGTGTCATATGGTGTTCCTATACTTAGCTTGCTGAGGAACCACCAAACTGTCTTCCACAGTGGATGCACCATTTTATTTACTCACCAGCAATGAATGAGTGTTCTTATTTCTCTACATCCTCCCCAACACTTTTTTCTATATTTAACTTTTTATTAGAGAAGTTGTGTGTTGGCAGAACAATCATGCAAAAAATACAGAATTCCCATATACTATCCCACAGCCAACATTTTCATTGGTGTGAAAAATTTGTTATAACTGATGGTAATATTTTTTTTTAATTCTACTATTTTTTTTACATTTAATCTAATTTTATTCATGCTTGCCTTGAGACAGGAAATAGACCATTCAGTAAAAACATACAGTAAAACAAAATATGTCCTAACATGTACAATTTTAAACTACAATAATATTTTACCTTAATTACTTCCATGCACACAAGTCTAACATTGCAGTTTGTTTTAAAAAAATAAACACAATTAAGACTTCTATGAGCATTTTATAATAAAGTAATTCCTAATTTTTATTTGTAGATAGATCAAGCACCTCCAAGATACAAATTCCCATACACAGTGAGTGCTTTACTTAAAATGAAAAATTAAGTACGTGGACAGCCTTAGAATAAGCTGACATTAAATACTCAGCTAGGTAGGCAACAAACCATAGTGCCAAATGGAAAAATTGTATTTGCAAATAAATTTCAAAAACTAAGTTAACTTTCTATAATTAAATACAGAAAATATACTGATTTGCTAAAATAAATGTGATGTATTAACACTTCACTATAAAGAATGCATACCAGAACATTTATAAATGGTGAATGAATCTTGAGAATAGTTTACTATAATAAATGCTGACTAAATAGAAGTGCATATTGTGAAGCACTATGGGTGGTATATGTTTTGCCACATACTTTTGTTACCTTGAGGTAGATAACACATGTGTACCCAATTTGGCATTCATTTTCAGTTGCTGCTGGTATCATGTGTTTTAAGAAATGTGTACAATATGAAAAACTTGAAAATACTCATGAATGAAAAAATGTTCTAGGAAAAAAATAGATGTTTCCATGCAATTATGTACAGTCTCACTGTGTAAATTTTAAGGCAAGATTTTTGTTTCCTGTAAAACAGATCATTGTTCTATGAGAGAATGTTTTTATTCATCAGTGCATTTCTTTTGTCTCTGCCTGCATTGCATTATTTTGCTCTATTTTTAAAATTTTGTTTGCAAATGACATGCCAGTTAAAATGAAAACTATCTCACATGTAGAAGATAAGTCTGGATTTTAAAAACTAAAACCAAGGAAATCCTTACTAAAATGACACCATCTTATTCAAGCAAAAAATGACTTAAAACACTAGTAATAAAAAAGACAAAACACATTTCATGAAGAATACAAAGAGTAATGTCTGCTGAGTGTTTTTAATTCAGATGTTTCAGAATGCTGCTGTATATTTTATGAGAACTTTGAGGGGAAGATTTCATAGCAGAAGATGTTAATGTGGCCTGTGTTGACTTAAGTGGTGACCCAAGTGGACTGTGAAACTATAGGATGCCTATGGATTCAAGCTGCTTGTTAAAGAAGAACTCCCCATTGTTGTTCAGAAATCCTTCCTCATTTCCTGTCTCCCCAAGCTTCCCATCCTCTACTGGCTCAGGTTCTAGCATTTCAGCATCTTCTTTCCTGCTAAAGAACCTGTCCAAGTAACTGGTGTAAGTGTTTTCCTTGTCAATTTGTTCATCTTTCCTTACCTCACAACAAAACTGACTTATGAGAAAACAGTCCTCCCCACCACTCACAAACTGGCTATCCCAAGAATATTGGTACAAGGCTTCTAATTGAGCCAAATTTATCATTCCTTTTTCTTTTTTTTCTTGGCTTACTGACTTTGATATCAAACTTTTCAGTTCTAGTTGGGACACTGAGCTATTCAAGTCACTTAATTTATCAACAACATCAGTAGGCTCATGTTGTGAACTAAGTTGAATAGCTCCCACAATAAAGGAATCAAAGTCAAATCCCTGATTCTTTTCCCTTCTTTTTTTAGCCAGTTGCTGTGATGCTTCCTCTAGAGCTATCTGGACTTTAACTAATCCATTCCTTTCACATTTTGACTTGCCTTTCTTATCAGATTTTTCTTTGCTTTGTTCATTCCAATTGGAAATATCTATAATAAGCTTGAGTTCATAATAATGATTAACTTCACTCTCTCTCCAAACTAAGTTATCTAAATATGATGTTGACCTCATTTTGTAGTTACAAGTATGGCTACACTCCAGATCACAATATTTGTTTTCATGATGATCTTGGTACTGCCAACAGGGGTCAGTAGAGTCACTGGTATCAAAAGCTGGATCTTCCAGATACTTTTCATGATCTCCATCCAAATATTTTCAAGGATCAACTTGTACTTCTTCTTCATCAGTGCCATCAGACAGAGCTCTTGGGTCAAGTTGAACTTCCTCAATATCAAAGTTGTTATGGATAGGCCAATCATGCTCTGAAAACTGACAATCATGGTACCTTTCCCAGTTATAAATGTGAATATGAGTTTCATCCATAAGCGAAATATCACCAACTTCATCTTCAACATGAAATTGATGACTTGAAACTGGCTCATCCATTGGAAAAGAATATATGATCATGTAAGGATGGGAGAGTGCTTTTCCTGCTGTCGACCAATGCATGGGGCTAAATGACAAAATATTCCAGGAAATCCAGTGTTTCTCAACTAATTCCTGGAAGCAGCTGAGTTAAAGGTTTGTGTATCTCAGTCATGTCATTTCTAATGTAAGCTGGAATTATGCTGAGAAGCTCCTGATGATTTTCCTCAAGTACAACAGGAATAGATTTTAAAATCAGCTGCAACTCTTCAAGTTCATGTGCACCTGCAAAGAGGGTTTTACCAGTCAGCATTTCAGCAAAGATGCAGCCTGCAGCCCACATGTCTATGGCTTTAGTATAATTATTAGGAGAAAGTAAAAGATGTGGAGATCTGTACCATTTAGTAATCAATCCTTCAGAAAGATGACCCTTATGGGAATAATGGGGATTCATGATCAATGCAAGACCAAAGTCACCTATCTTCAGCACCAAGTCATCAGTATTAATAAAAAGATTAGCTGGTTTGAGATCTCTGTGCAGTACATTTGCAGAGTGAATACACTTGAGCCCATGAGAGAATATATGAGAAGTCTGGCATGCTCCTTCACTAAAGGGCCCTGCTCCAGCACATTAGCCAAGTCTGTCTACATGTACTGTTGAACAATGTAAACACTGTTCAGTTCACTAAGAAAGCCCACATCATCTGTTAACTGGCTTCCACTGGGACAAAGAATTTCAAACACTTTCACAATGTTATGGTCAAGTTTTCCAATAATTTTGATTTCATGTAGAGCATGTTTGAAACTCTGGGGATAAGTAAGGACAATTTTCTTGATGGCTACTCTTTTGTCACAGTAATTGTGTACAACAGAAAAAACCAAGCCATTGCCTCCACAACCCAATGGTTTTAAGTCCATATACCTAGAGCTCATATCAAAACCATGAATGTTCATGAGACTTTCAAATTTCTCAGCCATTTTGAAACCCTTACTATTGCCTCTTCCTTTCAAACTGTTGAACTTATGTAAACAAGGAAGAAAACTGGCATCCAAAGGACAGATCTTTCAAAAAGGGAGAAGAGAAATAATTTTGCTTCCACAGCAAGATGGTTCCTTGGTTTTCATTGCATATGCCAACAAGGCCATTGAGTTCCCCTTTGATTTAAAGTTCAAAATGCTCTACTCATACTGAGCATTAAAAAGATTGCAGTACTCATAGTTCAAGAAAGGGGCAGCATCTGCAGACATTTAAAGAAAATACTCAAGAAACTCAGACAGAATGAAATGACATGCTATGCACTCAGATTTACTTGTGCTAAATGATTCAACATTTAACAAAATTGTGAGTAAATATGCACACAATGGGCTTCTCTGAACATTCTCCTCACAGTGCAGATACATTTGGTGTTTGATTGGTCCTGAGAAGCATCGATTTAATGTGCTGGTAAGCACTGTTTCCATTTTGCTTCTTTCCTTCCTTTGTTGCTATATATTTCAACAGGAAGTTCTGGTGGCTGTTGGTTAACAGAAGATGTCTTTGTTAGTGATCAGCTGGCTCCAGCTCACCACAGTCACAATCAAAGCTACTGTCCATCTTATTCCAATACAATGAGACTTCTCCAACTTATTGAGAGACAGTGGGGCAGGTGGACAGCCCCCAGGGTCAGCTCAGGTCTCTGGCTGTGCTGATGGCAGTGGTGTCTTCGAGGCTCTCACTCTGCTGCAGTTGCCACCATGTAACCCTGACCCACTAGAGAGGGCAAGGGAGAGGGTTTCTACTATTTTTTAACAGTAGTTACATTTGTTACAACTGATGAAAGAGTATTAAAGTAGTATTATTACTATTGTCCATAGTTTATGTAGGGGTATTTCCCCCCATATTACTGACCCATTACTATTATTATTTTCATGCATGTCTTTATTTAATTACTCATCTACCCAGACACTGGATAAAGGGAGTGTCAGTCACAAGAATTTTACAATCACATGGTCTTATGATAAAAGCTATAGTGTTATGCAATCATTATCAAACATCAAGTCTACTTTATTATAGTTCAACAATTTCAGGTATTTCCTTCTGGCTATTCTGATGCACTAGAAAATAAGAAATGTCTATGAGTCAGTAGTCATAATCATTTGTCAAAACCTAATTTCTATGTTACACCTCTTGCCTCTAATTTGATCATTCTCTCAGTCATCATGGATATCTTGGCAATGACCATTTTAGGTTCTTTGTGCTGGAAAGGGTTGCTCACCTTATGGGATAGAGGAATGGAACTGGTTGATATTCTTGGAGAGACTGGTACCACTGGATTTCAGGGCTTACCTGGCATAGCAACAATCTGGAGGCCATAAGTTCCTGAAAAATAAACTTACCGAATAAGACTGATGTTGATAGCAGCATTATTCATGATTGCCAATAGATAGAAACAGCCCAAATGTCCATCAACTTATGAGTGGATAAACAAACTGTGGTATATGCATATGATGCAATATTATGCAGCTGAAGGATGGAATAAAATCATGATGCATGCAACAGCATAGATGAAACTTGAGGACATTATGGTGTGAGAAATAAGCCAGAAACAAAAGGACAAATACTGTATGGTCTCACTAGTATGAACTAACTATAATGAATGATTTCTGAGAGTTAAAGTTGAGAACACAGGTTATCAAGGGATAGAAAGGGTGGAGATTGGGCATTTGATGCTGAAGGATTATAGAATCTTTAACAAAATTGATTGTAAAGACTGTATTCAGAAATGGATCACACAATACTATGGGATGGTAGTACAATATTGTAAGTATAATGAATAAAGCTGAATGTGAGTATGGTTGAAAGAGGAAGGCTGGGGGCATGTATGAGACCAGAAGGAAAGATAGAGGGTAAAAACTGGGATTGTATAATTTAGCAAAACCTAGAGTGAACAATAATGGTGACTAACTACAGAAATATAAGAAATTTTTACATTAGGGAGAACAAATGAATGTCTCCATTGCAAGGTGTTAAAAATGAGATGGTATATGGAAAAATTCAATAAACCCAAACTAGGGTCTATAGTCAACAGTAACATTGTGATATTCTTTCATTAAGTGTAACAAAGGCACTATACCAAAGCTAAATGTCAATAAGAGGGGATTATAAGGGAGGGTGATGGGAGTTTTGTTGTTGTTTTCCCTTTTTATCTTTCTCTTCTTTTTCTTTGTGGAAGAAATGGAAATGTTCACATATAGATTTTGCTGGTGAATGCAAAACTATGTGACTACTACAGGAGCCATTGATTGTACACTTAGGATGGATTGAATGAAGTGTGAATACAACTGTTTAAAAAATAAACAGAAAGATAGAAGTGCTGGAGAAGATGTGGAGACAGAGATTTAACTATTTACTCTAAGTAGGGGAGTACAATGTTGTAGTGTGATGGTTCAATAGAAGACTAAGTGTAGGGTTGTCATATGATCCTGCAACCCCATTATTAGGTACATACTTGGAAGAACTGAAAGCAGAGACATGAACAGACTTTGCACACTGGTGTTTATGGTGGTAAAACTCACAACTGCATAGTATGGAGGTGGCCTAAAGATACATCAACTGATGAACGAAAGGGTGAAATGTGGTATATACATATGACAGAATATTGTCAACTGCAGAAAGGAATGGAGTCATGAGGCATGCAACAAAGAGAGTGAACCTTGAGGATATTCTGTTGAGTGAAATAAGCCAGAAGCAAAAGGACAAATAACGTATGGTCTCACTAATATAAACAATAATGAGAAAACTCTGAGAATTGAATTAGAGACCATAGGTTACCAGAAGACAGAAAGTGGGCAGAGATTGGGCAATTGATAATTAAGGAGCACAGAATGTTCAATAAGGCTCCTTGTAAAGGTTTCTAGATTATAAATTTTTACAGCAGTCACATTTATTCCTGTGTTTTTACTGTTATTTCTAAATCCTGGGATGCTGTGTTCTTTGTGTACAACTTGATAGTTCCCTGGAACTTTAGATATCTGTGTGACACCTGGGACTCAGAGTTAGAGTTTTGCAGCTATGACTATCAGCAGTACTCCAAACAGCAACTGTTAAGCTGAAAAAGAGATCAGACTTCAATTAGAAATCTGAATGAAACAGACCTAGTTAGGACAAAGTAAATCAGAAAACAGGGAGAAGCAAGATATTTGTCTGTATTTTAAAACTCCAACTTCTGTGTGAGAACAACGGAAGAGATGTTTATTTTGTCCAAAATTTAAATTTTCTGTAGCACAGTTTCTAATCTAACTGCTCTGGTCAGTGTATTTAAACAAACTAATTACATGGAATCTAGAATAGGGAATGTTCTAGTTTCCTAATGCTGCCAGAATGCAGAACACCAGAAATGGATTGGCTTTTATAAAAGGGGATTTATTTGGTTACACAGTTACAGTCTTAAGGCCATAAAGTGTCCAAGGTAACACATCAGCAATTGGTTACCTTCACTGGAAGATGGCCAATGGTGTCTGAAAATCCTCTGTTAGCTGGGAAGGCGCATGGCTGGCATTGGCTCCAAAGTTCTGGTTTCAAAATGGCTTTCTCCCAGGATGTTCCTCTCTAGGCTGCAGTCCCTCAAAAATGTCACTCTTAGTTGCACTTGGGGTTTTAGTCCTCTCTTAGCTTCTCTGGTGCAAGAGTCTGCTTTCAATGGCTGTCTTCAAACTGTCTCTCATCTGCAGCTCCTGTGCTTTCTTTGAAGTGTCCCTCTTGGCTGTAGCAGCTTGCTCCTTCTGTCTGATCTTATATAGTGCTCCAGTAATTTAATTCAGACCCACCCTGAATGGGCAGACAAACACCTCCATGGAAATTATCCAATCAGAGTCATCACCCACAGTTGGGTGGGGTGCGTCTCCATGGAAACACTCAAAGAATTACAATCTAATTAATACTGATAGGTCTTCCCACACAAGATTACATCAAAGATAATGGTGTTTGGGGAGACATAATACATTCAAACTGGCACAGGGAATGAGATCCTGTTATTCTATAAAGATTAATGTAATACCCTGATATATTCCTGAGTATTTGGGGCAGAAAATTAAAAAAAGTACTTGCAAATTCCCCTTGAGGGACTGGAGAAAAAAATGTGGAACTATTAAACTTCCCCACCTGGGGAATTCCTGATATTCTTTCATGCATTAGAGACCCCCAATTTAATAAGCCACACTCTCAACCTTGAGGCTTGCTCTTATGAAACTTATTTCTGCAAAGGAGAAGCAAGGCCTACTTATAATTATGCCTAAGAGTCACCCCCAGGTAACCTCTTTTGTTGCTCAAATGTGGCCTGTATCTCTAAACCAACTCTGAAAATAAACTCACTACACTTCTCACTATGTGGAACATGACTTCCAGGGGCGTAAGTCTCCCTGGAAATGTGAGACATGACTCCCAGGGGTAAACCTGGCCATGGCATTGTGGGATTGAGAATGCCTTCTTGACCAAAAGGAGGAAGAGAAATGAAACAAAATAAACTTTCAGTGGCTAAGAGATTTTAAATAGTGTCAAGAGGTCATTCTGGAGGTCACTTTATGCAAGCCTCAACCAGATATTGCAAATTGCCACAGTGTGTCAAGCCCCAACCAACAATATTCCTGAAAACCCAAAAGAATACCCTTGACTCTATCTAAGACTCCAACAGTTTTTATTTTCTGTATTTCTAAATAGCAGCCATTCTAATGGGTGTGAAATGGTATCTCATTGTGTTTTTATGCAGCTTTATTGCCAATATATCCACACACAATACAATACATCCAAAGTGTAACATCAGTGGCACTCAGTATAATCAGAGAATTGTGCATTCACCACCACAATCAATTTTAGAACATTTTCAATACTTGAAAAATAGAAATCCCATACACCTTATATCCTCCTATTATTGACACCATTGCTCTAGAACCTCTGTTACAATTGATGAAAAAATAATAAAATTTTACTGTTAACTATAGACCATAGTTTGCATTAGGTGTATTATTTTTTTGCTAATACCACCTTATTATTAACACCTTGTAATAGAGCCATACATTTGATTTAGTTCATGGAAGAACATTCTCATATTTGTACTATTAAGCACAGTCATTGTCTACAACAGGATTCAGTCTGTCATACAGTCCCATGTCACATGTTCCCTCTGTCATACAGTCCCAAGTCCTCTGGCTTTCCTCCTAGTGATATACACAACCCTCAACTACCCCATTCCATCATGTTCACATGCAAAATTTGGTGCTGTTATTTATACTCACAATAACATACTTCCATACCACCATCCATTTCCAAATATTTACAATCAATGTAATTAAAAATTCTGCACAAATGAAGCATCAGCTCCACATTCTCTACCATCAATTGATCTCATGGTAACCTATTTTCTAGAGTCTAACTCTATGATTTTACTTATTATATTTAGTTCATATTATTGAGATTATACTATATTTGCCCTTTTGTGTCTGGCTTATTTCACTCAACATAATGTCCCCAAGGTTCATACATGTTGGCACATGACTCAGGACTTCATTCCTTTTTACAACTGAATAATATTCCATCATATGCATTTAACATATTTTGTTTGTGCATTCACCATTTGATGGGCATGGGTCACTTCCATCTTTTTGCAATTGTGAATAATGCTATTATGAAAATCAGTGTGCAAATGTCTGATGAAGTCCTTGCTTTCAGTTCTGGGTAGGTACCCAGCAGCAGGATTGCCAGATCATCTGGCAATTCTATACTTAGCCTCTGAGGAACCATCAAACTCTCTTCCACAGTGGCTGCACCATTTTACATTCCCACCAGCAGTGAATGAATGTTCCTTTTTCTCCACATCTTCTCCAACACTTGTAGTTTTCTGTTTTTTAAATAGTGGCCATTCTAGTAGGTGTGAAATTATATATCACTGTGGTTTTGATTTGCATTTCCCTAATAGCTGGTGGTATTTAGCATCTTTTTTGTGTGCTTTTTAGCCATTTGTATTTCATCTTTGGGAAAATGTCAAGTCTTTTGCCCAGTTTTTAATTGAGTTGTTTGAACTGTAGGATTTCTTTATATTTTCTAGATATTCCACCATTTTGGATATGTGGTTTCCAAATACTTTCTCTGATTAAGTATTCTGCCTTTTCATTTTCTTGACCAAGTCCTTTGAAGCACAAAAGTTTTTAATTGTGAGGAGATCCCATTTATTTATTCTTTCATTGCTTGTGCGTTGGTTGTAAAGTCTAAGAAAACATTGCCTACCACAAGATCTTGAAGATGCTTCCCCATGTTTTCTTGTAGGAGATTATTATTCTGGCTCTTATATGTAGGTCTTTGATCCATTATGAGTTAATTTTTGTATAAGGAGTGAGATAGAAGTCCTCTTTAATTCATTTGGATATGGACATCCAGTTCTCCCAGCACAATTTCCTGAAGAGACTGTTCTGTCACAGTTGAGCAGACTTGGGAGCTTTGTCAAAGACCAATTGATCATATATGTGAAGGTCTATTTCTGAACTTTCAATTTGATTCCACTGGTCACTATATCTAACTTTATGTCAGTATCTTACTGTTTTGACCACTGTAGCTTTGTAACATGATTTAAAGTCAGGAAGTGTGAGTCCTCCAATTTTGTTCTTCTTTTTCACACAGTTTTTGTCTATTTGGGGCCCCCATCCTTCCAAATAAATTTGATAATTGGCTTTTACATTTCTGCAAAATAGGCTGTTGGAACTTTGATTGGGATTGCTTTGAATCTATTGGTGGATTTCACCTAACAATATTTAGTCTTCGAATCCATATATGAACAGAGAATGTCCTTATATTTATTTATGTCTTCTTTGGTTTCTTTTAGCAATGTTTTGTAGTTTTCTGTGTAGAGATCCTTTATACCCTTGGTTAAATTTATTCCTAGATATTTGATCATTTTAGTTACTATTGTAAATGGAATTTTTTTTATTTCCTCCTTAGATTACTCATTGCTAGTGTATTAAATCACTATGCTGAACTTGTTTATTAGCTTGTTTATTAGTTTTTTCAGAACTTTCTATATACAGATCATGTCACCAGAAAATTGTGTAAGTTTTAATTTTTACTTTTCAATTTGTATGGATTTTATTTCTTTTCTTGCCCTAGCTAGAACTTCTAGCACACTTTTTAATTGTTCCATTACCATGACCTGTGGTAACTAGTGCAAGATTGCCCACCAGAAGAATATGAAAAAACAGAGAGACTCAGTTATGGGAACGTGCACAGAGGACGGGCCTTGTGCTGCTGTCTGCCAGCAGAGAAACTTGGAGATCATGTAGTAGAAGCAGAGGATGTTTGCTTCTATCCCTATTTTTGAAGAGTTTTTATCAAGAAATGATGCAGGATTTTTGTCAAATGCCTTTTCTGCCTCAATCAAGATGATCATGCAGTTTTTCCTCTTCAATTTGTTAATATGGTATATTACATTAATTTAGTTGTGTTGAACTGCCCTTGCATACCTGGGACAAAATGCATTTGACCATGGTGTATAATTATTTCAATGAGCTGTTGGATTTGATTTGCAGGTATTTTTTTAGGAATTTTACATCTGTATTCATGTGAGAAATTGTAATTTCTTTTTCTTGTAGTATCATTGCCTGGCTTTGGCATTCGGATGATTTTAGCTTAATAAAATGAATTAGGTGGTGCTCTCTTCCCTTCAGTATTTTGGAAAATTTTGACCAGAATTAGTATTAATTCCTCTTTTAAAGATTGGTAGAATTCACATGTGAAGACATCTGTTCCCAAGCTTTTCCTTTTTAGGACGTTTTGAATGACTGATTCAATCTACTTACTTGTAATTGGTCTGTTAAGGTCTTCTGTTTCTTCTGAAGCCACTGCCATTTTATATGTGTTTCTATGAATTTTTCCATTACTTCCACATTGTTTAATTTGTTGGCATATATTTCTAGTTCAATTTTGTTGAGATATATTTACATACCATACAATCATCCAAAGTATACTATCAATTGTTCACAGTACCAGCATATAGTTGTGCATTCATCACCCCATTCCATTTTTGAACAATTTCCTTGTACCATAAAAAGTGAAAATAAAAATAAAAAAAGTAAAAAGAACATCCAAAACATCTCCCCCAACCTATTTTTCATTTAATTTTTTGTCCCCATTTTTCTACTCATTCATCCATACACTGGATAAAGGGAGTGTGATCCACAAGGCTTTCATAATCACACTGTCACCCCTTGTAAGCTACATTGTTATACAATTGTCTTCAAGAGTCAAGGCTACTGGGTTACAGATTGATAGTTTCAGGTATATATTCAAATTCATTGAAACTTAAAAAGGGTTATCTATATAGTACATAAGAATGTCCACCAGAGTAACCTCTTGGCTCCATTTGGAATCTCTCAGCCACTGAAACTGTTTTATTTCACATCCCCTATTTGGTCAGGAAGATGTTCTAAATCCCATGATGTCTGGTCCAGATACATCCCCAGGAATCATATCCCAGGGGGCCAGGGAGATTTACACCCCTGGGTGTCAGATCCCACATAGAGGGGAGGGCAGTGAGTTCACCTGCCGAGTTGGCTTATCTAAAGACAGAGGCCCACATCTGCGCAACAAAGAGATACTCAGGGGGAGACTCTTAGGGGGAGACTGTTAGGCACAATTATAAGCAGGTTTAGCCTCTCCTTTGCAGTAACGAGCTTCATAAGGGCAAGTCCTGTGATAGAGGGTTCAGCACATCAAAACGCCATTCCTCAATTTTGTGATAACATCAGCAACAATCCAGGTGAGGAAGCCCAACACCTCTTCATTTTCCCCCAGCTCCTCAGGGAGTCCCTGCATATATATTTTTATTCTCTGTCCAAATTACTTTGGGATATATATCTATTATCCACTAACCCTATGTAAACCTACCAGGTCTCACTTCCTATTAAAATTTCCATGTAATTATGGTATTAGAATGAATGGTGTGAGTTAAATTGTTTAGGAAATATAGATCTTGCACAAACTAAACATCTCTTCCCTTGGTCTCACATGGGAGTTGAAGTTTTAAACTGCAGTCAGTGCTGTCCTTTACCCTTTGGCCTGATTTGCCCATCCTAACCACATTGGCTTCATTCATATCTCTACTTGAAATCTGGACTCTTTTTCTGCTTTTCTAACAGTTGCTATATGTCCTAATACTGACATTCATATCTGCCTACTTCTAGCTCTGAGTTTCAGGTGTCACACGGATGCCCAAAGTTCCAGGGACCAATCAGGTAATACACAAAGGAATCAGCATCTCAGAATCTGAAGATAGCCATTACAATTCAGGAATAGATATGACTGCTGTAATAGCTTACAATCTAGGTGAAGTTACAATAAGCATTCTCCTGATAAGCTGTGCTCTAAGGTTCAATTCTGAGTTTACACATTGTAGTTAGTCCATACTGGTGGGGCATTATAGTGTTTGCCTTTGTTTCTGGTATAGTTCCCTCAAAATGCTGCCTACAGGTTCCATTCACCTTGTTGGGTGTCTCATAGCTTCAATCCTTCTCACAGTTGCTCAATATTCCATTGTATGCACACACAACAGTTCACCATTCTGTTCTTCAGTTGATGTAGCCTTAGGCCAACTCCACCCATTGCAAATCAAGCATACTCTCTCCAAAAGCACCAGTGTGCAAATCTCCATTCATATCCCTGCTCTCTGATACTCCAAGTAAATGTCCCCTAATGAGGTTGCAAGACCTTAAGGCACCCACATAGGTAGCTTCTTGTGGAACCACCCCACTGTCCTCCAGAAAGTCTATACAATACTGCCTCCTAACAATAGTAAATATGTACATCCCTCTCTCCATGTTTTCACCAGGAATTTTATCTCTTTTTATATTTTTCCATACAATTTTATAGAGCTATACTCACATACCATATAATTTTCCACAGTGTACAATCAGATGTTAATGGTATCATCATACAGTTGTGCATTTATCACCACAGTCAGCACTTGAACACATTGATTATGAAAAATATTTTTAATGAATAAAAATGACAATGAAAAGAAAAATAAAATATCATACCATACAATAAAATAGAAGGGTCAGAGAACAACACCACTACCAAGAATCCCATATCCCTCCCTTATATCCCCCTGCCATACCCATTTAGCTTTGGTATATTGTCTTTGTTATATTTAATAGAAGCATATTACAGTGTTACTATTGACCATAGACTCCAGTTTGCTTTGATTATTTCTTCCCCAATACCATCCCCTTTCCAACACTCTGCATGGTTGACATTCATTTGTTCTCCCACAGGCAAGAACAGTTTTTTTTATTTAAACATTTAGTCACCATCACTGACCACTCCAGTTTTTAAGTTAAACAGTCCCAGTCTTTATCTTCTATCTTTACCTAAGGTGTCATTCATGCCCTAGCCCACCTCTTTCAGCTTTACTCACAGATATCTTTGTTCAATGTAGTTACAATACTGTGCTACACTCACACAGTATTATGCTATTTCTGGATCTATACAATCAATCTTGCTGTAGTCCTTCACCATCAAATGCCTGATTTCCACCCTCTTTCTATCTCCCTGTAGCATGTGTTATCAGCTTTTAACTCTCAAAGTTTGCTCATTAATTTTATATCATGTGAGTGAGACTGTACAGTATTTATCCCTTTTTTTCTCACAAACTTCACTCAACATAATGTCCTCAAGTTTCATCCAACTTATTTCATGTTCCCTGTCTTTGTTCTGTCTTACAGCTGTGCAATATTCCATCATGCATATGTACCACAGTTTGTTTATCCACTCATCTGTTGATGAGCATTTGAGCTGTTTCCATCTCTTGGCAATCGTGAATAATGCCATGATAAACGTCAGTTTACAAATGTCCATTCCTGCCTTAACTTTCAGTTCCTCTGAGTATATGCCTAGTAATGGAATAGTTGGGTCATATGGTAATTCTATACTTAGCTTCCTGAGGAACTGCCACACTGTTTTCCAGAGTAGTTGCACCATTCTACATTCCCATCAACAGTGAATAAGTATGCCTCTTTCTCCACATCCTCTCCAGCACTTGAAATTTTCTGTTGTTTGGATAATGGCCATTCTGGTAGGTGTGAGATGATATCTCATTGTGGTTTTGATTTGCATTTCCCTAATAGCCAGTGAAGTTGAGCATTTTTTCCTATGTTTTTGTGCCATTTGCATTTCTTCTTCAGAAAAGCCTTGAAAACTTGGAATAAACCCCACCTGGTCATGGTGTATAATTTTTTAAGTGCTGCTGGATTCAATTTGTGAGTATTTTGTTGAGGATTTTTGCATCTATATTCATTAAAGAGCTTGGTCTATAATTTTCTTTTTTTGTCATATCTTTGTCTGATTTTGGTATGAGGGTGATATTGGCTTCATAGAATGAGTTGGGTAGCTATCCCTCCAAATTTTGAGAAATTTGAGCAGGATTAGTACTAATTCTTTCTTGAATGCTTGCTAGAATTCACATGTGAAACCATCCGGTCCTGGGCTTTTCTTTTTGGGGAGATTTATGATTACTGACTCTATCTCTTTATTGTGATTGGTTTGTTTATATCATCTATTTCTTCTCGAGTCAATGTTGGTTGTGTATGCTTTTCTAGGCAGTTGCCCATTTCATCTAAGTTGTCTAGTTTGTTAGCATATATTTGCTGACAGTATCTTTTCATTATCTCTTTATTTCTGCAGTGTCAGTAGTAATGTTTCCTTTTCCACTTATTGCATTTATTTGCATTCTCTCTCTCTCTCTTTCTCTCTCTCTCTTTCTCTCTCACCCCCCCCCCCCACTCTTTTGGTAGCCTAGCTAGGGCTCCATCAATTTTGTTGATTTTCTCAAACAACCAACTTCTGGTTTTGTTGATTCTTTCTATTGTTATCCTGTTCTCAATTTCATTTATTCCTGCTCTAATGTTTGTTATTTCTTTCCTTATGTTTCCCTTAGGATTAGTTTGCTGTTCTTTCTCTAGTTCCTCCAGGTGAACAGTTAATTCCTCAATTTTTCCTATCCTCTTTTAATATATGAATTTAGGGCAATAAATTTCCCTCTCAGCACCACCTTTGCTGCATCCCATGTTTTGATATGTTAATTTTTCATTGTCATTTGTATTTGCTAATCATTATTATTTACTAATCATTAGTATATACTAATTTCTCATAATTTCTTCTTTACTCCCTGATTCTCTAAGAGTATGTTTTTTAGTGTCCATATATTTGTGAATTTTACAGTCTTCTGTCTGTTATTTATTTCCAACTTCATTCCATTATGGTCCAAGAAAGTATTTTTTATAATATCAATATTTTTAAATTTGTTGAGAGTTGCTTTGTGACCCAACATGTGGTCTATCCTAGAGAATGTTCCATGAGCATGTGAGAAAATGTGTATCCTGCTACTGTGCAGTGTAGTGTTCTATAAATGTCTGTTGAGTCCAGTTCATTTATTGTAAAATGCAACATTTCGGTTTCCTTATTGATCCTCTGTCTAGATGTTTTATCCATTGATGAGAGTGGTGTATTGAAGTCTCCAACTATTATTGTAGAGGGATCTACTGCTCCTTACAGTGTTCACAATGTTTGCCTCATGAATTTTGGAGCACTCTGGCTTGGTGCATAAATATTTCTGATTTTTATGTTTTCTTGATAAACTGACCCTTTTATTAATCTGTAGAGTCTTTCTGTGTCTATTTTAATTCTTTTATTTTGAAGTCTAATTTGTCTGAAATTAATATAGCTACTCCCATTTTTTTCTGGTGGCTGTTTGCATGAAATAATCTTTTTCCAACCTTTCACTTTCAGCCTATTTTTGTCCTGTCTAAAGAGTTTCTTGTAGACAGCATTTGGATGGGTCCTGTTTTTTTCATGCATTCTGCCACTCTGTGTATTTTTATTGGGGAGTTTAATCCATTAACATTTAGTGTTATTACTGTAAGGGCAGTACTTTCTTCTGCTATTTTGTCTCTTGGATTTTATATGTCATGTCTTATCTTTTCCTCTCTCTCCTTTTACTTTTCCTGATAATCTTCGTTTATATACTCTTCTCCAAACCTCTCTCTCCTGTCTTTTCTTATCAGCCTGTAGCACTCCCTTTATTACACCTTGAAGCACCAGTCTCCTATTCACAAACTCTCTCAGTGTCTGTTTGTCTGAAAATATTTTATTCTCTCCCTCATTTTTGAGGGACAGTTTTGCTGGATATAGAAATCTTGGTTGACAGTTCTTCTCTTTCCATATCTTAAATATATCTTCTGTCTGTTACCACTGTCTTCTTGCCTCCATGATTTCTATGGAGAAATCTGTATGTTTTCTTATTGAGCTTCCCTTGTATGTGATGGATTGCTTTTCTCTTGCTGCTTTCAGAATTCTCTCTTTGTCTTTGATATTGGACAATCTGATCAGTAAGTGTCTTGGAGTAGGTCTATTGGGATCTATTCTGTTTGAGGTACCCTGTACTTCTTGAATCTGCAATTTTCTGTGTTTCATAAACCTTTGGAAATTTTCAGTGAATATTTCTGCTATTATTCTTTCTGCCCCTTTTCCCCACCCTTCTCCCTCTGGGACACCCATAGCATGTATATTCATGTGCTTCATGCTGTCACTCAGCTTCCTAAGACCCTGCTTGTACTTTTCCATTCTTTTCACCATCTGTTCTTTTGTTTGTATCAATTCAAATGTCTTGTCTTCTAATTCACTGATCCCTTTTGCTGCCTGTTCAAATCTACTGTTGTATCCCTCCATTGCCTTTTTCATCTCCTCCATTATGCCCTTCATTCTGATAAGTTCTGGCATTTGTTTTCTCAAGTTTATGAATTCTTCTTTATGGGCACCCAGTGTCTTCCTTATATCCTTCATCTCTTTTGCTATTTCTTCCCTCAGTTCATTAACTTGATATTTGAATTGATTTAGGAGATTTGTTTGATTTTCCTTCAGTTCATTGAATTGATTTAGCATTAGTTGCATCAACTGCTGTATCTCAGTTGAACTATTAGTTGGTTCCTTTGGCTGGTCCATATTTTCAGGTTTCCTAGTATGGCTTATTATCTTAAACTGTCTAGGCATCTGACTTTCTTGATTAGTTTATTCTGGAGCTCATTTTTACTCTTTTACTTAGCATTTTCATGTTGGTTGTCTTTGTTCTCTAACCTTTGGTGCTCAGTTCTCCTTATTCTAGGTCTCTAACTTAGGTTCTATTCAGTTGATTACAGTTTTTCATCTCTCATTTCTCTGTTTCTTACCCTGCCTCTATGTAGCCTTTTTGTGCAAGGGTCTCCTCAAATATGGTCAATACCAGTCAGATTTTCCAAGTCCAGAGAAGCCCAGGTCTCAGGAGGATATTATGGAGTCTCTTTGAGAATAAGACCCTCTTGTGAGGCCTCTAGATTCTGTGCTTTACCTATCCTTTCCAGCATGTGGAACTTGCCAGTCTGCAGCTCCCCCACCAGTGTAAGGAGGTATGGAGCCTTCAGTTCTCCTAGTGACCCTGACCCTGTCAGGGCCATGGCTGGCTAAAGTTGGTTTCTGAATTCCAGCCCCTGTTTTCTGAGTTCCACTAAGGGGGCCTGCCACTGGAGCTAGACCACAGCCCCTTCTCTTGGGGAAATTATGGTCTTTAGTGAATTGTCTCCACCACTAGACTTATTTTCCCCCCACTAGACTTATTGCTTTGTCTTTCAGAGCTATCTTAGCTCTGCTCTTGCCTGGGTCCAAATTGCAAGTCTTTTAGACTTTCTGTAATGGGCTACTTAGAATAGTTATTTTTAAATAAAGAGAAAAAAGAAAAAAAAAAGAAAAACAAAAAGGCCCAGTATAGATTATTTAAAGAAAAGCCTTTTAATTCAGTCCTTGATGGGCTATTGAAACACAAAAAGTCCAGGATTTGGAGAGTAATTGAGGTGCAAAAAAAAAAAAAAATCCAGATAAATCAACTTTTCAGACAAGGGCCCTGGCCCCCTGTGTTTGCATTGTGCCTGATTCTACCTGAGCCCAACCCTTCTCCATATTATGTTCACTGCCAACTCCAAAAGTCTCTGTTTCTTTTTTTTTTTTTTTGCTGGTTTGCTTTTTCTATCCTCTCCCCCAGGCTGACTGCTCCCAGATTCTCCAGTGTCTCATCTCAGTTTATTGATGGTTGGAGTTTATGTTCAGCAATCTGAGTTTGTTAATCACTTCTGCAATTGCAGTTCTCCCTCCTGGTTCCCAGCACCAATGGCCCCTCCTCCCTAGGGAGACCAGTGGCAAAACTGTCTGTTGTGTCTGGCATGGAGGGGCATGGGTCCCATGGCCATGAGAATTTCAGATTTTGCTAATCTCAACTGCTCCACACACTCATGACTGTTGTATGACCATGTCCAAACAGATTCCTCTGTGGTGTCCATTTCACACAGCTCCTGGCTAGCTACCAGATGCCCCATGGGAGTAACTAAAACACACACCTCATGTCTCTGCCATCTTGCCTATTCCTTCATTGGCATACATTTTTAGTAGTATCTTTTTATGATTCTTTTTATTTCTGTGGGGAAAGTAGTAGTGCCCCCCTAATTTCAGATTTTATTTATTTTCATTTCCTCTCTTTTATTGTTTGTCCATCTATCTAAGGGTTTGTCAATTTTATTGATGTTCCCAAAGAAACAACTTTTGGTTTTGTTGATTATATTGTTTTTTTTTTTTCAATTCTCAATTTCGCTTATTTCTGCTCTAATCTTTTTTGTTTCTTTCCTTCTGCTTGCTTTCAGCTTAGTTTTCTGTTCTTTTTGGGGCTCCTCCAGGGGTGCAGTTAAGCTTTGTTTTGAGATCTTTCTTCTTTCTTAATGTAGGCATTTAGGGCTACAAATTTTCTTGTCAGCACTGCCTTTGCTGCATCCCAGAAATTTCATCTCTTGTGTTCTCATTTTCATTTGTCTCAAAATATTTACTGATTTCTCTTGCAGTTTCTTCTTTGACTCATTGATTAAGATTTTGTTGTGTAATTTCCATATATTGGTGAATTTTCCAATTCTCTGCCTGTTCATTTCTAGCTTCATTCCACTGTTGTCATAGAAAGTGCTTTGTATAATTTCAAACTTTTAAAATTTATTGAGACCTGTTTTGTGCCCCAACATGTGGTCCATCCTGGATAATGTTTCATGAGCATTTGAGAAGGTTTATCCTGCTGATTTGGGGTGCAATGTCCTTTGTATGTCTATTAGGTCTAACTCATTTTTCATGTTATTCAAGTTCTCTGTTTCCTTATTTATCCCCCATCTAGATATTCTATCTATTCATGAGAGTGATGTATTGAAGTCTCCAACTATTACTGTAGAGATATCTATTTCTCCCTTCATTTTTGCCAGTGACTGCCTCATGTATTTGGGAGCACCCTGGTTAGGGGCATAAATATTTATGATTGTTATTTCTTCTTGGAGGATTGTCCCATTTATTAATATATTGTGCCTTTCTTTGTCTCTTCAAACATTTTTGCATTTAAATTCTCTTTTGTTCAATATTTGTATAGTACCACAGCTCTTTTGGTTACTATTTGCATGGAATAACATTTTCCAGCTTTTAAATTTTAAACTATTTTTGTCCTTGGACTTAAGGGTAGTCTCCTGTAGACAGCATGTAGATGGATCATACCTTTTTATCCATTTTGCTAATCTGTGTCTTTTGAATCGGGAGTTTACTCCAGTAAAATTCAATGTTATTACTGTAAAGGCAGGACTTCAACCATTTTATCCTTTGGTTTTTGTATGTCATTTCTTATTTTTGTCTCTCTTTTACCCTTTTATTTACCCCTATTGTTAATCTTCATATCTACACTATCCTCCAAAACTGTCTCTCCTGTCATTTCCCTTCAGCCTGCAGAACTCCTTTTAGTATGTCCTATAGGGCAGACCTCTTGTTGATGAGCTCTCTGTTTCTGTTCAGCCATGAATATATTAAACTCTCTTTCATTTTTGAGGGACAACTTTGCCAGATAAAGAATTCTTGGGTGGCAGTTTTTCTCTTTCAGTACCTTAAATATGTCATGTCACTGACTTCTCATCGCCATGGTTTCTGAGGAAAAATCAGTACTTAATCTTGCTCTTCCCTTGTATGTGACAAATTACTTTTCTCTTTATGCTTTAGGAGTCTCTATTTACTTTTGGCACTTGAAATACTGATTAATGTGTGTCTCCAAGTAGGTCTATTATGATTTATTTTGTTTGGAATACTTTGCACTTCTAGGACATGTATATTTATGCCTTCAATAATAGTTGGGAAATTTTCAGCCATTGTTTCCCCAAATATTCTTGCTGCCTTTTTCTATTCTCCTTCTGGGACACTCATGAAGCATGTGTTTACATACTGTATATTGTTCTAGTTTGTTAATGCTGCCAGAATGCAAAGCACCAGAAATGGATTGGCTTTTATAAAAGGGGGTTTATTTGGTTACCCAGTTACAGTCTTAAGGCCATAAAGTGTCCAAGGTAACACATCAGCAATTGGGTACCATCACTGGAGGATGGCCAATGGTGTCCGGACAACCTCTGTTAGCTGGGAAGGCATGTGGCTAGCATCTGCTCCAAAGTTCTGGTTTCAAAATGGCTTTCTCCCAGGACATTCCTCTCTAGGCTGCAGTCCCTCAAAAATCTCTTAATTGCACCTGGGATATCTGTCCTCTCTCAGCTTCTCCAGAGCATGAGTCTGCTTTCAACAGCCATCTTCAAACTGTCTCTCATCTGCAGCTCCTGTGCTTTCTTCAAAGTGTCCCTCTTGGCTGTAGCTCCTCTTCAAAACATCACTAACAGCTGCACTGAGTTCCCTCTGCCTGTCAGCTCATTTATATAGCTCCACCGATCAAGGCCCACCCTGAATGGGTGGGGCCATGCCTCCATGGAAGTATCTAATCAGAGTTATCACCTACAGTTGGGTGGGGCACATCTCCATGGAAACACTCAAAGAATTCCAATCTAATCAGCACTAAAATGTCTGCCCCACAAGATTGCATCAAAGATAATGGTGTTTGGGGGACATAATACATTCAAACCAGCACAATTGTCATAAAAATACCTGAGACCCTGCTTGAGTTTTCCATTTTTTTCTCTATCTGTTCTTCTGTTTGTAAGATTTCAAATGTCCTGCCTTCTAGTATGATGTTTCTTTTTTCTGCTTGTTCAAGTCTGCTGTTGTATATATATCTAAAGTCTTTTGAATCTCATCTTTTGTATGTTTCATTGTCATAAGTTCTGTTATGCTTCTTTTTATACTTTAAAATGATTCTTTATGCTCACCCAATGTCTTCCTAATACCCTCTATTTATCCATGTTTTCCTTCATCTTGTTGAATTGATTTAGGAGATTTGTTTGAACATCTTTGATTAGTTGTTCCAGATTCTGTGTCTACACTGACTTTCTAATTTGCTCTTTTGATAGGTTCATGTCCTCCTGCTTCTTAGTATGGCTTATAATTATTGCTGATGTCTAGGTATCTGAATTTCTTGATGAGTTTACTCTGAAGGTCAGTTTCTCTCTCTTACCTAAGGTTTATTATTGATTAGTGTTGCATTAAGGCTCTTCTTTGACATTCAATTCAACTTATTCTAGACCTTTAGAATTGCCCCTGTTTAACTCAAAAGATATATTTGGCTCTTCTACATGATTCTTGCCATGGGTGTGCAGTACAGTTTTTAAGATTGCTCTGTATGTGCAGTACCTCCAAGAGAAAGCTTCCTTTCCTCTGTTTCTTCTCTGGGAGACTTGATTTCTTCTGCTATTTTTGGTCCATTTCTACAGTTGTTTTTCTTTTAAACTTCCTTTTTGCTAGCTACTTTTGCTAGGAGGGAAAATTCTGGGAGTAGGGTCTCCTCAGAGAGGAATTTCCTAAATCAGTATTTTCCAGACAAAATAGGGCCAAGGACATGCAAAGGGGCCATATACAGTTCCCAAGTGTGTTGGGTAGAGAGTCAAGAAAGTTGCCCAAAAGCCTTTTTCTTGGCTCCCTGATGCTGCATTTTCCTAGCCTGATCAGCAGATGGTGCACTTTGGCAAACTGTTCCCTGAAACCCTAAGTAGGAAGTGTGCCTTTAAACCTTCAGCTCCACCCCTTTCAGGAGCAATGTTGAAACCATAGCCATGAAGGTGCCTGTCCAGGGTGGATTAAAACTGTGGGGCAGAGGCAAGACCCAGCAGTGTAAATTTGCTGATCAATAGCCATGTTCACTAATTGGCCATATCTCTCCCTCATTGTTGGGGAGGATGGCTTCCATGTCCCTCTCCATCCACAGAAGCCAGCCAGGGACTGGAATTGGGATAGCTCACCTCAGTTGTGGGGGATTGGCATGAGCCACTGCAGTGGAGCAAGTTACAGTTTTTTACCACAGTTTCTCTATTTATCTGTACTTCCTTGGATGCTATAGAGTGCTCTCCTGGCCTCAGGAGCCACAAAACAGTTGTTTCTGGCAATTTCTGTCTATCTACTAGGTGTTTTGGGAGAGGAAATTATTCCTGTAGCTCCCTACTCCACCATCTTCCCAAGAAGTTCCCCTCATTGCAGATTTTTTCAGTGTTTTTTAAATGCAATACTATTGAGATATAGTCACATACCATAAAATGATCCAAAGTGTACAATCAGTTGTTCACAGTATCATCATATAGCAGTGCATTTATCACCACAATCATTTTTGAACACTTTCATATTTTCATTACTCCAAGAAATGAAAAGGAAAATAGGAATAAAAATGAAAATACAAAAGAACACCTAAAACACTTCATACTCCTTCCCCACCCATTATTCACTTAATTTTCATCCCTCTTTTTCTACTCGTCTGTCCATACACTGGATAAAGGGATTGTGAGCCACAATATTTTCACCATCACATGGTCACACTATATAAACTATATAGTTATACAATCATCTTCAAGAATCAAGGATACTGGATTGCAGTTCAACAGTTTTGGGTATTTCCTTCTAGCTATTCTCATATACTAAAGACTAAAAAGGGATAGCTATATAATGCATAAGAATAACCTCCAGAATGACCTCTCAAAACCATTTGAAAACTCTCAACCCCTGAAATTTTATTTTGTTTCATTTCTCTTCCCCCTTTTGGCCAAGAAGGCTTTCTCCATCCCATGGTGCAAGATCCAGGCTAATTCCTGGGAGCCATGTCCCATGTTGCCAGGGAGATTTAAACACCTGGGAGTCATATCTCATGTAGGGGATTGGGCAGTGACTTTACCTGCAGTGTTGGCTTAGAGAGAGAGGCCACATCTGAACAAATACATTTACATTCTCTGCCCAAATTACTTTGGGATGTATCAGGGCTTCATGCCAACTTCTACAAACCAGCAAGATCTCACACCCTATTCAAGGTTCCATGTAATTGTTGTGTTTGACTAAACTGACCATACAAGTGAAATTATAAAGTGTGCTACAGAAAATATAGATTTTCCACCAAATACACATTTCTTCCTTTGGTCTAACTTAGAAATTGAAGTTTTAAAATACAGTCAATATCATCCTTTCCCTTTAGTCTGGTTTACCTTTGTTATTTCTTTCCTTCTGTTTGCTCTGGGATTAGTTTGCTGTTCTTTTTCTAGTTCCTCATGGTGAGCAGTTAATTCCTCATTTTTTTCTCTTTCTTCTCTTTTAATATAGGCATTTAAGACAATAAATTTTCCTCTCAGCACTGCCTTTGCTGCATCCCATAAGTTTTGATATGTTGTATTTTCATTTTCATTTGCCTCAAGGTATTTAGTGATTTCTCTTGTAATTTCTTCCTTTACCCACTGGTTGTCTAAGAGTGTGTTATTTAGCTCCTTATATTTGTGAATTTTCTGACCTTCTTCCTGTTATTGATTTTGAACTTCATTACATTATGGTTTGAGAAGGTGTTTTGTATAATATCAGTTCTTTTAAATTTGTTGACACTTGCTTTATGACCCAACATGTGGTCTATCCTAGAGAATGATCCATGAGCACTTGAGAAAAATGTGTATCCTGTTGTTGTGAGATGTAGTATTCTCTAAATGTCTGTCAAGTCTAGGTCATTTATAATATAATTCAACATTTCTGTTTCATTATTGATCCTCTGTCTTGATTTTCTATCCATTGGTGAGAGCAGTATTTTGAAGTCTCCAGCTTTTATTGTAAAAGCATCTACTTCTCCCTTGAGTGTTGACAGTGTTTGCCACATGTATTTCAGGACACTCTAAGTACATAAATATTTATGATTGCTGTATTTTCTTGATGCATTGTCCCTTTTGTTAGTATACAGTGTACTTCTTTGTCTGTTAATTGCTTTACATTTGAAGTCTAATTTGACTGATATTAATACAGCTACTCCCACTTTTTTCTGGTTGTTGTTTGCATGATAGATCTTTTTACAACCTTTCACTTTGAGCCTATTTTTGTCCTTGTGTCTGAAGTGAGTTTCTTGTAGACAGCATATAGATGGGTCTTGTTTTTAAACCCATCATGCCAGTCTATATCTTTTTAATTGGGGAATTTAATCCATTGATATTTCATGTTATTACTTTAAGTGCAGTACTTTCCTCTACCATCTTGTCTTTTGGATTTTATGTGTCATATCTTATTTTTTTTTTGCCCTCTCTCCTTTTACCATTTCTGATTGTCTCAATTTCTACACTTTTCTCCAAACCTCTCTCTCCTGTCTTTTTCTATCAGACTTTAGCACTCCCTTTAGTATTTTTTGAGGTGCATGTCTCTTATTCAGAAACTCTCTCAATGACTGTCTGTCTGAATATATTTTGATATCTCCCTCATTTTTGAAAGACAGTTCTGCTGGGTATAGAATTTTTGGTTGGCAGTTTTTGCCTTTTAGTATCTTAAATATATCATACCACTGACTTTTTGCCTCCATGGTTTCTGTGAAGAAATCTGTACATAGTCTTATCAAGCTTCCTTTGTATGTGGTGGTTCAATTTTCCCTTTCTGCTTTCAGAATTCTCTCTTTGTCTTTGACATTGGACAGTCTTGTCAGTAAGTGTCTTGGAGTAGCTGTATTGGGATCTATTCTGTTTGAGGCATGCTGCACATCTTGAATCTGTAATTTTATATATTTCATAAGAGTTGGTAAATTTTCAGTGATTATTTCTTCTGTTATACTTTCTGCCCCTTTTCCCTTCTCTTCTCTTTCTGGATCACCCATAATGTGTATATTCATGCACTTCATGTGGTCATTCAGTTCCCGAAGACCCTGCTCATATTTTTCCATTCTTTTCCCTATATGTTCCTTTATGTATAGGCTTTCAAATCTTTTGCCTTTTAGTTCACTTATCCTTTCTTCTGCCTCTTCAAATCTGGTGTTGTAAGTGTCCAATGTGTTTTTCTTCTCTTGTATTATGCCTTTTATTCCCATAAGTTCTGCCATTTGCTTTTTCATACTTTTGAGTTCCTCCTTATGTTCACCCAATGTCTTCTTTATATGTTTTGTCTCTTTGGCTATATCTTCCTTCAACTCACTGAATTGATTTTTGAATTGATTTAGGAGATCTGTTGGTTATTAATTAGTTGTTTCAATTCCTGTATCTCACTTGAAGTGTTGATTGTTCCTTTGTCTGGTCCATATTTTCATGTTTCCTAGTGTGGCTTGTTACCTTAAGCTGTCTAGATATCATGCTTAATTTATTCTGTAGCCCATTTTCTCTCTTTAACTTAAGGTTTTCTTGTTGGCTGGCTTTGTTCTCTATCTGTTTTTTGCATTCACTACAACTTATTCTAGACCTCTACCATAACTTCTGTTTAGTTGATCAGTTTTTCACCTCTTTTTTTATTGTTTTTGCTCTGTCTTTGTATCCTTTTTTGTGAGAGAATTTCCTCCAATATGATCCACCTGAATCAGATTTTCCCAGTCCATACATGCCCAAGTCTGAGGAGGAGACTGTTTTGGTTTGCTGATGATGCTGGAATGCAAAACACCAGAGATGGATTGGCTTTTATAAAGGGGATTTATGCAGTTACAATGTTACAGTCCTGACATAGTGTCCAAGGTAAGGGGACACCTTCACAGAAGGATGGCCAATGGTGTCCAGAAAACATCTGTTAGCTGGGAAGGTACATGGCTGGCATTTGCTCCAGAGTTCTAGTTTCAAAATGGCTTTCTTCCAGGGTGTTCCTCTCTAAGCTTCAGCTTCTCTCCAAAATATCACTCTCAGTTGCTTTGGGATGTTTGTCCTCTCTTAGCTTCTCTGGAGCAAAAGTCTGCTTTCAAAGGCCATCTCCAAAATGTCTCTGTAAGCTTCAGCTCCTCTCTCATCTTCCATGCATTCTTCATATTGTCCCTCTTAGCTGTAGCAAGCTCATTCCTTCTGTCTGAGATTTATAGGGCTCCAGTGAACTAAACAAGGCCCACACTGAATGGATGGGGCCACACCTCCATGAAAATTATCCAGAGTTATCACCCACAATTGGGTGGCGTGCATCTCCATGAAAACACTCAATCAAAGAATTACAATCTAATGAACACCAATACGTCTGCCCACACAAGATTACATCAAAGATAATGGCACTTTGAAGGACATAATATATTCAAACTGCCACATTCCACCCCCTGGACCCCAAAATGACATGTTCTTTCCATATACAAAATGCATTCATCCCATCATATCACAAAAATTTAAATCATTTCAGTAACAGTAGTTAAGTGCAAGATCCCATCAAAAGCAGTTACAGGCATGGTCTGTACAAAAGCAAAATTCACCTCTGGCTGTGGACCTGTGAAACTCAGAACAAGTTACCTGCTTCCAGTATACAAAGGAGTGACAATCATAGGATAAATATTCCCATTGCCATAAGGAGAAACAGTAAGGAAAGCAGGGTTTAAGGGACCAAAACAGTTCCTAAAACATGCAGGGCAGACTCCATTAGATTTCAAAGTCTGAGAGTCATTTGCAGAACTTTGTTTTATCCTTGAAGCTTGAGAGAGTGTGAAACCAATGCTTTCCAAAGGCTTTCATGGAAGGATTTTTCTCTCCAAACAGTGGGGTGAGTGCTACAACATATCCACACATTAGGGAGACCACCTTCTTGCCCCCACCCTCCTCAAACATTGGGGCAGCACCTAGACTCTCTTCCAACTCTGGACATAAGCTCAACCCCTTCAGAACAGTGGGGTGGTGGCCAGTCTCTCCCCAATCCCCAGGGAATGTGCTCCACCCTCTTTGGGGCCTGGGGTGGCAGAACTCTTCTTGAGCATTGAGGCAGAAGGCCCACCTTCGACCTCTAGGGCAAACTCACCCTTTCCATGAATGTGGGCCACTCTGCTCTCCTAGCCCAAGACCTGTTGACTCCAGACCTCAACCTCCATGGCTGTGTCTTTGAAGATATTTTTCCTTCAATTTTTTCCTTGTCTTTCTCCTCCAGTCCAGACCAGCAGCATCTCTGTCTATAAAGATCTCACAAAAATTCTGTTGGCTTCACATGAAGCACACAGGGTCAAAACCATCAGACAATAGGACTTTCCAGAAATCCTTTCCGGATAACTCCATCTCCAATCTTGGCTTGTACTGAAATGGTAGTCAGGTTCCATGTTTGGTTAATTCCTCACATTTGGGCTATAGCTTCTGGGATTCCACTCCCTGGAGGCCTGGAATTTTCTAAACCATCAATTTCTGGTTTCTTTGAACCTGAGTTCAATTCTAAGTTTATCTCTCTCAGCTTGCATTTTACTATAAGCTGCAAGGAGAAGCCATGCTGTATACACAATTTTAGTTTTGAAATCTCTTCAGCAAAGTATCCCAGCTTGTTGCTCTCAGATTCTCCCTCCCATCTGACACCAGAAATCAATTTTGCAAATTCTCTGCCACTTTATTTTTCTTTTTTAACAATAAAGGATCATACTGTATTTAATTCATGCTAAGATGCACCTTTTCACATTTTAAAGTCTCTGAAACTTGTCTTACAATTCCTGGGGTACTACAGTTTAACTGGTGGCATGCTTTCCTTTCTTTGTTTTGCTTCTTACAATCAACAATGTCTCAGATGCAGTGAAAACTGTAACATTCATCATCATGCTGTAACCCACTTTTGAAGACATACTCTGTGCCAAGTACTGTTCAGAGTAAGCCCTTTACACAGATTAAGTCATTTATCCACACAACAATCTTTAGGAGGAACATTCTCCCATGAGTGTCCCAGAGGTCATGAAATCCATCAGGATGGAAGGAAATATAATCCTAGAACATTAACTGCTATGAACAATATTTATGCTGTCAAAATAACACAAAAGGTGCTTTGGGTTTTGAATATTTAGAGTCAACCTAGGATAAAGCAGAAAAGACTTAGTTATGGTCACAGAAGAGAATGAAAATACAGACAACCCTGTGAAGTTAAGAAGATGGTAAGAATGGAGGTGAGACATGGAGGGAAGGGTAGGGGCACTAATTCATTCTTAGGTGGAACAACATATGTTTCCTTTTTCATTATTTTTAATTTTTTTTCTCTTGGTTACTCCTGTATTTTAATAATATAAAAATCAAATAACGGAAGGCTGGTGAAAAAGTCTTAAATTCTCATCTTTTGTATCCACAATATTGTGGAAATTTTCTGAAGTTGATAAATCAAGAAACAGAGGTATAAGAAATTTGCTTAGAATTTTGGAGGAATCAAAAATAAAAAGGCTCAAAGTTTCCTTTGAAGGGTTGGATTATGGGGTGAAAAGGATTGATGTAAGGGACTATGTTCAACAATACTATTTTTTTTTAATCTTCATTTTATTGAGATATATTCACATACCACGCAGTCATACAAAACAAATCGTACTTTCGATTGTTTACAGTACCATTACATAGTGGTACATTCATCACCCAAATCAATCCCTGACACCTTCATTAGCACACACACAAAAATAACAAGAATAATAATTAGAGTGAAAAAGAGCAATTGAAGTAAAAAAGAACACTGGGTACCTATGTCTGTTTGTTTCCTTCCCCTATTTTTCTACTCATCCATCCATAAACTAGACAAAGTGGAGTGTGGTCCTTATGGCTTTCCCAATCCCATTGTCACCCCTCATAAGCTACAATTTTATACAACTGTCATCGAGATTCATGGGTTCTGGGTTGTAGTTTGATAGTTTCAGGTATCCACCACCAGCTACCCCAATTCTTTGGAACCTAAAAAGGGTTGTCTAAAGTGTGCATAAGAGTGCCCACCAGAGTGACCTCTCGGCTCCTTTTGGAATCTCCTGCCACTGAAGCTTATTTCATTTCCTTTCACATCCCCCTTTTGGTCAAGAAGATGTTCTCCGTCCCACGATGCCAGGTCTACATTCCTCCCCGGGAGTCATATTCCACGTTGCCAGGGAGATTCACTCCCCTGGGTGTCTGATCCCATGTAGGGGGGAGGGCAGTGATTTCACCTTTCAAGTTGGCTTAGCTAGAGAGAGAGGGCCACATCTGAGCAACAAAGAGGCATTCGGGAGGAGGCTCTTAGGCACAATTATAGGGAGGCCTAGCCTCTCCTTTGCAGCAAACGTCTTCCCAAGGGTAAAACCTGTGGTAGAGGGCTCAACCCATCAAACCACCAGTCCCCTATGTCTGTGGTCATGTTAGCAACCATCGAGGTGGGGTAGGCGAATACCCCTGCATTCTCCACAGGCTCCTCAAGGGGGCACTACATCTTTTTTTTTTCCTTGTTTTTCTTTTCTTTTTTTTTTTTTAACTTACCCTTCTTTTTTAAATCAACTGTATGAAAAAAAAGATAAAAAGAAAACAAACATACAATAAAAGAACATTTCAAAGAGACCATAACAAGGGAGTAAGAAAAAGACAACTAACCTAAGATAACTGCTTAACTTCCAACATGTTCCTACTTTACCCCAAGAAAGTTACCTAATATAGCAGCATTTCTGTGAACTTGCTCCTACTATATCCATCAGAAATTAACAGACCATAGTCATTCCTGGGCATCCCCAGAACGTTAAATAGCTTATCTGTTCTTCTTGGATTATTGTTCCCCCTTCCTTAATTGCTCTCTATTGCTAGTTCCCCTACATTCTACATTATAAACCATTTGTTTTACATTTTTCAAAGTTCACATTAGTGGTAGCATATAATATTTCTCTTTTTGTGCCTGGCTTATTTCGCTCAGCATTATGTCTTCAAGGTTCATCCATGTTGTCATATGTTTCACGAGATCATTCCTTCTTACTGCCGTGTAGTATTCCATCATGTGTATACACCACATTTTATTTATCCACTCATCTGTTGAAGGACATTTGGGTTGTTTCCATCTCTTGGCAATTGTGAATAATGCTGCTATGAACATTGGCGTGCAGATATCTGTTCGTGTCACTGCTTTCCGATCTTCCGGGTATATACCGAGAAGTGCAATCGCTGGATCGAATGGTAACTCTATATCTAGTTTTCTAAGGAAGTGCCAGACTGACTTCCAGAGTGGCTGAACCATTATACAGTCCCACCAACAGTGAATAAGAGTTCCAATTTCTCCACATCCCCTCCAGCATTTGTAGTTTCCTTTTTGTTTAATGGCAGCCATTCTAACCGGTGTTAGATGGTATCTCATTGTGGTCTTAATTTGCATCTCTCTAATAGCTAGTGAAGCTGAACATTTTTTCATGTGTTTCTTGGCCATTTGTATTTCCTCTTCAGAGAACTGTCTTTTCATATCTTTTGCCCATTTTATAATTGGGCCGACTGTACTATTGTCATTGAGTTGTAGGATTTCTTTATATATGCAAGATATCAGTCTTCTGTCAGATACATGGTTTCCAAAAATTTTTTCCCATTGAGTTGGCTGCCTCTTTACCTTTTTGAGAAATTCCTTTGAGGTGCAGAAACTTCTAAGCTTGAGGAGTTCCCATTTATCTATTTTCTCTTTTGTTGCTTGTGCTTTGGGTGTAAAGTCTAGGAAGTGGCCGCCTAATACAAGGTCTTGAAGATGTTTTCCTACATTATCTTCTAGGAGTTTTATGGTACTTTCTTTTATATTGAGATCTTTGGTCCATTTTGAGTTAATTTTTGTGTAGGGGGTGAGGTAGGGGTCCTCTTTCATTCTTTTGGATATGGATATCCAACTCTCCCAGCCCCATTTGTTGAAAAGACCATTATGGCTCAGTTCAGTGACATTGGGGGCCTTATCAAAGATCAGTCGGCCATAGATCTGAGGGTCTATCTCTGAATTCTCAATTCAATTCCATTGATCTATATGTCTATCTTTGTGCCAGTACGATGCTGTTTTGACAACTGTGGCTTTATAATAAGCTTCAAAGTCAGGGAGTGTATGTCCTCCCACTTCGTTTTTCTTTTTTAGAGTGTCTTTAGCAATTCGAGGCATCTTCCCTTTCCAAATAAATTTGATAACTAGCTTTTCCAAGTCTGCAAAGTAGGTTGTTGGAATATTGATTGGGATTGCATTGAATCTGTAGATGAGTTTGGGTAGAATTGACATCTTAATGACATTTAGTCTTCCTATCCATGAACATGGAATATTTTTCCATCTTTTAAGGTCCCCTTCTATTTCTTTTAGTAGAGTTATGTAGTTTTCTTTGTATAGGTCTTTTACATCTTTGGTTAAGTTTATTTCTAGGTACTTGATTTTTTCAGTTGCTATTGAAAATGGTATCTTTTTCTTGAGTGTCTCTTCAGTTTGTTCATTTCTAGCATATAGAAACATTACTGACTTATGTACATTAACCTTGTATCCCGCTACTTTGCTAAATTTGTTTATTAGCTCTAGTAGCTGTATCGTCGATTTCTCAGGGTTTTCTAGATATAAGATCATATCATCTGCAAACAATGACAGTTTTACTTCTTTTCCAATTTGGATGCCTTTTATTTCTTTGTCTTGCCGGATTGCCCTGGTTAGCACTTCCAGCACAATGTTGAATAACAGTGGTGACAGCGGGCATCCTTGTCTTGTTCCTGATCTTAGAGGGAAGGCTTTCAGTCTCTCACCATTGAGTACTATGCTGGCTGTGGGTTTTTCATATATGCTCTTTATCATGTTGAGGAAGTTTCCTTCAATTCCTACCTTTTGAAGTGTTTTTATCAAAAACAGATGTTGGATTTTGTCAAATGCTTTTTCAGCATCTATTGAGATGATCAATTGATTTTTCCCTTTTGGCTTGTTAATGTGTTGTAATACATTGATTGTTTTTCTTATGTTGAACCATCCTTGCATGCCTGGAATAAACCCCACTTGGTCATGGTGTATGATTTTTTTAATGTGTCTTTGGATTCGATTTGCAAGTATTTTGTTGAGGATTTTTGCATCTATATTCATTAGGGAGATTGGCCGGTAGTTTTCCTTTTTTGTAGCATCTTTGCCTGGTTTTGGTATTAGATTGATGTTAGCTTCATAAAATGAGTTAGGTAGTGTTCCATTTTCTTCAATGTTTTGAAAGAGTTTGAGTAAGATTGGTGTCAGTTCTTTCTGGAAAGTTTGGTAGAATTCCCCTGTGAAGCCGTCTGGCCCTGGGCATTTATTTGTGGGAAGATTTTTGATGACTGATTGGATGTCTTTGCTTGTGATGGGTTCGTTGAGGTCTTCTATTTCTTCTCTGGTCAGTCTAGGTTGTTCATATGTTTCCCGGAAATTGTCCATTTCCTCTACTTTATCCAGTTTGTTGCCATACAGTTGTTCATAGTATCCTCTTATAATTTTTTTAATTTCTTCAGGATCTGCAGTTATGTCACCTTTTTCATTCATTATTTTGTTTATATGGGTCTTCTCTCTTTTTGATTTTGTCAGTCTAGCTAGGGGCTTGTCAATCTTGTTGATCTTCTCAAAGAACCAACTTTTGGTGATATTTAACCTCTCTATTGTTTTTTTGTTCTCTATGTCATTTATTTCTGCTTTAATCCTTGTTATTTCTTTTCTTGTACTTGGTTTAGGATTGGTTTGCTGTTCATTTTCTAGCTTCTTCAGTTGATCCATTAGTTCTTTGATTTTGGCTCTTTCTTCCTTTTTAATATATGCGTTTAGTGCTATAAATTTCCCCCTTAGCACTGCTTTTGCTGCATCCCATAGGTTTTGCTATGTTGTGTTCTCATTTTCATTCATCTCTATATATTTAGCAATTTCTCTTGCTATTTCTTCTTTAAGCCACTGATTGTTTAGGAGTGTGTTGTTTAACCTCCAGGTATTTGTGAATTTTCTAAGTCTCTGATGGTTATTGACTTCTAATTGTATTCCATTGTGGTCAGAGAATGTGCTTTGAATAATTTCAATCTTTTTAAATTTATTGAGGCTTGTTTTATGTCCCAGCATATGATCTATTCTGGAGAAAGTTCCATGAGCACTAGAAAAGTATGTGTATCCTGGTGCTTTGGGATGTAATGTCCTGTATATGTCTGTCAAATCTAATTCATTTATCAGATTGTTTAGGTTTTCAATTTCCTTATTGGTCTTCTGTCTGGTTGATCTATCTATAGGAGAGAGTGATGTGTTGAAGTCTCCCACAATTATTGTGGAAACATCAATTGCTTCCTTTAGTTTTGCCAGTGTTTCTCTCATGTATTTTGTGGCACCTTGATTGTGTGCATAGACATTTATGATTGTTATTTCTTCTTGCTGAATTGCCCCTTTTATTCGTATGTAGTGACCTTCTTTGTCTCTCAAAACATCCCTGCATTTGAAGTCTATTTTATCTTAGATTAATATTGCTACACCTGCTTTCTTCTGGCTGTAGCTTGCATGAAATATTTTTTTCCATCCTTTCACTTTCAGTTTCTTTGTGTCCCTGTGTCTAAGATGAGTCTCTTGTATGCAACATATTGATGGTTCATTTTTTTTGATCCATTCTGCGAATCTATATCTTTTAATTGGGGAGTTTAATCCATTTACATTCAACGTTATAACCGTGAAGGCATTTCTTGAATCAGCCATCTTATCCTTTGGTTTATGTTTGTCATATTTTTCCCCTCTGTCTACTAATATCCTTTATTGTACCCATACCGAATCTCTTTAGCACTGAACCTTTCTCCAAGTCTCTCTGTCCTTTCTTTGTTTCTCTGTCTGTAGGGCTCCCTTTAGTATCTCCAGTAGGGCAGGTCTCTTGTTAGCAAATTCTCTCAGCATTTGTTTGTCTGTGAAAAATTTAAGCTCTCCCTCAAATTTGAAGGAGAGCTTTGCTGGATAAAGTATTCTTGGCTGGAAATTTTTCTCACTCAGAACTTTAAATATATCGTGCCACTGCCTTCTTGCCTCCATGGTGGCTGCTGAGTAGTCACTACTTAGTCTTATGCTGTTTCCTTTGTATGTGGTGAATTGCTTTTCTCTTGCTGCTTTCAGAACTTGCTCCTTCTCTTCTGTGTTTGACAGTGTGATCAGTATGTCTCAGAGTGTGTTTATTTGTATTTATTCTATTTGGAGTTCCCTGAGCATTTATGATTTGTGTATTTATGTTGTTTAGAAGATTTGGGAAGTTTTCCCCAACAATTTCTTTGAATACTCTTCCTAGACCTTTACCCTTTTCTTCCCCTTCTGGGACACCAATGAGTCTTATATTTGGACGTTTCATATAATCTATCATATCCCTGAGGTCCATTTCGATTTTTTCAATTTTTTTTCCCCATTCTTTCTTTTATGCTTTCATTTTCCATTCTGTCATCTTCCAGGTCACTGATTCGTTGTTCAGCTTCCTCTAGTCTTGTACTATGAGTGTCCAGAATTGTTTTAATTTGGTCACCAGTTTCTTTAATTACCATAAGATCATCCATTTTTTTATTTAGTCTTGCAATGTCTTCTTTATGCTCTTCTAGGGTCTTCTTGATTTCCTTTGTATCCCGTACTATGGTCTCATTGTTCATCTTTAGTTCTTTGAGTAGCTGCTCTAGGTGCTGTGTCTCTTCTGGTCTTTTGATTTGGGTGCTTGGGCTTGCGTTATCCATATCGTCTGGTTTTTTCATATCCTTTATAATTTTCTGTTGTTTTTGGCCTCGTGGCATTTGCTGAACTTGATAGGGTTCTTTTAGGATTTGTAGACCAATTGAAGTCCTTATCTCTAATTTATCAGATCTACAGCTTCGTGGAGTACACTTTCTCTAAGTAACCAGCAGGTGGCGTCCACGAGCCACCTGTTCTCCACAAGCCAGTTCTCCCCTGCTTAGCCTTTTTGGTGAGTGGGGGAGTGAGTCTTGTGGGGTCCAATTGGTGTACCAAGCTTGCGTGTGTAGTTGGTGTTGCCTGCCCTGTATATGGAGCGTGTTTCTGGGCAGTCAGGGAGGGGGGGGTGGCTCTAACAATCAAATCTCCCTGTTGATCCTAGAGTTTTAAAGCTGCTGCAATAGTCTAATCCTTCAGTTCAGTCCTGCCACAGTTTGTCTCTGCCACTGACCCACAAGTCCTTGGTATTGGCGTATGGCTCCTGAGACTTGCAATTGGGCCCCTCTTCCAGGCCGTGCACCCCGGGTCCTCTGTTGAGGGATGACTGTGCTATGTCACAGATGATTGCCGTCCCCCCAGGGCAGTTCTGGGCTGCTGGGCTGTGTAGGGAGGCTCCCAGTCTGCTGAAATGATGGCTGAATGGGGCTTTGTTAATTCACACTGCTCTACCTTCCCAACTCTGGGACAATCAGCTGAGGTTGCAGGGAAGGCTAATGTCCACGCCCAGTTTTGTGGTGTGTGCCTGTTATTTGAAGCACTTCCGTCACACTGGGTTGTGTGGGGCAGCTCTGGGCTATGGGGCTGGCGATGGGCAGGAGTGTTTCCTGTCCACCAGGATGATGGCTGTGAGCGGACACCCCCCTTTTCTTGGGAAGTTGTGGTGTTTAGTGAATTTTCTCAGCCACTGGATTATTGCGTTTTGTCTCAGAGCTCTCCTATTTCTGCTCTTGACTTGACCTGCCCAAATTGCAAGTCTTTGAAGCTTTCTGTATTGGGCTTCTTAGAGTAATTGTTTTAGAAAAAGAAAAAAGGATTAAAAAAAAAAAAAAAAGGGCCCTCCTCAGAGATCTAATGGGTTATTGAAATGCTAAGAGACAAAGCAACCAGGGCCATTAAGGAAAGGTCCACAGGGCAGAGAGATCAGCTTTTCTTCGGGATTTGCTTATGCGCCTCAGGGCCTGAGCTCGGGCCTGAGCTCTGCCCTTCCCCTTTCTATGTTCACCAGAACTCCAAAAATCCTCTGCTTTTATTTTGGAGTTTTTCCTGTTGTTTTTTTTCTATGCCTGTCTCCTCTCTGCTGGGCTGGCTCCTCTCAGATTCTCTGGTGTCTGGTCTCCATCTATCTATGGTTGGAGTTTGGATCAGCAGAATGAGTTTCCGATAATGGCTGCCACTGCAGTTCTCCCTTCTCCTTCCCGGAGCTGACAGCCCCTCCTCCCATGGGGCTGAGCCTGGCAGGGAGGGGCGCGGGTCCCCTGGCCGCAAAAACTTACAGATTTCACTGATCTCAGCAGTTCCACGTTTTCATGAGTGTTGTATGAAGTATGCCCAAAGTCAGATTGCTCTGTGGTGTCCAGTCCATGCAGTTCCTGGCTTTCTACCTACTTTCCTGGAGGAGTAACTAAAACATACAGCTCACCAGTCTGCCATCTTGCCCCACCTCTCTCTCTGCCACTTTAAAACAAGGATCTCCTTTCTTCCAGTTTGCGACATCACATTCATCATTTCTGCTCAAGGCCTCATCAGAAGTATCTTTAGAGTCCATATTTCCACAGTCTCTTCAAAGCAGTTTAGGTCTTTTCTATCCAACTCCTCACAATTCTTCCAGAATCTTCCCCTTATCCATCTAAAAAACCATTCTAACATATATGGTATTTGCAAACAGCAGCACCAACACCCCACTTCCAGTACCAAAATCTGTTTTGGTTTGCTAATGCTTCCATAATGCAAAACACCAGAGATGGATTGGCTTTTATGAAGGGGTTTTACTTGGTTACAAAGTTACAGTTTCATGGCCATAAAGTGTCCAAGGTAAGGGGGTACCTTCATGGAAGGATGGCCATTGGTGTCCAGAAAACATCTGTTAGCTGGGAAAGTACATGGCTGGCATCTGCTCCAGAGTTCTATTTTCAAAATAGCTTTCTCCCAGATGTTCTCTCTAGGCTTCAGTTTCTCTCCAAAATGTCACTCTTGGTTGCTCTTAGCTTCTCTGGATCTAAAGTCTGCTCTCAAAGGCCATCTCCAAAATGTCTCTGTAAGCTTCAGTTCCTCAGGTTCCATGCATTCTTCAAAGTGTCCCTTTTGGCTGTAGCAAGCTTGGTCCTTGTGTTTGAGCTAATAGGGCTCCAATGAACTAAACAAGGCCCATACTGAATGGGTGGGGCCACATCTCCATGTAAATCATCCAATCAGAGTTATCACCCACAGTTCGGTGGGGCACATCTCCACGGAAACACTCAATGGATTACAATCTAATCAACACTAATATGTCTATCCACACAAGATTACATCAAAGATAATGGTGTTTTGAGGGACATAATATATTCAAGCTGGCACAGGGGGATGGAGTTTCCCTGAGAATAAGGATCTGTGAGTTTTCAGACCCTTCTGTGAAGCCTCTAGACTATGCTCTTTTCCTATCCTGTCCAGCAGTTGGTTCTCATCAATATTCAGCTCCCCTCCAGTGTGAAGAAAAGTGTCACAGGTGCCTTTAATTCTCTGCAGATCTTGTCCCTGTTGGCAGGTGGCTGACTACAGTTGGTTTCTGTTTTCCTGATCCTGGGCACTGAAGTCTCTGAAGGAGGTCTGGCCACCTGAACTGGGCCCCACCCTCCCCTGTTCTTGGGGAAGTTATGCCCTTTAGGGAATTGTCTCCCCCAAATAGACTCATTTCTTTATCTCTCAGAGTTATCTTAGCTCCTCTGTTGCCTGGGTCCAGCTGCAAATTGCAAATCTTTGAGGCTTTCTGTAATCAGATACTTAGAATAGTTATTTCAAAAAAGAAAGAAAACAATAAAACAGAAAAAAAGAAGAAAAAGAAAAAAGAAAAATAAAGAAAGAAAAACAAAGACCTTTCTCCAGCCCCTGAGCTTTGTGGACTAGGGACTATCTAAAGATAAGCCCTCTGAGACAACTTTAATTCTGCCCTTGCAAGGAGGCCGGGTTGACACAGGAGCTCTGATATGCTATTGAAATGCAAAAAGATAAGGAGTCAGAGAGCAAGAGAAGTGGAAACAAGAAACCAGAAAAACCAGCTTTTCAGAGAAATACCCATATTCCTGGATTTTCATGTGTGCCCTTCTCTGTATTCTGAACACCTCCAACTCCAAAAGTCTCTGTTTTTTTTTTTTATGTTTTCCCTAGCCCTGTCTTCTCTATGCTGGGCTGATTATTTCTCAATTCTCTAGTGTCTGCTCTCAGTTTATCTCTGATTGGATTTTTTATTCAGCAGTCTGAATTTGTTAATCACTTCTGCAACTGGGGCCTGGTTGAGCCTCCCTCCCAGTGGTTCCCAGAACAGACTGATTCCTCCTTCCTCCAGATACCAGCTACAAGGCAGTGTGCTGTATCTGGTGAGGAGGGTCTTTAGCCCCTTGCCAGGGAAACTTACAAGATTTGCTGAGATCTCAGATGCTTCACCAATTTCAGACTGTTATATGATTCATGACTGATCACAGATTTCCTTGAGGTGGCTGTTCCAAACAGCCCCTATTTACCAGCTGCCCCAGAGGAGTAACTAAAACCCACAACTCACCACTTCACCATCTTGCCCTACCTCCCATGATCTCTCTCTTTTAAAAACTTTCCTATATTTGTACATTTAATGACCATCATTGACTTCTCTATGTTTCACTAAGTGATACAATCCCAGTCTTTATGTTCTATCTTTCCTTCTGGTTTTATACATGCCCCTAGCCTTCCTCTTTCAACCATACTCACACTCATCTTTGTTCAGAGTACTTACAATATTGTGTTACCATCACACAGTATTATGCTATCCATCTCTGGATCTATACAATCAAGCCTGTTTACCCTTATGTTCTCCTTCAGAATCAAATGCCCAATATGTAACCTCTTTCTATGTCGTGATAACCTGTGTTCTCAATGTTAACTCTCAAATTTTGCTCATCCATGTTATTTCATATTAAAAAGCCCATAGAGTAGCTATCATTTTTTCCTGGCTAATTTCACTTAATGTAATGTCTACTGTCTACCATTTTGACTTTTGGAATTTATACATCATTTTATTTTATTTTATTTTATAATTTTATTTTATCTTATTTTCCGTCTCTCTGTTTTTATTCTCACTGATAGTCTTCATTTCTACCCTCATCACCAAACCTCTTTTCTGTCTTTTCTTATCTGCCTGTAGTGCTTCCTATACTATTTCTTGTATAGCAGATCTCTTGTTCACAAACTCTCCCAATGTCTGTCTGAATTTATTTTAAACTCTCCCTCATATTTGAAGGACAGTTTTGCCAGATACAGAATTCTTGTTGGCAGTTTTTCTCTTTCAGTATCTTAAATATGTCGTGCCACTTCCTTATTACCTCCATGGTTTCTACTCAGAAGTCTGCACATAGTCTTACTGAGCTTCCTTTCTATGCGATGGATCACACTTCTCTTGCTGTGTTCAGAATTCTCTCTTTGTTTTGACAGTTGATAATCTGATTATTTGTCTTGGAGTAGGTCTATTTGAATCCATTCTGTTTGGCATACACTGCACTTTTTGGATCTGAAAGTTTATTCCTTTTATAAGAGATGGGAAATTTTCTTTGATTATTTCCTCCATTATTGTTTCTGACCATTTCCCCTTGTCTTCTCCTTCTGGGACACTCATGACAGATATATTGATGTGCCTCATATTGTCATTCAGTTCCCTGAGACTCTGCTCATATTTTTCCATTCTTTTCCCTTTCTGTTCTTTTTTGTGTAGGATTTCAGATTTGCTGTCCTCTTGTTCCTGAATCCTTTCTTTTGCCTCTTCAAATCTGCTGTTGTATGTCTCCATTGTGTTTTTTGTCTCTTCTATTGTGCCTTTCATTCCCTTAAGTTCTGTCAGTTGTTTTTCAAACTTCAAGTTCTTCCTTATATACACTCAATGTCTTCTTTATGTCCTTCATTTCTTTTGCCATATCATCCCTCAACTCATTGATTTAATTTTTGAATTGATTTAGCATATTTGCTTGAAGATATTTAATTTGTTGTTTCAATTTCTGTTTCTCATTTGAAGTTTAAGTTTGTTCCTTTGACTGGGCCATATCTTCATTTTATCTAGTGTTATTCATAATTTTTTGTTGTCTAGGCATCTGGTTTCCTTGATTACCCCCATCAGGTTTTCCCAGACCAGACAGGCCCAGTCTCAGGGAGATAGTGTAACAGCATCAATTTCCCTGAGGATGAGAGCCAGAAAATGGTCAGACTTTCCTGTGAGGCCTCAAGATGCTTCACTTTTCCTATCCTGCCCATCAGGTGGTGCTTGTCAGCCCACAACTCCCCACCAGCATAAAGTGTTGCATTGCTGTTAATTCTCAGTAGACCCTGTCCCTGCCAGGAGCTGAGTGTCCCTAGGATCTGAGTTCTCTGAGGGAGTCCAGCCATTTGAGCTGGGCCCCACCTCCCCCCTTTTATTAGGGAAGATAAGCCCTTTAGGGGTTTATCTCCCACATTTGACTTCATTCGTCTCTTTGTCTTCACTCTACCCTTGCCTGGAAATACCTGAGGCTTTCTACAATGAGCTACTTAGAATGGAGGAAAAGGGAAAAGGAAAGAAATCCCCTTTTCAGTGCCAGTCCCCAGCTGAACAGTTACCACTCAAGGAGCAGAGTTGGTGCCCAGTTCTATGTGCCTCCTTTCTTGACACATAGCCCTTTTCCAGTATTCTTAGCTCAGCTGACTCCAAAATCCTCTGTTTTTATCTATTTGTGTATTTTTTTTCCATCAGCCATGCCTTCTTTCTTCTGGAAAAAACCCTCAGATTCCTTTCCTGCTTGCTCTGGGTTTATCTGTGCTTGTAGCTTGTATTCAGTAGTCCAAATTCATTAACTAAAACTGCAGTTGGAGATTGATTGAGCTACCTTCCCTTCCTCCTAGTAAACTGCTTCTTTTTCTCACAGGAAATTGTTTCAGCCCAGCCTGCCATGCTGGTGGTGGTGGGGAACCAACTCCACAGTTTGGGGATCTTTACTTTCATTTCTTATGCTGCAGTCTGAGTCATTCCATCCATTCCACACTGGTGTATGATGTGTGTCTGGTCACAGATATCTCCCAACAGTTGTTTCAGACTATTTACTTGTTGTTCTTGGCTATATGTTAGTTGTTCCAAAGGACTAACTAAATTCCACACCTCCCTATGCTGCCATCTTGCCCTGCCTCTTTTCCTTCATTGTGGTTTTGATTTGAATTTCCCTGATGGCTAATGATATGGAGCATCTCTTCATATGCTTTCTGACCTGTGTATATCTTCTTTATAGAGATATCTGTTTAAATCTTTTGCCCATTTTTCATTCATTTGTCTTTTTGTTGGTAATTTGAAGGATTTCTTTATATATTCTGCATATTAATCTATTTTCAGATACTTGGTTTTCAAATAGTTTTTCCCATATTGTAGATTCTGTTTTTATTTGATTGTAAGTCCTTTTAGGAACAAAAGTTTGTTTTTTTTTTTTAATTTTAATCAGGTCCCATTTATCTAGTTTTTCTTTTGTTGCTTGTGCTTTGGGTGTAAAATCTAAGAAACTGAAGCCAAATACAAGGTCCTGAAAATGCTTCCTTATGCTTTCTTCTAGGAGTTCCATGGTTTTAACTCTTAAATTTAGGTCTTTCATCCATTTTGAATCAATATTTTATATGATGTGAAGTGGGGGTCTTCTTCTTTTTGTTGTAAATTGAGATCCAATTTTCCAAGCACCATTTCATGAAGATACCTTTATTTCCCAATTGAGTAGTGTTTGACAATTTGTCAAATTCTGTTGGCCATAAGTTCAAGGGTTGATTTCTAAGCCTTGGTATTATTCCATTGTTGTATATGTCTGTCCGTGAGCCAGTACAATGCTGTTTTAACTCCTGTGGTTTTGTAATCTGCATTAAGATCACCAAGTGTGAGTCCTCCAACTTCATTATTCTTTCTCAAGATGACCTCAGCTCTCCAGAGTCCCTTAGACTTCCATATAAATTTCATGATCTGCTTTTCCGTTTATGCAAAGAGTTTGTTGGAATTTTGTTGGGATTGCACTGAATCTATAAATTGCTTTTTGTACTATTGACATCTTAATGATATTTAGTTTTCCAATACATGGACATGGCATATCCTTCCCTTTATTTAGGTCTTATTTTATTTTTAACAATGTTTTGTAGTTTTCTTTGTACAAGTCCTTTAAATCTTTGGTTATTTTTATTCCTATATATTTGATTCTTGTAGTTGCTATTGTGAATGGATTTTTTCTTGATTTCTTCTTATGATTTTTCATTGCTTTTAGATAGAAACACTAGTGATTTGGGGGTGTTAATCTTATACCCTGATGGTTTGCTGAATTCATTTTTAGCTCTAAGATATTTGTTATGTATTTTTCAGGATTTTCTGTATAGTATCATATCATATGCAAATAGGGAATGTTTCACTTCTTCCTTTCCTATTCAGGTGCCTTTTACTTTTTTTCTTGCCTAATTGCCCTGGCAAGAACTTCCAGTTCAATGTTGAATAACAGTGGTGGCAATGGGCATCCTTGTCTTTTTCTTGATCTCAGAGAGAAAGTTTTCAGTGTTTCACCATTAAGTAGGATGTTAGCTGTGGGCTCTTCATATATTCCCTTTATCATCTTGAGGAAATTTAATTCTATTCCTGGTGTTCTAAATGTTTTTATTATGAAGGGGTGCTGAATTTTGTCAAATGCTGTTTCTACATCAGTTGAGATGATCATGTGTTTTCATCCTTAATTCTGTTAATGTGCTGTAATACAAGGATGTTGAACCACTGTTGCATACCAGGGAAAAATCCCACATTTAATATGCTGTTCCATTCTACTCACTAGTTTTTGGTAGATGAGATATTGGTCTATAGTTTTCTTTCCTTGTGGTATCTTTGTCTGACTTTGTTGTGAGGGTGAAGTTGGCCTCATAAATCAGTAAGGAAGTGTTCCCTCATTTTCAATTTTTTGGAAGAGTTTGATCAGAATTGGAGTTATGTCTTCTTTGAATGCTTGATGGAATTCCCCTATTAATCCATCTCATCCTGGGTATTCCTTCATTGGGAAGTTTTTGATTACTGATTGAATCTCTATACTAGTAATCAGTTTGATGAGATCTATTTCTTCTTGATTCCATGTAGGTAGTTTGTGTGTTTCTAAAAAGTTGCCTGTTTCATGTAGGTTATGCAATTTATTGGCATACAGTTGTTCATAGTATCCATTTATAGTCCATTTTTTTCAGCAGGGACAGTAGTAATGTCTACCTTCTCATTTCTTTTTTTCTTTGTCAGTCTAGCTAAAAGTCAATTTAGTTTATCTTTACAAAGAAACTACTTTTGCTTTTGTTGGTTTTCTCTATTGTTTTTATTTGTTTTCTGTTTCATTTTTCTCTACTCTAATTTTTGATATTTCCTTCGTTCTGCTTGCTTTTGGGATTGGTTTGTCTTTTTCTAGTTCTTCCAGTTTTGAGCTTTGGTCTCTGATTTGAAGTCTTTCTTCTTTTTAATGAAAGCATTTAGAGCTATAAATTTTCCTCTCAGCACTGCTTTTGCTGCATCCCATATGTTTTGGTACATTGTATTTTCATTTTCATTCACCTCAAGATTTTTTCTAATTTATCTTCTGATTTCCTTTTTAACTCATTGGCTGTTTAAGAGTATGTTGTTAAATTTACACATATTTGTGAATTTTCCATTTCTCCTTCTATTGTTGATTTCTAGCTTCATTCCATTGTGTTTGGAAAATGTACATTGTATGATTTCAATATTTTTTAGTTTACTGAGACTCATTTTGTGACCCAACATACAGTCTCTCCTGGAGAATGAGCCATGTGTACTTGAGAAGAATGTGTGTTCTGTTGTCATTGTGTTCAGTAGTCTATATATATGTGTTAGGTCTAGCTGGTTTTTAATATCATTCAAATCCTCTATTTCCTTATCAATCTTCTCACTGAATGTTGATCTTCTCACTGGATGTTCTTTACATTACTGAGAGTGGTGTGTTAAAGTCACCTAGTATTAATGTAGAACTATCAAATTTTTCCTTCAAATTTGTCAGTATTTTCTCCATATATTTTAGGGCTTTGTTGTTATGTGCATATCTTTTTATAATTGCTATATCTTCCTGTTTAATTTTTCCCTTTATCAGCATGAAAAGACCATCTTTGTCTTTCATAACTGTTATTGACTTAAAGCCTATTTTATCTGATATTAGTACAGTATAGCTACCCCAGCTTGCTTTTGGTTGCTATATGTATGGTATATATATATAAATATGTGTTTTCCCTCCTTTCCCTTTCAACACCCTTGTATCTTTGACTTTAAAGTGAGTCTCTTGTGCATAGCATATAGTTGTATCATGATTTTTTTCTGTCCTTCCAATATTTTCCTTTTGAATGGAGTGTTTAATCATTTTAAGTTACCACTGATGATACAGGCCTTTCTTCTTCCATTTTGTTATTTAGCCTTTTTAAATCTTACACATTCTTTGTTCCTCATTACATTAAAGCCTACTTCTATATTCACTTGCTTTCTGATGTTGTACCATATTGAGTGCCTTCTCCTTTCTTAACTAAATCTTAAATGTGGTAAGATTTTTATGGTGCTAGATAAGTTGTTACTAAGGTTCATATAGAAAAATATACATACAAAAATAACTTGAATAGTTCAAAAATCTGTGAAAGAGGACTAGCCCTACCATATGTTAAAAGACATCATAAAGCCTTTAGAGTTAAATGGGTGGCATTGAACCATAAATTGAAAGACAAATGGAATAGAACAGAAAATCTGAAATAGATAAAAGTACAAATGGAAACTTGAAATATGCTAAAAGTGGCATCCCAAATCACTGGGAAATGGTACTGACTAAACTTATAGCCATTTGGAAAAGGGCAAAATTCTATCTATACCCTGGCCTGGGTCATGGAGGACCCCTCAGAGGCATGTTGGCCACCAGCCAGGCCTGTGTGTGCCCAAACAGCTCTTCATCATGGTGGAGGGATGGCAGGGAAAGAGTAGACTGGCAGCACCTGCCTGTGCATACCAGTTTGCTCACTTACTGCTTGTCTTGTTGTGAGTGAAAATCCAAAGGAAGACAGTTGTCAGCTGAGCTCTTGACAATGCAATCATGGGAATTAATGACCTTCAAAGATGTAACTGTAGACTTAACCCAGGAAGAGTTGGCATTGCTAGAGACAACCAAAAGAAAGCCTATCAGAAAAGCAATTCCAGAAAATGTCAATCATATGGTCTCAGTAGGATGTCAGGTCTGCAAATCAGATGTTTTTCCCCAGTTGGCACAAGGAGAGGAAGTGTAGAGAGAAGGAATGAGATTTCTCCAAAACCAGAGTCCAGGCAGGAAATGTGCTTGCAAAATGCAAGAAATGGTATTCACACAACATCCCTACAGGAAGGACAATTCTGACATCAATTCATTGCAGGTATCTCACACTTAAAATAATACTTTTCAATGTAATATTTGCAAGAATATTCCACTCTCAGATCCACAGTGACTCAACATGCATTAATTGCCATGAGAAAGAAACAATATTTAAGGCGATACCCTGTTATTCAACCTTATTTAAGCAAAGACCATATTTAAGTAAATACCTTAGTAATGACCTCACTGGCTGGTCATATTTTACTCAATATAAGCAGATTCACACTAGAAGTAAATCAGATGAATGCCACTGAAGTGCTAAAGTCTTTATTAACAGCTCTGGCCACAGACAATACAATGGAACTCAAATTGGAGATAAGCCATTTGAATGCCTTTTATGTGGGCAAAGTTTCATTAGGTTTTTTTTACTTTAGACAACATGAGAGAACTAACAGTGGATAGAAGTCTTATAAATGTAATCTATGTGGAAAAGTCTTCAGTGAACCTTTTAATCTTCAACAGCATGAGAGAAAAACTGGAGAGAAACCCTATGAATGTCATACATGCAGGAAAACCTTCATTCATTGTTCTGCTTACAGAAGACATGAGAGCACTCACATGGTAGAGAAAATCCATGAGAGCCATCTATGTGGGAAAGCCTTCAGTCAATATTCTAATCTTAGGTGACATAAATAACACAGGAGAGAAACTACTATGAATGCCATCTATGTGGGAAAACCTTAAGCCAACATTCACAAGAGAGCACACACTGGAGAAGAACTAAGAATGCCATAAATGTGGGAAAGCCTTCATTCATTGTTCTACCTTCAGACATGAATGAACAAACACTAGAATGAAATCCCATGAGTGTCATTTATGAGGGAAGCCATAAGAACATCATCTATATGGGAAGACCTTAATTTGTCTATACTTAAAATTCGTGAAATTATTCAAACTTGAAAGGAAACCTTTGAATATCATCAGTGTGGGAAGGCCTTCAGTCAGTATTCTGACCTTAGATACAATGAGAGTACTCACACTACATGTTTTGAATATGGAAGATATTTCAGCCATAGTTTTAACCTTTAAAGACACCATAGAACACATACTTGAAGAAACACTGTTTGTAATCAATATGGTAGAGTCTTTAGTCTTCAGTACAATTTCATTTAATATAAGGACATTTATACAGGAGAAAATCCACATGAATGTCATTTATGTAGCAAGCCCTTAGTAGTTGGTCTGATGATATACCATATGAGAGAGCTCCCATTATGAATCTAATGGAAGTGGAAAGTACTCATCTACAACTCTGATAAGCAAGCCAGAGAAATTACATATGAGGAAGTCTATGCCTGTATTCAATATGAGAGTGCCTTCATTTGTAATTTATCCTTTAAATAAATAAGTGGACTCCAAAAACAAAACTATATTTATACCTCACAGCAAACACTAGAATAAACTCTAAATTGATCAGATGTTTAATTAAAAATGTATCCATACAATTATTAGGAAAAAAAGATGTGTAAATTAATTTGGAATGGTGTAAATAAATAACTATATTAAAGGTTACAGAAGCCAGGTTTCTCAATGTTGCATAAGGGAGTTAAAAATTTGGAAAGGGAGGGGGAAATAATCAATCCTGTGGTATTGGGTTGATATTAAGGATATCAGTGTGAATTCATGGTTCTAGATAGTAGGTAGAGAAAGCAATATTTAGATATATGTGTATATATAGATTTATTTCCTAGGTCTGTCCACTGAAAGTGCCTAGAAATGGTGTCTCATGAGTAGCAATGAGCACAAATGGGATCAAAGACTACTTGGAGAAATGGTTGATTCTATGGATGTGGCAGGAAAAATGCAAGATGACCCTGGAACATCTTTTTGAGCTGCAAAGTAAGGTAGTGCTCAAAGAACAATTGAGATATATCAAAAACACATGGGAATGGTTTAAAAGCATCCCCACTGACTAAATCTGGGAATGTTAGAGCATTATGGTTGATAAAGAGATTTCTGATGCCAACAAAATGATATAAGCCCACTACAGACTATCTTTCCTCATATTACAATTAACTCTCAGGGAAAATTCAAATGCAACTACTTGAGGGCTCAGAAAAACAGACAAATTAGTAAAGAAATGAACAATGCCTTAAGAATCAGTGGGAATCTCTCAAAGTGTAGAATATTTATGTCACTGGAATCCCAAAAAGAGAAGAGAGATTGATGAAAAAGATGAAGAAAAAATCACCATTAATTTCCCAAATTTGTGGAAACAAATTTAAAAATTCAAAAGGTTCAGCCTACCTAAAATAGGATAAACTCAAGGAAAACCACACCCAAACATATCATAATCAATCATGATACTCATAATAAAAAGAGCTATTGATATGCACAGCAACATAGATGAACCTCAAAATACTTAAGCTCAATAAAAGGTGCCTCACAAAAGAGTAAGAACTTCAAGAGTCCATTTATATAAAATTCTAGAAACTACAAACAATCTGCAGTGGCAGAAAGAAAGTCAATAGTTGCCTGGGGAAATTTAGGGGTGGAGTAGGGCAGGAGAAAGGTGTTAATAAGTGGCATGAAGAAACTTTGGGATACAATGGAGGTATTAATTATCTTTATGTAGGGATGCTTTCATAGTTGTATACATATGTCAAAATATATCACAGTGTACCGTTTAAAGTGTGCAATTTATTGTTTGCTAATTACACGTCAATAAAGCTGTTAAAAATTGTAAGATGCTACAAAGTATTACTTAGAGGGAAATTTGTAGCATTAATTATTTTTTTTAGAAAATAAGAAAAAGTCTCAAATAAATTATCTAATCTTCAATCTGAAGAAACAAGAAAATAAAGAGCAAATTAAATCCAATGAAACAGAAGGAAGAAAATAATAAAGTTCAGAGCAAGAATCAGTGAGATTAGAAATAGGAATACAATAGACAAAAAGAGGGGCAGAACTACAGAAACTATGGAAATTTAAAAATAATGGAATATTATGAAAATCTTATGCCATCAATTCAACAACTTATATGAAATAGACCAAGTCTCTTAAAGGCAAAAAATGCCAAAGATCACTTACAAAAATTATGTTTAACCTGAATAGTCCTTTTCAGGAAATGTCCCTTTAAAATCTCCAGACACAGATGGATTTACAGGCAAATACTATCAAACATTTCAATAAGAAAAAAGTAATAATCTACACATTCTCTTTCAGAAAATAGAAGCAATAAGAATGCATCCCAAAACACAATATGAGACCAAGATTACAGAGACATTAAATTCAGGAAAATTAGAGACCAATATCCCTCATTAATGTACATGCAAAAATTCTTAAGAAAATATTTGCAAGTTGTAACTATGTATATATAATAATACACTCTGATATGGCTGGTCTAAAATTCAAAAATCAATTTTTGTCCCCATATCAACAGACTAAAAATAAAAACAATGTTACTATTTCAATTATTGACACGAAAATATGGAAAAGACGTCTAGCAAAAATCAACATCTATTCAAAATAAAACATCTCAGAAAACTGGGAATAGAAGGGAATTGCCTCAATAATAAAAGGACATCTACAAAAATCTTTATATTAATATGATAGCTAACAGTGAAAGATTAAATAATTTTCTTCAAAGATCAGGAATAACATCAGGATTTTTTACCATTCCTATTGAATATCATACTAAAGGTCCTAGCTAGTGCAGTACAGTAAGAAAAATAAATGAAACAGTTACAAATTTTAAAGGGACAAACAAAATTGCTTCTATTCAATGATGATATGATAGTCTATGCAGAAAATCCTAAGGGATCTAATAAAGAGTTCCTAGAAATATGATAGATTGATTCTAAAATGGCCCTCATGATCTCTGCTTCTTGTTATTTACTTTCTTATGTAATCCCCTCCCCTTTTTTGTAGGCTGACCTAGTGACTCACTTTTATAGATACAATAAAACAAAGGTGATTGGATGCCACTTCCAAGTTTTATTTATAAAAGATTGCAGCTTCCATTTTGCTTGCACTTTTTCTCTTACTGACACTCTCTCTTGCCCTCTCACTTGTTTGTTGTAAAGAATCAGGCTGCCATGCTATAAACCCTGGAGATGGACACATGGTAAAGAACTGAGGGAAGACACTAATCAACAGACAGTGAGGAATGAGGCTGTCAGTCTAAAAGCCTGCAAGTTACAGTATCCTGCCAACAGCCACGTGAATGAGCAAAGAAGTGTATCTTTCCCCAGTTGAGCCTTGAGAGGACTGCAGACTGACTGACACCTTGATTACTGTCTGTGAGACATCTTGAAGCAGAGGATGTGATGTGCCCAGATTCCTGACCCACAGACACTGCCAGATAAAAAAATGTTTTAAGTCACAAATTTTGGAGGTAATTTGTTATGCAGCAACCAATAACTAGGGCAACTAATAGGTGAGTTTAGCAAGATCTAAGAATCCAAGGACCATATACACAAATAAATTTTTTTACAAGCATTGAAAATTAGAAATGAAAATTTAAAAGAATATAATTTATAAAAGTATCAAAAAACTTGAAAATCTGTAAATCTAACAAATTATGTGCAGAAATTATTAGCTGAAAATTTCAAAACACAGTTATAGTAAATTGGATAAGACTCAACTAAATGGAGAGATAAACAATGATTATAGAATAAAGGAATGAGTATTTTTATTCAGTTTAATTGAGACACATTCACACACATATAATCATCCACAGTGTACAACCAGTTTTTCACAGTATCATCATATAGTTGTACGTCATCACCACAATCAATTTTTGAACATTTTCCTTTCTCCAAAAAGAATGAAAATAAGAATAAAAATAAAAGTAAAAAAGAACACCTGAAACATCCCATCCCCCCACCCCACCATATTTTTCAATTAATTTTCCCCATTATCCTACTCATCTGTCCATACAGTAGATAAAGGGAGTGTGAGCCACAAGGTTTTCACAATCACACAGTCACATTGTGTAAGATACATAGTTATACAATCATCTACAATCATCTTCAAGAATCAAGGCTACTGGGTTGCAGTTCAACAGTTTCTGGTATTTCACTCTAGCTATTCCAATACACTAAAAACTACCAAGGGATATCTATATAGAACATAAGAATATCCTGCAGAATGACCTCTCAAATCCATTTGAAATCTCTCAGCCACTGAAACTTTATTTAGTTTCATTTCACTTCCAACTATTGGTCAAGAAAACTTTCTCAATCCCATGATGCCAGGTACAGGCTCATCCCCAGGGTAATGTTGGGCATTGCCAAGAAGAATTACACTCCTGGGAATCATGTCCCACATGGTGGGGAGGACAGTGAGTTTACTTCCATGTGGACTTAGAAAGAGATGCCAAATGTGAACAAAAGGGGTTCTCTGGGGAAGACTCAGGCACAATTATCAATAGGCTTAGCCTCTCCTTTGCAGTAGCAAGCTTCATAAAGGCAAGACCCAAGATAGAGGGCTTGGCCTACCAAATTGGTAGTCCCTAATGCTTTTGAGAATATCAAGAATTCCCCAGGTGGGGAATTAAATAATTCTGAATTTTCCCCCATTTCCTAGGGGTGGCCCTGCAAATAATTTTTTATTCCATGTCCAAAGTACTTTGGGATGTATCATGGTTTAACACTAACCTATACAAACCCACCAGATCTCACTTCCTATTTAAAGTTCCATGAAATTATGGTGTTTGAATAAACTGACCATACAAGTTAAATTATTTATTGTGCTACAGAAAATATAGATCCTGAACCAAATAAACATCTCTTCCCTTGGTCCCACACAGAAGTTGAGGTTTTAAAACAGTCAGTATCATCCTTTACCCTTTGGCCTGATTTGCATTAGTCTTACCAGATCTGCTTTGTTCATATCTCTAGTGGGAATCTGAATATGGATATCCAGTTCTCTAAACACCATTTATTGAAGAGGCTGCTGTGGCCCAGTTGCATTGGCTTGACTGCCTTATCAAAGATCAATTGTCTATAGATGAGAGGGCCTATTTCTGAACACTCAGTTTGTTTCCATTGGTGAGTTTATCTACCTTTATGAGAGTACCATGCTGCTTTGACCACTACAGATTTGTAGTATGCTTTAAAGTCAGGTAGTGCAAGAAATCCAACTTCATTTCTCTTCCTCAAGATACTTTTGGCCATTTGGGGCACCCTGACCTTCCAAATAATTTTGGTTTTTGATTTTTCTATTTCTACAAAGTAAGTTGTTGGGATTTTAATTAGTATTGAATTGAATCAATAAATCAGCTTAGGTAGAATTGTCATCTTAACTATATTTAGCCTTCCAATCCATGAGCATAGTGTATTCCTCCATTTTTTAGGTCCTGTTTGATTTCTTTTAGCAGTTTCTTGTAGTTTTATGTGTATGGGTCTTTTGTCACCTTGGTTAAGTTTATTCCTATATACTTAATTCTTTTGGTTGCTATTGTAAATTGAATTTTTATCTTGATTAACTCCTCCTGTTGCTCATTACTTGTATATAGGAACACTACTGATTTTTGCATGTTGATCTTGTACTCTGCCACTTTACTGTGTTCATTTATTACCTCCAGTAGCTTTGCTGTAGGTTTTTCTGGATTTTTTACACATAGGTTCATGTCATCTGCAAATAGTGAAAGCTTTACTTCTTCATCTCCAATTTGGATGCCTTATTTTATATTTCTTGCCTAATTACTCTAGGTAGAACTTCCAGCAGAGTGTTGAATAGCAATGGTGACAGTGGACACCCCTGTCTTGTTCCTGATCTTAGAGGGAAAGTTTTCAGTATGATGTTAGCTGTGGGCTTTTCATTTATTGCATTCATCATAATGAGAAAGTTCCCTTCTATTCCTATCTTTTTGAGTGTTTTCATCAAGAAAGGATGTTGAATTTTCTCAAATGTCTTTTCTGCATCAATGGAGGTGATCATGTACTTCTTCCACTTTGATTTATTGATGCGGTATATTACATTAATTTATATTCTTGTGTTGGACCAGCCTTGAATACCTGGAAAAAATCCCAGTTGTTCATGGTGTATAATACTTTTAATGTTCTGCTGGATTCAATTTGTAAGTATTTTATTGAGGATTTTTACATCTATATTCTTTAATGAGATTGGTCTATAGTTTTCTATTTTTGTAGTATCTCTGTCTGACATTGGAATTAGGGGAATTTGGGCTTCATAGAATAAGTTTGGCAGCTTTCCCTCCTCTTCAAATTTTGAAGTTTGAGGAGGATTAATACTTATTCTTTGTGAATGCTTGGTAGAATTCATATGTGATGCCATCTGGGCTTTTCTGATTTGGGAGTTTTGATGACAGACTCAATCTACTTACATGTGATTGGTTTGTTGAGGTCCTCTGTTTCTTCTCAATTCAATGTTGGTTGTTCATTCTTTTCTAGGAAGTTCTCCATTTCCTCTAAGTAATCTATTTTATTAGATAGAGATTTTCGTGGTATATTCTCATTATCTCTTTATTTCTGCAGGGTCTGTAGTTATGTTCCCTTTCCCATTTCTGATTTTATTTATTTTCATCCACTCTTCTTTCTCTTATCCCAGATAAGGACCCATCATTTTTTTTTAATTTTATTGAGATTGTTCACATACCATACAATTATCCAAACATACAAACTGCACAATCAATTGCCCATGGAACCATCACACAGCTGTGCATCCATCACCACAATATTTTTTCCAATTTTAGAACATTTTCATTACTCCAGAAAAGAAATAAAGACAAAAAAGGAAACCCAGTTCCTCCCCTACCCCCAACCACCCACCCTCCATTATTGATTCATAGTATTGTTATAGTACATGTGTTACTGTTGATGAAAGAATGTTAAAATACTGTTAACTGTAGTACATAGTTTGCAATAGGTATATTTTCCCAGTAAACCCCTCTAATATTAGCTTCTAGTTGTAGTGCCATACATTTGTTCTAGTTCATGAAAGAGATCCCTAATATTGTAGCTAATCATGGACATTGTCCACCACAAGATTCACTGTTTTATGCATTCCCCTCTACTAACATCTAACTTTCCTTCTGGTGACATACATGACTCTAAGCTTCCCCCTTTCCACAACATTGACATACCATTCAGTGCTGTTAGTTATTCTCACAACAATGTGCTACCGTCACCTCTGTCCACTTCCAAACACATAGGTTCAACCTACTTGAACATTCTGCTCATAATAAGCAACCACCCCCATTTTTTAGCTTTGTTCTATATCCTGTTAAATTATATTTCATGTATATGTGTTTACATATTATAATTAGTTCATGTCATAGAGACCATGCAATATTTGTCCTTATTTGACTTATTTCACTCAATGTAGTGCCCTCAAGATTTCTTCATCAACCTGTTTTTTTAAGGTTTTGTTCATCCACCATACTTTCCATTCTAAGTAAACATTCAATGGTTCCCTGTATAGTCATGTATTTATGTATTCACCACCATCACTACTATCTATATAAGGACATTTCCATTTCTCCCATAAAGAAGGAGGAAGAGTCAAAGAAGGTAGAGAGAAAAAAGAAAAAGCAAAAGAAAGGAAAAAAAAACACAACAGCTAAAAAGCAACAAAAGGAAAGATAGAATTAAACTAAAGTAGAATAAGAGTCAGACATCATCACCAATGCCAAGAGTCCCATACCATTCCCATATGACCCCCTATTAAAGGCATTTAGCTTTGGTATACTGCCTTTGTTACATTAAAGGAACCAAAGTCCAAAGATTCTGTTAACTATAGTCTCTAGTTTGCATTGATTGTGTGTATTTTCCCCAATACCACCCTATTTTTAACACCATGCAAGGTAAACATTCATTTGTTCTCCCTCATGTAAAAACATATTTGTACATTTTATCACAATTGTTGAGCAGTCTAGGTTTTACTGAGTTATACAGCCCCAGTCTTTATCTTTCCACTTTCCTTCTGGTGTCCCACATGCTCCTAACCTTCGTCTTTCAACCATATTCACAGTCATCTTTGTTCAGTGTACTTACACTGCTGTGCTAGTATCTCTCAAAACTGTGTTCCAAACCTCTCACTCCTGTCTTTTCCTATCTGTCTGTAGGGCTCCCTTTAGTATTTCCTGTAGCACAGGTATCTTGTTCACAAATTATCTCATTGTCTGTTTGTCAGAGAATATTTTAAACTCTCCCTCATATGTTTTTTTTTTTTTTTTTTTGCCCAGGCTCTGAGGAAGGTCAAGCCCTTGGGAACGTGAAGGAGGCCTAGCCACCATCAGCCGTCAGTTCTAGCCCCACCCTAGACATGCCCTCGTGCCCCTCTCACTTCTTGCAAATGGAACTGCCCAATGCTCTCAGCATCCAGGAGGGCATAGCTTATCTCCTGAATTTCTCCCTCATATTTAAGGGACAGTTTTGCCAGATATAGGATTCTTGGTTGGCAGTTTTTCTCTTTCAGTATCTTAAATATGTCACACCACTTCCTTCTTGCCTCCATGGTTTCTACTGGAAAATCCACACATAATCTTCTCAAGCTTCCTTTGTATGTGATGGATCATTTTTCTCTTTCTATTTTCAGGATTCTCTCTTTGTCTTTGACATTTGATAATCTGATTATTAAGTGTCTTGGCATAGGCCTATTCAGATCTATTCTGCTTGGGGTATGCTGCACTTCTTGGATCTATAGTCTTATGTCTTTCATAACAGATGGGAAATTTTCATTGATAATTTCCTCTATTATTGCTTTTGCCCCCTTTCCCTTCTCTTCTCCTTCTGGGACACCAATGATATGCATTTTTGTACATTTCCTGTTGTCATTCAATTCCCTGAGACATTGCTCATATTTTTTCATTCTTTTCCCTATCTGTTCTTTTGTGTGTAGGATTTCAGGTGTCTTGTTCTCCAGTTCCTGAGTATTTTCTTCTGCTCCTTGAGATCTGGTATTGTATGTCTCCATTGTGTTTTTTATCTCTTTTTTTGTGTCTTTCATTTCCATAGATTCTGCAAGTTGTTTTTTCAAACTTTTGATTTTTACCTTATATTCACCCAGTGTTTTCTTTATAGCCTTTGTCTCTTTTGTAGTATCATCTCTGAGCTCATTGATTTGGTTTAGCACATTTCTTTGAAAATCTTTAATAGATTGTTCCATTAAAGTGAAACAATATCTCAACTGTATCTTGATTGAGGTGTAAGTTTTTTCCTTTGACAGGGCCATATCTTCCTTTTTCTTACTGTAGGTTGTAGTTTTCTGTTGTCTAGGCATCTGATTTCCTTGGTTACCTAAGTCAGGTTTTCCCAGACCAGAACAGGCTCAGGTCTCAGAATAGTTTTCCTGAGGGTGTGTCTTAGAAGTCTGACATGCCCTGTGAGGTCTCCAGTAACTGTGATTTCCCTAACCTGCCCAGCAGGTGACACCTGTCAGCCTAGCACTCCTGACTGGTATAAAGAAGTGTGGTCACTTCAGTTTCTGTTTTGTCTGTTTTCCTTCAGGCTCTGGGATCTGATTCTGAAGGGAAAGCTGGGCCCCACCTCCTCATTCTTAGGGAAGATACAAACCCTAGTGATTTATCATCTGCATTTGAATAGTCTCTCTGTCTCGCTTATCTACACCTCTGTCTGGGTCAGAGTGCTGGGAATTGAAAGTGGCTGAGGCTCTCTCCACTGAAAATAGCTGTGGCTCTCTCCTCTGAGCCCCTCAGGTTGAGAGAGAGAAAGAGGGAGAGACAGCCCATTTTGGAGCTGGTGCACAGCTCCTAGTTTCACTCATGTGCCAGAAGTAACACCCAATCTTCTGGGTTCCCCCTTCTAGTACAGATGAGTCTTTTGGTTCTTTAAGGTCAATTGTCATTAAAAGCCTCTCTCTGCTAGTTGGTGTTTTGTAGCTTGTATTCAGCAGTCTATATTTGTTAATTAAAACCCCAGTTGGAACTCAGCTGAGCTATATTTCCTGGCTCTGCTTGGAGAGTGCTGCTAGTTTCTAGCACAGTGTGGCTTTGCAGAAAAGACTGCTGTGGGGGAAGGGGCTCCTGGCATGGTTCCATAGCTTTTACTTACAGATTCTATGCTGTGATTTCAGGTATTCCTCCCAATCTAAGTTGGTGTTTGATGTGTGGACAATAACAGTTGCCCCCAGCAGTTTTTCCAAATAATTTAATAGTTGTTCCTCATTGTTTATTATTTGTTCCAGGGGACTGACTAAATTCCACTCCTCTTTATGCTGCATCTTGCCCCTCCTCAGGGTCCATCAATTTTATTAATATTTTCAAAGAAGCGACTTCTAGTTTTGTTGATTCTCTTTATTGTTTTCATCTTAATTTTGTTTCTTCTATGCTAACCTTTGTTATTTCTTTCCTTCTTTTGCTTTGGGACTAGTTTTCTGTTCTTCTTCTAGGTCTCCCAGGTCAACAGTTAATTTCTCAATTTTTGCTCTTGCTTCTCTTTTAATACCTGCATTTTGGGCAATAAATTTCCCTCTCAGTTTAGCTTCATCACATAAGTTTTTTTTTTTTATTTTGAAATAAATTCAAAGTTATAGGAACAGTTGCAAAAACAATACTAATCCCATACAAAGAATTCCATCATACCCTGACCCCCCTCCCCCTATAGCTCAATCCACCAACCTTAACATGCTGTCACATCGCTATTTCTTTCCCTCCCTCCCTCCCTATCTATCATCCATCATCTATTGCTCTGTCTTCTGAACATATGAGAGCTAGCTGCACACATCCTTGAACATACACTATAATTCACATATACACTTCCCATGAACAAGAACATTCTTTTATGCAATCCCATTAAGCGCAGCTAAGAAGCACAAGAGATTCAACAATGATACAAAGCTTACATTCTATATTTCCCTTTCCTTATGTCTCAACTGTGTCCCTTTGAGCCACCTGTCCTCTATCCTCCTGTCCCATCCAAGTTCATCCTTAGTATTCAACTGTCATCTAGTTAGACTGACTGTTTTTTTTTTTCAGTTGTGGAATCATATATACAGCCTAAATCTTCCCATTCCACCCCCTCCCTAGCCTTCCATTAGTGGGATTAATCACATTTAGAATGTTGTAATGCTGTTTCCCACCATCCATTACTAGAAATTTCCCTTCTCCTCAAACGGCAACTCCACCCTCAATTCTTAACTCCCCATTGCCCCTTCCCCCATTTCTCTTAACCCAAACTCTACTTTTCATCTCTATGGTTATATTCTCTGATTATTTCTTTGTGTTTGCTGTGGGGGTTAAAATTAACCTCTTAAATCCATATCAATCTTGTAATTCTTTGATACCACCTTCACTTCAATAGGACACATAAACTATGTTCCTATACTCCTCCATTCCCCCACCTTTATATAGTTGTCTAAAATTACATATTTTACATTGAGTTCAAAACCACTGATTTGTCATTAGAGTCTGTGTAATTTATATCATGTAGGAAGTAAATAGTGGAGTTACAGTTCAAAAATTATTGACTTCTATTTGTATTCCATTGTGGTTGGAGAATGTGCTTTGAGCATATTTAATTTTTTTTTTTTAATTTCTTGAGGCTTGTTTTATGTCCCAGCTTATGGTCCCTTCTGGAGAAAGATCCATGATCACTAGAGAAAAATGAGTGTCCTGGTGCTTTGGGATGTAAGGTACTACATATTTCTGTTAAAATTCTCTATATCTCTTTCTCCTTTCTTTGTTTCTCTGTTGGTAGGGCTCCCTTTAGAATCTGAAGTAGGGCAGGTCTTTTATTGGCAAAGTCTCTCAGCATTTGTTTGTCTGTGAAAAATTTAAGCTCTCCCTCAAATTTGAAGGAGAGTTTTGCTGGATAGAATATTCTTGGTTGGAAATTTTTCTCTCTCAGAATTTTAAATATGTCATGCCACTGCCTTCTCACCTCCATGGTGGCTGCTGAGTAGTCACAACTTAGTCTTATGTTGTTTCCTTTGTTTGTGGTGAATTGCTTTCTCTTGCTGCTTTCAGAACTTGCTCCTTCTCTTCAGTATTTGACAGTCTGATCAGAATATGTCTCGGAGTGGGTTTATTTGGATTTATTCTATTTGGAGTTCGCTGGGCATTTATGTTTTGTGTATTTATATTGTGTAGAAGGTTGGGGAAGTTTTCCCCCAAAATTTCTTTGAATACTCTTTCTAGACCTTTACCCTTCTCTTCCCCTTCTGGGACACCAATGAGTCTTAAGTTTGGACGTTTTATTTTATCTATCATTTCCCTGAGATCCATTGTGATTTTTTTGATTTTTTTCTCCATTCTTTCTTTTGTCCTTTAATTTTCTGTTCTGTGGACTTCTAGGACACTGAGATGTTGTTCAGCTTCCTCCAGTCTTGTATTGTGAATACCCAGAATCTTTTTAATTTGGCCAACAGTTTCTTTTATTTCCATAAGATCTTCTATTTTTTTATTTACTCTTGCAATGCCTTCTTTATGCTCTTCTAGGGTCTTCTTTATGTCACTTATATCCTGGGCCATGGTCTTCTTGATGTCCTTTAAATCCTTTGCCATGTTTTCATTCCTCAATTGTATTTCTTTGATTAATTCTGTGGGGATCCTTGTTTCTTCTGATAACTTGATTTGTGTGTTTGGAGTTGGATTCTCCATATTGTCTGGTTTTATCATATGCTTTGAGATTTTCTGTTGTTTTTGGCCTCTTGGCATTTGCTCTGCTCGACAGGGTTCTTTCAATTTGTAAAAAAAAACTATCTAATTTTTCAGAAACACAGTTTGGTGACATACACTTTCTCTAACTAACCAGCAGATGGCATCTGTGAGTCATCGATACCTCTCAAGTCAGTTCTCCACCTTGTCTCTGCAGTGTGTGGGGAAATGATTCTTATGGGGTCCAGCCGGAGAACTCAGCCTGGGTGTGTTGCTGGAGCCATCTGCTCTGAATGCAGGGCTCTTGTACGGGTGGCCAGGGAGGAAGGACAGCCTCAATATTCAAATCTCCAAAGTTCCTGGAGATTCGAGGCCCCCGCAAGAGTCCAAGACTTCATTTCATTTCAGCCCCAGCTCCTCTCTCTCACTGTCCCACAAACCACCAGACTTGGCGTAGCATCCCTGGGTTCTCTGGGCGGGTCCCCCCGCCCAGCCATGATCCTCCAGGACCTCTGCTGAGGGAATGCTGTGCTACATCACCAGTGCACGCTGTCCCTCAAGGGAAGCCCCGGGCTGCTGGGTCATGCCGGCTTGCTTTCAGCCTGATGCAAAAATGGCCAAACGGGTGTCTCCACACCCCCCTCCTCACACAGTTCCTCCTTCCCATTCCTGGGACAACTGGCGGGGCTCTGGGCTGTGGGCACAGCCCCAGGCAGGAGTTTATCCAGCTCTCCTGGGAGTGAGCTGGGAGCTGCGGGGTTTCTTTCAGCTTCTGGCTCTCCCCTCCATTCCCCCAGCCCCAGGGATATCTGCAGCAGGCTAACTTGCAGGCCAGACACTGAGAGGCTGGCCCAGCCCCCTCTTGCTGTGTTTTACTGCGTGGTTCCCACAATTGCAGCTGCAGCTGCTCCTGGGTTTTTCCCTTTTTTTTTATTTAAAGAGCCTGTCAGTCTCCAGACGCCAAACCCTGGCTTCCCCAGATCACCGCACGGCTGCAGGACTTCCAGCCAGCTTACTCATTTCAGAATGCAAACTCCCAGTTTCACCAAGTATACAGCCCCTGGGAACTAGCAGATCTTGTCCAACTGGCACATTGCTGTAACTGGTATTCTGGGTCACTCTCAGGTCCTTATCTAGTGTTTTTCTTTTTTTTTTTTTTTTTTATGGGTTATTTTTTTTTCATCTTCATTTTATTGACATATATTCACATACCACGCAGTCATACAAAACAAATCGTACTTTCAATTGTTCACAGTACCATTACATAGTTGTAAATTCATCACCTAAATCAATCCCTGACACCTTCATTAGCACACACACAAAAATAACAAGAATAATAATTAGAGCGAAAAAGAGCAATTGAAGTAAAAAAGAACACTGGGTACCTTTGTCTGTTTGTTTCCTTCCCCTATTTTTCTACTCATCCATCCATAAACTAGACAAAGTGGAGTGTGGTCCTTATGGCTTTCCCAATCCCATTGTCACCCCTCATAAGCTACATTTTTATACAACTGTCTTCGAGATTCATGGGTTCTGGGTTGTAGTTTGATAGTTTCAGGTATCCACCACCAGCTACCCCAATTCTTTAGAACCTAAAAAGGGTTGTCTAAAGTGTGCATAAGAGTGCCCACCAGAGTGACCTCTCGGCTCCTTTTGGAATCTCTCTGCCACTGAAGCTTATTTCATTTCCTTTCACATCCCCCTTTTGGTCAAGAAGATGTTCTCCGTCTCACGATGCCGGGTCTACATTCCTCTCCGGGAGTCATATTCCACGTTGCCAGGGAGATTCACTCCCCTGGGTGTCTGATCCCACGTAGGGGGGAGGGCAGTGATTTCACCTTTCAAGTTGGCTTAGCCAGAGAGAGAGGGCCACATGTGAGCAACAAAGAGGCATTCAGGAGGAGGCTCTCAGGCACAACCATAGGGAGGCCTAGCCTCTCCTTGGCAGCAACCGTCTTCCCAAGGGTAAAACTTATGGTAGAGGGCTCAACCCATCAAACCACCAGTCCCCTATGTCTGTGGTCATGTTAGCAACCATTATTGTGGAAACATCAATTGCTTCCTTTAGTTTTGCCAGTGTTTCTCTCATGTATTTTGTGGCACCTTGATTGGGTGCATAGACATTTACGATTGTTATTTCTTCTTGCTGAATTGCCCCTTTTATTAGTATGTAGTGGCCTTCTTTGTCTCTCAAAACATCCCTGCATTTGAAGTCTATTTTATCTGAGATTAATATTGCCACTCCTGCTTTCTTTTGGCTGTAGTTTGCATGAAATATTTTTTTCCATCCTTTCACTTTCAGTTTCTTTGTGTCCCTGTGTCTAAGATGAGTCTCTTGTATGCAACATATTGATGGTTCATTTTTTTTGATCCATTCTGCGAATCTATATCTTTTAGTTGGGGAGTTTAATCCATTTACATTCAACGTTATAACCGTGAAGGCTTTTCTTGAATCAGCCATCTTATCCTTTGGTTTATGTTTGTCATATTTATCCCCTCTGTCTATTAATATCCTTTATTGTACCCATACCGAATCTCTTTAGTACTGAACCTTTCTCCAAGTCTCTCTGTCCTGTCTTTGTTTCTCTGTCTGTAGGGCTCCCTTTAGTATCTCCAGTAGGGCAGGTCTCTTGTTAGCAAATTCTCTCAGCATTTGTTTGTCTGTGAAAAACTTAAGCTCTCCCTCAAATTTGAAGGAGGGCTTTGCTGGATAAAGTATTCTTAGCTGGAAATGTTTCTCACTCAGAATTTTAAATATATGGTGCCACTGCCTTCTTGCGTCCATGGTGGCTGCTGAGTAGTCACTACTTAGTCTTATGCTGTTTCCTTTGTATGTGGTGAATTGCTTTTCTCTTGCTGCTTTCAGAACTTGCTCCTTCTCTTCTGTGTTTGACAGTGTGATCAGTATATGTCTCGGAGTGGGTTTATTTGGATTTATTCTATTTGGAGTTCGCTGAGCATTTCTGATTTGTGTATTTATGTTGTTTTGAAGATTTGGGAAGTTTTCCCCAACAATTTCTTTGAATACTCTTCCTAGACCTTTACCCTTTTCTTCCCCTTCTGGGACACCAATGAGTCTTATATTCGGACGTTTCATGTTATCTATCATATCCCTGAGGTCCATTTCGATTTTTTCAATTTTTTTCCCCATTCTTTCTTTTATGCTTTCATTTTCCATTCTGTCATCTTCCAGGTCACTGATTCGTTGTTCAACTTCCTCTAGTCTTGTACTATGAGTGTCCAGAATCTTTTTAATTTGGTCAACAGTTTCTTTAATTTCCATAAGATCATCCATTTTTTTATTTAGTCTTACAATGTCTTCTTTATGCTCTTCTAGGGTCTTCTTGATTTCCTTTGTATCCCGTACTATGGTCTCATTGTCCATCTTTAGTTCTTTGAGTAGCTGCTCTAGGTGCTGTGTCTCTTCTGATCTTTTGATTTGGGTGCTTGGGCTTGGGTTATCCATATCGTCTGGTTTTTTCATATGCTTTAAAATTTTCTGTTGTTTTTGGCCTCGTGGCATTTGCTGAACTTGATAGGGTTCTTTTAGGATTTGTAGACCAATTGAAGTCCTTATCTCTAATTTATCAGATCTACAGCTTCGTGGAGTACACTTTCTCTAAGTAACCAGCAGGTGGCGTCCACGAGCCACCTGTTCTCCACAAGCCAGTTCTCCCCTGCTTAGCCTTTTTGGTGAGTGGGGGAGTGAGTCTTGTGGGGTCCAATTGGTGTACCAAGCTTGCGTGTGTAGTTGGTGTTGCCTGCCCTGTATATGGGGCGTGTTTCTGGGCAGTCAGGGATGGGGGGTGGCCCTAACAATCAAATCTCCCTGGTGATCCTAGAGTTTTAAAGTTGCTGCAATAGTCTAATCCTTCAGTTCAGTCCTGCCACAGTTTGTCTCTGCCACTGACCCACAAGTCCTTGGTATTGGTGTATGGCTCCTGAGACTTGCAAGTGGGCCCCTCTTCCAGGCTGTGCACCCCGGGTCCTCTGTTGAGGGATGACTGTGCTATGTCACAGATGAGTGCCATCCCCCCAGGGCAGTTCTGGGCTGCTGGGCTGTGTAGGGAGGCTCCCAGTCTGCTGAAATGATGGCTGAATGGGGCTTTGTTAATTCACACTGCTCCACCTTCCCAACTCTGGGACAATCAGCTGAGGTTGCAGGGAAGGCTAATGTCCATGCCCAGTTTTGTGGTGTGTGCCTGTTATTTGAAGCACTTCCGTCACACTGGGTTGTCTGGGGCAGCTCTGGGCTATGTGGCTGGCGATGGGCAGGAGTGTTTCCTGTCCACCAGGATGATGGCTGTGAGCGGACACCCCCCTTTTCTTGGGAAGTTGTGGTGTTTAGTGAATTTTCTCAGCCACTGGATTATTGCCTTTTGTCTCAGAGCTCTCTTAGTTCTGCTCTTGACTTGACCTGCCCAAATTGCAAGTCTTTGAAGCTTTCTGTATTGGGCTTCTTAGAGTAATTGTTTTAGAAAAAGAAAAAAGGATTAAAAAAAAAAGGGGGGCCCTCCTCAGAGATCTAATGGGTTATTGAAATGCTAAGAGACAAAGCAACCAGGGCCATTAAGGAAAGGTCCACAGGGCAGAGAGATCAGCTTTTCTTCGGGATTTGCATATGCGCCTCAGGGCCTGAGCTCTGCCCTTCCCCTTTCTATGTTCACCAGAACTCCAAAAATCCTCCGCTTTTATTTTGGAGTTTTTCGTGTTGTTTTTTTTCTATGCCTGTCTCCTCTCTGCTGGGCTGGCTCCTCTCAGATTCTCTGGTGTCTGGTCTCAGTCTATCTATGGTTGGAGTTTGGATCAGTAGAATGAGTTTCCGATAAGGGCTGCCACTGCAGTTCTCCCTTCTCCTTCCCGGAGCTGACAGCCCCTCCTCCCACGGGACTGAGCCTGGCAGGGAGGGGCGCGGGTCCCCTGGCCGCAAAAACTTACAGATTTCGCTGATCTCAGCAGTTCCACGTTTTCATGAGTGTTGTATGAAGTATGCCCAAAGTCAGATTGCTCTGTGGTGTCCAGTCCACGCAGTTCCCGGCTTTCTGCCTACTTTCCTGGAGGAGTAACTAAAACATACAGCTCACCTGTCCGCCATCTTGCCCCGCCTCCTCCTTATCTAGTGTTTTTCAAGGAGGTGTTCCTTTGCCCTGTCTCACCTAGCCACCATCTTAGTTTCTCTCTCGCATAAGTTTTTGTATGTTGTGATTTCAATTTCATTTGCCTTGAGATATTTACTTTCTCTTGTAATTTCTTCCTTGACCCACTGGTTGTTTAAGAGTGTGTTGTTTAAGAGTGTGTTGTTTACACTCCATATATTTGTGAATTTTCTGACCTTTTATGTGCTGTTGATTTCCAACCACATTACGTTATGATCTGAGAAAGTGTTTTGTATAATATCAGTATTTTCAAATTTGTTGGGACTTGCTTTGTGACCCAACATGTTGTCTATTCTAGAGAATGATCCATGAGCACTTGAGAAAATGTGTATCCTGCTGTTGTGGTGTGTAATGTTCTTTCAATGTCTGCCACATCTAATTCATTTATTGTACAATTCAACATCTGTTTTTCCTTATTGATCCTCTGTCTAGATTTTCTATCCATTGATGACAGCTGTGTATTGAAGTCTCCAACCATTATTGTCAAGGTACCTACTTGTCCCTTCAGTGTTGTCAGTGTTTATCTCATGTATTTTGGGACATTCTGGCTTGGTGCACAAATATTTATGTTTGTTCTGCCTTCTTTGTGAATTGTCCCTTTTGTTAATATATAGTGTCCTTCTTTTCCCTTTTAATTATTTTACATTTGAAGTTGAATTTGTCTGATATTAACATAGCTACACCTGCTCTTTTCTTGTTGATGTTTGTGTGAAATATATTTTCCCAACTGTTCTAGTTTGATAATGCTGCCAGAATGAAAAATACCAGAAATGGATTGGCTTTTATAAAAGGGGATTTATTTGGTTACACAGTTACAGTCTTAAGGCCATAAAGTGCCCAAGGTAATGCATCAACAATTGGGTACCTTCTCTGGAGGTTAGCCAATAGTGTCTGGAAAACCTCTTTTAGCTGGGAAGGCATGTGGCTGGTGTTTGCTCCAGAGTTCTGATTTCAAAATGGCTTTCTCCCAGGACATTCCTCTCTAGGCTCCAACTTCTCTCCAAAATGTCACTCTCAGCTGTTCTTGGGGTGTTTGTCCTCTCTTAGCTTCTCTGGAGCAAAAGTCTGCTTTCAAAGGCCATCTCCAAAATGCCTCTGGAAACTGCAGTTCCTCTCTCAGCTCCTGTGCATTCTTCAAAGTGTCCCTCTTGGCTGTAGCAAGCTTGTTCCCCCTGTCTGAGCTAATATAGTGCTCCAGTAAACTCATCAAGGCCCATGCTGAATGGGTGTGGCCATACCTCCATGGAAACTATCCAATCAGAGTCATCACCCACAGTTGGGTGGGGTGCATCTCCATGGAAACACTCAAAGAATAACAATCTAATTAACACTGATACATCTGCCCACACAAGTTTACATCAAAGAGAATGGCATTTTGGGGGACATAATACATTCAAACTGGCACACCAACCTTTCACTTTCAACCTGTTTTTGTCCTTGTGTCTAAACTGAGTTTCTTGCAGACAGCCTTTGATGGGTCCTGATTTTTAATACATTCTGCCATTCTATGTCTTTATATTGTGGAGTTTAATTCATTAACATTTAGTGTTATGACAGTAAGGGTAGTACTTTCTTCTGCCATTTTTTCTCTTGGATTTTATAGATCATATCTCTTTTTTTCTTTCTTTTCTTTTATCATTCCTGATATACTTCATTTCTGTGCTCTTGTCCAAACCTGTCTTTACCTATTAGTGGACACCACTCCCTTTATTATTTCTTATAGAACAGGTTTCTGATTCACAAACTCTCTCTTTCAAATGTCTCTTTGAAATTATTTTAATTTCTCCTTCATTTTTGGAGAAGAGTTTTGCCAGATATAGAATTCTTGGTTGGCAGTTTTTCTCTGTCAATGTCTTAAATATATCATACTACTGCCTTTTCACCTCCATGGTTTCTGAGAAATTCCTACCTTGTCTTTCCAAGCTTCTTTCTATGGAATGGATCACTTTTCTCTTGCTCCTTTCAGAATTCTCTTTTTGCCTTTGATATTGGACAATCTTATCAGTAGGTGTCTTGCAGTAGGTATACTTGGATCTATTCTCTTTGGGGTACGCTGACTTCTTGAATCTGAAATTTTATGTCTTTCTTAAGAGTTGGGAAATGTTCAGTGATTAATTCCTCCCTTATTCATTCTGCCCCTTTTCCCTTCTCTTATCCTTCTGGGAAACTGGTGGCACATATATCCATATGCTTCATGTTGTCATTTAGTTCCCTAAGATCCTGCTCGTATTTTCCTATTATTTTCTTTATTTGTTCTTTTGTGTGTAGGATTTCAGGTGTCCTGTCTTCTAGTTCACTCATCATTTCTTCTGCCCCTTCAAACCTACTGTTACATGTCTCCATTGTGTTTTTGTCTCTTCTATTGAGTCTTTCTTCTGATAAGTTCTGCCATTTGTCTTTTTAGCCTATGAATTCTTCTTTATGGTCATCCAGTGTCTTCTTTATATCCTTCATCTCTTTTGCCACATTTTCCTTCAGCTCATTGATTTGATTTCACAGATTTGTTTGAACATCTTTAATTAGTTGTTTCAATTCTTGTATATCAGTTGAAGTGTTAGTTTCTTCCTTTGGCTGGTCCATATTGTCATGTTTCCTAGTATGGCTCATTGTTTTTAGCTTTTTAGGCTTCTGATTTTCTTTATTACTTTTTTCTGGAACTTGTTTTTGCTCTTTTACCTGGGGTTTTCTTGTTGATTGTTTTTGTTCTCTATCTGTTCTTTGGCATTTGGTTCCACTTATTCGAGACCTCTAACACAGCTTCTGTTTAGTTCATCAGAATTTTTCAAATCTTTTTTTCCTGACACTTGCCCTGCCCTACCTCTATGTAACTTTTTATGAGAGGGCCTCCACGGATATAATTTACCCTAATCAGATTTTCCCTGTCCAGACTGACCTAAGTCTCAGAAGTAGAGCATAATCCATATGAAGTTTCCCTAAGAATGAGACCCTGAAGTTTTTCAGACCCTCCTGTGAAGCCTCTAGGCTCTGTGCTTTTCTTATCCTGTTCAGCAAATGGTGCTTGACAGCTCACAACTCCTCACCAGTGTAAAAAGTTGTGGTGTCCTTAATTCTCAGCAGACCCTGTCCCTGCCAGTGGCATGACTGATTTAAGCTGTTTCTGTTTTCCAGACTCTGTGGTCTGAGCTCTCTGAATAAGTGCCTTTGAGTGGGGTCCCACCTTCCCTTTCTTGGGGAAGATATGTCCTTTAGGGGATTATTTCCACCACTGGATTTATTGATTTGTCTCACAGACCAATCTTCACCCTGCCCTTATGTGGGTCCAGCTTCCAATTGCAATTATCTGAGCCTTTCTGTAATTAGTTACTTAGAATAGTTTAAAAAATAAAGAAATCCCTTTTAAATGTCTTTCCCCAGCCTCCAAGTTTTGTCATTCCTAGTGTAGACTATTTAAAAATATGTCTTTTGGGAAATATCTCTTTCATCTGATTTGTTTCTCTCAGACAACTTTAATTCTGCCCTTGCCTGGGACAGTACTGAATCCTGAGGTATCTGGCAGCTCTGATGGACTTTTGAAAAGTAAAAAAAAAAAAAAAATAGAGTCAGAGAGAAGGAAAAGAAAAAAATAACTCTTTCAGAGCCAGACCCCAGCTCCCCAGGTTTTCAAACAAGCACTGAAATTGGTGCCAAATTCTATGTGCCTGTTTTGCTTGGAGCCCAACCCTTTCCCACTATTATGAACACTTCCAACTCCAAAATTCTGTTTTTGGTGGTTGTTTTTGTTACCCTTGCATCCTTTCTTCTGGGCTGAGTCCTCTCAGTTCCTTTCATGCCTGTTCTTGGTTTATCTATGCTCAGGACTTTTTTTCAGCAATCCAAATCTGCTAATTAATTCTGCAATTGGGGCCTGGTTGAGTCTGCCTCCTTGCTCCCAGCACAGATTATTTCTATTTTCCTTGGGGAGCCACCTCTAAGACAGAGTGCCATGCCTGTGAGGGAGGGGACCAGCCCCCTGGCTTGGTAAACTTACAGTCTTTCTTTGTGATCTCATCCATCCCAACCATTACAGACTGGTACACAATGTGAGTCTTGTCACAGAAATATCTAAAAAAGCTGTTTCATACAATTCTTGGTTATTTACCAGCTGCCCTAGAAGAGTAACTAAATTGCATACATCACCACTCTGCCATATTGCTCCACCCATAGTAATGAATATTTTTTTAAATTCAGTTTTATTGAAATATATTCACATACCATACAATCATCTATGGCATACAATCAACTGTTCACAGTATGATCATATAGTTATGCATTCATCACCACAATCTATTTCTGAACATTTTCCTTACATCAGAAAAAATCAAAATAAGAATAAAAAATAAAAGTAAAAAAAGAACACCCAAACCATCCTCCCATCCCACCTTATTTGTCATTAGTTTTTATCCCCATTTTTCTACTGAATGAATATTTTTAATACATCAATTCTCCTCCAAATGATCTCTAGATTGAACACAATTCTAATAAAAATCCAAGCAGAATTCTTCTGTGGAAGCCAATAAGATAATTCTAAAATTTATGTGGAAAGCAAACTAAAATAGCCAAAATAATTTTGAAAAAGGACAGAATTAGGGAACTCATCATATTTGAATTTAGGATTTACTATGAAGATACATTAATCAAGACAGATGATATTGATGAAAAGAGAGACACATAGCAGTGGATCAGAATACAGGATCCAGAAATAGATAAATATGGTAAATTGATTTTTATTACAATTTTATAGAGATATATTCACATAATGTACAATCACACCAAATGTACAATCAGTTGTTTACAGTACCATCAGATAGTTGTGCATTCATCACCACAATCAATTTTTTTATATTTTCATTACTCCAAAAAATAAAAATTAGAATGAACATAAAAATAAAAGTAAAAAAGATCACTGAAAACATACCGTAACTCTCCTCCCCCCATATTATTCATTTACATCTTGTCCCCATTTTTCTACTCATCTATCCATACACTGGATAAAGGCAGTGTGAGCCACAGATTTCACAATCACATGGTCACACCGTATACGCTATATAGTTGCACTATCATCTTCAAGAATCAAGGATACTGGATTGTAGTTCAACAGTTTCAGGAATTTCCTTCTAGCTAATCAAGTACACTAAAAACTAAAAAGGGATATCTATATAATGCATATCAACAACCTCCAGTTGACCTCTCAACTCCATTGGAAATCTCTCAGCCACTGAAACTTTATTTTGTTTCATTTCCCTTCCCCCTTGTGGTTCAGAAGGCTTTTTCAATTCTATGTTGTGGGGTCCAAGCTCATCACAGGGAGTCATGTCCCACATTGTCTGGGAGATTTAAACCCCTTGGATTCATGTCCCACTCAGGGCAGAAGGCTGCAAGTCCACCTGCCGAGTTGGCTTAGAGAGAGAGGCCACATCTGAACAACAGAAGTTCTCGGGGTGACACTTAAGCACAATTTTAAGTAGACTCTTCTTTGCAACAACAAGGTTCATAAAGGCAAGCTCCAAGATTGAGGGCTCAGCTGCTAAGCTGGTAGTCCCCATTGCTTGTGCAAATGTGAGGAATTCCCCAACTGGGGAAGTTTAATATTTCCACTTTTTTCCCCATTCCCTCAAGGGGGCTTTGCAAAAACTTTCCATTCTCTGCACAAATTAGTCTCAGATATATTGGGGCTTTATGCTAACCTGAACAAACCAAGGAGATCTAACGCCCTAGTCAAGATTCCATGTAATTATGGTGGTTGAATAAACTTACCATACAATTTAAATTATATAGTGTGCTACAGAAAATATAGATTTTGCACCAAATTAACATCTCTTCCCTTGTTATCACACAGTGGTTGAAGTTTTAAAAAAACACCCTCAATATTGTCCTTTACACTTTCTTCTGATTTACCTTCATCCTAACCAAGACCATTTCATTCATGTCTCTAACTGAAGTATGATCTCTTTTTTAGCTTCTTTAATATCTATTGCATATGGGTTAATGCTGAAATTCTGGTTCTGAGTCTCATGGGTCACACAGATACCCCAGGTTCCAGGGACCAACAAGGTTATACACAAACAGCAGAGAATCTTAGTATTTATAAATAACCATTAAAACTCATGAATATTTGTGACTTCTGTAAGATCTTACAACGTAGGAACATTTACAATACACCTTCCACTGATAACTGATGCTGTCAGATGTAATTCACAGAATTTGCATATTATATTTAGTCCATATTAGTGAGGTATTATAATGTGTGTCTTTTTGTTTTTGGCTTATTTCACTCAACATATTGTCCTCATTTCCATTCAATTAGGTACATCCCTCACAACTTCATTCCTTTTGGCCAATGCTTAGTATTCCATTGTATGTATACACCACAGTTCACCATTCCATTTATCAGTCAATTTACCCATAGGCCATCTGCATCCACTGAAAATCATGAATATGGCCACCATAAACACCAGTGTGCAAATGTCCATTCCTACTCTTGCTCTCAGTTCTTTCAAGTATATACTCAATAACAGTGTTGCAGAACCATATGGCAACCCCATATATAGCTACCTGTGGAAACGCCACACTGTGCTCCAGTTGGGATACCCCATGCAATTCCCTACAGACAGTGAATACATACACCATTCTCTCCACATTTTCTCCAGTGCATGTATCACTCTCTGTTTATTTTTAAACAGTTTTATTCATACTCCATATGTGCCAGTTTGGATATATTATGTCCCCCAGAAAAAGCCATGATCTTTTAATCCAATCTCATGGGATATTGGGATTAGGTTGCTTCCATGGAGATATGACCCACCCAATTGTGACTGACACCTTTGGTTAGGCTGTGACCTCTGATTGTTTCCATTGAGGTGTGGCCCTGCCCATTCAGCATGGGCCTTGATTAGTTCACTGGACACCTATAAAGGCTCAGAGAGAAGGAGCTCACTGCTTGCTGAAGCTCAGAGACATTTTGAAGATGACCGTTGGAAGCTGACACTGACATTTTGGAGTTTGCCATTGTGAAACACAGCCTGAGAGCAAGCAGATGCCAGCCACATGCCTTCCCAGCTAATGGAGGTTTTTGGATGCCATTGGTCACCCTTCAGTGAAGGTTCCCTATTGTTGATGCCTTACCTTGGAAACTTAATGGCCTTCAGACTGTAACTTTGTAACCAAATAAACCCCTTTATGAAAGCCAATCCATTTCTGGTATTTTAAAAAATGGAAGCATTAGCAAAACAGAACATATTTTGGTACCAGAAAAGTGGAGTTCTGCTGCTATGGCTGAGTTTGCAAATACCAAACATGTTGGAATGGCTTTTTAAATAAATAATGGGCAGATTCTGGAATACTTGTGAGGAGCTTGATAGAAAAGGCCTAGATTGCTTTGAAGGAACTGTTCATATAACTATGGACTCTAAAGATAGCACTGATGAGGCCTTGAACAGAAATGATAAATATGTCATTACCAACTGGAAGAAAGGCAATCTTTGCTTTAAAGTGGCAGAGAATTTGGCAAAATTGTGTCCTGGTGTTGAATGGAAGGAAGAATTTGAAAGCAATGAGCTGGGATGCTTAGCTGAAGAGATCTCCAGACTATGTGTGGAGGATATAGCCTGGCTTCTACTTGCAGCTTATAGTAAAATGTGACAGGACAGAGATAAGCTGAGAAATGAACTCTTGGGTACAAAGAAACCAGAAACTGATATTTTGGAAAATTCTGTGCTTCCAGAAAGTGAGATCCCAGAAGCTACAGCCCCAAGTGAAGATTTAACCAAACATGGAACCTCATCACCATTTCAGTACAAGCCATGATTGGAGATGGAGTTACCCAGGAAACATTTGTGGAAAGTCCTATTGTCTGATGGCTTTGACCCTTGTGCACTTCATGCCAAGCCAATGAGATTTTTGAGAGAACTGTACAGCCAGAGCCATGGCTGGCCTGGACTTGAAGGGACAGAGGAACAAATTGAAGGAAAAGTGTCTCCAAAGACACAGCCATTGAGATTGAGGTCTGGAGTCAAGAGGTCTCGGGCAGGGAGAGTGAAGCAGCCCATGAAGGTGGAAGGGTTGAGTTTGCCCTGGAGGTTGAGGGTGGGCCTTCCTCCTTGATGCTCAGGAAGAGTTCTGCCACCCTAGGTGCCAGAGAGGGTGGAGCACATTCCCCAGGGATTAGGGAGAGCCTGGCCACCACCACACTGCTTGGACAGGAGAGAGCCTTTGCTTCTGACAGGCAGAGCCCAGGTGGCACCCTGATGTTTGAAGAGGGTGAGGCCAATAAGAAGGTAGTCTCCCCTATGTGTAGATATGTTGGAGCACTCACTCCAGCATTTGGAGAGAAAAGGGCTGCCATGAAGGCCCTTGGAAAGGGTTGGACTCCCACTCTCTCAAGCCCCAAGAATAAAACACCATTCTCTAAATGACTCTCAGACTTTGAAATCTAGTGAAGTTTGCCCTGTGGGTTTTAGGAATTGTTTTGGTCCCTTAAACCCTGTTTTCCTTATTCTTTCTCCTTATGGCAATGGGAATATTTATCCTATGAATGTCCCTCCTTTGTATATTGGAAGCAGATAACTTGTTCTAAGTTTCACAGGTCCACAGCTAGAAGGGGAATTATGCCTTAGGATGGACCACACCCATAACTGATTTTGGTGGGATCTTGTACTTACCTATGGTTACTGAAATGATTTAATGTTTTCTGATATTGTAATGTGATGAATGTATTTTGTATATGGAAAGACCATGGTTTTCTGGGGTCCAAGGGGTGGAATGTGCCTGTTTGAATATATTATGTCCCCCAGAAAAAGCCATGATCTTTTAATCCAATCTCATGGGATATTGGAATTAGGTTGTTTCCATGGACATGTGATCCACCCAATTATGAGTGACACCTTTGATTAGGGTGTGACCTCTAATTGAATGTTTCCATGGAGGTGTGGCCCTTCTCACTCAGCCTGGAACTTGGTTAGTTCACTGGAGTCCTGTAAAAGCTCAGACAGGAGCTTACCGCTTGCTGCAAATCAGAGACATTTTGAAGATGGCCATTGGAAGCTGACACTGACATTTTGGAGAACACCATTTTGAAATGCAACCTGGGAGCAAGTAGATGCCAGCCATGAGCCTTCCCAGGTAATGGAGGTTTTTGGATGCCATCGACCATCCTTCACTAAAGGTACCCTATTTTTGATGCCTTACCTTGGACACTTAATGGCCTTTAGACTGTAACTTTGTAACCAATTAAACCCCCTTTATGAAAGCCAATCCATTTCTGTTATTTTGCAAAAGGGCAGCATTAGCAAACAGAAACACCATGCAATGCATTCTAAGTAAACTATCGATGATTACTGGTATAATCAAATAATTATGCATTCACTACCACAATCTATATGTGGGCATTTCCATTTCTTCAGCAAAGAGTAAAGGAGAAAAAAATGAAGAATGAAAAAAGATAGAGGAAAAAATAAAAAATAATATAAAATAAAATAAATTGTGAAGTTCAGTCAACACCAAGAATCCCATGCCACTCCCTTATATCCCCCTCTTACACACATTTAGCTTTTGTATATTGCCTTTGTTACAATTAATGGATTTATGTTACAGTGCTACTGTTAACTATAGAATCTAGATTGCATTGATTGTATTTTACCCTATACCATCCAATTTTCAATACCTTGCAATGTTAACATTCATTTGTTTTTCTTCATGTAAAAATATTCATATATTTGTACAATTAATCACCATCATCGACCACTTTTGGTTTTGCTAAGTTATAATTCCAGTCTTTATCTTCTATCATTCCTTCTGATGACATACATGCCCCTAGCCTTCCTCTTTCAACCATAGCTACACACATCTTTGTTCAGAGTACTTACAATATTGTGCTGCCATCACACTCTATTGTGCTATCCATTTATGGATGCACACAATCAATCCTGTTAAACATTCTGTACTCCTTAAGCATCAAATGCCTGATCTCTACTTTCTTTCTATATCCTGATAACTTGTGTTCTTAAATTTAACCTCATAGTTCTGTCCTTAATGTTAGTTCATATTAGTGAGATCCTATAGTATCCCTCCTTTTGTTTCTGGCTAATTTCACTGAACATAAGGTCTACTGACTACCACTTTGTCTTTGGATTTTATATGTCATATGTTACTTTTTTCCTCTCTCTCTCTTTTTACCCTTACTAGTGGTCTTCATTGCTATGCTCTTCTCTAAACCTCTCTCTCCTGTCTTTCCTATCTGCCTATAGTGCCCCCTTTAGTATTTTCTTGTAGAGCAGGTCTCTTGTTCACAAACTCTCTCAGCATCTATTTGTCTGAAAATATTTTAAACTCTCCCTCATTTTTGAAGGTCAAATTGCTGGATATTGAATTCTTGGTTGGCAGTTTTTCTCCTTCAGTATCTTAAATATATTGTACCACTGTCTTCTCACCTCCATTGTTTCCACTGGGAAATCCACACATGGTCTTATTGAGCTTCTCTTGTATGTGATGGATCACTTTTCTCTTTCTGCTTTCAGAATTCTCTTTCTCTTTGACATTTGACAATCTGATTAGTAACTATATTGGATTATGTCTATTTGGATCTATTCTGTTTAGGGTAGGCTGTGCTTCTTGTATCTGTAATTTTATGGCTTTCATAAGAGATAGCAAATTTTCAGTGATTATTTCCACCATTATTTTTTCTGTCTCTTTTCCCATCTCTTCTTCTCCTGGGATATCCATGACATGTGTATTTGTGCACTTCATGTTGTTATTCAATTCCCTGAGCCCCTGCTCATATTTTTCCGTTCTTTTCCCTATCTGTTATTTCGTGTGTCAGATTTCATGTTTGCTGTCCTCTAGTTCATGAATCCTTTCTTCTGCCTCTTCAATTCTGCTGTTGTTTGCACTGTTTTCTTCTCTTCTATTGTGCCTTTCATTCCCATACATTCTGCCAATTGTTTTTTCAATCTTTCAAGTTCTTCCTTATGTTTGCCCAATGTCTTCTTTACTTCCTTCATCTCCCCTTGGCTCATTGATATCCATTTCATTCATATCTCTAATTGAAGTTTGAATTCTTTTTCAGCTTTTTTAACAGTTGCCATATGAAGGAATTCTGACATTCATAGCTGCTGAGCTCTAGCTCCAAGTTTCAAATGTCACACATCTACCCAAAATTCCAGAGACTGGCCAGGTTATACACAAAGAGGTCAGCATCTCAGAATTTAGAAATAACCATTACAACTCAGGAATAAATGTGACTGCTCTAAGAGCTTACAATCTAGGTACCATTACAATAAGTGTTCCTCTGATAAGCTGTGCTCTAAGATTCAATTCTCAGAGTTTACACATTATAGTTAGTTCATATCAGTGAGGCATTTTAATATTTGTCATTTTGTTTCTGGCATAATTCACACAAAATGCTGTCCTCAAAATTCATCCACCTAGTTGCATGTCTCACAGCTTCATTCCTTCTTTCATCTGCTCAGTATTCTGTTGTATGCATACAGCAGAGTTCACCATTCCATTCATCATTCAATGTACCCTTAGGCCACCTCCATTCATTGCAAATCATGAATACTGCCACCATAAACGTCAGTATGCAAATATCCATTCTCAGACCTTCCAAGTATATACCCCATAATGAGGTTGCAGGACCTTATGGCACCCACATGCTTAGCTTCTTGTGGAACCACCACATTGTCCTCCAATAGGCTACACTATTCTACTTCCCAACCAACAGTTGATACATCCCTCTCTCCACATTTTCTCCAGCACAAGTATCCCTCTGCTTATAATTTTTCCTGCAATTTTATAAAGATAAATTCACATGCCATATAATCATCCACAGTGTACCATCAATTGTTCACAGTATCATGATATAGTTGTGCATTCATCACCAAAATCAGCACTTGAACATATTCATTACTCCAAAAAATTTTTATAAAGAATAAAGAGATAATAAAATTAAAATACAATACAATATTTCCTATCTTTCCTTCTAGTTTCATACATGCCCCTAGCCCTCCTCTTTCAGCTTTATGCACAGACATTTTTGTTCAGTGTACTTCCAATATTGTGCTACCATCACACAGTATTATGCTATCCATTTCTGGATCTATACAATCAATCCTGTTGATTTTTGATAAATGTTCAAAGGCACTTCAGTGGACAAAGTATACTTTTTCAAAAAATGTTGCTGAAACAAATGAATATTTATATACAGAGTGAATATCAATCCTTTATTTCACACCATATACAAAAGTTAACTCAAAATGGAATGTGGATCTAAATGTAAAAATGCAAAACTATAAAAAGTCTAGAAGAAAACAGATGAAAATCATTAGGATCTTGGGTTAGGCCCAGAGTCTTTGGTGTTACATCAAAAATGATGAGCAATAAAAGAAAATAAATGGATAATTTGGAGTTTATCAAAATTCAACACTTTTGCTCATTGAATGGCACTGTTGTGAGAATGAAAATGGAAGCCATAGATTGGTAGAAAATATTTGAAAATAGCATATCAAAAAAAAATCTTGAATACAGAATATATAAAGGACTCTCTAAACTCAACAATAAGAAAACAACAAATTAGTTTAAAAAAAATGAGCAAGTCATCTGAACAGACACCTTATCAAATAAAATATGTAAATGGCAAATAAAAGTAAAATAAGATTTTGAAAAGATTATTAGAAAACCAACCCCCCCATCTCCTGCCAGTCTGCCAATATTCCTGTAAAGAAGTATGTGTTCTCACTCTTCTAAGAATAGGATGAATAAACCCTTCAAATGAACACTCACATGAACATACACACTCATACTCTTAAAAGAATAAGAAACATTTGCCCAGCCACATATTACATGATCCTGTGCCTCTTTTTCCACAAATAGATTTGCTAATCTATTTTAATAATAGTCAAATTCATTTATAGTGAAATTATGCCACCTTATTCTAATTAACATAATCACCTTTATCCTGTTGAATGGTAAAAAAAAAATGATACTTCTGTTTATTTTAGTTTTTAAAAATCAGTATTCAATAATCACAGAACAAAAGAAAAGTTAATAATGATGAGTATACAGCTTACAGGTGTTTTGTTATCAAATTGCATTTAAATCCCTATTATGTCTTTCTAAAATACATGGTTATTCTAAGATTTTCAAGTATATAAAGCTTTCTCTATATATAGACCCACCCCTAAAGAAGCAGAAGAAATCTTGAATTATTACAAAGGCAAGTTAATAGTGAGTTCACAATAAATTAATGACGGAAAAAAAGAACACATTCAAATAGAAATAAATACGGATTAATAGGCAAATATTATACTCAAAAAAGATATTTGGACTTATTCACTCATATTAATAATAGCAGCAAAGTGTGCACAATTAATAGTGAATCTTGTCTTTGAAGTCTCTCTACTCTTTTCTTTTGCCTGGCATGGATACTGTGACCTTAGGTGAATAGAAAGAACCATATTGAAAAACCCAGATTAATACTTTTTAGCATTTACATAATAGTGAAAGAAATCAGTTCAAAACTTCCTAATTCCTATAGTGCAAGTTAAATTCCCCTTTGTTCTATATTTCTAGGGCTCATCATGTTGGATATCAAGTTTTCAAGTGCACTGGCTTGTTTCCTATCCTTTTCTTCCCTTGAAAAATAAATGTATTTTCTATTTCAGCCATCCCTCTTGTCAGAAGCTTTCATTTGATTGATCTGGTGGCCTACTTTTGTGAGTATATTTACATACTGGGGTGTTCAGAGTAGAAGTCAGGCTTCCTGGTTTCCTAGGTCTTAATTCTAACTGTTTATCTCCCTGCTAGTAATACATTTTAATGTTTAGACTCAATCTACTCCATATTTATTTACAATTAAAAATATGTATAAAAATATATTAAAATATGTCTACAATTTAACTGCTTTGGCATATAAAATGCATCCTTTAAAATATTAAGTGAAGAAAATTTGGTTAAAGACTCAATGTAAATATGGACATTGCAAGCTTAATGCACTTTTTACCCTTGATTTTCTTTACTAAATTTACCAATATCTAAGCCATATTTAACTTTACACAGATACCCTCAGACAAATGGTCCCCAACTTATCAATTTCAACTTCTTGGGTTGTATCTGAAATTTTGGTGCTTTATGTAAACTCATTGCTGAGTGAAATGGAACCCTGCTCACTTACTCTAGGATCTGAGCCAACTCTCTCACCCCTTCATGGAGTAACTTCCCAACACACACTACTGAGCCTTGTTCAGCACCCATTGGCTTCCTCAACCCACTCCATTACCATCACTTCAGAATCAGAGGAAATCAATTCAACATTGTTCATTCATTCATCAAGGAGTTTTGACTACTCACCATAAATTAGGTGCCATGCTAGACAGTGGGAAAGAGCAGGGGAAGAAATCAGACATGGCCCCTGACTTCATAGAATATACAGACTTGTTGAGGAGGTAGAGGCAAATCAGGAGCAAAGATCATAGTGACATCCTCACTTCTGGATTGTAGCAGAGATTCACAAAGCACAGATACTCTGGGAGTAAGAAGTGGAGAATGGGAAAATATCCTTGCCAGTAATAAGCCAAAATCCATAAGCAAAACAAAATATTTTACTATTTAGATCACATGCTTGCCAATTCATATAGCTTTGAAGGATTAAACTTTAATTTATTTTTTTTTAGTCTTGCTTAAATTACCTTAAAAAAAGGTTGAACCAATTTATACCACACCAACAAGAGGACACTGCTTACCAGCATCACCTATTTATTCTCTGCTATTTTTTCAGAAGAAAATGGCATCTCATCATTTCAATTTGCTTTTCTTAGATTACCAGTAATATTAACCTTCTCATGTATTTATCAGTCATATTTATTTTCTTATTCTTCAATTATCTGCCCATTATCTTGGGGCAGATAAAAATCTTAGTGTGCCATGCAAGGTAGGTAAGTATTATGACAAAGGCAGCAGAGCCCAAAAAGGACTTTAAAGTTCTGAGAGAAAAAGTGAGGAGTCTTCACTACTACTGAAAGGCAGCCATCATCTTGGTAAAAGGATGCCCCAGGAGCAGCTGTGATGAGTCACCATGCAGCAGCAGCCGGGTTTAAGGAGGCAGTGTCATATCTCCTTCAGATATCGTGGGAGCTCATTTTTCTAAGAACCCAGTTACTCCTTTCTCCAGCAAAGCAGACATCACTCCCTACAGCATGGTGCTATAAGGCACTGAGCCCTGAATAGGGCCCACATACTGCTCAAAGCTGAGCAGCCAGGCAGGCGATGGGATTAGTGTGAAGGAGGCAGTCAAGTAGCAAGGACATGACAGAATGATGGGGAATGGCTGAAGGTAATGTCATTTTCCTACTTTAGTTCTGCTTTTGTGGCCTCAAAGAGATCTGGCAAGCAATAGGAGAATAGGGTACAAGGCAGATTCAGGGATGGGGAATGAGGTCAAGAACAAGAGGAAGGACTACAAAAATAAGGACACACAGGAGAGAAATTGAGCAGCTAGAGGAATGAGGAGACTATGGCTTTCAGAATTTCTGGCAAAAGGTAAAGTAATTACTTTAAGGATATTTTGAACCAAAGGAGTTCTTTACTTGGAATTTGGGAACCATCTCATGTTAAGCAGCAGCCACCTATTATCTCAACAGCCATAAAATTGAGGCTTTCAATCCCTTCCACTGACAACATTCTTCTCCTTCCTAGAACTGTGTTGTCCTAGATAGAGATTCCTCTAGACAATAGTCTTTAAACTTTATTCTTCTTGGATAACCTACAATATTTTTAAAATACTAAGTTGAAGTTGTTGCAAAGGTTGTAATTTCCAGCATATTATAAATATCAACAGTTTGAAATAAAACTGTTAAATCAGTCTTAACTTTATCCAATGGCATAAATACCACAGTTGCCATGATTTGATGTCTATTTGATATGTTTAAAAAATACATGAACAATCTCAAGTCAGAAATTTCATATCTTTCTTTCTTTCTCCTTGAACTTCTTTTCTTCCTCACAGAATTTTATCCTAATATAATAAATCTTTATACTTAAAGGCTTTTTGTAATCACCCTATCATATATATCTCTGCAACCATAACAAAACTTTGCATGCATGTAAATTTAAATTAAAACCTTTTAAATTCCTCTGACCAGAAGACTTTAACTGTAAAAGCTTTCTTTTGGATAGAGAAATACTTTCATCACTTGTATACTAATCATTACAGTATTATAATTTTAAATAAAATCATAAACATACCCAGTAAAATTTTATTGGGAATAATCTGTTATTGAAATAATATGAAATTTATTATTATAAGAAATTTCTATAGGGTTTTGAAACAGATACCCCCAAAAGAGAGGGTCCTCTAGCCCAGTTTCTATAGCCTCTTTTTTGGGCAATTTTCTCCTACCAATATTTGAAGACACCAGACGAGGGGAATTTCTCTTTGAAAGCCATTTAATTAATTTATCCAAGTCTAGGGATCCCATTCTTGTACTTCTGATTCTCTATTCAAACATTATCACACAATCTCTAACATTAAGTGCTCATGACTTTTTTCACATTGATTAATTTTCATCAGTGAAACTATACCACCCCAAGCCCTCTTTCTGCTAGCCACAGTTTGTTTATATACAACAACATAGCTATAAATCATTTAAAGTCATCAACAAACCAGGAATAGAAGGGACTTGGGGAAAAGAGGTATTCCCTACAACCACTAGGATACCATCCATAAATTATCAAATATCTGTGTACAAAAGTAGATTCTATGTTAATTAGTGGGAAATGCACCATCTATTTCAGTCACCATTTTTTTTTCTTTAACGGAAATACTCTGAGAAATTAAAAACTACATAATTTATACATAGCCACTTTCTAATATACCAAAACATATAAACAACTTTGTAATCAATTCTATTAAAATTTTAAATTCTTATACTTTTTGCATATCTTTCTAAATTAAAGCTAGTTGTAATAATTACCTGAATACTTAATTTGTATCCTATGAGAAGGTAAGTATATTGGGCTTGGTTTTCTGTTCATCTGAGTAAAGAAATCTGTTGATCAGAAATAGGTCTAATAGATAAAATTCCTATGGAATTTATAAAGTGTTGGTTATTACCATTTTTCCATAGAATTGGCCACATAACAAAGGAAGTTTACCAATATTTTAGGTATGTTAGTGGGTATTTGGAAGAATGTGAGGACTCAAATTGGAGAGAACACAATTAACAGCACTGAAATATATACCTGAATGTGATTGAGAGGGGAAATGTTAGATTGTATATATTGTAACAGAATAAAATTTTTTAAAAAATCCATGGAATTAAAGTACACAAAATAAACCCTAAGTTAAACCATGGACTTTAGTTAATAGTACAATTATTAAACCCACAATGTATCTAATAGAGAATAAATAAAAAAATAATTGTTGACTAGTAACTCTATAAGGCTCTAGGATACACATCCCCAAATTAATCCTCATATTCATAATAAATATCATTAATTGAGAACTTTCTGAATTGTCTCTTTATCTTTGACTTTTGACATTCTGATTAATTTATGTCTCAATGGTATTTGTCAATTGATATTAATTTATAATACATATCACTAATTTACAAATACAGTTAAGAGAGAGGGTTGGGGAATATATCTAGAATGTAAAGATCCATCCTCATATTTTCACCCCTGGGGATTTTCAGGGATTCCATTGAAGTCATTCAGTGGAATCCAAGTTGTCCCAGGTAATTCACAAAGAATTTTGCATGTATTGAGTCATTTAAGCCTCACAAAAATAATACCTATGATTGATTTATTTTTTTTTCATTTTTAAAGATGAAGAAACTAAGGTTTAGAGTAGATAAATAATATAACCAGGAGTTCAGAACTAGTCAGTGACTCAAATGATGATTAAACATGGGTCTAATAAAGTCCAAAACTTTTTTCTTAATCATTGCTTCATGTTACATGTGATTTAGAATATTCCTTTCAAGAATAACTACATTAGAAACATGAAACTGATAAATTAACCACCCTCTCCTACAAAATTGCTACATTTTATACATATTAATGATGGTGAATTCTATTTGGAATTTAATTAATCTATTAAAATGGAATATATGCTTATAAGCTAGGTCTTCCTCTATTTTATAATTTTACCTTCATATCTTTTAAAGTATTCCTTAAACCCTAACTTCTTTTTGCTAAAGATTTATGCCTTTTAGTAAGGATAGTTATTGTCAAACCTAGACTCCAGAAATACAGTTAAGAGAGAGGGTTTGGGAATATATCTAGAATATAAAGATCCATCCCCATATTTTCCACTCTTGCCCCTGGGGATTTTCAGGGATTCCACCGAAGTCATTCAGTGGAATCTAAGTTGTCCTAAATGATCTAGAAAAGCTATAGTTCATGGGAATAAGCATGTGAAAAACAGAATCACCCTGATTTCTTTGAGTTGGTTTACAAATAGGAGGAGATAATTGGCTCACATATAATAAATAGCTCTCAAAATTTGTATACCTAGAGTTCATGCCAGTGAAACAATTTTCTTATTTGTGTAAAGGTGGTACCACATTCCTAGATAAATGATATATTAAGTTATACAACATTAAATCTTAGTGTTCATCTAAACCAGAGATCATGAACTGGTGACCTTTGACTGACTTTTGCCTGCAGGTGAGTTTTATTTTGGTCCAGCCAATGATTTTTAAATATTTTAATTTGAATACCTTTTAATGGTGAGTTGGTTCCCCACTTTCTGTTTACTTACACTACCCATTGTCTTAAACTTAGCTGTTTTACTCACTGATATTACTTACTGCATCCCTAAAAGCATTTAATTTTGTGACAATTTAATAAATATTTTATAAACTATATTTTCCCTGGCCTCTCAGATTGTGAACATAAATGAGGCAACCTGTAATTGATACCCTACATTCACTGAGTTCTAATCCCTATGTGCCTACAGAGGTTCTGCAGCCTCCTAGAAAAAATTAAACTCTTTTACCTTTAATACTTTTGGGAGTTCCCAGGGGTTGTCTCACATATGATCATAACAAGTCAACTTGCATCAGATGCTTCAACTCTTCTGGGCTTTTGTTGGGTGTGTATATATCCACAAAGTATTCACAATTATCTGCCACCATTCACTGTATCTGCTGGTCACCCATCATCTCCCATTGAGTGTTCATTTGCCACTGGGCACCCATCATCATTCACTGGGCATCTGCTGAGTACCGCCATGTCTGTTGGGCATCCACAGTCTCTCACCAGGCATTGTGGTCTTTGCTGATGCTCTGCCATTTCTCCACCAGTGCCTTCCATGAGAATGCTGCTTACCTGCTCAGGGTGTTGTCAGCCGATGCTGCCAAATTTACAAACTCTCACAATCCTGCATGATGTTGTACTTCCTTCAGTCTTCATTGTACTTAGCTATGTTCTAAGCAAAAATTGGGAAAATGTCCCTCTATATCTGTGGCACATTTTATTATTTAAAAACTGAAAAAGAAATGCTTTTATCTGTCCCCTTCACAACATCTCTCTGAAAAAAGCCCCCATCTTTTTTTTTTTTTTGCATCTCCTCTGGGGATTATACATTTCATGGTACCATTGCCTAATTCCTGTCCTTAGGCATCCAAACACAGCCCTCCTTCTGAAAGGCTCAACAATGATCCTGTCAGTCTTGTGTAATTGTATATGCCTAGTACCTGGCATTTTGTTGAATGAATAATGAAGGCCTCCTTCTCCCTTTCAAATCAATTCATGAAGATAGATACTTGGAATTTCCCAGCCCCAAACATAGAAATCTGTGAATCTTCACTTTGGGGTCATTGGTCTTCTCCAGTATCCCCTTTCCTCTACCAATATATATATATATATATTTTTTTTTTTTCTTTTTTTTTTTTTAATTTTTTTTTTTTAATTCAGTTTTATTGAAATATATTCACAAACCATACAGTCATCCATGGTATACAATCAACTGTTCACAGTATGATCATATAGTTATGCGTTCATCACCACAATCTATTTCTGAACATTTCCTTACATCAGAAAGAATCAGAATAAGAATAAAAATAAAAGTGAAAAGAGAATACCCAAACCATCCCCCCATCCCACCCTATTTGTCATTTAGTTTTTACTCCCATTTTTCTACTGACTTTTTTTCAATTTTTTAACTTTGTTTATCAAAAAATTAAAAACAAACAGGCAAACAACAACCAAAAAAACCCCACAACATTTCAAACAAAGCAATGGATTAAGGAAAACAAATAACCTAAAATAACTACTTTGCTTCCAATATGTTCCTACCATACCCCAAGAAAATTAATAAACCATGTCCAAACAGAGGAGTAAGAAAAACAAATAATCTAAAATAACTACATTGCTTCCAACATGTTCCTACCATACCCCAAGAAAATTAACAACCCCTAAGAAAACAAAGGAATAAGAGAAAAAAAAAACCTAAAATAACTCTATTGCTTCCAACATGATCTTACTATATCCAAGAAAGTTTACAAACCATAATCATTCCTGAGCATTCCCATAACATTGAGATTACCCTCCATAGTTTATCTGTTCTTATTAGATTATCATTCCCCCTCCACTAATTGGTATCTCTAGGTCCCCTACATTCTACAGTATAAAACATTGTACATTTTTCACAGAGTTCACATTAGTGGTAACATACAATATCTCTCTTTTTGTTTTGTGCCTGGCTTATTTTGCTCAGCATTATGTCTTTTTTTTTTTTTTTTTTTTTTTTTAATCTTCATTTTATTGAGATATATTCATTTACCACGCAGTCATACAAAACAAATCGTACTTTCGATTGTTCACAGTACCATTACATAGTTGTACATTCATCACCCAAATCAATCCCTAACACCTTCATTAGCACACACACAAGAATAACAAGAATAATACTTAGAGTGAAAAAGAGCAATTGAAGTAAAAAAGAACACTGGGTACCTTTGTCTGTTTGTTTCCTTCCCCTATTTTTCTACTCATCCATCCATAAACTAGACAAAGTGGAGTGTGGTCCTTATGGCTTTCCCAATCCCATTGTCACCCCTCATAAGCTACATTTTTATACAACTGTCTTCGAGATTCATGGGTTCTGGGTTGTAGTTTGATAGTTTCAGGTATCCACCACCAGCTACCCCAATTCTTTAGAACCTAAAAAGGGTTGTCTAAAGTGTGCATAAGAGTGCCCACCAGAGTGACCTCTCGGCTCCTTTTGGATTCTCTCTGCCACTGAAGCTTATTTCATTTCCTTTCACATCCCTCTTTTGGTCAAGAAGATGTTCTCCGTCCCACGATGCCGGGTCTACATTCCTCCCCGGGAGTCATATTCCACGTTGCCAGGGAGATTCACTCCCCTGGGTGTCTGATCCCACGTAGGGGGGAGGGCAGTGATTTCACCTTTCAAGTTGGCTTAGCTAGAGAGAGAGGGCCACATCTGAGCAACAAAGAGGCATTCGGGAGGAGGCTCTTAGGCACAACCATAGGGAGGCCTAGCCTCTCCTTTGCAGCAACCGTCTTCCCAAGGGTAAAACCTGTGGTAGAGGGCTCAACCCATCAAACCACCAGTCCCCTATGTCTGTGGTCATGTTAGCAACCATGGAGGTGGGGTAGGCGAATACCCCTGCATTCTCCACAGGCTCCTCAAGGTCTACCAATATATTTAAACATTTCACTGCAGGTTCTTTAACCTGGGGGAAAAATTCTTCACCAGGTAAGTTTCAACTTCAAGTATGAAAAGGAAAAATGGAACCTAATGTACTTGCAGAAAATTACAATGACATATAATGAAGAATATAGTTCAGACATCCTGGTTCTTGTTCTATCTTTATAGTCTGCTACCTCTTGTCATTCTTTGAATTTTTTTGCTCTTCTTTCCTCCTTAGATATATACAAATTTTAGAGGCTAATTACCAGTTTAAATCTCCAATAAATTCACAAAAAATTCATAATGTACTTTTCGTTCACATTCCAGTTCTGCTTGCAAAGATAATTTCACCACAGGCAAATAAGCAGCACTGTCTATTTAAATAACAACAACTAATGCCTGAGTGCTTGCTTAGTTAACAAAAGTTTAAGTACTGTCAGTGTTCTATTGCCAACTGGAGGAAGTACCCCCTACTTTTTCTCCATTAAGAGGAGACTTTATCTTCTCAAGTAGGGTTAAGGCTCCCTGATTTTTGGGTACAGTTCTAATGATCTGAAGATTTTCCTCATTTTTTCTTCAATTTCTATTTGGTTAGTCTTAACCACAAATCCTGGTATAGATAGATTCTTGAGATTGAAAAATCTCATTCCTTCATGGAAACTTACAATGTTTCTATAACATCTGCTGATGTACCAATTTCTAGAGAGCTAAATTCTAAGCCCTTGCTTCCAAGGATTCTTTCCTCTAAGCCTTATGTATCTCTAAGAGAATGTACACCTTTTAACTGAGTTCAATGATGATGGTGAAGATGATAACAATTATAACTAACTTTTCTTGATTGCTTACTCTATGCCAATTGTCTCATTTAATCTCCAAAACCACCCTGTAGGGAGAGTTTGACATTAGTCTCACTTTACAGATGAAGAAAACTGAAGCACACACAACTTTACCTGATTTTAGGGCTACAGAAGTCTAATATCCATATCATTTACATCAATGATAAGGACCTCATTTCACCAGCTAGCCAGACTGGTATTTCTGCCACTAATCTATGGAATTGTACAGCATGCTATTTTCCTGAAGAGTTTAAGCCAAAATATTGATTCTTGCTCTATGTCTTAATATGGCTCTTTAGAAAGGGCACATCCCAAATCTGTGTTCATCACTTGGCATGGCCGATAGAAGTCACACTGAACCAGGATGAGGAGGCAAAGAGGGCTTATTTATGCCAGTTTGTGGAACAGGGGAAGATTTCCCAAATCAGCCTGCCTAAAGTGATTCTTTAATTGGCTTTTATACACATCAGAGACAAAGACAGTTAATCACCTTAGTTAACATTTAACAGAGGCCTGGAGAATTTCAGTAGTTTATCCTATTTCCTTCAGGATTTACATCCTGTGACAGCTGGGAAAAGAGACTCTGTCTAGGGACATAGAGGAAAAGCTTATTTATATCTGGGAGGTTTGGGACAATCTCTCTGAAGTGATTCTTCAATTGGCTAAACCCATCAGAGACAAGGAGACATAATCATCTTTGTTAACATGTAACAGAAGTCTGGAGAATTTCAGTAGTTTATCCTACTTCCTTCTGGATTTATGTTCTGTGAAAACTGGGAGAGGCGCCTCCCATTCTAGGGAGAGAGACAAAAGGCTGTCATGGCCCAAGAGGGCTTTTGTAGCCAAAGGACTAAAGAAAGCACCGGAAACATTCTGAGACATGAGCCTTTATTATGGGGCTTACCGACAAGTCAAGTCATGTTGGCCTGAAATCAGGAGCTTCTCTGAATGGATTCAGGAGCTGCTCTGAATGGCGGAGAGTTCAAAACACAATGTGGAAATAGTCCACCCTTTGGGGAGCTGAATAAGCTGGTTATAAGGGCTCGACATTCCAATGGGTATGAAAGCATAAGGTGGGGAGTGGGATCATGCAACATAGGGAGGGATAGATAACAGTATCTCATGGAGTCTCAGGGAGGAGGTAGTTTCAGGTATAGATTACATTTAGCACCTGATATTACAAGAAGAATAGGTCAAAACTTAACTGTCCTAGGTCAAGCAAACTGCTGTGTGCAGTCTTAAAGGCACTTAGGGGCCTGGGTCTCCCAGAAAGGTTCATTCATATCTGGGAGGTTTGGAGCAATAGAATAAAGCTTATTCAGGTTTGGGCATGGGCTTCACATTTATATACTGCTTTAGGCTTTTCATTTATATATTGCTCCTTTGTGAGAATAAGAGCTTTCATTATAGTCTGTTTTCAGCTTTTAAGTCTACTTTACAATTTCTTGATTGTTTACAGTTTTAAGATTATATTTAAAATGTCACTGTTATAGCTCTAGGGACAGAGATTAACATAACTAAGAAAATTGTCTCTTGTATATCCAAGAGGTCTAACAATTATTGTGCACTTACTAGTGACATATACAATCCTAGCTGACAGATACTGCTATAGAACCATAGCTTTGTTTAAAGTAATTTCATTTCAGTGAATTTCAAATTCTATTAACTCTTTAATCCACAATGTTTAAAGGCCCAGGTTTCAATTCCTCTACTGCCAAGTGATAGGAAAATGGAATTAGGGAGAAGTGGGGTGGGGGAGGTAATGATATACCTTCAAATAATTGAAGGATTTCCATGCTGATAGTTCAAGAGTGCAAAATGAAAAAAATGTTAAAAGATGCAGAAAGAAGCAATGAGAGTTCATTAAAATGGGCTTTGACTATATAAAGTGCTGTCTTTCATAGAGGAACTTTCCCATCAGTTTTTTTAGTCCCAGTAAGAGACCTTAAATGAAAACTCATTAGTTGTATGCCATTTTTATAGCTCAGAAAGCATTTTATCTCTTGTTGCCATCTTAGTGAACTACAATAAAATTTGCTTAGAATGGATTCCGTGTAATCCTCACACTTAGACATTATGAGATGAGTAAGAATAGCCTACTTAGCCTTTATCTAAAGCAGCAGTAATTCAATATTGAAAGCTGTCTTTCAGATGCTAAATTGAATCTCTTACAACTAAGAATCTTCATTATTCACATTTATATGTATATGTTTGCATGGCCCAAGTGGGCCTTTGCTGCCAAGAGGCCAAAGAAGACACTGAGCGGGTTCAGAGGCACAAACTTTTTATTCAGGGTTTACTTACTAGGAAAAATGGAAGTTGGTCACATTGCCTGGATTCAGGAGATGCTCTGAATGGATTCAGGAGCTGCTCTGAATGGCGGAGAGTTCAGAGCTCAACATGAAGATAGTCTGCATTTGTGGGGGGTGGGGCGCTGAATAAGCTGGTTATAGGGGCTTGACATTCCAATGGGTATGAGAGCATAAGGCAGGGAGTGGAAGTCCTGCAACATAGGGAGTGATTGATTGTAATCAACAGGGAGGAGGGGAGGATTACAGATTATCTTGTAGATAACAGTATTTCATGGAGTCTCAGGGAGGTGGTAGTTTCAGGTGTAAATTACATTTAGCACCTGATTTTGCAAGGAAAATAGGTCAAACCTAAATTGACCTAGGTCACTCAAGCTGCTGTGTGCAGTCTTCAGGGCCCTTGGGGAATGCATTGGGCCTGGGGTTCCCACAATGTTCCTAACTTAGAGCTTGAACTGTGTTAACTAATTGTTAAAAGTTGGTATCTTTCTTTTTATCCTTCATTAAATTACTATATTCTTCTAATGCTGAAATTTGTGTTCCAAATAAAATATATAAAAAATCTAAAATCTTTGAACTCTAATTTTTTTTCATTCAAATTATAGCAAAGGCCAGCTTCTCACCCAGTGTTCACAGAACAATAAGTCCCCAAACAGACTCTTCATGAATTATGTTATTCCATGACTTGTTGCAATTGTTTATTTTAAATAAGAACATCAACAACTCCATCTCCACTGCTGAATGAGATTTTTTTCAAAGTGATTTTTCTCACTGAGTAATGTTTCTTAAAATAGGTAGTAGAAACAGATTTTTAATTAACAATATATTAATCTCTACTTTTATTTTAATGACATGCTAAGGGATTATTGAGAATCTTTATGGAAGCATGTACAACAGCAAATTAGCCCAAGTGACTGTAGATTCATATTGTTTCCTATGTAAATGTGAGATCACAGAACCTACAGATTTCAACCCTATTCAGAATTAAGCAGAAAAGTAAATATTCCGAGTTAGTATTTAGAGTACACATGAAGAGGTGCTAGGCTGTCTTCTGTAGAGCAAGTGCTTTCTATATTCTAGACCAGAATCTTTCTTGGAAACTAAGAGAATTACACTGGCTAATAAAAACTATATATTCTCCTCAAAATTCTGTAGAAAAATATCTTGAAGAAGAACTAAAGGAAAGGAAATTAATATTTATTAAACTCCTTTCTCTCTTTTATTCTAACCCCATTTCTTACCCTCTTATTTTAATTTCTCTTTCATATTTATAAGAAGAAAGGATATTTCTTGTTTTCCCTTTTTAGGAACACATACAGGGGAATAAATTGAATATGTTCTATTGAACTAATAGGTGAATCTAACTTTCAAGTATTTAATTTCAAATGGAAAAATATATTCAATATAGAGTAAATTTCCAGTGTTGTTCAAAGTGTTTCTCATGATGGGAGAAATTGTAAGTCTTTATGTTTTGATTCCTCAAAAACTAAGATTATAATCTCTGTATGTACATGGATTTCACCAGTGGATGGCACATTTAAACCATAGTAATCAATATCTGCTCCAGAAGGGCAAAAAGCATGAAAAATAAAGATGACAAACTATTCCCACTAAACATTGAAATAGATTTTGTTTGTACCTATAGAAAGGAAACTTTAATGAAAGGTATATGAAATTTATGTAAAAGCTAAACAAGAAGTTAATCATAGGCTTATTTTAATTGTGATAGTTTCCTAGTATCAGTTTTAATTCTAGCTAAGAAATATTGTTCTTTTAACTAGATGTTTTTTATCAAATGATATTTTAATAATGCCGTATTAATATTGTGACTTTGGGCAAATCATTGACTGTCTCTAAGAACTAGATCTCTTTTATCATTGATTGGCATCTATTGTGTACCTAGCATGGTATTTTGAATTATCTCACTTAGCATCTACTTCACAGGCATTTGTGAATATCAAATGCTGAAAATGAAAATATTTTGTAAATTTCAAATCTTTATAAAATTTTAAGGTATGATAATTATTAATACAACATTAAATAAGCCTATATCTACAAGCACAAGGAGATGCATATGGAAAACTGAACTATTTATTTCCATATTTGTCAAAACAAATGTCCTGGAAGTATATCTACCTATTTCCTTGTTTTAAAGGGAAAAATAAAATAAGGAAAGCTTCTTGGAGTTTAAATAGAGTAGGAAAAATAAATGGCTACTACTTCAAATTTATTTTGCTTAAAAATAGAAAGACTATTTTTCAAAAACAACATTTCATAAATAATTTTTGACATGCAATTCTATGATAAATTTCCCAATTAGCTTTTATTGTGGCTTACTCACCTAAAAGTTTCATTGTAAATTACTCATGTTATTTTTATACATGATTAGTAAGCCCTAATTAAATTAGTTATCTAAGTGACTGAAAAAAAGGGGAGATTTAGAATGAGGGAATCTAAGATCTTGTTTAACTCTGATGCAAAATATTATGACAATGCAATTAAGAACTGTTCAATTTATATTGAGAAAGAAACAAAAGGGTCACAAGATATTTTACATGTCATTATGCAGCACTTCTAGCCCTACTTGATGTTCTCTTGCAGGTTTTTTGAGATGTTGGTTGGGATTAGCTGGAACAAAAACAATCAAACCATACACTAAAGTGTCATAGAAAGGAAAAATAAAAGTTTGTAGACTGGAAAAATAGTAGGACACAAAATTAATCTTAGACACATGTTGCCTACTTATCTATTGTTGTTTTTTATTCAATACCTACTAAAGCAGAGATATGGCCTTGAGGAAACCCTTATTAAATGCTATAAAAACAATAGCAATAACAATAACAGGGTTAATAATAAAGACAGCTACAATTTATTGATGCTTGGCTATATGTCAAGCACTTTACTCAAATATTACCATGTAAACCTCACACAATTGTATAAAGCAGGTGTTATTACTTATATTTTTACAGAAGAGAAAATCTAGACTCAGGTTGTAAAACTGAGAGGGCCAAGATTCAACGCCAAAGAGTATGCTCTTTCCAGTCTGCTTTTGTTGTTTCACACAAATTGTAACAGTTTCTCTGATTTATATATTAACTTATATTATTTATCAAAACTTCAGGGCAGTGCTATATTACAAGTATTATCTATACTTAACAAACCTGGCAAGAAAAACAATGCATAAGTGGTAACTTTAAAACAACATATTAATAAGAGCAAGTATGTTTAATCAAACATATTTTCCCTTGAAGAAGGAGCTAATCACCTTATATACACCTCATAAAATATGACTTTTTAAAAAATTCAAATTATTATTTTTCTTTTAAATTTCCCACCACTATGACAAGTTTCTTTGGATTTTGAAAGACCAACTACTGCTACTCACAGAAAGTTCTTAATTTTTTACCCTTGCCAATTAAATGGAGGTGATAGAAATATTTTCTATTTCCAGTTTAATTCCTTTTTTGGATTTTTTTTACGATGTTTTTTGAGCTATTGCCTTAGGGGTTGCTCTGGGGCTTTTCTTTTTTAAAAATCGAGATGCAATTCATATACAGTGAAATTAATCCTCTTATGATGTACAGTTCATGGTTTTTAGTATATTCATAAATTTCAGCAGCAATCAACACTATGTAATTCCAGAAAATTTTCATCACTCCAAAAAGAAACCCATGCCCATTAGCAGTCACTCCCTATAATATGCACCTTAACCTAAAAATGTCTTGTTCAGATTAATGCTAACAAAATTTCAAGAGTATATAAAAACTTGGCTCTAATATACTTCATTCCCTCATGCTCCTTTGTGTTATTTTTACCATATAAATTGCATACTTTATTATAATGCCATCAAAATAATTTGTAAAACTTGTTTTGTCAGTTAGAAGACTATATAATTGAGTTTTCTGGTACCCTGCATTTAATTGTATGGATCCAAGTTGCCATTTACTATTTTTTTCATTTCAGCTGAATGAGTCCTTTTAGTAGATATTGTAGGTCAGGGATGCTGGTGACAAATTCTCTCAGTTTTTGTTTTTCTGGGAATGTCTCTATTTCTCCTTTAATTTTTTAAAAACAGTTTTATTCACACACCATACAATCCATCCTAAGTATACAGTGAATGGCTGTTGGTATAATCACATAGTTATGCATTCACCACTACAGTCAATGTGAGAACATTCTCATTTCTTCCAAAAAATATCCCATACCTCCCTAGTTCCTCCTATTATAGATAATTTGGTATAGTGTCATTTTTACAATTACTGAAATATTACAATGTCACTGTTAACTTTAGACCTTGATTTGCATTAATTGTATTTTTCCCAGCTCTCCTTTAATTTATTTTCATTTTTTATTTTATGTATTTATTTATCTATTTATTTATTAACAGTTTTAGTCACACACCATGCAATCCATCCTAAGTGTACAATCAATGCTTCTTGATATAATCACATAGTTATGCATTCACCACTACAGTCAATAAGAGAACTTTCCATTTCTTCCAAAGAAAAAATCCCATGCCCTTTAGTTCCCCCTATTTTGATATTTAGCTTTTGCATTGTACCTTTTTTACAGTTAATGAAGGAATAGTACAATGCTACTATTACCTGTAGACCTTAGTTTACATTAATTGTATCTTTCCCATATAACACCCTGCTATTAACATCTTGTTATAGAGACCTATGTTTGTTCTAGTTCATGTAAGAACTCTTACATTTGTACAATTAACCACCATCATTGTCCACTCTTGGTTTCACTAAGTTATACAGTCCCAGTATTTATCCTCTAGCTTTCATTCTGGTGACATACATGTCTCTAGCCTTCCTTGTTTGACCATACTTTGTTAATTACACTTACAGTAGTGTGCTACCATCATGCAGTATTTTGCTATTCATTTCTGAACCTTTACAATGAACCTTATCAAACTTTCTGTACTCCTTAATCATTGATTGCCCAGTCTCTGCCCACTTTCTATCTCCTGGTAACCTTTGATGTTGAATTTAATCCTCAGAGTTTGTTCATTAGAGTTAGATAATATTGGTGAGAAAATACATTATTTACCCTTTTGTTTCTGGCTTATTTCATTCAAAATAATGTTCTTGAGGATTATTCACCTCTTTGCATGCCTCATGACTTCATCATTTTCTGCAGCCACAAAATATTCCATTTTATTTATACACCAGAGGATTCCCTTCCACTCATTAGTCAATGGACCCTTGGGTAGCCTCCATCCATTGGTAATCATGAATAATGCCACCATAAACATTGGTGTGCAAATGTCTATTTGTGTCCCTGTTTTCAGTTCTTCTGAGTATATACCTAGTAACAGGATTTCAGGATCATATGACAACCTTATACTTAGCTTCCTGTGGAACCACCACACTGCCCTTCAGAGGGGCTGCACAATTCTGCTTCCTATTTTATCAATAAAGAATAGGCATACCTCTTTCTCCATCACTTCTCCAGCACTTCTAGTTTTCTGTTTGTTTTTTAAAACAGTTATGTTCATGTACCATATAATCCATCCTAAGTGTACCATCAATGGCTCCTGATATAATCATATGGTTATGCATTCACCGGTACGATCTATATGACAACATTTCCATTTCTTCTGAAAATAGAGAAGAAAAGAAAAAAATTCCATATCCCTCCCTTATATAACCCTCTTATTGACACTTATCTTTGGTATATTGCCTTTGTTGCAATTAATGAAAGACTATTAAAATGTTACTGTTAACTATAGAACTTAGTTTGCATAATTGTATTTTTTACATATATCATCCCATTTTAAATACCTTGTAACAGTGACATATATTTGTTCTTGTTCATTTAAAAACTTTCTTATATTTGTACAATTGACCAACATCATTGTTCACTCTAGGTTTTGCTATGATGTTCAGTCCCAGTTTTTATCTTCTGTCTTTCTTCTGGTGCCATACATGCCCTTAACCTTCCACTTTCAACCATGTTCACACTCAGCTTTGTTCATTAAACTTACAATATTGTGATACCCTCGCACAGTATTGTGTTATCCATTTCGGAACCTTTACAATCAATCTTGTTTAACATTCTGTACTCCTTAAGCATCAAATGCAAAGCTTCTACCCTCTTTCTATTTCCTGATAACCTGTGTTCTCAAATTTAACTCTCAGAGTTTACTCATTATAGTTAGTTCATATTAGTGAGACCATACAGTATTTGTCCTTTTGTTTCTGGCTTATTTAGCTCAACATAATGTCCTCAATGTTCATACATGATGCATGCATCAGGACTTTATTCTTTCTTACAGTTGTGTATTATTTCACCTTTTGTATATGCCACAGATTGTTTATCCACTCATCAGTTGATGGACATTAGGGCTGTTTCCATCTATCATCAATTGTGAATAATGATGCTTTAAACATTGGTGTGCAAATGTCTGTGTCCCTGCATTCAGTTCTTCAATTATATACCTAGTAATGGGATTGCTGGATCATATGGCAGTCTGGGACCACAAAACTGACTTCCAGAGTGGCTGCACCATTCTACATTGCCACCAACAGTGAATAACTGTACCTATTTCTCCACATCCACTCCATTGATAATAGCCATTCTAGAAGGTGTGAGATTGAGATGGTATGTCACTGTGGTTTTGATTTGCATTTCCCTAATAGCTAGTGAAGTTGAGCATCTTTTCATTTACTTTGAACCATTTGTATTTTTTCTTTGGAAAAGTGTCTATCCATGTCTTTTGCCCATTTTTAATTGATTTGTTTCTCTTTTTGTTGTTGAGTTGTAGGATTCCTTTATGATAGTAAACCCTAATCAGGTATGTGGTTTCTGAACATTTTCTCCCATTGAGTAGACTGCCTTTTTAATTTCTTGACAGTCATTTGATGCAAAAACTTACTCAATTTTAAGGAGATCCCATTAATCTATTACTTCTTTCATGCTTTGGATATAAGGTCTAGGGAAACACCTCCAACCACAAGATGTTTAAAATATTTCCCTACATTATCTTCTATGAGTTTTATGATCTTAGGTCCAATGTTTAGGTCTTTGATCCATTTTGAGTTAGTTTATGTACATATGGTGTTAGATACATGTCCTCTTTCATGCTTTTGATATGGATATCCAGTTCTACAGGCATCATTTGTAGAAGAAGCTATTCTGTCCCAATTGAATGAATGTCAAAAAATCAGTTGTCCATAGATGAAGGGGTCTACTTCTGAACTCTCAATTAGATTCAATTGATCAGTATATCTATCTTTATGCCAGTATTTTGCTGTTTTGACCACTGTAGCTTTGTAAAATGCTTTAAAGTCAGGTAGTGTGAGAATTCCAAATTCATTTTTCTTCCTCAGGATATTTTTAGCTATTCAGGGCACCACACCCTTCCAAATAAATTAGATTATTGGTTTTTCTATTTCTGCAGAGTAAGTTGTTTGAATTTTCATTGGTGTTGTTTCAATTTTGATTGGTATTGTGTTGAATCTATAAATCAATTTGGGCAAAACTGACAACTATATGTAGTCCTACAGACCATGAATAACATGTCTTTTGATTTACTTAAGTCTCCCTTGATTTCTTTTAGCAACATTTTGTCATATTCTGTGTAAAGATATTTATGTCCTTGGTTAAATTTATTCTTAAATAATTATTATTTTGGTTGCTATTGTAAATGGAATTTTTTTCTTGATTTCCTCCTCGGACTGCTTATTAATAGTATTGCTCATTAATATAGAAACACTACTGACTTTTTAATGTTGTTCTTGTATCCAGCCACTTTGCTGAACTTGTTTATGAGCTCTAGTAGCTTTAAGATAGATTTTTCAGTATTTTCCACATACAAGATCATGTCTTCTGCAAATAGTGAAAGTTTTACTTCTTCCTTTCCAATTTGGATGCCTTTTATTTCTTTTTCTTGCCTAATTGTTCTAGCCAGAACTTCCAGCACAATCTTGACTAACAATGGTTGCAGTGGTGTCTTTGCCTCATTCCAGATGTTAGAGGAAAATTTTCAGCCTTTTCCCATTGAATATGATGTTACCTGTGGACTTTTCATATATTCCTTTTATCATGTTGAGGAAGTTTCCTTCTATTTCTATCCTTTTAAGTGTCTCCATCAAGAAAGGATCCAAATTGTGTTAAATGCCTTTTCTGCATCGATTAACATGATCATGTGGTTTTTCTCCATTGTTTTGTTGATGTGGTGTATTACATGAATTGATTTTCTTGTGTTGAACCACCCTTGCATACCTGGAATAAAACTCACTTGATCATGATGTATAATTCTTTTAACGTGCTGATGGATTCAATGTGCAAGTAGTTTTTTGGGGAATTTTGCATCTATATTCATTAGCAATATCGGTCTGCAATTTTCTTTTCATGTAGAATCTTTGTCTACCTTTCTTATTAGGGTGATGTTGGCTTCATAGAATGATTTAGGTAGCTTTCCCATCTCTTCAATTATTTGAAGAGTTTGAGCATGATTGATACTAATTCTTCCTTGAATGCTTGGTAAAATGCACATGTGAATCCATCAGGTCCTGGACCTTTCCTTCTTGGGTAGTTTTTGATGACTGGTTCAATCTCAGTTATGATTGGTTTGTTGAGGTCTTGTATTTCTTCTTGAGTCAATGTTGGTTGTTCATGTGTTCCTAGAAAGTTGTCCATTTCCTCTAAGCTGTCTACTTTGTTAGCATACAGTTGCTCATAGTATCTTCTCATTATCTCTTTTATTTGTGCTGGGTAAGTAGTAATGTCTCCCCTCCAATTTTTATTTTTTTTTATTTCCATCATTTCTCTTTTTTCTTTGTCAACCAAGTTAAGGGTCAATAGATTTTATTGATTTTATCAAAGAACCAACTTCTGTTTTTTTTTTTATTCTTTTTATTGTTTTCATGTTCTCAATTTCATTTATTTCTGCTCTAATCTTTGTTATTTCTTTCAGTCTGCTTGATTTGGGGTTGGTTTGCTGTTCTTTTTCTATTTCCTCCAGGTGTGCAGTTAAGTCCTCCATTTTTACTCTTTCTTCTTTTTTTAATATAGGCATTTAGGGAAAAAAATTCCCTCTTTTCCCTACCTTCACTGAATCCCATAAATTTTGATATGCTGTGTTCTCTTTTCAAGGTATTTATTGATTTCACTTGCAATTTCTTCCTTGACTCGCTGGTTGTTTAAGAATGAGTTGTTTGAGAACCTAAGATGGCAGATAGGTGAGACAGCGCAAAAAAATACCTCCATGAAAATTACTAGATAAAAGCTAGAAAGTGACCCAGAACACCAGTTCCAGTGATGCACCAGCTGGACAAGGTCTGCTAAATCCACAGGGACCATGCACTTGGTGAAACTGGGGGTCTGCATTCTGAAATGAGTGAGTGAGCCAGCTGAACATCCAGCAGCCATGTTGTGGTGTAGGGAAACCATGGATTGGCATTTGGAGGTGGACTAGTTCCTTTAAAAAAAAAACCAAAAGCAGCTGCAGATATGGCAGTGAGAACTGCACAGTGAAGGGTGGCAGGAATGCCTCAATATCTGGCATGGAAGATAGCCTTTCATGGACCCACTGCTAATTGTCCCAGAGTGAGGAGGGCAGAGGAGAGCCAAAAGGGGGAAAAAAGCATGCCCCTTGCAGCCATCTTCCCAGCAGGCTGGGAATGCTCCTGCCAAGTGCTGGAACCACAGCCCAGAGCCGCACCAAGGGACACACTGTGACAGGAAGTGTTTCCTGCAACACTGTGCACATGTCAAAATATCAGGCATGGGCAATAGCCCTTTATATACCCACAGCTAATTGTCCTGGAGCTGGGAAGGTGGAGCTGTGTGAAAAGGGGGAAATTAACATGCCCCATTCAGCCATCTTTACAGCAGGCCCAGTGGCCCAGGGCTTCCCTTGAGGGATGGCATGCGCTTGTGATGTAGCAGAGCCTTCCCTCAGCAGAGGCCCTGGGAGGGCATGGTTGGGAAGAGGTACCCACTCAGAAATCCCAGGGACCCTATGCCAATACCAAGGACTCGTGGGTCAGTGGCAGAGACAATCTGTGGTGAGACTGAAATTAAAGTTTAGACTCTTGCAACAGCCTTAAATCTCCAGGAACACCTGGGAGGTTTGATTATTAAAACTGCCCTGATTCCCTAACTGCTCAGACACATGCCCCACAGTCAGGGTGGACAGCAGCAACAACACATCCAAACTTGGTGCACCAATTGGAACCCACAAGAACAAGACCCCCACACACCACAAAGACAAAGTTGGGGAGAACCGACTTCGAAATAGGTGACTCTTGGATGCCATCTGCTGCTTAGAGAAAGTGTATGCCACCGAGCTGTAGATCTGACAAATTAGAGATTGTGGTTTGAGTAATTCTTCATATCCTAAAAGAATCCTATCAAGTAAAGCAAATGCTAAGGGCCCAAAAACAACAGAAAATTTTAAAGCATATGAAAAATACCAGACAATATGGATAACCAAAACCCAAACACCCAAATCAAAAGATCAGAGGAGACATGGTACTTGGAGAATTAATCAAAGAACTAAAGACAAACAATGAGACCATGGCACAGGATATAAAAGACATGAAGAAGACTCTAGAAGTGCATAAAGAAGAAATTGCAAGAGTAAATAAAAAAATAGATGATCTTATGGAAATAAAAGAAACTGTTGATCAAATTAAAAAGATTCTGGATGCTCATAGTACAAGACTAGAGGAAGGCAAACAATGACTCAATGTCCTCGAGGACCATGGAATGGAAAATGAAAGAACAAAAGAAAGAATGGGGAAAAAATCAAAAAAATTGAAATGAATCTCAGGGATATGATAGATAAAATGGAATGTCCAAATATAAGACTCATTGGTGTCCCAGAAGGGGAAGAGAAGGGTAAAGGTCTAGAAAGAGTATTCAAAGAAATTTTTGGGGAAAACTTCCCAAACCTTCTACACAATATAAATACACAAAGCATAAATGCCCAGTGAACTCCAAATAGAATAAATCCAAATAAACCCAGTCCAAGACATATTCTGATCAGACTGTCAAATACTGAAGAGAAGGAGCAAGTTCTGAAAGCAGCAAGAGAAAAGCAATTCACCACACACAAAGGAAACAACATAAGACTAAGTAGTGATTTCTCAGCAGCCACCATGGATGCAAGAAGGCAGTGGCATGACATATTCAAAACTCTGAGAGAGAAAAATTTCCAACCAAGAATACTTCATCCAGGCAAACTCTCCTTCGAATTTGAGGGAGAGCTTAAATTTTTCACAGACAAATGTTGAGAGATTTTGCTAATAAAAGACCTGCCTGACTTCAGATACTAAAGGAGCCCTACTGACAGAGAAACAAAGAAAGAAGAGAGAGATATAGAGAAATTTAACAGACATATGTAGAACGTTACATCCCAGTTCACCAGGATGCACATTCTTCTCTAGTGATCACAGAACTTTCTCCAGAATAGACCATGGGCTGGGACATAAAACAAGCCTCAATAAATTTTTTAAAAAGTGAATTTATTCAAAGCACATTCTCTGACCACAATGGAATACAAATAGAAGTCAACAGCCATCAGAGACAGAAAATTCACAAACACCTGGAGGGTAAAAATGAGGGGGAGATGAAAACATTCCCAGATAATCAAAAGCTGAGGGAATTCATCACCAGGAGATCTGTCCTATAAGAAATGCTAAAGGGCATCATGCAGGCTGAAAGGATGGGAAACTGAACAATTGACTGAAATCACATGAAGAAATAAAGATTTCCAGTAAAGATCACATGGTAAATATAAATACCAATACTACTGTATTTTTTATTTGTAACTCCACTATTTACTTCCTACAGGATCTAAAATACATAAACTGTAATGATAAATCAGTGGTTTTGGACTCAATGTAAAACAGGTAATTTTTGACAAGAACTACAGAAAGGTGGGGGAATGGAGGAGTATATGAACATAGTTTATGTGTCCTATTGAAGTTAAGTTGGTATCAAAGAAAACAAGATTGTTATAGACTTAACATGTTAAATTTAAGCCCCATGGTAAACACAAAGAAAGTATCAGAGAATATGATCATAGAGAAGAAAAGTAGAGTACAGGTTATGAGAAGTGGGGGAAGGGGCAATGGGGAGTTAAGAAATGAGTGTAGGGTTTCTGTTTGGGGTGAAGGGAAATTTCTAGTAATGGATGGTGGGAAGGTGATGGCATGTGAATGTGATTAATCCCACTAAATGGAATGCTTGGGAGGGGTTGGAATGGGAAGATTTATGCTGTATATATGCTTCCACAATTGAAAGAAAAAAGACAGTCTAAATAGATAATAGATGATCATGGAGGAGATCTAAGAATAGAGGAGAAAAGGCTCAAAAGTTCACAATTGGGACATAAGGAAAAAAATGAAATATAGAATGTAAGTTTATGTCAATGTTAAATTTCTTGAACTTTTTAACTACACTTAAAGTGATTATATAAATGAATATTCTTGTTCATAGGAAATGTATATGTGAATTATATTATTTATTCAAGGATGTGTGCAACTTGCTCTCATATGTTCAGAAGACAGAGCAATAGATGATGGATGATAGGGAGGGAGGGAGGGAAAGAAAGAAATGGTATAGTTATAAAATATTAAAGTTGATAGATTGGGGTATTGGTGGAGAGGGGGTTGGTGTATTCTGGAGTTCTGTGTATGGGGTGTACATTATTTTTGCAACTTTTCCTGTAAGTTTGAATTTATTTGAAATAAAAATTAAAAAAGACCCCCAAAACTTTTTTAGAATGAGTTGTTTAACCTCCATATTTTCCATCTCTCTGCCTTTTATTTATTTCCTGCTTCATTCCATTATGATCCAAGAAAGTGTTTGTATCAATTCAATCTTTTAAAATTTATTTAGACCTGCTTTGTGACACAACATGCAGTCTCTCTTGGATAATGATCAATGGACACTTGAGGAGACTGTATATCCTGCTGCTGTGGGTTGCACTGTTTTCTAAATGAATGTAAATTCTAGTTCATGTATCATAATAGTCAAGATCTCTGTTTCCTTATTGATCCTCCTTCTATATGTTCTATCTATTGGTGAGAGTGGTGTATTGAAGTCTCCAACTATTATTGTAGAGGTATCTATTTCTCCCTTCAGTGTTGCCAATGTTTGCTTCATGTATTTTGGGGCTCACTGGCTAGGTGCATAAATATTTATGGTTGTTATTTCTTCTTCATGAATTGTCCCTTTTATTAATACATAGAGTCATACTTTGTCTCTTTTAAATTTTACATTTGAAATCTAATTTTTCTGATATTAGTGTAGCTTCTCCTGCTCTTTTCTGGTTATTGTTTGCCTGGAATATCTTTTTCCACACTTTTACTTTCTACCAGTTTTTCTCCTTGCATTTAAAGTGAGTCTCTTGTAAACAACAGATATGGATCCTGCTTTTTTATCCATTGTACCAGTTTATGTCTTTTCATTGGGGAGTTTAATCCATTAATATTCAATGTTGTTACTCTGGAGGCAGTATTTTCTTCACCATTTTGTCCTTTGGATTTTGTATGTCATATCTTATTTTTTCTCTCATTTTACCCTTACTGATAATCTTCATTTTTACACTCTCCTCCAAACCTCTCTCTCCAGTCTTTTCTCATCAGCCTGTAGGACTCCCTTTAGTATTTCTTGTAGAGCAGGTCACCTATTCACAATCCTCTCAGTGTCTGTTCATGTGTAAATATTTGAAACATTCCCTCATTTTTGAAGGACAGTTTTACTGGATATAGAATTCTTTACTGGCAGTTTTTCTATTTCAGTATCTTAAATATATCATACCACTGCCTCCTCACCTCCATGGTTTCTGCTAAGGAATCCACACTTAGTCTTATTGCACTTTCCTTTTATGATGGAATGCATTTCTCTTGCTGCTTTCAGAATTCTATCTTTGTCTCTGACATCTGACAATCTAATTAGTCGGTGTCTTGGAGTAGGTCTGTTTGGATCTCTTCTATTTGGGGTGCATTGTGCTTCTCGTATATGTAATTTTATGTCATTCATAAGAGTTGGGAAATTTTCAGTGATTATTTCCTCCATTATTCTTTCTACCCCTTTTCCCTTCTCTTCCCCTTCTGGGACACACATTAAACATATTTTTATGTGTGCACATTGCCATTCAATTCCCCAGAATCCTGCTTAAAATTTTCCATTCTTTTCCCTATCTGTTCTTTTGTGTTTAAGATTTTAGGTGTCTTGTCCTCTGGTTCACTAATCCTTTCTTCTGTCTCTTCAAATCTGCTGTTTTATGTTGCCATTGTGTTCTTCATCTCTTCTATTGTGCCTTTCATTCTCATAAGTTCTTTCATTTTTTTTGCAAGCTTCTGAGTTCTTCTATATGATCTCCCAGTGTCTTCTTTATATCCTTCATCTCTTTTGACACATTATTCTTCAACTAGTTTAATGGATATAGAAAATTTGTTTGAACATCTTTAATTAGTTTTTCAACTTTTATTTCATCTGAAGTTTTAGATTTTCCTTTCACTGCGCTGTATCTTCATGCTTCCTATTATGACTTGTGATGTTTTGCTGGTGTCTAGGCATCTGATTTTCTTGATTAGTTTATTCTGGAGCCTGGTTTTTCAGTTTTGCCTTGTGTTTTCTTGTTGGTTGGCCTCGTGCTCTAGCTGTTCTTTGACACTTGTATCAATTTATTCTAAACTTCTAGCATAGCTTCTGTTTAACAGGTCAGAGTTTTTTCAGCTTTTATTTATCTGATTCTTGCCCTGCATATATGGAATTTTTTTTTAGATTTCCCTTTTTTGCATGTGGTTGTTTTGCCTCCAGGAAACTGTTTTCTCTTCCCTCTTCCTCCTCAGGGAATGTTGATCTGCTCTCTTTGTATTTATTTGCCTCTGTATGTTTTTCCTACTTCTTTCATTACTTCTAGCATCTTTTATCTGGAGGTCTGATTCTGGGAGGAGGGTCCCCTCAGAGGATGTACTCTAGTCATTTTTTTCCCAAGATATGTCCAGGAATCACAAAGGGGGTATAGAGCAGTATCAATGTTCCCTGGACATGAGCACCAGTAGGTTCCCAGTCTTTCCTCTGATGCCTCCTAATTCTGCACTTTTCCTGTCCTTCCCAGCAGATAGTGCTTGTTAGCCCACTGCTCCCCAGAGGCCTGATGTGGTACTATGCCTTTAATTTTCAGCAGACTCTTTGTCTGCCAAGGGCATTATTGAGACAGAGGATGAAGGGAAAATGGAATTAAACTCTTTCTATTTTTCCAACACCTGGTGTCTGAAATCTCTAAATAACAGTCACCACCTGTGTTGGTCCCTCTTTACTTGGTGCAGAGCCACTCTTCAACCCCCTGTTCCCTGCATTCTGGAAAAGTTACAGGACTCTCAAGCTGCACCAGTTCCACCCTTGCTAGAGCTTGTTTGAGACTGGCTATCTTTGCTTTTTTGTAGCTTGAAACTGTTGCTGATAACACAGTACCTGGTGTCTAAATTATCTGAATGAGAGCTGCCACTTGCACTGAACCCTGCCTTCCATTGATTGTGGGAGATACACCCACCTGATTAGTTACTTTTTCTCTCATTCAACCCAACTTCTACAACTGCCTGGGGCAGGGCTGAAAATGGAGAATGCTGGCTGCTTGCTTTAATGGGCTAACTTAAAAAAAAGCTATTCTCAGAGCTGCTAGGAGTGGTGCTGAAACAGAACTCTTGACTTATTTCTCGATTACATTGTAAATTTATCTATGCTTGGAGCTGTATTTGGAAGTCCAATTTTGTTAATCAAATCCATAAATGGAGCTTAGCTGAGCTCCCCTTTCCTTGCTCCTAGTAGAGAAGGCTTCTGTTTCCCACCAGGAAGTGACTCCAAGTCAGCCTCCTGTGCCTGTGTGGGAGGGGCACATCCTCCACATCATGGAAGGCTTTACTTCAGCAGCAATTTATCAGTCTTATATTTTCACTGGTTTCTGGCTAGTTTATGATGTGCTTCTGGTCTCTGCCCCCAAACAGTTGTTTCAGACAGTTCCTGGCTCTTCCCTAGCTCTCCTGGAAGATGGACAAATCCTACACCTCACTACATCACCATCTTCCCTCCTTTAATTTTGAAGTATAGTTTTTTCTGGTTATAAATTTGTTGGTTGACAATCTTTTTCTTCCAGCACTTTTCATATGACATTCCGCTGCCTTCTGGCTTCCATGATTTCTGATGTTCTCTTGTGTGTCATGAATAACCTATGTCTTGCTGCTTTCATAATTTGATCTCTGTCTTTGAGTTTTGACTGACTGACTATGAAGTATTTAGGTGTGGCTCTTTTTTATTTTATTCTGCTTGGAGTTCATTGAGAGTCTTAGGTTTGTAAATTAATGTTTTTCATCAAATTTTGCTAGTTTTCAGCCATATTTCTTCAGATAGTTCTGCCTATTTCTCTTTTTCCTGTCCTTCTGGAACTCCTCTTATGTGTATGTTTCATCATGTCCCACAGTTCTCTGAGGCTCTGTTCATTTTCCTGTATTCCTTTTTCTTTCTGTTCCTCAGACTGGATAGTCTCTTTTGAACTATCCTCAAGTTTACTGATTCTTTCTTTTGACTGCTGAAATCTGCTATTGATCACTTCAGTTTTTGTATCTTTCAGCTCCAGAATTTCTATTTATTACATATATAATTTGCATCACTTACTGAATTCTGTTTTTGGTGAGACATTGTTATTATATGTTCCTTTAAATCTTCAAATATATTTTCCTTTAGTTCTGTGAAAATAGATACATAGCTGGTTTAAAGTCTTTTTCTAATAAGTCCAATGTCTATGCCCTCTCAGGGACACTTTCAGTTGACTATTTCTGAATGTGGGTTATAATTTCCTATTTCCTTGCATATCTGGTAACCACTTTATTGAAAAATGGATACTTTAAATAATTTATTGTAGCAACTTAATAATGAAAACCCCTCTCAATGTTTGTTGTTGTTGCTGTATTATTTTTTTGTTTGTTTTTTTCTTATGATTACTTGTTTTTTAAAATGACTTTCCTGGACTAATTCTGTAGATTCTGTATTCCTTGTCATGTGAGGCCACTATTTTCTCTGATTTGTAAAAAAACAAAACAAAAAAACAAAAACAAAAACAAAAAAAAATTACACTTTTTTAAATGTTTAAGCCTGGTTTGTTAGGAGATGCTTTTAATCATAATAGTTTCTTTAGCCAATGATTGGGCAGCACACTTACTTAAATGATTTAAGCCATTAATTCTTCCACTCTTTCCAAAGGGGATTTATGTGTGAAGGCTCATCTTCAAATTTCAGTATATTTACAAATCAGTCTCAGCTTTTACTTACTGCTTGAATAGGGCTTGAATGTCAGCCAGAGGTGACTTACTGATTCCCTCTCTGGGCTTTTCTGAGAATGCACACAATCCTGCATATACACACAGTCTTTTAGATCCCCAGGAATATGTGGGAGCTTTTCAAAGTTCCTTATATTGGTCTTATTCCTATTCCTCAGGTATTCCTATTAAATTTTGGGCCAGACTTGTGTTTGTTCCAAATGAACTCATAGTTTTAGGCAGCTGCAATGTTATTGATTCTACCTGATAGGTGTTGCTTTTTTTTTAAGTACCTGGACTAAGTTTTTTCTGAAGTACTGAGTTGAGTCAGAAGCAACAATGCCCTGGAAATGGTACTTTTCAAGGGGGTTTAAGCTTCTCATGGAGCTCGAAAACAAGTCAGTAACCCTTCACTGGCTACCAGCTTTTCCTGGTTAATGTGCTCCATTGTTGAGGTAGGAGGGGTAATGAGAGTATCCCCAAGTTAAAATACCATAAACCTCAATGTTTTTCCCTAGGATAAGTAGTTTAGCCTTAATGAATGCTTTTTAAGTTTATTCTGTGACTTTGGTAAATTTCTGGAATTCTGAAATGATTGATTTTGATAGTTCTGCAAGTACCTTTGTGCCTTTTGTGGGGGGAGAGGATTCACCAAGGTCCTCACTCTAGCATTTTAGAAGCTCTTTCCTTGTAAGTACTTCTTTACACATGTTTAATTGATAATGACATTTTAAACATAACACCATAAATTTAACTAAAATTAAAACAGTTACTACACAGTCTGTGTGCCAGTTTGGATGTATTATGTCCCCCAAAATGACATTATCTTTGATGCAATCTTGTGGAGGCAGACGTATTAGTGTTGATTAGGTTGGAACCTATTGATTCAGTGTTTCCATGGAGATGTGACTCAATCAACTGTGGGTGAGAATTTTCATTGGATACTTTCCATGGAGGTGTTGCCCCACCCATTCAGGGTGGGTCTTAATTGGATCACTGGAGTAGTACTTTACAAACAGCCACACAGCCCATATGCTGGAAAAGCTGTGCATAACATCTTGGAGAGCAACTTAGAGAGACATTTTGAAGATGGCCATCAAAAGCAGACTTTTGCTCTGGAGAAGCTAGAAGAGGACAAATGCCCCAAAACCAACATTTTGAAGAATGCACAGGAACTGAGAGAGGAGCTGGGACTCAACTCAAGAGCAGCAGATGCCATCCGTGTGCCTTCCCAGCTTACAGAGGTTTTCCTGGATGCCATTGGCCTTCCTTCAATGAAGGTATATTGTTGATGTCACAGCTTAGACACTTTTATGGCCTTCAGACTGTAACTTTGTAATCAAATAAACCCCCTTTATAAAAGCCAATCCATTTCTAGTATTTTGCAAAAAGGCAGCATTGGAAAACCAGAACAGTCTGGATTGTTTTCTTAACTAACTCAATTGTGTATCTAAACAATTTGCTTCACTTAAACTAGGATCCATGCGAGGTATCTGCATTGTATTTTGTTTTATGAAATCATCTTTTGAGAGACTTAGTTCTGACTTGCAGAAGAAGGAATATTTATTTATTAGAGAGAGATGTGAAGTCAAGGAAGTATTTTTGTTGTGAGGGAGGAATTTACATAGTTTTATAGGCCCCAAAAAAGCACCATAGTTTCTGGCTTACAAAAAGGCCCTATACATATTAAAAAGTCTTGTCTAATTATGGACATTGATTCCAGTTTACCCTGGGGTTGAAGAAAGGCAGCAAAAGCTGAGACTGAAATGAGTATAGAAAGATAAGTTGTGAGAGAGGAGAAATAAGGAGATCACAAAGGCCCTTGTTCAAACCATCAATAATGTGTCTCAAGTTTGCCTTGGGATGCCAGATTATTGATAGATTCCTCTTTGTTGTAAACTATTTCTATACTCTGAAATTTACATGCTTATCACATTGGTTAATATTGAGGGGTAATGGAAAGAACACTGAAGTCCTAGCTTCTATTTTTAGCTTTGCTAGTGACAGTGTCATCTTGGTTAAGCCCCTTGGCTTTTTTGAGCCTCCTTTTCCTTATTTGTAAAATGAGATGATCAGTTTAGATGTCTGTAAAATTCTTTTTACCTCTAAAATATTATTCATGTGTGATCTTACTTAGGCAGTGTACTGGTTTATATATATTATGTCCCCCAGAAAAAGCCATGTTCTTTGGTGCAATCTTGTGTAGGCAGACTTATTAGTGTTCATTAGGTTGAATGTATTGATTTAGTGTTTCCATGGTGATGTGACTAAATCAGCTGTGAGTGAAATGCTTGATTGGATAATTTCCATGGAGGTGTTAACCCACCCATTCTGGGTGGGTATTAACTGGATCACTGGAGTCATATAGAGGAGTTCAAAGGCAGAAGGACCTCGGAGCAGCTAAGAGTAACATTTTGGGGAGCAACTGAGAGTGACATTTTGAAGAGCAGCTGCAACTAAGAGAGGACAAAATACCCCAAGAGCAACACTTTTGGAGAACACAATTTTGAAATGCAACCTGGGAGCAAGCACATGCCAGCCACATGCCTTCCCAGCTAACAGAGGTTTTCTGGATGCCATTGGCCATCCTCCAGTGAGGGTACCCAATTATTGATGCCTTACCTTGGACACTTTATGGCCTTAAGACTGTAACCTTGTAACCAAATAAACTCCCTTTATAAAAGCCAATCCATTTCTGGTATTTTGCATAATGCCAGCATTAGCAAACCAGAATAGATTTTGGTATCAGAAGTGGGATGATGCTGAGTTTGCAAATACCAAACATGTTGGAATGGCTTCTTAAATGGATAAGAGGGAAATTCTGGGAGAATTGTGAGGAGCTTGATAGAAAAGGCCTACATTTCTTTCAAAAGACTGTGGAAATATGGACTCTAAAGATACTTATGATGAGGTCTTGAGCAGAAATGATGAATGTTTTGTTGCAAACTTGAAAAAAGGCAATCCTTGTTTCAAAGTGACAAAGAATTTGGCAAAATTGTGTCCTGGTGTCAGATGGAAGGCATAATTTGAAAGTGATGACCTGGAATACTTAGCTGAGGAGATCTCCAGACTACATGTGGTGGATGTAGCCTGGCTTCTCCTTGCAGCTTACAGTAAAATGTGGCAGGACAGAGATAAGCTGAGAAATGAACTCTTGATTACAAAGAAATCAGAAACTGACAGTTTGGAAAATTCTGGGCTTCCAGGAAAAGAGACACCAGAGGCTACAGCCCCATGAGAGGATTTAACCAAATATGGAAACCAGCTGCCATTTCAGTACAAGCCAGGATTGAAAATGGAGTTATCCAGAAAACATTTGTGGAAAGTTCTATTGTCTGATAGTTTTGATCCCTGTATGCTTCATGCCAAGCCAACATATTTTTTGCAAAATTTATATAGATGGAGCCACTGCTGGTCTGGACTGGAGGAGATGAAGAAGAAACAAATTGAAAAATTTTCTTCCAAGACAGATCCATGGAGATTGAAATCAAGAGTCAACAGGTCTTGGGCAGGGAGATCAGAGCAGCCCACACACGTGGAAAGGGTGAGTTTGCCCCAGAGGCAGAGTGCAGGCCTTCCGCATTGATGCTCAGGAAGAGTGCTGCCACCCCAGGGCTCAGAGAGGGTGGAGCACATTCCCAGGGCATTGGGGAGAGCCTGGATGTCACCCCACTATTCAGAGATGGGAGAGCCTTTGCCCTAGAGAGGCAGAGTCCAGGTGGCACCCCAATGTTTGAGGAGGGTGGGGCCAAGAAGGTGGTCTTCCCAATGTGTGAATATGTTGGAGCACACACCCCAGCATTTGGAGAGAAAAAGGCTGCCATGTAAGCCCTTGCAAAGTGTTGGAAAGCTGCTTTCTCAAGCTCCAAGTATGCAACATCATTCTGTGAGTGACTCTCAGACTTTGAAATCTAACAGAGTTTGCCCTGTGGGTTTTAGGAACTGTTTTGGTCCCTTAAACCTTGTTTTCCTTACTGTTTCTCATTACAGAAATGGGAATGTTTATCCTATGAATGTCCCTCCTTTGGATATTGGAAGCAGATAACTTGTTCTAAGTTTCACAGGTCCACACCCAGAGGGGAATTTTGCTTTAGGACAGACCACACCTGTAAACTGATTTTGATGGGATCTTGTACTTACCTATTTTTACTGAAATGATTTGGTTTTTTTTTTTTTTTTTGATATTGTTATGGGATGAATCTATTATGTATTTGGAAAGAATATGTTTCTCTGGGGTCCAGGGGGTGGAATGTGTCAGTTTGTATATATTATGTCATCCAGTAAAAGCCATATTCTTTGATGCAATCTTGTGTGGGCAGACGTATTAGTGTTCATTAGGTTGGAATCTATTGGTTGAGTGTTTCCATGGAGATGTGACTCTATCAGCTGTGACTGAAATGTTTGATTGGATAATTTCCATGGAGGTGTCACCCTGCCCATTCAGAGCAGGTGTTAATTTGATCACTGGAGTCATATAGAGGAGTTCATAGACAGAAGGATCTCAGAGCAGCTAAGAGTGACATTTTGGAGGGCAACTGAGAGTGACATTTTGAAGAGCAGCTGCAGCTAAGAGAGGACAAAATGCCCCAAGAGCAACACTTTTGGAGAACACCATTTTGAAATGCAACCTGGGAGCAAGCACATGTCAGCCACATGTCTTCCCAGCTAACAGGTTTTCCAGATGCCACTGGCCATCCCCCAGTGAAGTTACCTGATTGTTGATGCTTTACCTTGGACACTTTATAGCCTTAAGACTGTAACTTTGTAGCTAAATAAACCCCCTTTATAAAAGCCAATACATTTCTGGTATTTTGCATAATAGCAGCATTAGCAAACCAGAACTGGCATGTATATGCAATAAACAAAAGTTTGTCTTTAATGCGTAATCTTAACCTTTTTGCTTTCCTTATCCTGAGCACCAGGTACTGAAGAATATCCTTTCCAACCACTCCTTCTGTTATATGGAAAAAATCTTAATTAGCATTAACGTCATTAAGGACTGATATAGACTAATTTACTAGTAAGATTTAAATAGTCCCCTTTCTCCCCACTCAACCCTCAAAATGAAACAATTAATTACTGTAACAGGTTACACTTTGTTTTTGTAGTAAGAGCCAGTTTCATAAGTGAAACAATTTCAAAAGCTATATCTGAAAGGGTTGAAGTGAAACAGCATATTGTGAGCAAGAATAGCCATATGCATTTTCTATATAAATTTTCCCAAAGTAAAATCCTGGAATAACCTTGGACAAATTTAAATAGACTCTTAAATCATCTTAAATCTCAAAACATCTTTCAGATTCCATGAAGTCATTTTCATGATAAACAATAAAAGATGCATTTATCAATGCACTTTTAGGAGATTGATCAGATATTCCAGAGATCACTTTTGATGAACCACATGATGAGTTTGTTCTAAAACTTGCAATTGCATATTCAGTTATATAACACATTTTAGGAAGTATGATGGTTAATTTCACGCATCAACTTGGCTGGGTTATGGTGTCCACTTGTTTGTTCAAGCAAGCACTTGCCTGATTGTTACTGTGAGAATATTTCATAAATTGGAATCATTAGTCACTTGATTGCATTTCAGGCTGATTTTATCTACAGTCAACAAAAGAGACTGCCTTTAGCAATGAGAGAAGTCCCTTCTAATCAAGTTGAATACCTTAAAGGGAGAACTGATGATCTCAGCAGTCAGAAAGAATTGCTATTTCTACTTGAGCCAGTCAGCTTCTCTAGGAGAAATCACCAAACTTCATCAGAGTTTCTAACTTGTGGCCTGCCCTATGGAATTCAGATTTCTGTTCCCCACAATGGCATCTGCTAATTCTTGATAATTCCTATAGTATCTATATCTATCTATCTATCTATCTATCTACCTATCTATCTATCTCTATACATATGTATGGGTGTGTGTGTATATATATATATATATATATATATATATTCCATTTCTCTGGAGAGCTCTGACTACTACAGTAAGCCATTATCAGATAATTGCCATGACAGAATTCATCTAGGACAGAAATTAAAAATTTTCCCTTTTTAACCTGATTAAATAAATCAGATAATTGCCAAAATGCCTTTCACTTTGTGCATGTATTCCTACAGCTATGACATTTAACTTCTGTATCCCTTTTAAAATGCATTTCTAAGCTAAATTAAAACCTTCATTTTACCCATAGACTTTCCATCCTACCCTATTCTGTGCCCAAACCCCACCATCTTTAAGGAGTTCTTATGGGTCCAGAACCAACTTGTAAGACTCCAGGGTAGAGATATTCTAACAAGATCAAAGAAAACAAAGTTAATAGTTAAACTATTATAATTATTAGGTCATAACTGATATAAAAATATTTATTGAGCATCTTCTCTTTATCAGACACTGAACAAAATACAGTGGGATAGAGAAATCATTCATTCCCAGTCACTGCCTATGTGGGAGTTGATAATATAATTGTGTGTGTATACATATATGTATGCTTTGGTGTGTATTTCTGGGAGGCAGGAATTTATATAAAGAGATAATGAACAATGTGGGATAGCATGCTAATGATTCATTCAGAATATGTCTTCATAGCCAGCTGGGGAGAATAAGGCTCAGAAAGGTATCCTTTAAATGAACATAATAATGTAGATTGGATTTTTCCCAGCTCCCATTTACCACATAGATGGTTCTATTCATACTTACTAAACATATTCATAAAGTCAACTTAACTTTGAGAGGAAATCAAGAAACTCAATATAATTATACTTTTACCTTTTAGGGTTGCATTTTTTTTACCAAAATAATTTTTAAAATGCAAGTGCTTGCATCTTGGCAACTTTTATAGATATATCTTTAGCACACTGCTAAGTAATTGTTGTAAGGAAAAATGCATGTAGTTTAAAATGACATGACAAATACTATGGAATGGAAACATAATAGCAAAAACATAAAAGCTTACTAATATATCATTTCATAAAACATAACTTAATAATATACTGATAAAAATCTTACCTAAATTTATGACCATCTGCTGCATAAAAGTGACACCAAAAAATGAATAAAATGATCATGAATAAAATGGTCAATAAATGTATGATTGCTCTTAGAAGAGCTTCTTCTAGTCCTTATTAATTATAATTAAAAATTGTCAAGTGTAGGTGGTACAAAGTTGGCCCATCTCCACACTTATTCCATAAGTTTTCCTAGTTGCCCTTCTCTACATTCATATTTTTTCCTCTACTTGTAGTCCAATTACTTTTATACCTAAGAGATCCCTCATTTTGAATGATTCATAGTGTCTAAGGGTAAATGCCTCTGAAAACACTTTCTGAGATCATGTGTCAACCTTTCAGGTGACCAAATATTTTTTGAATCACCACTCTGTGTTAGGCACTGTTTTTGGCTTTAGGAATACAGAGGTGAATAAATAGGATTCTAGCCCCCAAGGAACTTACTCACTTTTAGAAAACTGTTCAGATAATTTAAATAGGTTATATATGTACCATTTTCTAATTTAGTGTCACTTAAAATTTAATTTTCAACATCAGCCTTGAATAAATTCTGGAGGTCTCAAAATTAGCTGACTAAATTCAGTGACACTCACTAATGGAAATAGCTAAGAGAGAGAGGAAACATCCAGTTCTAATTACAATCTTTGAGGCAAATAATGGCTTTGAAACATTCCTTGGGAGATTAAATGAATTCCAATAGAAATGTATAATGCTTATGACTACATGACAGAAAGTTTTTGACAAAAAATAAACTGCTGCACCATTTTTGGGTTGTGCAGTCAGTGCAAGAAGTAATATTCCCTTTCTGAACAGATTTTCTTGCAATGCATGTAGCATATACTAGATGCAACACATCAGTCTGTCTGTGAATGCATCTGTCAATAAGCATGAAATACGATTAATTCTCAGTAGTATTTTTTCAGTTGTAGTGCAGTAGAGAATGAGCTTTGGTACCAAATGGACAATGGACAATGATTTAAATAAATACTATCTTCTCCCTTTGGGTCTGTCAGCTCACTTATTTCTAAGCAACAGTTTCTTCATCTATAAAACTGGGAAATAAATATCTAACTAGCATGGCAATAAGAACTAGAGATCATGTGTATAAAGTATTTGACACTTAGTATTTGTGAGATAAAATTGCTCTTAATAATTGATTTTATTACAGTTTTATTTTGGAAGCCCTTAATAAAAGTTATCAGGCAAATTATATTTACATTTGCATGCCAGAATTTTCAGAGACTCCATTCGAGATAATGACAAGATAATAGGATGAAATCAAGCAATGAAGAAAAGAAAAACAAAAGTGGCGTTTTTCATAAAACAGGAAAATAGAATACAATATCTCATAAATCGGTTTACCAATGGAAGAATCCATCAGCCCTGTGAACAGTATTTAATTAGTGTTTTTGTTTGCAACTTATATGTCTTGGTGGAGAGGGACAGGGTTATTCCCATTTCCATGTTAAAAAAATAGTTTGTGCCTGCCATTATGAAGAGAGTTATCTATATGAGGCCTCCTATATGAGACAGGGGTCTTCAGGGATGTAGATGGAGGTTTATTCTGCTGTATAAGGAATTTTGTTGCTCCAGGTCAGAGATAGAAAACTTCAGACTCCAGGCTATGGCCCAGTTCCCACCTTGATTATCTTTACTATCTTTTTTTTCTTCATAAATGAAATGTAGGATAAAAGGTATTTAGGACCAAATGATGAAATAAATTATGAAATCTATAAATTTATAGATGATAAATCTATACATATGTATAAACATACATATATATATATATATATATATATATATATATATATATATATCTGTATCCATAGTCACTGAACAGACAAGCCTCTCCAGGGTTCTATTTTTGAAAACATTTGGCAAAAAATAAAAAATTTTTTGGTGAACCATCATTTTTCATCTGTCTGGATGAACCTTAGAGGTTAATAGAAAAAAGAGTGCTAGGATCTGAATCTGGTTCATTTCAAGGGATGGCTTATCAGGATAGTGCAGCACAGGCAGCAGAAGTGCGTTAACTTGGATGAAAGGCTGTGGTTGATATCTTAGAATATTTGGCTCATTGCTTCATATTATTTAAATTTATCCCCAAACAACCCTTTAAAGTAGGGAAAACAGGTACTTTTCTTGAGCTTTCAGAAAGGAAAATTAAATCTCAAGTGTCTAATTCCCCTAAGGCCATAGAGATAGTATGTGGCAGAGGAGCAATTAAATCTTCTTCCTCCTTTCTCTACAATCACTAGAATCATAGAATATGTGTTTTCCCTTGCTTTTCATGTTGCAACAGTGTGAAACACCAGTTAAAAGTATTGATGTTTTTTACATATCAGCTTTAATAGCACTTCCCATTCTAAGCAAAAATCCTTTAAACTTAAACAGAATAACTGCTTCACATGGACAGTGTGGTCCTGACCTCATTAAGACTCATATTGCCACTACCCTGGAAGGCCACTGGGGATAAGTTTATAGTCAAAGAATAGCAGCTATTTCATATCACAACTGTAAACTTTGATTAAATTGTCTGTACTTCAAAGCCTGGCTTCCCTTTGCTTGACATCAATTTATTTGTATTAGGATTGGAAGCATATATACAGGAAGGTATTTTATAAGTTTATTTAGCAAAGTGTTCTGTTTTATGAAATATTGCAGACTAGATATTTTGGAACAACAGTACCAAACACATATATATGTGTGTGTATGTGTGTGTGTGTGTATATATAATGGTATCAAATATAATGGCATCAAAGACCTGACAAGATAATGAGGAATTATCAGGGCCAAATTTAAGCCAAGGCTAGAACTCAGATACAAGCTGAGGAATAAAACCATTTTTGCACTGAGGAAATCTGTTAAATAAGGCACTTTGAGGGTAAACAGACAAGAATTCAAATAGAATATCCTCTTCCCCATATTTCTACCACACAGAATTATATGCTAAGTGTAAGGGTGAACCAGAGGTAAACATGAACCACAACCTCATCTCTGGAAGTCTGCAAGGAAAGTTGCCTCACTGTTTATTGATGGAGAAAACTTTTCCCTGATAATTTATAACCACAAGCCGGTATGCACAGTGATTTATAGTCTAGATTCACATTACCTGAGTGGTCAAAAAAATTTCAATCAATAAATTTTTGGAAGTTAGTGCCACCAGGTGTTTGGAAGAAGCAAATGCAAATATTATTTGAAAAGCACCTTCATTATGGGAATAATTTTCCAAAGAGAAAAAGCAGTTCATCACAAAATAACAACAACTAGGTACACAAGAGTTCATGGCATCATAGGTAAGAAGCAGAAAAAACAGAAATAAGAAAGACATCTAGTAAAACTTCAGATATCATAATTTTCAGACTCATAACTATAATCACAATCTATAAAGAAATAAAAGGCAAGATTTAAAATATCTGCAGGGAATAAAAACTTAAACATGACCTGGATGATTTGAAATAGAACCGTATATATCTAGAAATTAAAAAAAAAAACTAATCACAAATTAAGAGCAAGTACCTTACTTGATGTTAGGACTAAAGGAGCGCATGAAATAAAGCACCTAGAACAGTATCTGGCACATAGTAAGTACCATATAAGTATTACCTACTATTGTTGTACAATAGTATGTTTAGTGTTCTAAAGATTTTGTTCTATTTTTTATCAAGTTTTTCTATTTATCTGCAGGTACTTAAAGTAGTTTTGAGTAATGCTGGTTTATGTTTGTGCATTTCATTTCTTATATTTTGGCTGCATTTTGAATAAAATAAATTGGTTTGCTTATTCTAAAATGATGGTAAGTGATTGAGTGATCTGTAAGGGACATTTCTTAATTCCTTTTTTCTTTGGTCATGTTAGAATCCAAAAAGGAATGTGAAAATATCTATATAGGTCAAACAGATGTCTGTCTCTTTCTTCAAGATTTCTGGGGACAAAGATCCTGCAATTCTTTTTCAGGCATAATCAAAGATCTTGTGGTATTAAAAAATTTCACAATAGGCCTAAATGTGAATATTCAGTTCTATGTCCTTTTAAGTCTTACTCTTCTACCTCCTCCATAGTCTTAGTAATGAACTTGAAATGCAGTTACTTCCCTCCAATATAGATATGTTTAGTAGCAAGAACCTCCATTAACATTTAAGTAAATGTGTGATGGAAACAAAGCCCCAGAATATGATTGCAATGAAAGGTTTTCCATAATCAAAGGATTTCCAAATCCCAGCCAGCTTAGATTAGACAATATTTGAGTTGACCCAGAACATTATGGCAAAAATAATTTTCTATTTTATGGGAATACATTGAAATTGGAGAGGAGAGAGAGAGAGAGAGAGGGAGAGAGAGAGAGATCATTATACTTGCAAAAAATTAATTTTGGAAGTTAAGTTGAAAAGTAAACATTCAAACCAATACACATGTATATTGGAGATACAGAGTAGAAAGTCAAACCCCTTTTCTTTATCTCTCCCATTTAGAATATGGCAATGCTTGGTCTCCCATAAATATATTGAAAGGTCTATGATCCTTGTTTTGTCTGCATTCAAATGAATTACATGAAGCATTAAACACATACAAAAAAGGATTTTTGCCAATTGTGCTATAACCCATTGTTCCCACAAACACAAGTTGTATTATGGAAACAATATAATATAAGTATACCTGATGTTGAAGACTATTCAGGTCATCACTGGAAGGTGAGAATTTTTAACACAGGCAGAGCAAATGTTTAACAGCATTTTCTAGCAGTAGCAATAAAAAGAAATTTTCAAGCTATAGCTTTCTTACTATGCCAATCAACAGTGCTATGAGCACATCAACCAAACCCGTAAATGGTACTGCACATTATGATAATAATGGAATCACATTACAGACCTTACCATGAGATTGACAAAAAATTAAGTGACTGAACACACTTATCTTGCCCCAGTATATTAAACTGAACATGCTCATGAATATTTATATACATGCATATGCATGAGTATGGCAGGGCATACTTACAAAACCATATGCATATACACACAAGAATTGACATAGCAGTGTATAAAAATTTTCTCAGTCCCTTCTTCAATCCACAGTAAATCAAAGGAGAATTGCTTTATGAAGAAATCACCCACTGAACTGATATGAGGGAAGGAGTATATGGGGTAGCAGAGACAAATGAATTGTTTTCTCCTTAGAAATTTTTGGAAAGCTTCCCTCCCACTCCCAAGTTTATAAAAATATCATGTCAAAATTATAAGTAGGAAAAAAATCCGTGGAACTTCACAAAGCAAACAGAGAACCCTAAATTCAACTATGGACTATATTTAATACTATAATTATAATTTAATTTAATACTACAATTGTAAAAATTTTCTATCATCAATTGTAACAAACGTTCTACACCAATGCAAGGTGTTAATAATAGGGTGGTATATAAGAATACTGTGTTTTATGCATGATTGTTCTGTAAATCCACAGCTTCTCTAATAAAGGAAATAGTGATAAATTTTTAAAAAGAAAAAATAAAAATAATAAATTCATAGAAGGTCAAAACTTCAAGATATAATTCCCATATACAACATACCTAGCAGTGGGAATTAATTGTTGGACTGTTAGGACCATTAGAAGCAGCATAACTGAAGAGGAAATTTATAGCTCTAAATGCATACATTAAAAAGGAAGAAAGAGCTAAAATCAAAGAACAAATGGAACAACTGAAGAAGCTAGAGACTGATCAGCAAACTAACCCTAATGAAAATAGAAGAAAAGAAATAATGAGGATTAAAGCAGAAATAAATGACACAGAGAACAAAAAACAATAGAGAGAATAAATAAAACCAAAAGCTGGTTTTCTTGAGATCAACAGATTGACAAACCCTTAGCTAGACTGGCAAAGTGAAAAAGAGAAAGCCCAAATAAACAAAATCATAAATGAAAGGGGGGACATTACTGTGGATCATGAAGAAATTAAAAGAAAAATCATAAAAGGATACTATGAACAACTGTACACCAATGAACTAGACATCAGAGAGAAAATAGATAATTTCCTGGAAACACATGAACAGCCTAGGCTGACTTGAAGAAAAACAGAAGACCTCAACAAACCAGTCACAAGTAAAGAGATCCAATCAGTCATCAAAAACCTTCCACAAATAAAAGCAAAGGGACAGATGGTTTCACAGGTGAATTTTACCAAAATTTCCAAGAAGAACTGAAACCATTTCTGCTCAAACCCTTTCAAAAAATTGAAGAAAAAGGAACACTACCTAACTCATTTTTTGAAGCTAACATCACTCTAATACTGAAACCAGATACAGATGCTATAAGAAAGGAAAATACAGGCCAATCTCCCTAATGAGTATAGCTGCAAAAATTTTCAAAAAAAATACTTTCAAATTAAATCCAATTGGGGTTCATTCAAGGCATGGAAGGGTGGTTCAACATAAGAAAATCAATCAATGTAATACAACACATTAACAAATTGAAAGGGAAAAATCAAATGATCATCTGAATAGATGAAGAAAAAGCATTCGACAAAATTCACCATCTTTTTTTTGATAAAATCACTTTAAAAGGTAGGAATTGAAGGAAATTTCCTCAATATGATAAAGGGTATTTATGAAAAACTCACAGCCAGTAATAAAACTCAATGGTGAGAGACTAAAAGCCTTCCCCCTAAGATTGGGAATGAGACAAGGATGCCCACTGTCACCACTATTAGTGAACATTGTACTAGAAGTTCTAGCCAGAGCAATCTGGCAAGGCAAAGAAATAAGAGGCATGCAAATTGGAAAGGAAGAAATTAAACTGTAATTATTTGCAGATGATATGATCATACATTTGGAGATTCCTGAGATTGATGACACAGATACTTGAGCTAATAAAAAAAAATTCAGCAAATTGCCAGGATACAAGATTAATGTGCAAAAGTCAGTAATGATACAACACACTAGAAATGACCTAATTGAAGAGAAACTCAAGAAAAAGAAATCCATTCACAATAGCAACTAAGAAAACCAAGTACCTAGGAATAACAGAAGATGTAAAAGACCTCTACACAGAAAATTACATAACTTTACTACAAGAAATAAAAGTGTACCGAAATAGGTGGGAAAATATTCCATGTTCATGGATAGGATGGCTAAATGTCATTAAGGTATAAATTCTACCCAAACTGATCTACAGATTCAATACAATAACAATAAAAATTCCAACAACATACTTTTACTTTTCTGACTTGGAAAAGATAGTTTTCAAATTTTTATGGAAGGGAAAGGGGACTCAAATTGCTAAAAGCATTCTAAAAAAAGAAGAAATAAGTGGGAAGACTTACACTTCCTGACTTTAAAACCTACTTACAAAGCCACAGTAGTCAAAACAGCATGGTACAGGCACAAAGATAGACATATTGATCAATGGAATTGAGCCAAGAGTTCAGAAATATACCCCCAGATCTATGGTTGACTGATTTTTGATAAGGCCCCCAAATGTACTGAACTGGGGCAGAACAGCATTTTCAACAAATGGGGCTGGGAGAATTGAATTTCCATATCCAAAAGAATGAAAGAGGACACCTACCTCACACCCTATACAAAAATTAACTCAAAGTGAATCAAAGACCTCAATATAAGAGACAGTACCATAAACCTCTATAGGGACACATTTTCAAGACCTCATATTAGGAGGTAGCTTCATAGACCTTACACCCAAAACACAAGAAACAAAAGAAAAAATAGATAAATGGGAACTCCTGAAAATCAAAAGCTTCTGTATCTCAAAGGAATTTGTCAAAAAGGTGAAGAGGCAGCAATGCAATGGGAGAAAATATTTGGAAATTATATATATGATAAGAGACTGAAATCCTGCATATATAAAGAAATCATACAACTCAATGACAATAGTTCAAACAGCCCAATTATAAAATGGGCAAAAGATATGAAAAGACATTTTTCTGAAAAGGAAATACAAATGGCTAAAAAACACATGAAAAAAATGTTCTTATTCACTAGCTATTAGGAAAATGCAAATCAAAACCACAATGAGATTTCATCTGACACCAATAAGATTGGCTGTCATTAAACAAACAGAAAACTACAAATGCCAGAGAGGATGTGGAGAAAGTGGAACTCTTACTCATTGCTGGTGGGAATGTATAATGGTACAGCCACTCTGGAAAACAGTTTGGCGGTTCATCAGAAAACAAGATATTGAGTTACCCTATGACCCAGCAGTTTCATTTCTTGGTATATACACAGAAGTTCTGAAAGCAGTGACATGAACAGATATTTGCACACTGATATTCATAGCAGCATTGTTCACAAATGACAAGAGATGGAAACAATCCAAATGTCCTTCAACAGATGAGTGGATTAAAAAAATGTGTTTATACATATGATGGAATACTATGCAGCAGTAAGAGGGTCCTGAAACATGACAACATGGATGAACCTTGAAGACATAATTCTGAGTGAAATATGCCAGACACAAAAGGAGAGATGTTATATGTTACCACTATGATGAACTCCCTGAGTAATGTAAAATCAGTGCCTAATAATGTAGAATTTTGGGGACCTAAAGATAGACAGAAGCAACTAAAGGGGGATAACAACCTAATATGTGCAGATGTGATAATGAGGGTGAACTTAAAGGTATAGGAATGGACAAGGGTGATGATGGTTTGTTAATGGGATTATAACTATCAGTGCTGCATTGAAGTAAGTTGAACATGAACAAAAGGGGTTTTTTAAAGACATGTAACACACAGATTAGCCCTACAAATATAAGTAAGTGTTTGCATGATATACTTCTAAGGTATGACACTGGTACAAAGAGCTAACAAAAGAATGGTATATGGAAAAACTACCAATTACATATTATAGATTATATTTAACAGGGATACCTTATCAGTACTACACTTAATACTAGGGATGAATAATTAGTGGCTGTTGAGAGCTTTAGGATGTTTTATGTTATGATAACTGTTTAAAATTGACAGTGATGACTATTGTACAACTAAGTGAAGATAATATGAGATACTGATTGTTTATCTTGGACAGAATATATGTTATGTGAAATTGGGGACCCCTTGCTTTATAAGTCAAGCCCTCAACCTTGAAGCTTGACCTTGTGAAACTTATGGCTGTAAAAGGGAGTATAAGCCTTCTTATAATTATGCTTAAGAGGGAACTCCAAATCCTCTTTTGTTACTCAGATGTGGCCTTTCTCTCTCTAAGCCCAATTCAGCAAATAAATTCAGTAACCTCCCCCCTATGTGGGACATGACTCCCAGGGGAGTGAATCTCCCTGGCAATGTGGGACATGACTCCCAGGAATGAGCCTGGTCCTGGCATCAAGTGTTTGAAAATGCCTTCTTGACCAAAAGGTGGAAAAGAAAGGAAACAAAATAAGACTACAGTGGCTAAGAGATTTCATATATAGTCAAGAGGCTATCCTGGAGGTTACTCTTAAGCAAGCTCCAGCCAGACGTCCCAAATGACCACAGTATGCCAAGTATGGTTAGCATCAGTAGTCCCAAAATACCTAGGTCCCTATCTGAGACTATAAAAGTTTCACTCACTGAGTGTATTTTTCAGAAACTTGAATCCCACCAGTGTTTCTATGTCAGTCTAGTCCTAAAACTGAGAGGAAATAGCCTCTTTAAGAACATCAATGGATGCAGCCCCCTTCCCCATAATGTCAACACCCCTTTTCAATATGAACAAGTTAGGGTGGTCACTGCCTAGACACCCCTGAAGATCAAGAAAGTGATTAAACCAGAGAAAGGGGTAGCAACACACAAGATAGGAGTTAACAAAGGATTATGAATACTGAATCTTTATATAATTTTTTAGATGTTAGGATATCAGAATAGCTAGAAGGAAATAACTGAAATGGTGGGATTGTAATCCATAGTATTCTTTGAAATTTGCTCTATAGCCACTTGTTATATTGTACTTTGATTGTTATCACCTTTCTTTATATATGTTATATTTCACAGTAAGTAAATAACTGAAATTGTGGAACTGTAACCCACAACATTCTTTGGAATTTGCTCTCTAACTACTTGTTAAATTGTACTTTGAAAGGTGTCACTGATATGTATATATGTCAAATTTCACAATAAAAATGTACTTAAAAAACAGAAGATGAAGCATAGGTACTTAAAGGGCCAAGGCTTTGGCCAGATATGCCTGGACTGAAATCCTAAATCCTGTTGCTTAATAGTTATATTAGCTTCAGCAAGTTTCTTAACTGCTCTGAAGCTCACTTTTTTCATCCATAAACTACAGAGAAGGCACATAGCCTTTAGTCATTAATATCAGGAACAATACAACAGTGCATCTCCCAAATTTCTCAAATATGATGAAAATAGCTGTTTCTTTTCTTTTGTGTCTCTATGATACCAAAGGACCCCCAACCAGGCAATTGATCTCACACTCTTTTCTTTTTTTTTTATGAATAAGTTTTATTATCAAAAAGCTTATAACAAGAGTTAACCTTAAAGTTTTCAAAACATGTGGGGTTGATGACATGAAAAAGTTGATTTCAGTCCATTTATAATCTTGCAGAGTACGGCAACTGAAAAGAGGTGTGGTGTGTGCAAACCCCTTAAATGCAATGGCTTAAATCTAAAATTGCAATGAAATGTTCCTAATTTCTTCTTCCATTAAAACATGTAGCTTATTTTAGGTTATTATTCCACATTGTAAGCTTCCTGAACGTTTTTCATATCTTCTCTTCTATCTGTATTTATTATGCTCTTTTATTCCATTCTGGGAAACAATAAGTGCAAAGATGCCTCTGATTCCACTAGGCAGAGAGAGCACATCAAGGAGAAAGTTTGCACCAGTGTTTTATCATACCTTAAATCTAGGTTTCCCAAATTTTTCTGAAGGTAAGAATAACCAAAGCACTTGTTAAAAATACTAACTCCCCATTTCTGCCTCTGAAGACTGTAATTCAAAGGATACCCAAGGATCTGCCATTTTAATAATCAATCATGATGTCATTACCATCAGCAAAGTTTGGGGGCTGTTGGATTAAAGTAGGTGTGGCAGCCCCTGGCCTGAGCCAGTAGGTTTTCTGACACTGTGGTTCAGGGACCACCTTTAAAGGAGCAGAGCCGTGGAGGGCGATTGTGCAGGTTGTGCTGTGCCCAGCCAAATGGATGAGAGCAGACGCTGAAAGTCTGCCAGTTCTGCTGGCTAAGAAGTGCTTACTGGCAGGGGTGTGGGACCCGAGGAAGGGGGACTTTATAAATTGTTCCACTCCGATTAGATGCCTTTTTCTCGTTGGCACCACCTTGCACATGTGATAGCTGCCGACCCCGATCAGAATGAACTAGAGTGCTAGTCTTACATGCAGATCCTGGGTTCCAGGTGTGTTGAACCAGGATCTCTGGATTGGGTTGTACTTTTAAAAAACTCTCCCCACATCCCACCAATGTCATTCTCAAACTTATATAAGTTTGTTACACTCTTTTCTTTACCTTCCTGGGACCTGATTTTCATGCATTGTTATCTTCTGTGTCCCACAATTCATGACTCAGTGATCCAAAAACAGGGAAAATCTACCGTAACCTAGAGAGAATGTCCCTCTTGCCTCACTGAAGACAGTGTCTTCAATTAGTTGTACCGGGTCACTCAGATACAACTAATTGTTGTACCTGAAAATTCCAACAAAATGTGGTTCTCATCTGATAACAGCACACATTCAAGTGTTTAGGAGAATGCTTCTTATAGTAGGAACTGCCCTCAGATAAATATGAGGTGCCTCTAAAACAATTCATGCTAGTAAGATCAATTTCACTGAGCCTGACTCCAAATGTTCCCATTTTATTGCACATCTTCAGCTAGAGAATTGTGATGAGACAGTATATCTTGCAGAAAGACTATCATATTGATGTAAAAATCAAAGTTAGTTGGCTTTCTTTAGCTTGCCTTCATTATTGTCATATTGCTTGGAATGACTTGCAGAAATTTATGATATATCAGTTAAGCAAGTAATTAATAAACATACCCTGTTTTGATAGGACCAATATGTTGTAACTTTAAATCCATAAGGTAATATATTTGTCTCCCTATTTATTGAGTTTTGATCTTTCTAAACACTACTCACATAGATATACCAAAATAGAATAGTATTCTTTCACCTACAGCAAAGAAATGTAATGGACATCCTTGTCTGTATCTTCCCCAAGTTCAATTACACACACCTTTTCTCTTATTTCCATGTGTCTCTTCCTTTTCTGTTGAATGTTTCAGAAGAAGAGGATATGAGTCAAATATCACAAAAAGATTATAAAAATAGAAAAGAAGAAAAGACAAGACTTGGAAATTCTAAAGTCAGTAATAATATCACAAGAAATTGGAAATCCTGTAATAAAAACATTCTACTTAATACCCTTAAATATTCAAAAGTTTTAATTTTTTAAAGCACTTTCACATATGACATCTTGTTTGTTATTATTAGTAGTAGTAGTACCTGTTATTGAATACTGCAACCCTGAAAGTGGGTATGATTAGCTCCATTTTATAAGTGAGGAAACTGATAATCATAGAGAGTAAGAAGTGGTAGTTTAATTTAGAACCCAGCTCTGTATTACTCCAAACTTGAAATCTTTACATCATTTAGTTTGCACAATAAAACAAACAGTTCAATAGACAAGGTAGTATCTTTATTCTCATTTCTCAGGGTATGGTGAGGAATTGATTGATACAAGTGTCCTTTCTTCATTCCATTCCATTCACAAGCACAGAGGGTGATATGCTCATGATAGTAAAACTAGTCATTATTGACACTGGAACCAGAAATGATGACTCATCCTTGACCTCTTTTCACAAAATGATTCTGCCTTCTTATGGCCCTCTTAAATCTAATCCACTTATATGGTCTGAGGTAAATTCTGGTGAAGACCATCTTAATATAGAGTTTTCTAATTATTAAGTTATGTTTCACTGATTAGACAACATTGTGTCTTGGATTTCTAACCTAAGTTACAGCTTGTATTAACTAAACATCCACAGGCACAAAAATTATCCCTGATTTTATTTCTTGGTTTCAAATCAATTAAAGAATACATTAACTTTTACACTATCAGTGTTAAATAGGGTTTGTGGCTTGAAAAAACACATTGTTCCATAAATGTTCTCACTTTGGAAGTTGGCATCAACTATTTTATCAAGCTAAAGAAAATTTTGCCAAGGCAGGTAGTGGGATTTAAATACCCCTACTCAGACTGGAAACAGGTTTATATTCATAGAGCAACTAGCGATAGGGTAGGAGAGTATATATGAAAAAGGATAATTCCTGGGATATGGGGAATGAACCATTAGCAGTTAGGCAAATGGGACCAGGAGAAGAAAATATCTCACTGGGACACAATATTAAAATTAACCCTGTACTAGTCTCCTAAACCAGATGATTATGGTGTGCATATGCTAAAATATGGGCCTCTGGAAATCACATATGTGAAATGCTTTAGCCAAATTTTGGTAAGAAGATTTCAAACAAGTTTCAGTGTAAAGATTGCTGGAGATTAACATTTTCTGAACAAACTTTTAATATTGCCCTATTTGTATAAATTTAGTGAGCCTGTAAGAATGGTTTGGGCACCTCTATATTCCTCAGATAATAAATAAAACAACTACTAGTTTATACACAGCATCTGAGAACTAGAAGAGACCTTAAATATCTAATCATTCAGCTCCTTCATTTTACAGATTTAAAAACTAAGGCTCTAAATCTTACAAGTTTTCATTTTAAACCTCAAAACATGTAATTAATAATCTGCCTGTTTATGACTTCTGATACTTTTATTAATTGAAGCTAATGAAAAAGGAAAAAATCTAAGACTTGATGAAATTAAATGGCTTGTTTAATGACATAAATAAGTAGAATGAGATCAGGGAGTATATTCTATGTACAGGGTCTTGACAATTGTACAAAGCTGTGATTTCCTTAAAATCCCAACTGCCCAGTGTGCTTAGGGTTTCCCAATCATACCTTGCCTTTGTTCTGCCAGGCATTTATTAATTTGAGAAATTCACAGTATTGAGGGTTTTAAGGTCGGAAAATGGTGAAATCCCTTACTTTTCCTAGCATATATGAGTTGACATGGGCATTGTTTGTCTAAAGTCCTCAGCTGTATGGAATACTTGTTTAAATGATCATGTGGACAGAAGATGCATAAATTAAGGCATTCTCCTGATGTGTCAGGCTAGCTGTATGTTGCCTAGCAAAGAGAAATCTCAAATAGTGCTTGTATTCTTTAGATTACAATTCAGTGAAAACCCATCATATACTCCATGCACAGTTAAATATACTATTATGTTAATAACCACTGGCAAAATAATTCTACTTAACTATAATATGCCCTCTATGGTCAAAGAAAAGACAATGCAATATATTAACAGTGAAAAAAATTTCTCATTTGGTAATGTATACTTTATAATTCCAATTCCTTGACTCTTTTTTCCTTTATTAGAGAAGTTATGGGTTTACAGAACAATCATGCATAAAATACAGTATTCCCATATATCAACCTATTATTCATACTTTGCATTGGTGTGGAATATTTCTCACAATTGATGACAGCTCATTTTTATAACTCTACTATTATCTATAGCCCATTGTTTAATTTGTGGTTCACTGTGTAGTGTAGTTCCATGGATTTTTTTTTCAACTTTTATACCATCACCATATATACAGACATTTCCCCTTTTAATCACATTCAGATGTGTATTTCAGAGCCATTAATTGTATACACAGTATTTTGCCATCACCACCATCATCCATTACCAAAACATTTCAATCACTCAAAAAGGAACCCTGTACATTTTAATAGTTAACTTCACATTTCTTATCACCATCACATTCCTGGTTAACCTATATTCTAAGTTCTGACTCTATGAGTTTGCTTATTTTAATTATTTCAAACAAGTAAGATCATATAATATTTGTGTCTTGCTGATTTCACTCAATATGATGTCTTCAAGGTTCATCCAGGTGGTTGCATGTATCGGGACTTCATTCCTTTTTATGGTTGAATAATATTCCATTGGGGGTTTATATCACATCTTATTTATCCATTCATTGTTTGATGGGCATTCACATTGCTTCCATCATTTGGCAATTGTGAACAATGCCACTATGAGTATTAGGGTGCAAATATCTGTTCAAGTTCCTGCTTTCAATTCTTTTTGGTATATACCTAGTACTGGGATTGCTGAGTCATATGGTAGTTCTATATTTAGTTTTCTCAGTAATGGTGAAACTGTCTTCCACAATGGCTGCACCAATTTACATTGCCACCAACAATCAATGAATGTTCCTATTTCTTGGCATCCTCTCCAACACTGGTTATTTTCTATTTTTTTAAATAGTAACCATTCTAATGCATGTGGAAAGGTATCTATTGTGGTTTTGATATGTATTTCCTTGATGCCTAGTGATGTGGAGCATTTTCTCATGTGCCTTTTTGCCATTTATGTATCTTCTGTGGAGAGATGTCTAGTCTAGTCTTTTGCTCATTTTTAATTGAGTTGTTTGTCTTTTTTTAAGTTGAATTATTTATTTATACACTCTGCATATTAAACCTTTATCACATATGTGGTTTCCAAATATTTTCTCCCATTGTGTAGGTTGTTATTTTACTTTCATGACAAAGTCCTTTGAGGAACAAAAGTTTCAAATTTTTATGAGGTCTGATTTATGTATTTTTTCTTCTGTTGCTTGTCTTTTGGTTGTAAAATCTAACAAACCATTGCCTAACACAAGGTGCTGAAGATGCTTACCTACATTTTCTTCTAAAAGTCTGATAGTCCTTGCTGTTATGTTTACCTTTTTGATTGATTTTGAGTTGATTTTTTATAAGATGTGAGGTAGGGGTCTTATTATTATTATGGAAATGGATCTCCAGTTTACTCAGCATCATTTGTTGAAGAGTCTGTTCTTTACCAATTGAGTAGTCTTTGCCCCCTTGCCAAAAATCAGATGTCCATAAATGTGAGGGTTCAATTCTTTTCTCACTGATTGATTCCATTGTTGTATGTATCTGTACTGTACCATATTGTTCTGAATATTGTGGCTTTGTAATAAGTTTTAAGATTGGGAAGTATGAGTTCAGCAATTTCATTCTTCTTTTTCAAGATGGCTTTGGCTCTTCAAGGCCCCTTACTTTTCAATATAAATTTTATGATTGGCTTTTCCATTTTTACAAAGAAGGTTGTTGGAATTTGTTTGAGGTTGCAATAAATCTATAAATTGCTTTGGGTAGGAACTGTAATCTTAATGAAAATCAGTTTTCCAATCCATGAACATGAAATGTCCTTACATTGATTATTGCCTTCTTTGATTTCTTTTAGTGATGCTTTGTAGTTTTCTGTGTACTAGTCCTTTACATCCCTGGATAGATTTATTCCTAGATATTTGGTTATTTTAATTGCTATAGCCAATGGGATTTTTTTGTCTTGATTTATTCTTCCAAATGTTCATTGCTTGGGTATATAAACACTACAAATGCGGTGTTCATCTTGTACCCCATTACTCTCCAGAGTTAATTTATTGGGCCTAGAATTTTTTTTTTTTTTATTTTGCGGGATGTTCTGTATATATCATCTACAAATAGGGAAAGTTATACTTCTTCTTTTCCAATTTGGATGCCTTTTATTTCTTTATCTTTCCTAATTGATCTGGTAAGAACCTCCAGTACAATGCTGAATAACAGTGGTGATAGTGGGCATCCTTGTATTTGTTCTGATTTTAGCAGGGATGATTTCAGTCTTTCACAATTAAGTAGGATGTTAGGTGTGTGTTTTCATATATGCCCTTTATCATGTTGAGGAAGTTTCATTCTGCTCCTAGTGTTCAAAGTGTTTTTTAATAACCAAAAATAACTCTTGCTCCAACATGTCCCTACCATACCCCAAGAAAATGAACAAACCCTAACAAAAAAAAAAAAAAAGGAATGAGAAAAACAGATAACCTAAAATAACTACATTGCTTTCCACATGATCCTACCACACCCAGGAAAGTTTGCAAACCATAATGATTCCTGAGCATTCCCATAACATTGAGATTACCCTCAATAGCTTATCTGTACTTATTAGATTATCATCTCCCCTTCACTAGTTGCTGTTTCTCTACATTCTACAATATAAAATATGTATTTTACATTTTTCACAGAGTTCACGTTAGTGGTAACATACAGTATCTCCCTTTTTGTGTCTGGCTTATTTCACTCAGCATTTTACCTTCAAGTTTCATCCATGTTGTCATATGTTTCACAATCTCATTCTTTCTTACTGCTATGTAGTAGTCCATCATGTGTATATACCACATTTTGTTTATCCACTCATCTGTTGAAGGGCATTTGGATTGTTTCCATTTCTTGGAAATTGTGAATAATGCTTCTATGAACATTGGTGTGTAAATATCTCTTCATGTCACTGTTTTCAGATCTTCTGGGTATATACCAAGAAGCCAAATTGCTGGATGGAAGGGTAACTTGATATCTAGTTTTCTAAGGAACTTCCAGACTGCCTTCCAGAGTGGCTGCACCATTATAATGTACTAATAACAACAAATAAGAGTCCCAATTTCATTACATCCTCTCCAGCATTTGTAGTTTCCTCTTTGTTTAATTGCAACCATTTTAATTGGTGTGAGATGATATCTCATTGTGGTCATAATTTGCACCCTCCTAATAGCTAGTGAAGATGAGCATTTTTTCTGTTTGTATTTCCTCTTCAGTGAAATGTCTTTTCATATCTTTTGCCCATTTTATAATTGAGCTGTCAGTACTATTGTCATTGAGTTGTAGAATATTTCTTTGTATATGCAAGATATCAGTCTTTTGTCAGATACATGGTTTCCAAATATTTTTCCCATTGAGTTGGCTGCTTCCTCACTTTTTTGACAAATACCTTTGAGATACAGAAGCTTTTAATTTTGAGGAGTTCTCATTTATCTATTTTTCTTTTGTTGCTTGTACTTTGGGTGTAAGGTCTAAAAAGTGACCTCCTAATACAGGGTCTTGAAGATGATTCCCTACATTATGTTCTAGGAGTTTTATGATGCTGTATCTTATATTGAAGTATTTAATCCACTTTGAGTTAATTTTTCTATAGGGTGTGAGGTAGGGGACCATTTTCATTCTTTTAGATATGGATATCCAGTTCTCACAGCCCATTTGTTGAAGAAAATGTTACGTACCAGATAAGTGGTTTTAGGGGCTTTATCAAAGATCAGTCAACAGTAGATCTGAGGGTCTACTTCTGAATTCTCAATTCTATTCCATTGATCAATATGTCTATTTTTTCCAGTAGCATGCTGTTTTGACTACTATGGCTCTGTAGGAAGCTTCAAAGTGAGGAAATGTAAGTCCTCACACTTCATTTTTTCTTTTTAAGAATGTTTTTAGCAATTTGAGGCATCTTTCCTTTCCAAATAAATTTGATAACTAGCTTTTCCAAGTTTGCAAAGAAGATTTCTGGAATTTTGATTGAAATTGCATTGATTCTGTAGATGAATTTGCATAGAATTGACATCTTAATGACATTTAGCCTTCCTATCCATGAACACAGAAGATTTTTCCATCTTTTTAGGTCCCCTTCTATTTCTTTTAGTAAAGTTATATTATTTTCCATGTATAGGTGTTTTACATCCTTGGTTAAGTTTATTCCTAGGTTACTGCTTTTTTTAGTTGCTATTGAGAATGGAATCTTTTTCTTGAATGTCTCTTCAGTTAGGTCATTTCTAGTGTATAGGAACGTTACTGACTTATGTGCATTAATTTTGTATCCCACTACCTTGCTAAATTTATTATCTCACATAGCTGTGTCATCAATTTCTCAGGGTTTTCCAAATATAAGATAATATCATCTGCAAATAATGACAGTTTTACTTCTTCCTTTCCAATTTGGATGCCTTTTATTTCTTTGTCTTGCCAGATTGCTTTGGCTAGCACTTCTAGCACAATATTGAATAACAGTGGTGACAGCAGGCAACCTTGTCTCATTCCTTATTTTAGAGAAAAGGCTTTCAGTCTCTTGCCATTGAGTAGTATGCTGGCTGTGGGTTTTTCATATATTCCCTTTATCATATTGAGGAAATTTCCTTCAATTCCTACCTTTTGAAGTGTTTTTGTCAAAAAAGGATGCTGGATTTTGTCCAATGCCTTTTCAGCATCTATTGAGATGATCATTTGATTTTTCGCTTATTGATTTGTTAATGTGTTGTATTACATTGACTGATTTTATGCTGAACCATTCTTGCATGCCTGCAATGAACCCCACTTGGTCATGGTGTGTGATGTTTTTAATGTGCCTTTGGATTCAATTTGCAAGTATTTTGTTGAGAATTTTTGCATCTATATTCATGAGGGAGATTGGCCTGTAGTTTTCTTTCTTGTGGCATCTTTACCTGGTTTTGGTATTAGAGTGATGTTAGCTTCATAAAATGATTTAGGTAGTGTTCCATTTTCTTCAGGGTTTTGAAAGAGATTGAGTAAGACTGGTGTCAGTCCTTTTTGGAATGCTTGGTAGAATTCCCCTGTGAAGCCATCTGGCCCTGGGCATTTATTTGTGGGAAGCTTTTTGATGACTGATTGGATCTCTTTGTTTGTGATTGGTTTATTGAGGTCTTCTGTTTCCTCTCTGGACAGTCTAGGTTGTTCATATATTTCCAAGAAATTGTCCTTTTACTCTACATTTGATTGTTTGTTGGTATACAGTTGTTAATAGTATCTTCTTATGTTATTTTTTTTTAAATTTCTTTGGAATCCACAGTAATGCCCCCTCTCTCATTTATTATTTTATTTATTTGAGTCTTCTCTCTTTTTGATTTTGTCAGTCTAGCTAAGGGCTTGTCAATCTTGTTGATCTTCTCAAAGAACCAAGTTTTGATTTTATATATTCTTTCTATTTTTTTTTGTTCTCTATGTCATTTATTTCTGCATTAATCCTTATTATTTCTTTTCTTCTGTTTGGTTTAGGATTAGTTTGCTGTTCATTTTCTAGCTTCTTCAGTTGTTCCCTTAGTTCTTTGAATTTAGCTCTTTCTTCCTTTTTAATGTATGCATTTAGAGTTATAAGTTTCCCCCTCAATACCAGCTTCACTCCATCCCAGAATTTGTGATACGTTATGCTCTCATTTTCATTCATTTCTAGATATTTAGCAATATCTCTTGCTATTTGTACTTTAGCCTGAGGATTGCTGAGGAGTGTGCTGTTTAACCTCCAGTTATTTGTAATTGTTCTAAATCTTTGATGGTTATTGACTTCTAGTTGTATTCTATTGTAATCAGAGTGTGCTTTGAATAATTTCAAACTTTTTAAAATTTATTGAGGCTTTTTTTTGCAGCCGAGCTTATGACCTATTCTGGAGAAAGTTCCATGGGCACTAGAGAAGAGTCTATATACTGGTGATCTGGGATGTAATGCTCTATATATTTCTGTTAAGTTTAAATCATTTATCACATTGCTTAGTTTTCAATTTCCTTATTGCTCCTCTCTCTGGTTGATCTATCTATAGCAGAGAGTGATGTATTGAAATCTCCCAATTACTGTGGAAACATCTATTGCTTCCTTCAGTTTTGCCAATGTTTGTCTCATGAACTTTGGGTCACCTTGATTGGGTGCATAGACATTTATGATTGTTATTTCCTTTTGTTGAATTGTCCTTTTTATTAGTATATAGTGTCCTTCTTTGTCTCTTATGATATCCTTACATTTAAAGTCTATTTTTTCTGAGATTAATATAACTACTCCTGCTTTCTTTTGGCTGTAGCTTGCATGGAATATTTTTTCTATCCTTTCACTTTCAAGTTCTTTGTGTCTCTGGGTCTGAGTCTCTTGTAAGCAACATATTGATGATTCATATTTTTAAATCCATTCTGCCAATCTATATCTTTTAACTGGGGAGTTTAATCCAATCACATTCAGTGTTATTACTGTGAAGGCATTTCTTGAATCAGCCATCTTATACTTTGGTTTATGTTTGTCACATATATTTTTCCCTTTCAGTATGGGTCCTTTAATATACCCATACTGAATCTCTTTAGTACTGAACCATTCTCCATATCTCTCTCTCCTTTCTTTTTCTCTCTGTTGGTAGGCTCCCTTTAGTATCTCAAGTTGGGCAGGTCTCCTGTTAACAAATTCAGCATTTGTTTGTCTGTGATAAATTTAAGCTCTCCCTCAAATTTGAAGGAGAGCTTTGCTGGATAAAGAATTCTTGGTTGGCAATTTTTTTCTTTCAGAATTTTAAATATGTCATACCACTGCCTTCTCACCACTATGAGAAGTCACTACTTAGTCTTATTTTGTTTCCCTTTTATGTGGTGAATTGCTTCTCTCTTGCTTCTTTCAGAACTTGCTCCTTCTCCTCAGCATTTAACAATCTGATCAGAATATGTCTTGGAGTGGGGTTATTTGGATTTACTCTGTTTGGATTTCATTGGGCATCTGTGATTTGCATATTTATGTCATTTAGAAGGGTTGGGAGGTTCTCTCCAACAATGTCTTTGAAAATTCTTCCTAGTCCTTTACATTTCTCTTCCCCTTCTGGGACATCAATGATTCTTATATTTGTGCACTTCACATTGTCCATCATATCCCTGAGATCCTTTTCAAATTTTTGTTTTTTTCTCCATTCTTTCTTTTGTACTTTCACTTTCTAACCTGCACTCTTCCAGTTCACTTATTCTTCCCTCAGCTTTCTCCAATCTTGTACTGTGTGTATCAAGAGTCTTTTTAATTTGATCAACAGTTTCTTTTATTTCCATAAGATCATCTTTTTTTATTTATGCTTGCAAATTTTTTTTATGCTCTTCTAGATTCTTCTTGGTGTCCTTTATTTCCTGAGCCATGTTATTGGTGTTTGTGATTACTTCTTTGACTAATTTCTCCAAGTTATCTATTTCCTCTGGCTTTTTAATTTGGACATTTGGGTTATCTATATCTTCTGGTTTCTTCTTATGGTTTATAATTGTATTAGTTAGGGTTCTCCTTGGAAACAGAATCAATGAGAGATGTCTCTGATTATCAAATTGTAAAAGTGACTCACGCAACTGCGGGAGCGCACAAGTCCAAATTCTGCAGAGCCGTCAACAAGCTGTCAACTCCAAGGAAGGCGTCCGACGAACTCCTCGGGAAACAAACCGACAACTCTGACGAACTCCTCAGGAAACAAACCGGCAACTTCGACGAGCTCCCCAGGAAATGCTTCACTGAGCAGCCGAAGAAGAAGTGAAGGTTCTCTAACCGTCAGGCTTATAAGCCTCCAACTGATCACCCAGACCAAATCCAGCCAATTGCATTCTCTCATTGTGGAAGGCATGCCCCTTGATGAGTCATCAGTCAGCTGCAGTCAATTGACTGATGATCTGACAAACCAGCCCACTGGTTTATTAACCAGCCTCAAATATCCTCATAGCAATCCTCAGGCCAGTGCCCGCTTGACCAGACAGCTAGGCCACCTAGCCAAGTTGACACATGAACCCAACCATAACAGTCCACCCCTTGTCAACTTGGCAGTTGTACACATCACCTAAAACCATACCTTCAAAATGAACGTTACAGCTTATGCCATATGATAAGGGGATAAGACAGAGAAGAAAGCAAAAATATTTTCTTTACAGACAAATACAAACATAATCATAACAAAACAAGGAGGAAATATTCATGTCATCATAGTCCTCGTTTCTGTAACTGGTCATGTGGCCGTAGTTCATATGTATCACGACCTTCTTCCACTACCCATTACATGTTCCCTTTACTCTCAGCAAGCACTTCAGCTGGCCGTGGTTCTCTGCCTGGTGGGGTGACTCAAACCTTCATTCCTGAAGTTTCTTGGCCATTGGTAGCCCTGCCTGGATTGGGTTGTTGCAGTTTTCCATTGACTTGAATCACGGGGCATGGTAGTACTAAGAGACACCCTAGGGGATCTCCTGTATTCCAGGAAAACTTCTTTACTTCCATTGTGTAGTTGCAGTGCTATTTCCCCTTGATAGTCAGGATCAATCACCCCAGCCAGTACAGTAATCCCCTTACTTGCCTGTTGATTCAGAGGCATAAGAAGCCCAAAGTGGCCAGGTGGCAGCCTTAACTTCCAGTTCAATGGGATTATTGTTGTGTTTCCTGGTGGAAGCACTCCTCCTTTTGGAACCAAGACCTGTAGACCAGCAGAGCTTGAACTTGCAGGGACAGGAAGCAAAAATTTCTCTAGTGAATCACTAGGAGTGATAGTGAGTGGTGCTACTCCTGTTTCCACCCCTTGATTCCTGGACCCATGAATCCTGGCTATGGGAAAAACAGCACCATAGAGTGGACGCTGATTCAGAGCATACACAGCCTCCTGGAGAACACCGCCCCAACTCTGCAAGGTATTGCCACCTAGTTGGCGCCATAATTGAGTCTTCAATAGGCCATTCCACCGTTCTATCAACCCAGCTGCTTCTGGATGATGGGGAACATGGTAAGACCACAGAATTCCATGAGCATGTGCCCATCCCCTCACTTCATTTGCTGTGAAGTGGGTTCCTTGGTCTGAAGCAATGCTGTGTGGAATACCATGATGGTGGATGAGGCATTCTGTAAGTCCACGTATTGTAGTTTTGGCAGAAGCATGTCGTGCAGGGAAGGCAAACCCATATCCGGAGTATGTGTCTATTCCAGTAAGAACAAATCGCTGCCCTTTCCATGATGGAAGTGGTCTGATGTAATCAACCTGCCACCAGGTAGCAGGCTGATCACCCCAAGGAATGGTGCCATATCGGGCACTGAGTGTGGGTCTCTGCTGCTGGCAAATTGGACACTCAGCAGTGGCGGTGGCCAGGTCAGCCTTGGTGAGTGGAAGTCCATGTTGCTGAGCCCATGCATAACCTCCATCCCTACCACCATGACCACTTTGTTCATGAGCCCATTGGGCAATGACAGGAGTTGCTGGGGAAAGAGGCTGATTGGTATCCACCAAATGGGTCATTTTATCCACTTGGTTATTAAAAACTTCTGCTGAAGTCACCCTCTGGTGAGCATTCACATGGGACACAAATATCTTCATGTTGTTTGCCCACTCGGAAAGGTCTATCCACATACCCCTTCCCCAGACTTCTTTGCCACCAATCTTCCAATCATGTTCCTTCCAAGTCCCTGACCATCCAGCCAAACCATTAGCAACAGCCCAGGAATCAGTATACAGACGCACCTCTGGCCAGTTCTCCTTCCAAGCAAAGTGAACAACCAGGTGCACTGCTCGAAGTTCTGCCCACTGGGAGGATTTCCCCTCACCACTGTCCTTCAGGGATATCCCAGAAAGGGGTTGCAGTGCTGCAGCTGTCCACTTTCGGGTGGTGCCTGCATATCATGCAGAACCATCTGTAAACCAGGCCTGAGTCTTCTCTTCCTCAGTTAACTGACTGTAAGGAACTCCCCAAGATGCCATAGCTGTGGGCTGGGCAAGAGAAGGTAAGGTGGAAGGAGTGGGGGCCATGGGCATTTGGGCCACTTCCTCATGTAACTTACTTGTACCTTCAGGACCTGCTCGAGCTCTATCTTGTATATACCATTTCCATTTTATGATGGAGTGCTGCTGTACACGCCCAAGTTTATGGCTTGGTGGGTCAGACAACACCCAGCTCATGATAGGTAACTCAGGTCTCATGGTAACTTGGTGGCCCATGGTTAAGCGTTCTGTCTCTACTAAGGCCCAGTAGCAGGCCAACAGCTGTTTCTCAAATGGAGAGTAGTTATCTGCAGAGGATGGTAAAACTTTACTCCAAAATCCTAAGGGCCTGTGTTGTGATTCTCCTATAGGAGCGTGCCAAAGGCTCCAAACAGCATCTCTATTTGCCACTGACACTTCCAGCACCATTGGGTCAGCTGGATCATATGGTCCAAGTGGCAGAGCAGCTTGCACAGCAGCCTGGACCTGTCGCAGAGCCTCATCTTGCTCCGGTCCCCACTCAAAAGTAGAAGCTTTTCAGGTCACTCGGTAAGGGGGCCGGAGTAGCACACCTAAATGAGGAATATGTTGTCTCCAAAACTCAAAGAGGACAACTAAACGTTGTGCCTCTTTTTTGGTTGTAGGAGGGGCCATATGCAGCAGCTTATCCTTCACCTTAGAAGGAATATCTCGACAGGCCCCACACCACTGGACACCTAGAAATTTTACTGAGGTGGAAGGCCCCTGTATTTTTGTTTGGATTTATCTCCCATCCTCTGCCACGCAAATACCTTACCAACAAATCTAGAGTAGTTGCTACTTCTTGCTCACTAGGTCCAATCAACATGATATCATCAATATAATGGACCAGTGTGATGTCTTGTGGGAGGGAGAAATGATCAAGATCCCTGCAGACAATATTATGACATAGGGCTGGAAAGTTGATATAACCCTGAGGTAGCACAGTGAATGTAAACTGCTGGCCTTGCCAGCTGAATGCAAACTGTTTCTGGTGGTCCTTGCTGACAGCAATTGAGAAAAAAGCATTTGCCAGATCAATAGCTGCATACCAGGTACCAGGGGATGTGTTGATTTGCTCAAGCAATGATACCACATCTGGGACAGCAGCTGCAATTGGAGTCACCACCTGGTTAAGCTTATGATAATCCACAGTCATCCTCCAAGACCCATCTGTTTTCTGCACAGGCCAAATAGGAGAGTTGAATGGGGATGTGGTGGGAATCACCACCCCTGCATCCTTCAAGTCCTTAAGAGTGGCATTAATCTCTGCAATTCCTCCAGGAATCCAGTATTGCTTCTGGTTCACTACTTTGCTAGGCAGGGGCAGCTCTAGTGGCTTCCACTTGGCCTTTCCCACCATAATAGCCCTCACTCCAGGAGTCAGGGAACCAATGTGAGGATTCTGCCAGTTGCTGAGTATGTCTATTCCAATTATGCATTCCGGCACTGGGGAAATAACCACAGAATGGGTCCGGGGACCCACTGGACCCACTGTGAGATGGACCTGGGCTAAAACTCCATCAGTCATCTGACCTCCATAAGCCCCAACTCTGGTGGACCAGAGTGACATTTTGGGTCTCCGGGAATTAATGTCACTTCTGACCCAGTGTCTAATAATCCATGAAATATCTGATCATTTCCTTTTCCCCAATGCACAGTCACCCTGGTAAAAAGCCGTAGGTCCCCCTGGGGAAGGCTGGGAGGAAGATTAACAGTATAAATTTTTGGCAGTGTGACAGGGTCCTTCTCCAAGGGTACCCAGCCTTCCCTTCATTCAAGGGGCTCTGGATCTGTAAACTGTCTCAAGTCTGGGAATTGATTAAGGGGCCGTGACTCTCTGTTTTTGTAATTCAAGGGAGACTTTTGTTCACGTGGCCTAGAATTCTTCTGCTTATATAGTTCAAACAAGAATTTAGTCGATAGCCCATCTATTTTACTACTTGGTACTCCATGATCCACTAGCCAATGCCATAAGTCTCTGCGAGTCATATTATTTTGATTGCTGCTTTGAGCCTGTTTTCCGTTATGGTAGCCATGCCCACCTTGTCTTTGGCGATTAACTGCAGCCACTTGGCTTCTGCTGACTCGGGACCCGATTATCCCCATTGTGTTTAAGGATTCCAGTTCAGTGACAGCAGTTCCTACAGTAATATCTGACCTACAGAGAAGGGCGACTACAGAGCTCTTCAGGGATGATGGAGCTAGTTTCACAAATTTATTCCTTACAGTTCTGGTAAAAGGTGTGTCCTCTGGACATTCCAGGGCTGTGTGAGCAGGTCTTCCATGATAAATTCACTCTAACTTTCCAATCTCTCTAAGCCTTTGAATCCCCTCCTCCACATTGTACCAGGGCAGCTCTGGCATTTCAACCTCTGGTAATGCCGGCCACCTTTTGATCCATGTTTCAGCCAGCCACCCAAACAAACTGTTAACACCCTTTCTAACCCCTCGAGCTACAACATTGAATGCAGAATCTCTGCTTAGTGGGCCCATATCAGTAAATTCAGCCTGATCCAACCTTATATTCCTTCCACCATTATCCCACACTCTCAATATCCATTCCCACACATATTCCCCTGGTTTCTGTCTGTATAAGTTAGAAAACTCATACAGTTCTTTTGGAGTATAGCGTACTTCCTCATGGGTCACACTTTGTACCTCACCCTTTGGGGCTTGTTGGGACTTGAGCCTAGTTATAGGTCTTGAAGCAAAAACTGGTGGTGGGGGTGGGTCATGAAAAGAGCTAGAATTATCTCTCAAGCCATTCACCTCAAGACACTCTGTTGCATTTTCATCTCTTAAAACAGGATTAATCTCTCCAGACAAAAGAGTGAGGGCTGCTTCCTCAGGGGAGGTGATTACAAGATTAGCAGGCATTGAAGGGTTAATCTCCTTAGGTGGGGGTTGGGTGGCAGGCTCCTTAGGGCAGACTGGAGGCAGAGAAGCTGTTTCCCCAGGACAGCCCTCTACAGGTAAATCTAACAATGACCCAGCAGAATCCAGGGTTCCAATGTCCTCACTGTCATTATTATCAATCCATATGTCCCCATCCCAAGTTTCCGGGTCCCATTCTTTTCCAATCAATGCCTTTACTTTAACAGCAGACACCCTGAGAGGTTGAGATTTTAGTTTACCCTGTAAATGTGCTACTCGCACAATGAGAGACTGCGTCTGATTTTCAGAAACCTCCAGTCTGCGGGCACAGGAAATAAGATTTTCTTTCAGGGCACGGATGGAACCCTTTACATCTGTCGTACGGCATTCAAGTTTTGAATTTGAAGCCTTTAGCTCATCCCTTTCTCTTACAACTGTATCCAAAGTATCTAAGAGCAGCCAGCCAACATCATTATACCTCTTAATACTGCAAAACTCCGTGAAAGTGTCGAAAACACTGTCACCCAGAGCCTCGCTTCGTACTAGAGCACAATTAGGAGAATCAAATGGTGCTATTTTGCGTATTTCCTTTGCCAACTCCTGCCATGGACTGTTAGTACCCTCTTGATTGTTGGAAATAGAGTCTTTAGTGCCTCTGAATCTAATCAGAGTAGAAAACAAATTGTAAAAGCCCATTTTAAGATTCCGTTTCTCAAGAACCACTCTCGGTACCAAGTTGTATTAGTTAGGGTTCTCCTTGGAAACAGAATCAATGAGAGATGTCTCTGATTATGACATTGTAAAAGTGACTCATGCAACTGCGGGAGCGCACGAGTCCAAATTCTGCAGAGCCGTCAACAAGCTGTCAACTCCAGGGAAGACGTCCGACGAACTCCTCAGGAAACGAACCGACAACTCTGACGAACTCCTCAGGAAACGAACCAGCAACTTCGACGAGCTCCCCAGGAAATGCTTCACTGAGCAGCCGAAGAAGAAGTGAAGGTTCTCTAACCGTCCGGCTTATAAGCCTCCAACTGATCACCCAGACCAAATCCAGCCAATTGCATTCTCTCATTGTGGAAGGCACGCCCCTTGATGAGTCATCAGTCAGCTGCAGTCAATTGACTGATGATCCGACAAACCAGCCCGTTGGTTCATTAACCAGCCTCAAATATCCTCACAGCAATCGTCAGGCCAGTGCCCGCTTGACCAGACAGCTAGGCCACCTAGCCAAGTTGACCCATGAACCCAACCATAACAATAATTTTCTCTTTTGGACCTCATGACATTTGTTTATCTTGACAGGGTTCTTTTATGATATGTAAGGTTATTTAAACAATTATCTATAATTTGACAGAGCTACAGATTGGTGGAGTGCACTTTCCCTGAACCCCCAGCAGCTGGAGCTCCAGAGCCACCTCTCATCCTCAATTGAGATTTCCCCAATTTCATTTATAGAGAAAGTGATGGTCCAAACTGGGTGGATGTCCAATCAGTGCACCAATTTTCCATGTGCAATGGGGACCACCAGCCCTGTGGTTTGGTGTTGTGCCCTGTGCAGTTTGTCAGGGAAGAAGGCTTTAAGACCCAGTACTCCCAGACATTCCTGGGGTTGCAGCTGTGATACCCTGGGGCTGTGGCAGGCAACTCTCCTTCAGCTCAGATGCCCCTCAGTCCCTCTCTGCTGTGGACTCACAAGTCCCTGGGCTTGGTGTAGTGGTCCTGTCACCTCTGCACTGCTCCCCTGGCTCTCAACTGTGTACCCTGTGGACTTCTGCAGGAGAGGAGTTTCACTGTCACAATTCTGCCAAATCCTGAATTCCCCTGAGGAGGCTCATAGCTGCAGTGTTGTGAAGGGGTGGCTCCCAGCCTTCTTCAAAGATGGTTGTGTGGTACATGGAGAACAACTGACTTCTGCAATCATCTTGCAGCAGTGGCTTGTCCCTAACTCAGGTGCCTTCAGCTGTGGGTGTGTAAAGGGTTATCACCCACACCAATTACTGCAGTGTGTGCCTGGGGCATGGAAGGCCCCTCCCCACTGCACTTGACTGCAGGTCCTGCTGCCATCTCCTTGGGTGCTCCCCAGGTCCCCTTCTGACCTGCCTCCAACTGCAGCACAAGTCCAGTTGCCATTTTCCTAGCATCTCTCCAGATCAAAGACTTACATGATTATGAACACAGGCTCTTTGCTTCTCCAGTTGCTCAATCACTAGGGAAATATAAGTCCTTGCCCAGCTGGTGGGACCCTGGAACCAGTATTCTGGAGCACTTTCTGTCTTTTATCTAGTGTTTTTCATGCAGGAGAATTTTCCTCTGTCTCTCCTACCCCACCATTTTGGATGTCTTTAAGTGTTTTTATCAAGAAGGGATGGTGGATTATTTCAAAGGCTTTTTTGGCACCAATTGAGATTATCATAATTTTTTTTCTTCATGTGTTAATGTGGAGTAATACATAAAATGATTTTCTTATGTTGAACCAACCTTGCAAACTAGGGATACATCCCTCTTGACCATGTTATATCATTCTTTTAATTCACTGTTCTATTCAGTTAGCATTTGGTTGAGGACTTTTGCATTTATATTCAAAAGAGATATTGGTTTTTAGTTTCCTATTCTTCCAATATCTTTATTTGGCTTTCATATAAGGGTGATGTTGGCCTCACAGAATGAATTAGGGAGTGCTCCTTCTCTTCAAATGTTTGGAAGAATCTGAGCAGAATTGGAGTTAAATCATCTTGGAGTGTTTGGAAGATTTCCAGTGAAGTGGTCTTGTCTAGGGCTTTGTTGGGAAGTTTTTGATTATTGATTCAATCTCTTTTCTAGTAATAGGCTTGTTGAGGTCTTTTATTTCTTCTTGAGTCAGTGTAGGTACTTTGTATGTTTCTAAGAATTTATACATTTCATCAAGTTACCTAATTTATTGGCATACAGTTGTTCACAGTATCCACTTATAGTCCTTTTTATCTCAGTGGGGTTTGTAGTAAGATCCTCATTTTCATTTCCTATTCATTGTTATTTCCATCTTCTCTCTTTTATTCTTTGTCAGTCTAGCTCAAAGTTTGTCAATTTTATTAATCTTTACAAAGAACCAACATTTGGTTTTGCAAATTCTAGTGTTTTTTTTAAATATATTTCACTTATCTCAGTGCTAATCTTTGTTATTTCTTTCCTTCTGCTTGCATTGGGCTTAGTTTGTCTTTTTTCTGGTTCTTCCAATTTTGAGGTTAGATCCCTGATTTTAAGTCTTTCTCCTTTTTTAATGTAAGCATTTAGAGCTGTAAATTTCCTTTTCAGCACTGTCTTCACTGCATCCTATAAGTTTTAGTATGTTGTATTTTCATATTTACTCTCCTCAAGATATTTCCTAATTTCACTTGTAATTTCCTCTTTAAACCATTGGTTGTTTAAGAGTTAGTTTTTTTAATTCCACATATTTGTGAATTTTCCATTTCTCACTATTATTGAAATCTAGCTCCATTCCATTGTGGTCAGAGATTATACATTGCATGAGTTCAATATTTTTTAATTTGTTGAGACTTGTTTTGTGAGCTCATATGTGATCTATCCTGAAGAATAATCCATGTGAACTGGAGGAAAATGGGTATTCTGTTTGAGTTGGGTGAAGTGTTCTATATATGTCTGTTAGGTTTAGTTGGTTTAGAGTATTGTTCAAGTATTGTATTTCCTTATTGATCTTCTTACTAAATGTTCTACACCTTATTTTAAATGATGTATTAAAATTTCCCACTATTAATGTAGAATGACCAATATCTCCCTTCAAATCTGTTACTATTTGCTTCATATATTTTGGGGATCTGCTATTAGGTGTTTATAAATTTATAATTGTTGCATCTTCTTGTTGAATTTTCCCCTTTATCAGTATATGATGACCTTCTTGTCTCTTGTAGCTGTTTTTTGATGGAAATCTATTTTATCCAAGGTATAGTGGGAAGGTTGTGGAATAGGGAGTTTTAAGACTCAGTCCTTCCACCAATACAACTATTAAGCAGACATAAACTGTCTAAAACAGCTATTTTGAAATTCCAAAGGCCAGAAGAACACTGTACACCACACAGGGAAGAAGGGGAGAAAGAAGCTGATGCATTATGGTAAGGAAGAGTAAATTTAATCTCTGTGTAATGGCTACTGGAGCCATGCCCTACTCTCACAGCAGCCCAGACCCTGGATAATTTACTGGTAACAGAATAGGAAATAAAAATCTTCTTAAGCAAGACCAGGAGTGGGCACAGCTGATCACTGATCACAAATTTGGGTTAGCAATTTCAGATTCTTTGGGACCAATCTCTAAGGACAGCCATTGTTTCAATGCATCCTGGGAAGGGCCAATGACAGTTGAAACTTAAACCTTCTTCAGGGCAGTTGGGAATGGTTAAATGAAGGGCTGCATTTGCTGGGCAAGCCAGGAAAGCTCAGCATGGGAAGCCAAAGGGGAATCTCTTGGCACCCTTCCTGATGCAATCCGCAGGACACATTGGAGATATCCTTTACCTTTCCATGGGTCCATGTCCTTTTTCTCCTGGGAAAAACTTACTTGGCTATGTACCCTCCAATGTGCCCCCTTCCCAGAATACACCCTCTAGGTAAAAGTAACTTGAAACAATGAAGGGAGTTAAAAAAAACTATAGAGGTGGACAGTCTGGGCAGAGGCCTGCCATCTTTGAACACCTGAGAGAGGAAGGTCTGTCCACAGGGAACAGAGAGGACAATAAAACTCTTATAAACAGGGAAACCCCCAACCAATTAACAAGCTAAATGCCAGGACCAGACAGATGTCCAGAAAGACAGGGAAAACCCTGCACACTGCAAGTGCCTTGGGCAGACCATCCTAATAGGAGAGCTGAAGCTCAAGAAAATCTTTTATCATTAGCTGATTACAAAACAAAGAAACAGACATCTCAGGGAATAAATGCCAGAATTAATATTTTAAAATATTAAAAGTGTGTAGTGTACAACAAAAGAGTAAAAGACAAACAAGAAAGCAGGAAATGATGGCTCATCCAATGGAAGAAGATAAAAATCCAGAAAATTCCAATGAAGAAGACAAATATGTGGATGTACTCAACAAAGTCATTTAAAAATTGATCTTAAAAAAGCTCAAGGACGTTTTCTCAGTACTTGCCTTGAGAGTTTAAACTCCTCAGACTACCACACTGGTAGTCCTCAAACCTTGCAAGAGCATCAGTAATAACCCAGGTGGGGAAGTTTAATATTTCCATATTTTTCTTCAGTTTGTCAGGGAGGCCCTGCAAATGTATTTTTATTCTCTGCCCAAATTACTTTGGGATGTATCAGGATATCACACACACACACACAAAAAAAAGCTCAAAGAGATAAAATAAAATAGAAAGAACAAAAGGATATCAAGAAAACAATGAATGAGCAATATGAGAGTCTTTGTAAAGACATACAAATTTTAAAAGGAGGCAAACAGAACTACTGGAGTTGAAGCCACAATAACTGAAATGAAAAATTCCCAGGAGAGTTTCCAGAGGAGATTGGAGCTGATAGATGAAAGAATCAGTGAGCTTGAAGACAAGACACTTGAAATGAGTCAGGCTGAGGAGCAAAAAAAAAAAAAAAAAAAAAAGGAAATAACAAAACAGCTTAAGACACCACTTGGACACCATCAAGTATGATAATATAGGCATTATAGGTGTCCCAGAAGGAGAAGAAAGAGGCAGAAGGAGTATTCAAAGAAATAATGACAACTTCTTAAACAGTAAAAAATGTGAATAAGCACATCCAAGATGACCAGTGAACACAATACAGGGTAAGCAAGAAGAAAAATACACCTCATCATATATTGATTATACTATTGAATGGAAAGGATAAGGAGAACTTTCTGAAAGCTGTAAGAGAAAAGCAACATGTTACATACAAGGCAGTCCCAATAAGATTGAGTGCCAATTTCTTATCAGGAACCATGGAGGTAAGAAGCTAGTCAGTTGAAATACTTAGAATGCTGAAGGAAAACAATTGCCAGCCAAGGATTTTTATCTGGTGAGACTCTCAAAAATGAAGGAAAGATTAAGACATTCCCAGATAAAATAATAAGTTGAGGGAGTACATCACCACTAGACCTCCCCTACAAGGAATGCTGAAAGGAGATTGAAAGGATAATAGATGATGGTTCAAAGCAGTGTAAAAAAAAAGACCTGTGATTAAAGGTAATATTTGAGTAAACACAAATGCCAGCATTTTTGTACTGTATTGTTTAGTATGTAACTATACTTCTTACTTCCTATTTGTGCTAAAAATGAAATTCATAAAAGCTGATGATAAATCTAGTTTTCTTTGCACATGCAATTTATGAAGCTATAAGTAGTAAGAAGTACAAAAAATGGTGAGGGGACAGATAGGAAAGGAAAACTGTATGTGCATGCTATTGAAGTTAAATTGATAACCAAACAAATATGATGATTATATATATTTAGGACATTAAAAATTAACCCCATGGTAATCAAAAAGAAAATAGATGGAAAATATATCCAATAGAAAAAACAAGGCACTCAATATAGTACAACACATAAAAGCAAATAAATATAAAAGTAGGAATTAACAGAAGTGAGGGGGGAAAGGCATAAGATTACAAATTGGCAGGAGAAAAATCCTTTATTATCAGTAGTGACTCTAAATAAAAATAGATTAAACTCTTCAGCCAAAAGGCAGAGATTGGCAAAATGGATTAAAAAGATGACAACTATTAGCTGTTGGCAAGACACTCACCTTAAATTCAAATATACAAGGAGGTTCAGGGAGAAAGGATGGAAAAAATATACCATGAAAGTAGTAAACAAAAGATATTTTATCTAATATTAGATAAACTAGACTTTAAGTCAAATCCAGTTTCAAGGGACAAAGATAGTCTTGAAGTACAGATAAAGCAGACAATTCAACAGGAAGATATAAGAATTATGAATAGATATGCATCTAACAACAGAACCCCAAAGTATACGAAGAAAATAATGACAAATTTGAAGGGAGAAATTGATAGTTCTATATTAATAGTATTAAACTTTAATGCAACATTCTCAATGGCTAGAACACTAAGTCAGAACATCAATAAGGAAGTACAAGACTTGGATGATACTCTAAGTCAACTAGAACTAAAAGACATATATGGGACACTTTACCCAACAAAAACAGAATACACATTCTTCTCACATGCACATGGATCATTCTCCAGGAATGGCCATATGTTGGATCACAAAACAATACTCAATAAAATAAAAATATTGACATCATGCAATGTATATTCTCCAAGCACAATGGATTGAAACTAGAAATAAATAATAGAGGGAGAAATGGAAAACTCACAAATATGTGGAAATTTAACAGTGTGCTCTCAAACAACCAATGCATTAAAGAGGAAATATAAGCAAAACTAAGAAATAGCTTGAAGTGAATGAACATGAAAATAAAACATACCAAAACTTATGGGATGCAATAAAAGCAAAGCTGAGAAGGAAATTTTTAGCTCTAAATGCTATAAATTAAAAGAAGACAGACTTTGAATAAGAGACTAAATCTCAAAATTGGAAGAACCAATAAAAGAAGAATAAACTAAATCCAAAGTGGGCAGAAGGAAGGAAATCTCAAAGATTCAAGCAGAGATAAATGAAATAGAGAACAAAAAAATAGAATAAAAAATCTGAAAGTTTATTCTATTAGAAATTCAATAAAATAGAACATTAGCTAGACTGAAAAGAAAAAAAGAAAGAAGGTACAAATATTATATATCAGAAATGAAAAGAAGGGACATCACTACAAACCCACTGAAATAAAAACACTATAAAGGATACTATGAACAAATGTATGCCAATGAATTAGACAATATACATGAAATAAAAAAAAAATTCTTAGAAACACACAAACTACCTACAGTGACTCAAGAAGTAATAGAAAATCTAATCAAACTAATTATTAGTAAAGGGATTGAATTGTTCATCAAAAAACTCCCAAAAAAGAAAAGCTCTGGACCAGAAGTCCTTATAGGGGAATTCTTCCAAACATCCCAAGAATAATTAACTCCAATTCTGGTCAAACTCTTCCAAAAAATTAAAGATAAAGGGGAACTCTCTAATTTATTCTGTGTGGCCAACATCACTCTCATACCAGAGCCAGAAAAAGAAACCACAAGGAAAAATAACTACAGACCAACATCTCTTACTAATATAGATGCAAAATTACTGAGCAAAATACTAGCAAAGTGAATCCAACAATATATTAAAAGAATTATACACCACGAACCAGTGGTATTTATCCCTGGCATGCAAGGTTGATTCAACATAAGAAAATCAATTAATGTATTCCTCCACATTAACAGACTAGGGAGCAAAAACACATGATAATCTCAATGAGGCAAAAATGGCATTTGACAAAATTCAGCATCCCTTCATGATAAAAACACTTAGAAAACTAGGAGTAGAATGAAACTACTCCACATGGTAAAGGGCATTTATGAAAAGCTCTCATCCAACATTGTACTAATGGTGAAAGACAGAAAGCTTCTCCTCTAAGATCAGGAACAATACAATGATGCCCACTGTCACCACTGTTATTCAACATTGTATCAGAAGTTCTTGCTAGAGCAATTAAGCAAGAAAAATAAATAAAAGTCATCCAAATCAGAGAAAAGGAGTAAATACTTCCCCATTTACACATGATATGATTCTACATACAGAAAATCCTGAAAAACTCACAACAAAGCTCCTAGAGCTAATAAATGAATTCAGCATAATGGCAGGGTATGAGCTCAACACCTAAAACTCAGTAGTGTTTCTAAACACAAGCAATGAGCAATTGGAAGAAGAAATCAAGAAAAACTTCCATTCACAATAGCAACTAAAAGAATCAAATATCTAGGAATAAATCTAACCAAGGATGTAAAGGCGTTCTACACAGAAGATTATAAAACACTGTTAAAAGAATTCAAAGAACTAAATAAATGGAAAGACATTCCATTTTCATGTATTGGAAAAGTAACCATCAATAATATGTCAATCCTATCCAAAGCACTTTATGGATTTAATGTAATCCCAATCAAAATTCCAGCAAACTTCTTTGTAAAAATGGAAAAGCCAATCATCAAATTTATAAAGAAAAGTAATGGGTCCTAAAGACATAAAATAATCTTGAAAAAGAAAGATGAAATTGCTGGAGTCACACATTCCAAATTTAAAACTTATAACAATGCAACAGTAATCAACAAGACATGGTACTGAGTCAGGGCAAGGTGGTAGTTTAGAGATCTGTGTAATTTTGTTCATCCTCTAGGGCAGCTAGTAAGAAACCAAGAACTGTCTGGAAGTACTGTTTGGGGGGACTTCTGTGACCAGACACACATTGTATACCAGTTTGGAACAGCTGGAAGGGCTGAGATCACAACTCAGAACTGTAAGTAAAATATTCCAATCTGTGAAGCCTGGTGCCCTTCCACCACTAGCACGGCAGGCTGGTCTGGAATCAGTCCCCATGGTGCAAAGAAGCAGTCTCTACAAGGATCAAGGAACGGTAGTTCAGCCAAATTTCAGTTGTGACTTTAAGTAACAAATTTGTTCTACTGAAATAGAAGCTCCAGCCACAGATAAACACAGACAAAGCACAAGAAGAATATGGAAGTCTAGCCATGGCAGAGGAGGTGGGGCTGACCAGAAAAAGTGTTTGGAGATGGCTGAGTGTGGAATACTAAAAAAGGGCTGTGCCCCAAGAAAAGGGGCAAATAGAAACAGGTACCAACTCTGGCTCTTGATTAGTGAACCAAGGAGCCAGGGACTGGCTTTGAAAAGTTTTTTTTTTTTTTTTTTTAATTTTTAGCATAAAGAAAACAGCAGCCTATTTCAGTTGTCAGCGCTGACCCAGGGATGGGTGCAATTAAAGACTATCTGAGGGACAAAGTAACTAGTCAGTTGAAGAAGATAATTCCCTGAAAGGCATACCTTCCCCCAGGAAATTGGAGGTCAGTGTCCAGCACAAATGGTGGCTCTGATTGAGAGAACTGAGGCCCAAGGTACTGAAAAACATAAATGGTTTAAGCCTGCCATCTGCCTCAGTCAGGGCAGGAACAGGGTCAGCTGAGCATTAAAGGCACCATACCACTTTATGCTTGTGGGGAGATGCAGGATGAAAGGGGCACAGGCTTGGCAGGATAGAGAAAACACAGAATCAAGAGACTTCGCAGGAAAGACTGACATCCTGCTGGATCTCATCCCCAAGGAATCTTGATACTGATTAAATCCTCTTAGTGAGTCATGGGCCTGTCTTCTCTTGGAAAATCTGACTGGGGTCAATCCTATCTGCAGAGACCCTCTTCAAAAAACATCCATGTAGTCAGGAAAAGAACAAGAGAAAAAACAGCTAAAAATTTCTGATCAGTTAGACTGAAGCTATGTTAGATGTCTACAATAAGTTGAACTGAATGTCAAAGAACAGATAGAGAACAAAGCCAGCCATCAAGAAAACCCTTGGGAAAAGACAGGAAACAACTTCCAAAATGAAAAAATCAAGGAAATCATATGCCTAGACATCAGCAAAAATTCACAAAACATACCAGGAAGCATGAAGATATGGTTCAGACAAAGGAAAAAACTAACACTCCAAATGAGATACAGGCATCAAAATAAACCATCTGAATCAAATCAATGAACTGAAGGAGAATGTGGCAAAAGAGATGATGGATATAAAGAAGACATGGAGTGACCCTACAGAAAAACTCAAAAGCTTGAGACAACAAATGGCATAACTTAAGGGAATGAAAGGCTTAGTAGAAGTGATGAAAAACAAAATAGAGACATACAACAGCAGATTTGAAGGAGCAGAAGAAAGGATTAGCGAACTAGAGGTCATGACATCTGAAATCCTACACACACAAAAAAAAAACCACAGAGAGAATAGTATAAACAGGGTTTCAAGGAATTACATGACAATATGAAGCACACAAGTATATGTGTTATGGGTGTCCCAGAAGGATAAGGAAAGGGTAAAGGGGCAAAGAATAATGGAGGAAATAATTGTGGAAATTTTCACATAAAATTACAGATCAAAGAAGCAGAGTGTACCCCAACAGAATAGATCTAAATATACCTACTTCAAGACACTTACTATTCAGATGGTCAAATGTCAAAGACAAAGAGAGAATTCTGAAAGCGGCAAAAGAAAAACAGTCCATCACATAAAAGGGAAACTTGATAAGAGAATGTGTGGATTTCTCAGCAGAAACCATGGAGGAAAGAAGGCAGGGGCATAACATATTTAAGATAAAGAAAGAGAGAAACTGCCAACCAGGAATTCTACATCTGGCAAAATTGTCCTTCAATAATAAGGGAGAGTAAAATATTTTCAGACAAACAGAAACTGATGTGATCAAGAGAATGGCTGTTTAAGAAATTCTTAAGGAAGTTCTACAGACAGGTAGGAAAAGACAGGAGAGAGAGGTTTGGAGAAGAGTGTAGAAATTAAGATTACCAGCTAGGGTAAAAAAGAGAGGAGAAAAAATAAGATATGACACATAAAATCCAAAAGACAAAAGGGTAGAAGAAAGTACTGTTTTTACAATAATAACATTAAAAGATGATGGATTAAACTAAGTAATCAAAAGGCAGAGACTAGAAGAATGGAGTAAAAAACAGGGCCCATATATATGCTGTCTACAGGAGACACACATTAAACCCAAGGAAAATAAAAAGTTGTAAGTGAAGGGTTGGAGAAAGATGTTTCACACAAACAACAACAAGGAAAGTTTGGGGGTAGCTATACTAATATCAGAAAAATTGAACTTCAAATGTAAAGAATTAAAAGAGACAATGAAGGACACTATGTATTAATAAAAGGGACAATTCATCAAGAAAACATAATCATAAATATTAATGCACCAGGCCAAAGTGTCCCAAAATACATGAGGTAAACACTGAAGACATGGAAGGGAGAAGTAGACACCTCTACAATAACTGTTGGAGACTTCAATAGATAAGAACATCTTGACAAAGGATCAATAAGGAAACAGAGATTTTGAACTTGATAAATTAACTGGGTTTAACAGACACTTACAGAACATTGTAGCCCAAAGCAGCAGTATACACATTTCTCTCAAGTGCTCATGGACCGTTCTCAAAGATAGAGCACATGTTGGTTCACAAAGTAAGTATCACTAAATTTAAAAAGATCAAAATTATACAAAACACTTTCTCAGATCATAATGGGATGAAGTCGGGAATCAATAACAGGTAGAAGGCTGGAAAATTCACAAACATATGGGGGTTAAACAACATATTTGTGAACAACCAATGGGTCAAGGTAGAAATTACAAGTGAAATGAGTAAGTGTCTTGAGACAAATGAAAATGAGAACACAACATGTCAAAACTTATGGAATACATCAAATGCAGTGCTGAGAGGGAAATTTATTGTGGTAAATGCCTATATTAAAAAAAGAAGAAAGAGCAAAACTTGATGACATAACTGCTCACCTGGAGGAACTATAGAAAGAAAAACTAACCTAGAAGAAAAGAGAAGGAAAGAAATAACAAAGATTAGAGCAGAAATATGAAATTGAGAACATGAAAACAATAGAGAGGATCAACAAAACCAGAAATTGGTTATTTCATAAAATCAATAAAATCAATGGACCCTTAGCTAGACTGAAAAAGAAAAAGAGAGAGAGGATGCAAATAAATAAAATAAGAAGTGGGAGTGGGGCATAGCTACTGATCCCAAAGAGATAAAGGAGATAATGATAGGATATGATGAGCAACTGTATGCTAACAAACTGGACTACTTAAATGTAATGGACAACTTTCTAGAAAAGCGTGAACAAGCAACACTGATTTGAGAAGTCATAGAGTACCTTAACACACCAATCACAAGTAAAGAGATTGAATCAATCATCAAAAAACTCCTCAAAACAAAAATCCAGGACCAGATAATTTCACATTTGAATTTTACCAAGCATTCAAGAAAGAATTAGCACCAATGCTGCTCAAACTCCTCAATGAACTGAAGAGGAGGGAAAGCTACCTAACTCTGTCAATAAAGCCAACATCACCCTAATACCAAAGCCAGACAAAGATATTACAATAAAAGAAAATTACAGACCAATCTCTTTAATGATTAAGGATGCAAAAATCCTCAAAAATATTTGCAAATTGAATCCAGCAGCACATCAAAAGAATTATACCAATGAACAAGTTGATATTATTCCAGGTATTCAAGGGTGTTTCAACACAAGAAAATAAAATAACATAATATACCACATCAATAAATCAAAGGGGAAAAAACCATATGATCATCTCAATTGATGCAGAAAAGGCATTTAACAAAATTCAGCATCCTTTCTTGATGAAAACACTTCAAAGCATAGGACTAGAAGGAAGCTTGGTCAACACGTTAAAGGGAATATATGAAAAACCCCACAGCTAACATCATATTCAATGGGGAAAGACTGAATGCTTTCCCTCTAAGATCAGGAATAAGACAAGGATGCCCATAATCACCATTGTTAGTCAACATTGTGCTGGAAGCTCTAGCTAGAGCAATTAAGTAAGAAAAGGAATAAAAGTCATCAAAATTGGAACAGAAGAAGCTTTCACTGCTTGCAGATGACTTGATCCTATACATAGAAAATCCTGAAAAATCTACAGAAATGCTAATATAGCTAATAAATGAGTACAGCCAAGTTACAGGATACAAGATCAGTAGTGTTTCTATACATTAGCAATGAGCAGCCTGAGAAAAATCAAGAAACAAATTCCATTTACAATAACAACCGAAAGAATCAAAAATTTAGGAATAATTTTAACCAAGAACATAAAAGAGCTCTGCACAGAAAACTACAAAAAAATTACTACAAGAATCCAAGGAAGACCCAAATAAATGGAAGAGCATACTGTGTTCATGAATTGGAAGATTAAATATAGTTAAGATATCAATTCTACCCAAATTGATTTATAGATTCAATGCTATACAAATTAAAATCCTAACAACTTAATTTACAGATTTAGGAAAATGAAAAATCAAATTTATTTGGCAGGGCAGTGTGCCCATATAGCTAAAAATATCTTCAGAAAGAAAAATGAAATGGTAGGTCTCACAATACCTGACCTTAAAGCACATTACAAAGCTACAGTGGTCAAAACAGCAACATACTGCCATAAAGATAGGTATAGTGGCCAATGGAATCAAATTGAGTGTTCAGAAATATACTGTCTTATCTATGGACAATTGATCTTTGGTAAGGTGGTCAAGTTGACTCAACTGAGGCAGAGCAGCCTCTTCAACAAATGGTGTTTGGAGAACTGGATATTCATATCCAGAAGATTAAAAAGTACCCATATCTCACACCTTAATCAAAATTTAATTCAAAATGCATCAAGACCTAAACATTAGAGCTCAGACCATAAAACTGTTAGAAGAAAATGTAGGGAAATATGTTAAAGATCTTGTGGTAAGGGGTGGTTTCCTAGACTTTATGCCCAAAACCAAGCAATGAATGAAGGAATAGATAAATGGGATCTCCTCAAAATTGAATAATTTTGCACATCCAAGGACTTTGTCAGGAAAGTAAAAAGGCAGCCTATGCAATGTGAGACAATATTTGGAAACCACATATCAGATAAAGGTTTAATGAACATAATATAAAGAAATCCTACCTCTCTGCAACAAAATGACAACCCAATTTAAAAATGGGCAAAAGACATGGACAGACACACTTCTGAAGAGTTAATACAGTTGACTCAAAAACATATGAAAAAATGTTCAACTTCCCTAGCTATTAGAGAAATGCAAGTCAAAACCACAATGAGACAACTTCTCACACCTACTAGAATGGCCATTATGAAAAAATAAGTCCAGAAAGCTATGTGTTAGAGAGGATGTGGAGAAAGAGATACACTTACTCAGTGTTGGTTGGAATGCAGAATGTTGCACCACTGTGGAAGGCAGTTCAGTGGTTCCTGAGGAAGCTAAGTGTAGAGTTGCTGTATAATCCAACAGTCCTATTACTATGTATATACTTAGAGGAACTGAAGACAGGAGCACCAATGGACATTTGTAAACTGATATTTATAGTGGGATTTTTCATGTTTGCCAAGATATGGAAACATCTCAAATGTCCATCAACTGATAAGAGGATAAGAAAACTGTGGTATGTACATATGACAGAATGTTATGCAGCTGTAAGACTGAATAAATTCATGATGTATGCAACAATGTGGATGGACCTTGAGGACAGCATGTTGAGTGAAATAAGCCAGAAACAAAAGGAAAAACACTGTATGGTCTCACTAATGTGAACTAACAATGATCAAGATTTGAGAGTTAAAATTAAGAACACAGGTTATGAGGAGGTAGAAATAAGGTAGAGATTGGGCATTTGATGCTGAAGGAGTACAGAATGTTCTACAGGATTGATCGTAAAGATCCAGAATTGGATAGCACAATACTACCTGATGGCAGCACCATACTGTAAGTATAATGAACAAAGTTGAGTGTCAGTATGTTTGAAGGAGGAAGGCTAGTGGCATGTATGACACCAGAAGGAAAGACAGAGGATAAAAAGGGGACTGTATAACTTAGCAAAACCTAGAGTGGGCCATAATGGTGATTTAATGTAGAAATGTAAGAAAGTTTTACATGAGGGAGATTAAGTGAATGTCAGCATTGCAAGGTGTTGAAAATGGTATAGTATATAGGAAAAAACTAGAGTTGACTGTCAACAGTAACATTGTAGTATTCTTCCATTAAATGTAATGAAGGCAATATACCAGAGTTATATTGTGGGATATAAGGTCATGGGATTCTTGTTGTTTTTTTCTCCTTTTATATTTTTTTCATTATTCATTCTATTTTCCCCTTCTTTCTTTGTGAAAGAAATAGAAATATTCTCATATGGATTATGGTGTTGAATGCATAACTATGTGAGTATACTGGGTGCTATTGATTGTTCACTTAGGATGGATTGTGTGGTATGCAAATAAAACTGTCTAAAATAAACAGAAAGGTACAAGTGCTGGAGAAAATGTGGAGAAAGAGAGATGTACCTATTCACAGTTGGTAGGTAAGTAGAATGGTGAAGCCTCTCTGAAGAACAGCATGGGGGTTCCAAAGGAGGCTAAGTATAGGGTTGCCATATGATTCTGAAACCCTGTTATTTGGTATAAACTTGGAAGAACTGAAAGAAGTGACATGAATAGACATTTGCACACTGGTGTTTATGGAAGTAGTATTCACGATTTGCAAGGTATGGAGGTGGCCTAAGGGTACATCAGTAGTAAATGTAGGGTGAACTGTGGGTGAATGCATACAATGGAATATTGAGTGGCTACAAGAAGGAATGAAGTTGTGATGCACACTACTAGTTGAATGAACCTTGAGGATATAATGTTGAGTGAAATAAGACAGAAACAAAAGGACAAATATTGTAAAGCCTCATTAATATAAACTAAGTATAATGAGCAAACATTGAAAATTGAATTCAAGAGCACAGGTTATCAGGGCATAGAATGTGGGTAGAGATTATGCAATCAAACATGGAGTACAGAATGTTCAAGGAGGCTTATTGCAAAGGTTCCTAGATTGTAGCTCTTACAGCAATCACATCTATTCCTGAGTTTTATTTTTTTTAATTTTTGATACAATAAAAAAACTATGGGAGGTGGGGTAAGATGGCAGACTGGTGAGCTGTATGTTTTAGTTACTCCTCCAGGAAAGTAGGTAGAAAGCCAGGAACTGCGTGGACTGGACACCACAGAGCAATCTGACTTTGGGCATACTTCATACAACACTCATGAAAACGTGGAACTGCTGAGATCAGCGAAATCTGTAAGTTTTTGCGGCCAGGGGACCCGCGCCCCTCCCTGCCAGGCTCAGTCCCGTGGGAGGAGGGGCTGTCTGCTCCAGGAAGGAGAAGGGAGAACTGCAGTGGCAGCCCTTATCGGAAACTCATTCTACTGATCCAAACTCCAACCATAGATAGACTGAGACCAGACACCAGAGAATCTGAGAGCAGCCAGCCCAGCAGAAAGGAGACAGGCATAGAAAAAAAACAACATGAAAAACTCCAAAATAAAAGCGGAGGATTTTTGGAGTTCTGGTGAACATAGAAAGGGGAAGGGCCCTGAGGCGCATATGCAAATCCTGAAGAAAAGCTGATCTCTCTGCCCTGTGGACCTTTCCTTAATGGCCCTGGTTGCTTTGTCTCTTAGCATTTCAATAACCCATTAGATCTCTGAGGAGGGCCCGTTTTTTTTTTTTTTTTTTTTAATCCTTTTTTATTTTTCTAAAACAATTACTCTAAGAAGCCCAATACAGAAAGCTTCAAAGACTTGCAATTTGGGCAGGTCAAGTCAAGAGCAGAACTAGGAGAGCTCTGAGACAAAAGGCAATAATCCAGTGGCTGAGAAAATTCATTAACACCACAACTTCCCAAGAAAAGGGGGGTGTCTGCTCACAGCCATCATCCTGGTGGACAGGAAACACTCCTGCCCATCACCAGCCCCATAGCCCAGAACTGCCCCAGACAACCCAGTGTGACGGAAGTGCTTCAAATAACAGGCACACACCACAAAACTGGGCATGGACATTAGCCTTCCCTGCAACCTCAGCTGATTGTCCCAGAGTTGGGAAGGTGGAGCAGTGTGAATTAACAAAGCCCCATTCAGCCATCATTTCAGCAGACTGGGAGCCTACCTACACAGCCCAGCAGCCCAGAACTGCCCTGGGGGGACGGCACTCACCTGTGACATAGCACAGTCATCCCTCAACAGAGGACCCGGGGTGCACGGCCTGGAAGAGGGGCCCACTTGCAAGTCTCAGGAGCCATACGCCAATACCAAGGACTTGTGGGTCAGTGGCAGAGGCAAACTGTGGCAGGACTGAACTGAAGGATTAGACTATTGCAGCAGCTTTAAAACTCTAGGATCACCAGGGAGATTTGATTGTTAGAGCCACCCCCCCTCCCTGACTGCCCAGAAACATGCCCCATATACAGGGCAGGCAACACCAATTACACACGCAAGCTTGGTACACCAATTGGAGCCCACAAGACTCACTCCCCCACTCACCAAAAAGGCTAAGCAGGGGAGAACTGGCTTGTGGAGAACAGGTGGCTCGTGGACGCCACCTCCTGGTTAGTTAGAGAAAGTGTACTCCACGAAGCTGTAGATCTGATAAATTAGAGATAAGGACTTCAATTGGTCTACAAATCCTAAAAGAACCCTATCCAGTTCAGCAAATGCCACGAGGTCAAAAACAACAGAAAATTATAAAGCATATGAAAAAACCAGACGATATGGATAACCCAAGCCCAAGCACCCAAATCAAAAGATCAGAAGAGACACAGCACCTAGAGCAGCTACTCAAAGAACTAAAGATGAACAATGAGACCATAGTACGGGAGACAAAGGAAATCAAGAAGACCCTAGAAGAGCATAAAGAAGACATTGCAAGACTAAATAAAAAAATGGATGATCTTATGGAAATTAAAGAAACTGTTGACCAAATTAAAAAGATTCTGGACACTCATAGTACAAGACTAGAGGAATTTGAACAATGAATCAGTGACCTCGAAGATGACAGAATGGAAAATGAAAGCATAAAAGAAAGAATGGGGAAAAAAATTGAAAAAATCTATACAAGGTTAATGCACATAAGTCAGTAATGTTTCTATATGCTAGAAATGAACAAACTGAAGAGACACTCAAGAAAAAGATACCATTTTCAATAGCAACTAAAAAAATCAAGTACCTAGGAATAAACTTAACCAAAGATGTAAAAGACCTATACAAAGAAAACTACATAACTCTACTAAAAGAAATAGAAGGGGACCTTAAAAGATGGAAAAATATTCCATGTTCATTGATAGGAAGGCTAAATGTCATTAAGATGTCAATTCTACCCAAACTCATCTACAGATTCAATGCAATCTCAATCAAAATTCCAACAACCTACTTTGCAGACTTGGAAAAGCTAGTTATCAAATTTATTTGGAAAGGGAAGATGCCTCGAACTGCTAAAGACACTCTAAAAAAGAAAAACAAAGTGGGAGGACTTACACTCCCTGACTTTGAAGCTTATTATAAAGCCACAGTTGCCAAAACAGCATGGTACTGGCACAAAGATAGACATATAGATCAATGGAATCGAATTGAGAATTCAGAGATAGACCCTCAGATCTATGGCTGACTGATCTTTGATAAGGCCCCCAAAGTCACTGAACTGAGTCATAATGGTCTTTTCAACAAATGGGGCTGGGAGAGTTGGATATCCATATCCAAAAGAATGAAAGAGGACCCCTACCTCACCCCCTACACAAAAATTAACTCAAAATGGACCAAAGATCTCAATATAAAAGAAAGTACCATAAAACTCCTAGAAGATAATGCAGGAAAACATCTTCAAGACCTTGTATTAGGCGGCCACTTCCTAGACTTTACACCCAAAGCACAAGCAACAAAAGAGAAAATAGATAAATGGGAACTCCTCAAGCTTAGAAGTTTCTGCACCTCAAAGGAATTTCTCAAAAAGGTAAAGAGGCAGCCAACTCAATGGGAAAAAATTTTTGGAAACCATGTATCTGACAAAAGACTGATATCTTGCGTATATAAAGAAATCCTACAACTCAATGACAATAGTACAGTCGGCCCAATTATAAAATGGGCAAAAGATATGAAAAGACAGTTCTCTGAAGAGGAAATACAAATGGCCAAGAAACACATGAAAAAATGTTCAGCTTCACTAGATATTAGAGAGATGCAAATTAAGACCACAATGAGATACCATCTAACACCGGTTAGAATGGCTGCCATTAAACAAACAGGAAACTACAAATGCTGGAGGGGATGTGGAGAAATTGGAACTCTTATTCACTGTTGGTGGGACTGTATAATGGTTCAGCCACTCTGGAAGTCAGTCTGGCAGTTCCTTAGAAAACTAGATATAGAGTTACCATTCGATCCAGCAATTGCACTTCTCGGTATATACCCGGAAGATCGGAAAGCAGTGACACGAACAGATATCTGCACGCCAATGTTCATAGCAGCATTATTCACAATTGCCAAGAGATGGAAACAACCCAAATGTCCTTCAACAGATGAGTGGATAAATAAAATGTGGTATATACACACGATGGAATACTACGCGGCAGTAAGAAGGAACGATCTCGTGAAACATATGACAACATGGATGAACCTTGAAGACATAATGCTGAGCGAAATAAGCCAGGCACAAAAAGAGAAATATTATATGCTACCACTAATGTGAACTTTGAAAAATGTAAAACAAATGGTTTATAATGTAGAATGTAGGGGAACTAGCAATAGAGAGCAATTAAGGAAGGGGGAACAATAATCCAAGAAGAACAGATAAGCTATTTAACGTTCTGGGGATGCCCAGGAATGACTATGGTCTGGTAATTTCTGATGGATATAGTAGGAGCAAGTTCACAGAAATGTTGCTATATTAGGTAACTTTCTTGGGGTAAAGTAGGAACATGTTGGAAGTTAAGCAGTTATCTTAGGTTAGTTGTCTTTTTCTTACTCCCTTGTTATGGTCTCTTTGAAATGTTCTTTTATTGTATGTTTGTTTTCTTTTTAACTTTTTTTTCATACAGTTGATTTAAAAAAGAAGGGAAAGTTAAAAAAAAAAAAAAAAGGAAAACAAGGAAAAAAAAAAGATGTAGTGCCCCCTTGAGGAGCCTGTGGAGAATGCAGGGGTATTCGCCTACCCCACCTCCATGGTTGCTAACATGACCACAGACATAGGGGACTGGTGGTTTGATGGGTTGAGCCCTCTACCACAGGTTTTACCCTTGAGAGGACGGTTGCTGCAAAGGAGAGGCTAGGCCTCCCTGTGGTTGTGCCTAAGAGCCTCCTCCCGAATGCCTCTTTGTTGCTCAGATGTGGCCCTGTCTCTCTAGCTAAGCCAACTTGAAAGGTGAAATCACTGCCCTCCCCGCTACGTGGGATCAGACACCCAGGGGAGTGAATCTCCCTGGCAACGTGGAATATGACTCCCGGGGAGGAATGTAGACCTGGCATCGTGGGACGGAGAACATCTTCTTGACCAAAAAGGGGATGTGAAAGGAAATGAAATAAGCTTCAGTGGCAGAGAGAATCCAAAAGGAGCCGAGAGGTCACTCTGGTGGGCACTCTTATGCACACTTTAGACAACCCTTTTTAGGTTCTAAAGAATTGGGGTAGCTGGTGGTGGATACCTGAAACTATCAAACTACAACCCAGAACCCATGAATCTCGAAGACAGTTGTATAAAAATGTAGCTTATGAGGGGTGACAATGGGATTGGGACAGCCATAAGGACCACACTCCACTTTGTCTAGTTTATGGATGGATGAGTAGAAAAATAGGGGAAGGAAACAAACAGACAAAGGTACCCAGTGTTCTTTTTTACTTCAATTGCTCTTTTTCACTCTAATTATTATTCTTGTTATTTTTGTGTGTGTGCTAATGAAGGTGTCAGGGATTGATTTGGGTGATGAATGTACAACTATGTAATGGTACTGTGAACAATCGAAAGTACGATTTGTTTTGTATGACTGCGTGGTATATGAATATATCTCAATAAAATGAAGATAAAAAAAGAGATATTTATTTGGTACAAAATTATATTCTGTGTATCACACTATCTACTTTAAGCTGTGTGGTCTGTTTATTTAAAAACCATAATTACATGGAACCTAGTATTGGGAATGAGATCTTATTATGTACAGTTTATTGTAATACCCTGATACATCTCAGAGTGTTTTGGACAGAAAATGAAAAATATTTTCAAAGTCCCCTTGAGGGACTGGGATAAAATGTGGAAATATTAAGCTTCCCCATCTGGGAAATTGCTTATATTCTAGCAAGCATTAGGGACTCCCAATTTAATAAGTCAAGCCCTCAATCTTAGGGCTTGCCATTAGAAAATTAAAGAAGAAGCTAAACCTACTTAAAATTATGCCTGAGTCACTCCTACAGAACCTCTTTTGTTTCTCAGATTTGACCTCTCTCATCCAACTCTGCAAATAAACTCACTGTCTTACCTCCTATGTGGCACATGAATCCCAGAGGTGTAAGTCTCTCTGGCAATGTGGTACATGACTTCCAGGGATAACCCTGGTCCTGCCATCATGGTGTTGACAATGCCTTCTTTTTTTTCCTTTTTTTAATTTAATTTTTATTTTTTAATTCATTTTATTGAGATATATTCATATACCATTCATTCACACAAAACAAAGTGTACATTCAATTGTTTACAGTACCATTATATAGTTGTGCATTCATCAGCAAAATTAATTTTTGATGTTTTCATTACCACATACACAAAAATAATAAGAAAAAAATTAAAGTGAAAAAGAACAATTAAAGTAAAAAAGAACACTGGGTGCCTTTTTTTCTTCCCCCATTTTTCTACTCATCCATCCATAAATTAGACAAAAGGGAGTGTGGTCCATATGGCTTTCTCAACCACATTGTCACCCCTCATAAGATACATTTTCATACAATCATCTTCAAGATTGATGGGTTCTGGGTTGAAGTTTCATAGTTTCATGTATTTACTGCTAGCTATTCCAATTCATTAGAACCTAAAAAGGGTTGTCTATATTGTGCATAAAAGTGCCCACCAGAGTGACCTCTCGGCTCCTTTTGGAATCTCTCTGCCACTGAAGCTTATTTCATTTCCTTTCACATCACCCTTTTGGTCAAAAAGATGTTTCCCATCCCATGAAGCCAGGTCTATATTATGCCCTGGGAGTCATATTCCACATTGCCAGGGAGATTTATACCCCTGGGTGTCAAAGCCCATGTAGGGGGGAGGGCAGTGATTTCACCTGCCAAGTTGGCTTAGCTAGGGAGAGAGGGCCACATCTGAGCAACAAAGAGGCATTCAAGAAGAGGTTCTTAGGCACAATTATAGGCAGGCCTAGTCTCTCCTTTGCAGCAACAATCTTCCCAAGGGCAAGGCCTGTGGTAGAGGGCTCAGCCCACCAAACAACCAGTCTGTGATGTCTGTGAGCACATCAGCAACCATCAAGGTGGGGAAGCCCAATACCCCTGCATTCTCCAACAGCTCCTCAAGGGGGCTCTGCATACTTTTTTCATTTTTTTAATTAACTCTTTTTTTTTAGAGCTATATCAAAAAAATTTAAAAAACCTACAATAAAAAACATTTCAAACAAATCATAACAAGGGAGTAAGAAAAGACAACCAACCAAAGATAACTACTTTACTTCCAACATATTCCTACTCTACCCCAAGAAAATGACCTAATATAGCAACATTTCTGTGAACTTGTTTCTACCATACCTGTCAGAATTAACAGACCATAGTCATCCCTGGGCATTCCCAGAATGTTAAGTTTACCCACAATAGCTTATCTGTTCTTATTGGATTATCATTGCCCCTTCCTTAACTGCTCTCTATCACTAGTTCCCCTACATTCTACATTATAAGCCATTTGTTTTATGTTTTTCAATGTTCACATTAGTGGTAGCATATAATATTTCTCTTTTTGTGCCTGGCTTATTTTGCTCAGCATTATGCCTTCAATGTTCATCCATGTTGTCATGTTTCACAACATTGTTCTTTCTTACAGCCACAGAGTATTCCATCGTGAGTATATACCACATTTTATTTATCCACTCATCTTTTGAAGGACATTTGGGTTGTTTCCATCTCTTGGCAATTGTGAATAATGCTGCTATGAACTTTGCCATGCAGATATCTGTTCATGTCACTGCTTTCAGATCTGGGTATATACCGAGAAGTGCAATTGCTGGATCGAAGAGTAACTCTATATCTAGTTTTCTAAGGAAGTGCCAGACTAACTTCCAGAGTGGCTGAACAATTATACAGTCCCACCAGCAATGAATAAGAGTTCCAATTTCTCCACATCCTCTCCAGCATTTGTAGTTTCCTCTTTGTTTAATGGCAGTCATTCTAATTGGTGTGAGATGGTATCTCATTGTGGTCTTAATTGACATCTCTCTAATAGCTAGTGAAGCTGAACATCTTTTGTGTGTTTCTTGACCATTTGTATTTCCTCTTCAGAGAACTGTCTTTTCATATCTTTTGCCCATTTTATAATTGGCCTGTGTGTACTCTTGTCATTGAGTTGTAGGATTTCTTTACATAAGCAAGATATCAGTCTTTTGTCAGATACATGGTGTGATGGTTAGGTTCACGTGTCAACTTGGCCAGGTGATGATACTGTGCCGGTTTGAGTGTATTGTGTCCCCCAAATGCCATTATCTTTGTAGTCTTGTGTGGGGCAGAAGTTTTGGTGTTGGTTAGATTTGCTTGGAGTGTGTCCCACCCAGCTGTGGGAGATAATTTTGATGAGATGTTCCCATGTAGGCATGGCCCCACCCATTCGGGGTGGGCCTTGATCGGTGGAGCTATATAAATGAGCTGACTCAAAGAGAGAAAAGAGAGTGCAGCTGGGAGTGATGTTTTGAAGAGAAGCAAGCTTGCTAGAAAGGAACGTCCTGGGAGAAAGCCGTTTTGAGGCCGGAGCTTTGGAGCAGACGCCAGCTGCCTTCCCAGCTAACAGAGGTTTTCCGGATGCCATTGGCCATCCTCCGGTGAAGTTACCCGATTGCTGAGGTGTTACCTTGGACGGTTTGTGGCCTTAAGACTGTAACTGTGTAGTGAAATAAACCCCCGTTTTATAAAAGCCTATCCATCTCTGGTGTTTTGCGTTCTGCAGCATTAGCAAACTAGGACAGATACCAAGCTGTCTAGTCAAGCAAGCACTGGCCTAACCATTGCTGTGAGGATGATTGTGGCTGGTTAATAAACCAACAGGCTGGATTATTAAATCAATCAATTGGCTGCAGCTGTGACTGATGACTCAGTGAAGGGCGGGTATTCCACAATGAGAGAATGGAGTTAGCTAGATTTAATCCAATCAGTAGAAGACTTTTAAGCAAGACAAATAGAGGACCTTCACTTCTTCTGCTGCTGCCCAGCAAAGCATTTCCTGAGGAGTTCATCAAAGTTGCAAGTTCATTTCCTGAGGAGTTCACTGAACACGTTCATCAAAGACCCATTTCATTTCCTGAAGAGATCGTTGAAGTTGCCAGTTCGATTCCTGAGTTCATTGAACATCTTCATTGGAGCTGCCAGTTTGCTGATTGCCCTACAGAAATTGGACTTGTGCATACCCACAGTTGCATGAGGTACTTTTATAAATCTTATATTCATAGATATCTCTCACTGATTCTGTTTCCCTAGAGAACCCTAAATAATACACATGGTTTCCAAAAAATTTTTCCCATTGAGTTGGCTGTCTCTTCAACTTTTTGACAAATTCCTTTGAGGTAGAGAAATTTCTCAGCTTGAGGAGTTCCCATTTACCTATTTTTCCTTTTTTTGCTTGTGCTTTGGGTGTAAAGTCTAGGAAGTGGCCACCTAATACAAGATCTTGAAGATGTTTCCCTACATTATTTTCTAGAAGATTTATGGTACTGTCTTTTATATTGAGATCTTTGATCCACTTTGAGTTAATTTTTGTGTAGGGTGTGAGGTAGGGGTCCTCTTTCATTCTTTTGGATATGGATATCCAACTATCCCAGCCACATTTGTTAAAACGACTGTTATGTCCAAGTTCAGTGGCTTTGGGGGCCTTATCAAAGATCAGTCAGCCATAGATCTGGTGATCTATCTCCAAATTGTCAATTCAATTCCATTGATCAGTATGTCTATCTTTGTGCCAGTACCATGCTATTTTGACAACTATAGCTTCATAATAAGCTTCAAAGTCAGGAACTGTAAATCCTCCCACTTTATTATTCTTTTTAGAGTGTTTAGCAATTTGAGGCATCTTTCCTTTCCAAATAAATTTGATAACTAGGTTTTCCAAGTCTGCAAAGTAGGTTTTTGGAAATTTGATTGGGATTGTACTGAATCTGTAGATGAGTTTGGGTAGAATTGACATCTTAATGACATTTAGCCTTCCTATCCATGAACATGGAATATATTTCCATCTTTTGAGGTCCCCTTCTATTTCTTTTAGTAGAGTTATGTAGTTTTCTTTGTATAGGTCTTTTACATCTTTGGTTAAGTTTATTCCTAGGTACTTGATTTTTTTAGTTGCTATTGAAAATGGTATCTTTTTCTTGACTGTCTCTTCAATTTGTTCATTTCCAGTTATAGAAACATTACTAACTTATGTGCATTAATCTTGTATCCCACTACTTTGCTAAATTTGTTTATTAGCTCTAGTAGCTTTATCATTGATTTCTCAGGGTTTTCCAGATATAAAATCATATCATCTGCAAACAATGACAGTTTTACTTCTTCCTTTCCAATTTGGATGCGTTTTATTTCTTTGTCTTGCCGGATTGCCCTGGCTAGCACTTCCAGCACATTGTTGAATAACAGTGTTGACAGCAGGCATCCTTGTCTTGTTCCTGATCTTGGAGGGAAGGCTTTCAGTCTCTCACCATTGAGTACTATGCTGGCTGTGGGTTTTTCATATATGCTCTTTATCATATTGAGGAAGTTTCCTTCAATTCCTACTTTTTGAAGTGTTTTTATCAAAACATGGATGTTGGATTTTGTCAAATGCTTTTTCAGCATCTATTGAGATGATCATTTGATTTTTCTCTTTTGATTTGTTGATGTGTTGTAATACAGTGATTGATTTTCTTATGTTGAACCATTCTTGCATGCCTGAAATGAACCCCACTTGGTCATTGTGTATGTTTTTTTTTAATGTGTCTTTGGATTTGATTTGCAAGTATTTTGTTGAGAATTTCTGCATCTATATTCATGAGGGAAATTGGCCTGTAGTTTTCTTTCTTGTGTCTTCTTTACCTGGTTTTGGTATTAGAGTGACGTTACCTTCATAAAATGAGTTAGGTAGTGTTCCTTTTTCTTCAATGTTTTGAAAGAGATTGAGTAAGATTGGTGTCAGTTCTTTTTGGAGTGTTTCGTAGAATTACCCTGTGAAGCCATCTGACCCTGGACATTTATTTGTGGGAAGCTTTTTGATGACTAATGGGATCTCTTTTCTTGTGATTGGTTGGTTGAGGTCCTATTTCTTCTCTGAACAGTCTAAGTTGTTCATATGTTTCCAGGAATTGGTCCATTTCCTGTACATTATCCAGTTTGTTGGCATACAGTTGTTCATAGCATCCTCATAATTTTTTTTTTTAATTTCTTCATGATCCACAGTAATGTCACCTTTCTCATTCATTATTTTGTTTACATGGGTCTTCTCTCTTTTTGATTTTGTCAGTCTAACTAGGGGCTTGTCAATTTTGTTGATCTCAAAGAACCAACTTTTGGTGCTATTTATTCTCTGTATTGTTTTTTTGTTCTCTATGTCATTTATCTCTGCTTTAATCCTTGTTATTTCTTTTCTTCTACTTGGTTTAGGATTGGTTTGCTGTTCATTTTCTAACTTCTTCAGTTGATCCATTAGTTCTTTGATTTTAGCTCTTTCTTCCTTTTTAATGTATGTTTTTAGTGCTGTTAGTTTCCCCCTCAGTGCCACTTTTGCTGCATCCCAAAAGTGTTGGCATGTTGTGTTCTCATTTTCATTCATCTCTATATATTTAGCAATTTCTATTGCTATTTCTTCTTTAACTCACTGATTGTTTTGGAGCATGTTGTTTAACCTCCAGGTATTTGTGAATTTTCTGAGTTGCTGATGGTTATTGACTTCTAGTTGTATTCCATTGTGCTCAGAGAATGTGCTTTGAATAATTTCAATTTTTTCAAATTTATTGAGGCTTGTTTTATGTCCCAGCATATAATCTATTCTGGAGAAACTTCCATGAGCACTAGAGAAGAATGTATATCATGGTGATTTGGGATGTAGTGTTCTATATATGTCTGTTAAATCCAATTCATTCATCAGATTGTTTAGGTTTTCAATTTCCTTATTGGTCTTCTGTCTGGTTGATCTATCTATAGGAGACAGTGATGTGTTGAAGTCTCCCACAATTATTGTGGAAGCATCAATTGCTTCCTTTAGTTTTGCCAGTGTTTCTCTCATGTATTTTGTGGCACCCTGATTGGGTGCGTAAGCATTTATGATTGTTATTTCATCTGAGATTGCTATTGCTACTCCTGCTTTCTTTTGGTTGTAGCTTGCATGAAATATATTTTCCATCCTTTCACTTTCAATTTCTTTGTTTCCCTGTGTCAAAGATGAGTCTCTTGTATGCAACATATTGATGGTTCATTCTTTTTATCCATTCTGCCAATCTGTATCTTTTGATTGGGGAGTTTATTCCATTTACATTCAATGTTATTACTGTGAAGGCATTTATTGAATCAGCCATCTTATCCTTTGGTTTATGTTTGTCAGATATATTTTTCCTTCTCTCTCTTAATGTCCTTTATTGTACCCATATTGAATCTCTTTAGTACTGAACCTTTCTCCATATCTCTCTCTCCTTTCTTTGTTTCTCTGTTGGTAAGGATCTCTTTAGTATCTCAAGTAGGGCAGGTCTCTTGTTAGCAAATTCTCTCAGCATTTCTTTATGAAAAAATTAAGCTCTCCCTCACATTTGAAGGAGAGCTTTGCTGGATAAAGAATTCTTGGTTGGAAATTTTTCTTTCTCAGAATTTTAACTATGTCATGCCACTGTCTTCGTGCCTGCATGGTGGCTGCTGAGTAGTCACTACTTAGTCTTATGCTGTTTCCTTTGTATGTGGTGAATTGCTTTTCTCTTGCTGCTTTCAGAACTTGCTCCTTCTCTTCGGTATTTGACAGTCAGATCAGAATATGTCTTGGAGTGTGTTTAATTGGGCTTTATTCTATTTGGAGTTCATTGTGCACTTATGATTTGTGTACTTATGGTCTATAGAAGTTTTGGGAAGTTTTCCCCCAAAATTTCTTTGAATACTCTTCCTAGACCTTTACCCTTCTCTTCCCCTTCTGGAACACCAATGAGTCTTAAATTTGGAGGTTTTATTTTCTCTGTCATATCCCTGAGGTCCATTTTGATTTTTTTGATTTTTTCCCCATTCATTCTTTTGTTCTTTCATTTTCCATTCTGTCATCCTCTAGGTCACTGATTCACTGCTCAGCTTCCTCTAGTCCTGTACTATGAGTATCCAGAATCTTTTTAATTTGCTCAACAGTTTATTTTATTCCCATAAGATTGTCTATTTTTTTATTTACTCTTGCAATTTCTTCTTTATGCTCTTCTAGAGTCTTCTTCATGTCCTTTATATGCTGTGCCATGCTCTTCTTCATGTCCTTTCTATCCTTTGCCATGCTCTCATTGTTTGCCTTCAGTTCTTTGATTAATTTCTCCAAATACTGTGTCTCCTCAGATCTTTCAATTTGGGTGTTAGCACTTGGGTTATCCATATCATCTGTTTTATTCACATGCTTTAAAATTTTCTATTGTTTTTGGCCTCTTGGCATTTGCTGAACTTGATAGGTTTCCTTCAGGACATGTAGACTGTTTCAATTCCTTATCTTTAATTTGTCAGATCTACAGCTTCATGGAGTACCTTTTCACTAACAAGCAGGTGGTGTCTGTGAGCCACCTATTCCCCTCAAGCCAATTCTCCCCCACTTTGTCTTTGTGGTGAGAGGGCATGTGAGTCTTGTGGGGTCCACTTGGTGCACCAAGCTTGCATGTGTATTTGGTGTTGCCCGCCCTGCATATGGGGCATGTGTCTGAGTGTTTGGGAGGGGGGTGTCTTTAATAATCAAATATCCTAGGTGTTCCTGGAGATTTAAAACTTTTGCAATAGTCTAATCCTTCAGTTCAGTCTTGCCACAGTTTGTCTCTGCCACTGACTCACAAGTCTTTGGTATTGGAATATGGTCCCTGGGACTTGCAAATGGGTCCCTCTTCCAAGACATGCACTCCTAGGTCCTCTGTTGAGGGACAACTGTGCTAATTCACAGGTGAGCACTGTCCCCCAAGGGAGTTTCTGGGCTGCAGAGCTGTGTAGGGGCATTCCCAGTCTGCTGAACAGATGTCTGAATGGGGCAGGTTAATTTCCTCTTTTTCACACAGCTCAGCTTTCCCAGCTCTGGGACAATTAGCTGAGGGTGCAGGAAAGTCTATTGTCCATGCCCAATATTGTGGTGTGTGCATGTGTTGTTGGAAACACTTCCCATCACACTGGCTTGTTTGGGGCAGCTCTGGGCTGTTGTGCTGGCACTGGGCAGGAGCATTCCCAGCCCACCAGGAAGATGGCTGTAAGGGGATGCCCCCTTCTCTTGGGAAGTTGTGTTTAGTGAATTTTCTCAGCCATTGGACTTATTGCTTTGTGTATCAGAGCTCTCTTATCTCTGCTCTTGTCTGGGCCCAAATTACAAGTCTTTGAGGCTTTCTGTAATGGGTTTCTTAGAGTAATTGTTTTAGAAAAAGAGAAAAAGATTTTTAAAAAAGGACCCTCCTTGCAGATCTAATGGGCTATTGAAATGCTAAGAGACAATATTAGGGTCATTAAGGAACAATCAAGAAAGCAGAGAAATGGGCTCTTCAGACAAGGAAACTGGCCTTCTGGATTTGCATATGAGCCTGACTCTGTTTGAGCCCTGCCCTTCTCTGTTTTATATTCACCAGAACTCCAAAAAGTCTCTGTTTTTATGTTTGGGTTTTATTTTTTTTGCTGTCTTTGCTAGCCCTATCTCCTCTCTCCTGGGCTGACTGCTTCCAGATTCTCCAGTGTCTGGTTTCAGTCTATCTATGTTTGGAGTTTGGATCAGCAGCCTGAGTTTTCAATAAGAGCTGCAACTGCAGTTCTCTCTCCTAATTCCCAGTACCAATGGCCCCTCCTCCCATAGGATTGAGCCTGGCAGGAAGGGGCACTGGTACCCTGGCCATGAGAACTTACATATTATACTGATCTCGGCTGTTCCATGCATTTCTGAGTGTTGTATGAAGTATGCCCAAAGTCAAATTGCTCTCTGGTGTATGGAAAATGCAGTTCCTGGCTTTCTACTTACTGCCCTGGAGGAGTAGCTAAAACCTACACCTCACCACTCCACCATCTTGCCCCCCATATTTGCATTTTTGACAATGCCTTCTTGACCAAAAGGGGGAAAAGAAATGAAGCAAAATAAAGTTTTAATGGCTAAACAATTTCAAATAGAGTTGAGAAGTCATTCTGGAGGTTATTCTTATGCATTATATAGATATTCCTTTTTAGTTTCTAGTGTATTAGAATAGCTAGAAGGTAGTAGTTCCTGAATCTATTGAACAGTAATCCAACAGACTTGATTCTTGATGATGGTTGTATAACTATATTGCTTTTATATAGTGTGACCATGTGATTGTGAAAACCTTGCAACTGGCACTCCTTTATTCTGTGTGTGGTCATTTGAGTAATAAAATAAAAACATATATATATATATATATATATATGTAATTAGTAGGGGTGAATAAGTGTGTGGGACATTTTGAGTGTTCTTTTTAATTTTTTTTTTATTTTGGAGCAACGAAATGTTCTAAAATTGATTATGGTGATGAATCACAACTATATGATGATACTGTGAGCCATTGATTGCATAATTTAGATGGATTTTATGGTGTGTGAATATACCTCAATAAATTTTCATTTAAAAAAGGAGATGGGCACAAGGACACACCCATACACCAATGGAATCAAATTGAGAGCTCAGAATGCAACCCTCACCTTTATGGCCAACTAATTTTTGACAGGGAGGAAAGACCACTCAATTCAGAAAGAACAGTCTTTTCCATAAATTGTGCTTGGATTACTCAATCTCTATATGCAAAAATAGAGGAATGATCCCTACCTTACACAATATACAGAGATCAACTGAAACAGGATGAAAGACCTAAATATAAGAGCCAGAACTATACATCTCCTTGAAGAAAACATAGGGAAAATCTTCAGGACCTTGTGTTAGGCAATGGTTTATTAGACTTTATGCCCAAAGGACAAGAAACAGAAGAAAAATAGATAAAGTGAATCTCTTAAAAGTTTGAAACTTTTGATCCTCAAGTGACTTTATCATGAAAGTAAAACAACAACCTACACAGTGGGAGAAAATATTCAGAAACTATGCATCCAATAAATGTTTAATGTGAAGAAGATATGAATAAACCATTCAACTTAACAAAAAGACAATGCAATTTAAAAATGGACAAAATACTAGGCTAGACACCTCTTCAAAGAAGATATACAAATGAGCAGAAGGCAGATGAAAGTATGTTCCATATCTTTAGTCATCAGGGAAATGCAAATCAAAACCACAATGTGATACCATTCCATGTGGATTAGAATGGCTGCTATTATAGAAACAGAAAATAACAAGTGCTGGAGAGGATATCAAAATATATGAGCATTCATTGCTGGTGACAATGTAATATGGTTTAGCCACTGTTTAAGGCAGTTTCATGGTTCTTCAGAAAGCTAAATATAGAGCAACCATATGACCCAGCAATCCCAGTAATAAGTATATACTCAAAAGAATTGAAAGCAGGGATTAGAACAGATATTTGCACACCAATATTCCTAGAGTAATTATTCACAATTGTCAAAAGATGGAAACAACCCAAGTGTCCATCAAACAATGAATGAATAAATATAATGTAGTGTAAACCTACAGTGGAGTATTATTCAGACATAAAAAGGAATGAAGTCCTGATACATGCAACAACATGGATGAACCTTGAAGATATCTTGCTTGGTGAAATAAGACAGACACAAAGGCCAAATATTGTATGATTTCATGATTTTAAACAATTAGAATAAACAAACTCATAAAATCTGTACCTAGAGTATAGGTTATCAGGGGATGGGTTGAGATAGGTAATAGGCAGTTAACATGTACAGGGTTCCTATTTTGAATGATACAAATATTTTGGCAGGTAGTGATGGTGGCACAATATTGTGAACGCAATTAAGAGCAGTGAAATAATAATCTGAATATGATTACAAGGGGAATTGCTAGATTGTATATGTGGTAGCAGAATAAAATTTTAAAAAAATCCATGGGATTACACTACACGGTGAACCACAAGTTAAACCATGGAATTTAATTAATAGTACAATTATTAAAATATGCTATCATCAATTGTAACAAATATTCTACACCAATGCAATTTGTTGTTGGTGGGGTGGTATATGGGAATCTTGTGTTTTAGGCATGATTTTTTTTTGTAAACCCACAACTTCTCTAATAAAGAAAACAATTGTGTGTATATATATTATATATTATATATATAAATCAATTTTATCTGATGTCTGTATAGCTACCCCAGCTCTCATTTGGTTACTTCTGCATGGTAGGTTTTTTTCCATCCTTTCACCCTCAACCTACTAGTCTCTTTCACCTTAAGATTAATCTCTTCCAGGCAGCATAAAATTGGAACATGCTTTTTTATCTTTCTGTGAATCTTCATCTTTTGATTAGGGAATTCAATCTATTTAAATTTAAAGGCAATATTGGTGATGAAGTACTTTCTTCTGCCATTTTGTAATTTAGCCTTTTAAACTCATACCTTTTTGTCCCTCACTTTTGTTAATGCCTAATTTTTACATTTATTTTCTTTTTTGTGTTGTATGATTTTGAGTGTCTTTTCTTTCTGGATATATTTTTCATCTAATTTCCTTGTGGTTACCATAGGGAAAAATTTAGCATCCTGAATATATAACAATCATGTTTGGTTTGATACCAACTTAATTTCAATAGCATACACATATACTTTTCTAATGCCCCTGTAGACCCCCACTTTTCTTTGTACTTGTTGCCACTTACATGTCTATATATTGTATGTCCCAAACCATAGATTCATCATTAATTTTTATGCATTTGCATTTTAATATCAATAGGAAGAAGGAAGAAGAGTTATATACCAAACAATTCACCATAATAATACTGGCATTTATAATTACTGAAATGATTATCTTTACTGCAAGTCTTTCTTTCTTTATGCCACTTTGAACCACTGTCTGGTGTCCTTTCCTTCCAGTCTGAAGAACTCCTTTTAACATCACTTATAGGCTACAAGGCAGCTCTATTGGTGATGAATGTCTCAGATTTTTTTAAAATCTTGGATTGCTTTAATATCTCCCTTATTTTTGACAGAGAGTCTCATCAAATATATAATTCTTGTCTGGAAGTTTTCCTTCAGCATTTTAAGTATTTCAACCCACTCCCTTCTTACCTCCATGGTTTCTGATGAGATAATAGCACTCAATCTCTTTGTGACTCCCTTGTAGTAATACATTGATTTTCTCTTGCAGCTTTCAGAACTCTTTGTCCTTTGCATCTGGAGTGTGATCAGTATATCATGGGGTATATTTTTCTTCATATTTATCCTGTTTAGTTTTCTATGGACTTCTTGGATGTGCTTATTCATTTCTTTTGATGTTTGAGAAGTTCTCTCTCATTATTTCTTTGAATATTCCTCTTCTCCCTTTCTTTTTCTCTCTTACCATTCTGGGAATCCCATAAGGTGTATATTGGTATGCTTGGTGGGGTTCCAGAGTGTCTTAGCCCATTTTCACTTTTTATATTTATTTTTCTCTTTCTGTTCCTCAGCCTGACTCATTTCAAGTATCTTGTCTTCAAGCTCACTGATTCTTTCTTCTGCCAGCTCCAAACTCCTCTTGAAACTCTCCTGGGAATTTTTCATTTTAGTTATTGTGGTTTTCAACTCCAGTAGTTCCTTTTGGTTCCTTTTCAAAATTTCTGTCTCATTCCTAAGAGTCTCATATTGCTCATTCATTGTTTTCCTGACATCCTTTAGTTTTTTGCTGTATTTTCTTTAATCTCCTTGAGCATTTTAAAAGATCCCTTTTTAAAAAGGCTTTGTTTAGTATGGTCATCTTCATTGGTGTTTTCTATATTTTTATCCTCTTCCTTTGGATGGACCATCATTTCCTGTTTCTTAGTTTCTCTTGTACTCTTTCCTTGCACACTGTATATTTTAGTATTTTGAAATGCTAACTCTAGAATTTATTCCCTGAGATGTTTGTTTCTTGGTTTTGTAACCAGCTGGTGATAAAAGAGAGATTTTCTTGAGCTTCAGCCCTCCTATCAGGAAGGTCTGTCTAAGGCACATGCAATGTGCAGGTTTTCCCTGTTTTTCTGATCTCTGTGTTGTCTTGGGCTTTTTCTTGTTAGATGTTTTGGAGTTCCCCTGTTTACAGGAATATGATTGTCCCCTGTTTTCCATGGAACAAACCTCCCTGTCCTGGGTGTTTAAAGCTGACAAGTCTTAGTTGCACACTGTCCACTTCTATAGTTTCTTACACTGTTTTCATTGTCTGTAGCTGCTTTTATCTGGAGGGCAAATTTTGGGGGAGGGGTACACAAGAGAGGACGTTCCCTGCTCAGTCTTTTCCAGTGGAAATAGCACCAAGGAAAAATGAAGGGGGTGCAGACATCTTCCAAAGTGCTCTGGGGTAGGTATCAGGAAGGGCAACAAGAGCTTCTTCCACAGCTTCCCCAAACTGAGCCTTTTTGCTTGCTCCCCAAATGCAGCCCTTCAGCTAATTGCCCCCACAACCTTGTGGAGGATATTGTCCTGAAGTCTTTTCCATGGTGGTCTTTGTCTTGGGTGGGTTAAAAAATTTGCTGCCCTCAGAGCCAGGTCTCCAATGATGTGAAGTCCCTAATCAATAGCCATGATCAGTGATCAACATTGCCCACTCCTGGTCCAGGGGAAGTAGATTTTTACATCCTTTTCTGTCAAGAGTGAGCTGTTTAGGGACTGGACCTCATGGTGTCCTGCCATTGGAGTTGGGGTTGAGCATGGTAGCTGCCATGTGAAGAGAGCAAATTTATGTTCTTTACCATAGTGTTTCAGCCTCTTTCTCCCACTCTACCTTGGATACTGTACAGTGTTCTTCTAGCCTCAGGTATTTCAAATAGTTGTTTCAGACAGTTCCTGCTTGTTTCATACTTGTATTTGTGGAAGGACTGTGTCCTGGAGCTATTTACTCTACCATCTTCCAACAATCCTCTAATTCCTTGACTCCTAAAACAGTAAGAAACATCTCCTTGAGTTCATTAGTAAATGCAGTATTTTGATGAGATTATTCCATAAAGTTAAACAGTCCATAGCATGCATATATATACATATACAGCCCTAAAAGTAGCATTACTCAAGTCTTCAGTACTATTTAACATCAAATGAATTATTTTAAAAATTATCCCTTTATTATATATTTTGTTATTATCTATAGAGTCTAAATGTGACTTAATCTTTGCCAATCTCAATTTATTACTACTTTATCTCTAGAGAGAGAGAGAGAGAGAGAGAGAGAGAGAGAGAGAGAAAGAAAGAAATATCACTATTATTCTTATCATTCTTCTCTTCAATTATTTTAGGGGCTGTTTTCATTTTCTAGGCTTCTCAAAGTAGATATCATGAGATGAGTTGAATTTATTAATGGAAATTTATTAGCTTAGGAATTTATGGTTTGGAGGCTGGGAAAAATACCCAAATCAAGACATCAACAAGGCAATGTTTTCTTTCTGAAGTTACAGGCCAACCTCCACTCCTCTGTCACATGGCAGTATCTGCTCATCTCTCACTTCTTTGATGGGTTCTGCTGATTTCTTGCATCTGTGGCTTTCTCTCTGTTTGTCTGAATTATATTCTCTTATAAAGGACTCCAGTGAGAGTAATAAGATCGACCCTGGGCTATCCCTTATCTGAAGTAACTTCAAAAAAGGGTCTACTTACAATAGATTTACACCCACAGGAATAGATTAGATTTATAAACATGATTTTCTGGGGTACACAAATTTCCAAACCACCACAGGTGCCTAGACACAGGTGACACAGAGATATAAAATATGATCACTACCTTTGATATTTACAGAAAGAGATAAATAACACTATAAGGTAATTAGTTGAGACAAAGTCCCAAATATATTTAAGTGCCATGTGACATAAGAGAAGGGAGGGATGACTAAGAATTAGTGGTTATACCATACAGAAACTGTTAAAGAAGCTGAAAAAGAGATCAGAATACTATTACAGATGTGAATGAAGCTGACCCAGTTAGGACTAAGGCAAATCAGAGTAAAGGGTAAAGGACAATATTGACTGTGTTTTAAAACCTTAACTTCTGTGTGATACCAAAGGAAGAGATGCATATTTCATGCAAAATTTGTATTTTCTGTAGCACATTATCTAATTTAACTTGTATGATAATTTTATTTGAACACCAAAATTACATGGAACTTTGAATAGAAAGTGAGATTTGAACACCAAAATTACATGGAACTTTGAATAGAAAGTGAGATTTTGTTGATTTGTACAGATTAGTGTGATGTCCTGATACACCCCAGAGTAATTTGGGCAGAGAATAAAAAAGTATTTGCAGAGCCCCCTTGAGGGACTGGGGAAAATGTGGAAATATTAAACTTCCCACCTGGGGAATTCCTGATATTCTCACAAGCACTGGGACTACCAATTTAATAGGCAAAGCCCTCGATCTTGGGGCTTGCCCTGATGAAACTTATTCCTGCAAAAGAGAAGCTAAGCATACTTGTAAATATGCCCAATAGTCACACCACTAGAGATCCTCTTTTGTTTCTCAGATGTGACCTTATTTCTAAGCCAACTCTGCAGTTAAACTCACTGCCCTCCCCACTATATGGGACATGACTCCCAGGGGTGTAAATCTCCCTGGAAACATGGGATATGACTCCCAGGGATGAGCCTGGCCCTGGTATCATGGGATTGAGAAAGCATTCTTGGACCAAAAGTGGAAAGTGAAATGAAACAAAATAAAGATTCAATGGTTGAGAGATTTCAAATAGAGTCAAGAGGTCAGTCTGGAGGGTTTTCTTATGCATTATATAGATATCCCTTTTTAGTTTTTACTATATTAGAATAGCTAGAAGGAAATACCTGCAAATGTTGAACTGTAATCCAGTAGCCTTGATTCTTGAAGACAATTGTATAACTATATAGCTTTTACGCTGTGACTTTGTCATTGTGAAAACCTTGCAACTCATACTCCCTTTATCAAGTGTATGGACAGATGAATGAGAAAATAAAGACAAAATAAACAAATAAATAAACAAACAAACAAATAAATAAATAATAGGAAGGGATAAATGGTATGAGATGTTTTGGGTGTCCTTTTGGGTGTTCCTTTATATTTTTATGTTTATTCTCATTTTTTTTGGAGTAATGAAAATTTTCAAAAATTTATTTTAGTGATGAATGCACAACTATGTGATGATACCATGAACCATTGATTGCACAGTTTGGATGATTTTCTGGTATGTGAATATATCTCAATAAAATTGCCCTTCAAAAAATAAAAAAAGAATTAGTTGTTAGAGATGGCCTTATTGAGACAATACCAAACTCAAATGATATTTTCTTGAAGCTCAAAGTGCCATTAGTTAATTTCAAAGGATAGAATACTGTTAACCTGATTTTCAGTGTGTTAATTACCCCATCAATATGATATTCTAGAGATAAAAACAGTTCTGCCACAGCCCACTAAAAGGCCACTCATAATGTCAACATAAAAATAAGGCAAATCACAACGTTATGAATCCTTGGCATTTGATAGCATAATGTATGACACCTCTGTTTTACTGTAATTGCCCAGAGTTGATTGACTCACATCTCCATGGAAAAACTGAACCAACAGTTTCCAACCTATTCAACACTCATGTGTCTTCCCCCAGAAGATTGCATCAAAGATAATGGCATTTTGGGGGACATACTACCTCCAAACTGGCACAGAGGTTGAGGGGGACTATTCAGGGCCTGGTGGACAACTTCTGATGGTCGTGTGTTGTCTGTCTTGCAGAAATCATTGGCTAATTATAAGATAGCACTGAAGGTCAGGAGCTGGGGGCATCATTCCAGGGGTGGGGTGCAGGTGGGAGGGGGACTGGAAATCAGAGTCATGGGTCCAATATTCTCTCTAAGTCTTCTTTCTGAAGAAAAGGATCATTTAAATTATATAGATTATTTTTTGAGGGATATTTGAAAAATTTTAGTGAATATTACTTTCTACCACAATGGGCAGAAAAATAAACTCTTTTCAATGTCTAATTATAAAGTATACATAATTGAATAAATGAAAAAAACAAGTAGTGTAGACTTGAATTTAGCAGTAAATGCATTCATTCAAGAAGTTAGCACTGGTAGGTTTCTTATGTTGTGTGCTGGTTTGAACCTATTATACCCCCACAAAAACCATATTCTTTAATGCAATCTTGTGGGAGCATACTTAGTCTTTTGATTGAGTGTTTCCATGAAGGTGTGGACCCTGCCCATTTCAGGTTGGGTCTTGATAAGTTCACTGGAGTACTTAAGAGATCTCAAGAGTTGACACAAATGCTGATGCTTGGAGATGCTTGGAGATGCAGACAGAAGGAGTTTGGCGATGCTAAGCTAAGAAATGAAGCCCAGAGTTTGTCCCAGAGAAGCTAAGAGAAGACTCCCAGATGCTTAGAGAGAAATGCCCCAGGAGAACCAAGCAGATTGCTGAGAGAAGTTAAGAGACGCAGAAGCCTGGAGACATTTTGGAGAAAGCCATTTTGAAATGCAACCCAGGAGGAAAGGACCAGCAAACACCAGCCACATTCCTTCCCAGTTGACAGAGTTGTTCTGGATGCCATTAGCTATCTTTCAGTGAAGGTATCCTCTTATTGATGCCTTAGTTTGGACACTTTTGTGGCCTTAAAACTGTAAATTTGTAACCTAGACAGACCCCATTATAATAGCCAATCCGTTTCTGGTAGTTTTCATAACAGCAGCTTCAGCAAAGAGGAACATGTTGTAGTATAGAATCTGCTAGGCTGTAGAAAATAAACGTGAATAAGTCCAGAGCCATGTTTTCATGGAATCACAAGCTAGCAGGTGATATATGTATAATCATATATATTCATATATGTGTATGTTCCACTATGATAATATTTGATTAATGCTAAACCAGAAGCAAACACAAACTTCTGAGAGGAATACAGCAGACCAGAAGCCTCATACTCTAATTCAATCATTTATTCATTCAAATAATATTCATTTTGGGTCTACTATGTTAGACATACTACCCTAAGTGCTTCCCAGGAGAAATGATATTCTTGTAGAATCTGGGGTTTTGACAAACAGAGAAGAAAGACTTGACACTCCAGGCAGTGGGCATGACATAAAAATGTAAGAATGCATGATATGATGAGGAAAATTATCCCCATGTGGGTATGCCAATGTAAGAGAAAGCTAGAAAAGATAGGTAGCTGTCAATGGAATTTGGAGTTCAGTGTGTGGACAATAGAATACCATTTTCCCATTAAAGTTTTTGAAGTTGTGAGTGAAATAAATTGCTTTTTTTATTTTAGAATAATAAGTGTGATAAGACTGTGAAGTCTGGATTTAAGAGAGAAGGATTAGAGGCAATTGTCTTTTATACACATTCATTTTTCATATGTTTTTGCAAGTCTTCTTAGGTCAGTATCCTGTCTGGAGGACTTTGTAAGCCTTGGAGGTAATGCATGGCATCAAACTGATCTTGGCTGTAATTCATATTTATGGTGAATTTAAGCATTGTCAGTTACTTCTTTAGTAATTTTTTGGCTAGTCATATATATTTTTTTCTTGGCTTTTCTTATTTTTCTCTTATGTTAATGATGTTCTGTCTCTAAGTCAAGTTTGTTTAATTTCAAAGTCCATATACTTTCTAGTAGACTACAGACTATACATTGCTGAATGAACAATTAATGTTGCTGAACAATTAATGTTTCTGAACAATAAGATCCTTGGTATAAGAACTTTTGGGATAAAAAGAACGAAAATCATTAAGAAGTAGTTCCTTCCAAAATATGTAATGTTAAGATTGTATAAAACTACTTTGTGTTTTTGCAAATTTTAGTAATAGCCAAGAGATTTCAAAGTGATCAAAAGGAATAATAGTTTAAAATCCCTTCAGCTTCAGTATGATTCTGCAGTAAGCTTCTGTAATCAACATTTTAAAAGATGAAAAGCAGAAAGTTAACATTTTTTGCCCCAGAGCATCCTATGCTAGGGATCCCTTTAATGCTTTCAACTGGTATTTCCAGTGATTTGTTTCAGTGACATTAATTTCAGAGAGAAAATAATTTAAAAAGCTATCCAAGTCCTCGGCTGATGTCTTCTGCCCCTGCATTCTTTCCTTAGTGCAATACATACACTTTCATTTATTTCAGCTACCACCTGATAATGACACCCAAGTCTAAAATTCAGGCCTCAAACTTTTTTAATACTTTGAGAGCTTTATCTTAAGATTTTATGAATATTTCTAAGTCATGATGAGGGACTATCTCTTTGTGGAAAAGCCATGACAAAGAAAAAAATTTATTAGTGTCCAGAGAACAAAATGTAAAGATTTGAGAGTTAGGAATGTAACCAAATAGTTCACTAATCTGGAGAAAACAGGAAGGGCATGAACTGGGATTCATTATAGGTACAAATGGGTTAAATAAGGATTTTTCCTGTTATGTTTATCTTGGTGTGTTCTCTGGGGCACCATTATTGCTCCATTTTACTCACTAAATCATTTTTTTCTCTCACTGTTTTTTCTTGTATTCATGCCTGCCTGATTCTCAAACTTTGGCATATGATTAATCTGTTTCTCAAGATGTAGACATATGATTTCATTTGCCAATTAACCCTTGGTGCCTCCTTTTTTTCCTGACACCTGTGCCAACAGTCCTTTCAATAAGCTAGTTCCTTGACCAGCTGATACAGTTCCACATTGAGCCCATTATTGCAGCTTTGAATCTGTCTCAACACCTTTTCTTTGTTATTTCATATCTTCAACTTTGAAGCAAGATTTTCATCACATAAAAAAGTCTAGAAAAATTCCTATGTCTCACTCTAAAGTGATTGATAATGATAGTCCAGCTAAAATTTACACAATTTCTGATTTTAAAAAATGCAAATATTTTGTAATACATTGAATAGAATATGTTTGAAGAAAACAATGAAAGAGCCATCTTTTTAAGCCCAAGTAACCTGGTAGTGAGTTGAAGGGGCTGACACTAATTTCCTATCTTTCCCTGAGTAGTACCTGTTAATAAGTTGCATTAATGTGCCAAATTGTGGTTACTTTTCAAAATAAAAAATAAAATATCAAATAGTGTAAAAAGTACCTGCACTGTGTTTTCAAACAATAGGTCCTTTAAATTTATGATTAATTTTAGAAACATATTATAGAATTATAAACAAAAAAGAACTTGATAGTATTATCTAATAAAATTATGTATATTCATAAGAGCCACCCCACAGATTATAATCAATAATTTAAAACTACTCACATCAAAAATATATTTCACAATCTCCTTTATTAATGCCTGCAAACATTTAAAACTACACCCTCTATGATTAAATAACGTCAGAAACAGACTCAGGAAATAAGGACTTGGAAATTCCTGACGAGAAGTTAGCAGAGGGGGTCCATTAATACCCTCATAAATCTCTTCAAGGGTAGGATAAAATAGTCGAGCAAAAAATGCTATCCCCATCTTGGAGAGTGGTTCAGCAGCTTGAATCCAAATTCACGAATCTAAGGTACCAAACTGCAGTAAAAACTTGAAGTATCTAGACAGTCCAAAGGAGCCATTTGTGATGTCAAATCAGGAGTTTTCACTACTGATATTCAGTCTTCAATGAAGAAACCATGCAGATGAAGATTATAATGCAGAGGTATGAAGAATGGAGATGAAATCTGGGAGTCCAAAAGTAGATATTCTTCTTCCAGACAGAATGTCAAGTTAGGCCTCTAGTCAGTTAAAGATCTCTTTCTGTAGTCAAGGACACTGGAAAATCCAGACTCTGAGACCCTGCACAGTGAGACCAACTGCTAAACAGCCTGGCCACAAAGGGCAAGAGTTGGTGGTGGGGAGCCCCTAATATACTACTAGGCTTGTGACTCATTGGTCTAGAGTTGGGTGGGGCTGATTATGTGAATAATCAGGTGAATTGTGACAACATCAGGCAGGCAGAGACTGACATGTTATTAACAGTGCTATGTGATACACTACAGAGTACTAAGGCAGGCTATAACCTCAAGAAATTCACAGTGTACCAAGACAGATACACAGAAAATTACAGTACAATATATATACTTGGCTAGAGATATACCCAGGGTACTATAGGAAGCCATTGGAAGGAACAATTAACTCTGTACCTGAAGTTTTAGAAAGGGCTTCCCAGATAAGGTAATGTCTTAATTAGGCCATAAATTATAAATAAGAGTTTCCTGATAGACCAAGAAGGGGGTCATAAAATAGGGCATTTTACAGATGTCATTCTAGGCAAATAAGACAAAGCATACAAGGAATGGAAAATGAAGGGAAAAATGGCCAGAGATCAGTTGGAGAAGAATGCAGATATCAGGTCACATATTTATGGTTTGTTTACTCAAGTTTTATACTTTATGGAATGAGGAAATACCTGTGCAAGAGTACTTGTAAACCATCCTTAATGTGGTATTTCATTGAAAAATAAACAACACTAGTTATTTAATGAAACCATGGATTCATTTTCATAAGGCTGTAATCATCTTAGGAATTTTCATGTGAAATTGTAGACCACATCTATTATGCATCTAACCACTGTTGAGAATTTGTAGGGCAGCAGAATATTTTATGATTCATTAGTAGGAAGCTAAAATGTGATTTGAGTACTACTAAGAAATGACCCTAGGTAATCAGCATCTGCAAGGTTATAGAGTTAACAGTATGACAAAATAATAAACATAAATTGTTCTGTTCCAAGCTGGAGCTATATTTTGTTCAAATTATTTGCTGTAAGGAAATCTGTGCTTATCTAGCAAGCTCCACATAGCCAATTATATAATAAATTGTATTATGTTTTAAAAGGAAAGTTTACTTAGCCTCAGCATCTTTTTCAAAGGAATATTAACTAAACAGAGCCCCTTTTCTGTGATACTTTCATTTGTGTCTATTTCTACTTGCTAGCACTGCCTTATGTTAGTCCATTTGACCATAAATTCTCTCCATAGCTCCTCTCAGAATAATTTTTTTATTTTTAGAGAAGCAAAAGAAGTATTTGGCTGATAACTAGCAAGTGGTATTGCTAACTCAGGCAATTAGGCACATCTTTCTCTGTGATACTTTCCTTCAACCACTCACCCTTTGGATTTCCTTAAAGTAACAGATTCATAAAACTGTAGGAAACTGCTCTTACAATGTGCTACAAGTCCTGTAAAATCAGAGAGAAATATAAAACCACATCAGAAATTAAGATGGAGCATTGAGTGTGTTGCAGAATTGTTAAATGGTTGTAAAAGCTAAAATGATGGGACTAGAATTAGAAACAATATATAGTTCAACCTAAGTTCCATCTCCTCAGCCAGGATGGGTAAATGGTAAAAAGCAGATTCTCACCTCATATATGCAAAAATATATGTAAAAATATTTAAAAAATTACTATTAAAACCTATCCAAAGAGAAACAAGAAGAATATAATAGGATAATTACCCAATTATTGGATAGTCATCCAATATCTAAGATAAAGAAGCCATAGATAACTGCACAAATGAAAAAACTGACAGATTTGACTATACACATGTAAAACTTCTAACTATAACAACATTTTCAGAAAATTTAAAATAGACTTCTGGGGATATAATAATTTCAACAAAAATAAACATAAGTGAAAATATAAAATATAAAAATACTGGTGCAAAATACTTGACAAAATTATTAATAAGTTAAAATACTATATTATAAAATATAGATGTAGTTGTATCTGGAATACAGATGTAGTTTTATTTGGAAGAACAGTGCATAATGCAAAGTCTTGATACTGGCAAATGTATATAAACATGACATTTCCATTTTCTCACTCTTAACTCTTTTCAAAATCATCACTTCCAATGAGTATGTATTCAATGTCAAAGTTTTTCTATAAATGCAATTCTAGACTTGAAGAGATCATAGGATTTTAATATGTATTTATAGTACATAATTACATTGTGGTCATCAGCAAAAATGGTCTACAAAAAACTGGCAAAATTCTTTTCTCCATGAAAGCAATGGGAAACCTTGCAAAGATCGTCAGAATCAACTTTTTCAGTACTCTATATAGTCACCAAACTTGAAACAATCTGGGGAGCATTTGTGTGGAAAAGATGTCTGAATCTTGTCAAGAACAGTGACTTCTGGGTCATTTTAACTTTCCCTAATCCCAGCCACCCTCTCAGACTCCAGGGTAGTCTTGAAACCCAATAGCCTTCCTTCATAATGAAAACCAGCAGCTTTAAAGCTACTGGAGGGCGTAGAATGAGGTTGGAGCTCCTTCTAAGTCTTATTTCCTAGACTTGTCTATATTTGACCTGACTAGTGGTTCCCTGGAAGACTCCACACACTAGTCTCTATTGATTGGACATGACTCAGAGCCCTCCCCCCCACCAATGCAAAAAGACATTTCCCCAGGAGCATTTTTTGAAGACAATTAAGGGAATTGATTAGTTTTGTGCCTGCCTGAGGTGGTGGATAACAGTTGGGGAAAAAATATTATAACCAAAAAGCTTAATGGAAAAGCTAAAGAATGAGAGGATGGTAGGGACTTTGACAAATGCCAGTATATTCCTAAGATACTTAAAGGACACACTCATGCATAGGGCTATGGGCGTATGCTCAGGAAAGACCTGAGAAAGCCCTAAGTCAACAATTGTTGGCAAGGAGAAAGCAAAGTCCTCGTACAGGACTGGTGGAAATGTAAGACAGTTCAGTTGCTTTGGAAAACAATTTTGTAGTTCTTCAAATAGTTAAACATAGAGTTGCCATATGACCTAGCAATTCCACTCCTAGTAACATACCCAAGAAAACTGAAAATATATATTTACACAAACACTTGTGCATGAATGTTCATAGCAAGAACCAAATGATCATCAACTGATGAATGCATAAGCAAAATGTGGCATATCCATTCCATGGAATACTATTTGGCCATAAAAAGAATAAAATACTAATACATGTAACTACATGGATGAACCTTGAAAACTGTTTGCTAAGTGAAAGAAGCCAGACACAAAAAGCCACATATTGTATGGATGCATTTATATGAAATGTAACAAATAGGCAGTCCATAGAGACAGAAATTACATTAGTGGCTGCCTGCATCTGGGGGATAGGCAGGAATGGAGAGTGAATGCTAAAGGGTACAGGGTTTCTCTATGGGGTAATGACAATATTTTGAAATTAAGTATTTGTTGTGGTTGTACAACATGGTGTATATAAAAACACTTAACTGTACACTTTAAAAGTGTGAACATGATGGTATATGAATTATTTCTAAATACAACAAATAAAAAAAATTGCTGCTTTTTAATAAATTTCTCAGAAGTGAGATACTGCTAAAATTAGAAATTCAAATTTTCACGAGTTCCTTTCCCTGAGGATAAAACATGTCCACTCCTGTTAATTATTTAATTCACTTTACAAAGAACTCATGAGTTTTCCTTACAAAGCATCTGTAGTATATTTGTCAATATTATCCAAAAAAAAACTAACAATAAAGCTAACTCAGCATTTTAGGAACATATATTTGCATAAAAGGAAGGATAGGTGCATATAATTTTGTTGTGTTTATTTGGATTAGAGACCTTTGATTGCTACAGGAAATAGAGAATCTCAGCACCTAATGAAATTGAACTTCAAATATTCAAGTCCCTAGTGAAATGCTCTTGGTAGCTTGGATGAAATGTTTTCTAAATTCCTTTCTCTTTTGAATGGCAGTATCCCTTATGAAATCTAATAACCATCCTTATGAATATGCTTACCTTATGATGTTAGAGCAGAAAGATTTTGTGTGCCTGGATTATTTTTCCTTTTCGCAACCTCTCCCTAATATACATAGCATTAGCTCTTCCCTGATAACTCTGAGCAACAGCATTGAAGAGAATGCTGAATCATTTCCATCAGTACCTCATCCACATCTCAGCTTCACCCTTCCTAATTCTTTAGGTCAGAGGGTGACTAGGGCCAATGGACAAAATCCCACTGGCCACCCATTTTGTTAAATAATGTTTTAGTGGAATATAATCATGCCCATTCATTTAAATATTTTCTATGATGGATTTCACTCTACATAGTGTAGTTGAATAGCTGTGACAGACAGAGAGCATATGATCCACGAAGAGTAAAATATTTACTGTTACTGTTAGGTTTTTTGATCAGGAAGAGATGAAAATTCAATCAAAAGTAGCTTTATTGTCCAGCCATGTGCAGGCAGGCTGAAGCCTAAGATGGTGACAGCTCTGAGCAAGGGAACAGTAGGGCTTATAAAACGTGGTTGGTGGGAAGTTCTTTGTCAGGAATGGGGAGGCTGGCAGGTCCAGGTTGGGTCACTTCTCAGTGCCTACTTTGGGAAAGGTGGATAGCTGGCAAGTTTATATTGGCTGGTTTGCGAGTGGGAACTTTGGGAGTGGGGACTGGGGAGTGGGGACTTGGGAGTGGGAAAGTTTAAAATTTTAAAAGGTATCTCACAAGGTTGCAGAATTCCTGAAGGTGGGGCGGTGGTGGCTTTATCTCAAACTTGCAGAATTGCTGGGGCATAGGTGTTGGCTCATCAGGAGGACCAGAATTTCTAAGGGTGGGAGGGGGGTGGTTTGAGAGCCCAGGGCCTAAACATAACATTTACTACCTGGTAATTTATAGGAAAAAATATTCAGTCCCTGTCCTACCTTGTAGTTCCAAAATCCCAAGGTTTTATTTTTTGTTTGCTTTTTTGTTTTGTTTCTCCTTTGGCTTTCCTTCCTTCTCTTAATTGCTACATTTGAAAAAGAATATCCTTCTAATCCAGGTAGTACTTGCCTTTTGCCCAAATAATTTATTTAATTAGTTTTCTATACTATATTATACTATACTATACTATAAAATCATGAGAACAAGTATGATTTTTGCTCTCTGAATAATTATCTCCCTCTGCCTAGGTTGTAAGAGCTGAATCTTTATTAAATACATAAATTAATGTGTTCATTTATGGCAATAAATTAATGTATTTTAATGCATTTAATTGATGTATTAATTAATGTACTTAATTTATGGGTAAACCACCTCAAACTTATTTTGAAACAAGTAAGAGAATAAATCTATAAATTAATAAAATTCTCCAGTTCTCCTAAATCCCAGTTTTATATTTTTCTAATCATGCAAAAAAATTGAGTGCTGTATTACTTTGAAAACAACATTTCTACAATATAGGCATTACTTAAAACTTGGCTCCTGAAACATATTGCCATTGTTTTAAAAGTAAATTTGAGAACATTTGAGGGAAATATTTAAAATGCCAACAACTTAAATGTAAACAATGAGTTTACCATTATCATTTGGGATTAGCTAAGAAGCCGCATATCAACAATACATTCTGGTCCTCTTTGAAAATTTTATTTAAATGCAGATTTTTTGAGATATATTCACTCACTATACAAACCATCCGAAGTATACAATCACTGGCTCACAGTATCATCACATAGTTGTGCATGCAACCGTGTGCTGCTATGGATGTATTATGTCCCCCAAAATGCCATTATCTTTGATGCAGTCTTTTGTGGACAGGAAACTTATTGGTGTTGATTGGGTTGGAGACTTTTGATTGGATGTTTCCATGGAGATGTGATCACTCAACTGTGGGTGAGGTTTTTCATTGGATAATTTCCATGGATGTGTGGCCCTTACTATTCAGCGTGGACCTTGATTAGTTTACTAAAGCACTATATAAGCTCATGCAGAATGATTGAGCTTGCTACAGCCAATAGGGACACTTTTGAAGAATGCACAGAAGCTGAGAGAGGAGCTGCAGATGAGAGACAGTTTGAAGACAGCTGTTGAAAGCAGACTCTTGCTCCAGAGAAGCTAAGAGAGGACAAATACCCCAAGAGCAACCGAGAGTGACATTTTGAAGAGGAGCTGAGGCCTAGAGAGGAACGCCCTGGGAGAAAGCCATTTTGAAACCAGAACTTGGAGCAGATGCCAGCCACATGCCTTCTCAGCTAGTAGATGTTTTCCGGACACCATTGGCCATCCTCCAGTGAAGGTACCCAATTGCTGGTGACTTACCTTGGACACTTTATGGCCTTAAGACTGTAACTGTGTAACCAAATAAACCCCTTTTATAAAAGCTGATCCATTTCTGGTATTTTGCATTCTGGAAGCAGTAGCAAACTAGAACAAACCCCATGATCAATTTTAGAATATTTTCATTACTCCAGAAAATAAAGAAGAATAATAAGGAAACCCATGTACTCCCAAACCCCTTTTCCCCCAAATTATCAACCCATAGTATTGGTGTAGTACACTTGCTACTATTAATGAAAGAGTATTAAAATATTACTGTTAACTATAGTCCATAGTTTACAATAGGTACATTTTCCCCATATACCCCACTATTATGAGCTCTTGTAATAGTGTTGCACATTTGTCCTAGTTCATGAAAGAATTTTTTTTTTTTTTATATTTTTACAGTTAGTCATGGAAATTGTCCACCACAAGATTTGCTGAGTTATACATGTTTTAACCTCCAACTTTCCTTCTGGTGACATACATGCTCTAAACTTCCCCTTTCCACCACATTCACACACCATTCAGCACTGTTAATTATTCTCACAATAACATACTACCAACACCTCTGCCTATTTCCAAACATTTCAGTTCAACCTAGTTAAACACTCTGCACATAATAAGCAACCACTCCCCATTCTTTGGCCTCATTCTATATCCTGATAACCTATATTCTATATTTTATGTCTTTGAGTTTACATATTATAATTAGTTCATATCAGTGAGATCATACAGTATTTGTCCTTTTTGTCTGACTTATTTCTCTTAGCATAATGTCCTCAAGGTTTATCCATGTTGTTGCATGCTTCAGGACTTTGTTCCTTCTTACTGCTGAATAATATTCCATTTTATGTTATAAACCACATTTTGTTTATCCATTCATCTATTGATGGACACTTGGGGTGTTTCCATCTTTTGCAATTGTGAATAATGCCATTATGAACATTGGTGTGCAAATGTCTTTTCGTGTCCCTGCTTTCAGACCTTCTGGGTATATCCTGAGTAGCAGGATTACTAAGTCCTAAAGCAACTCTATACTTAGCTAGCTGAGGAACTGCCAAACTATCCTCCACAGCAGTTGTACAATTTCACATTCCCACCAGCAGTGAATAAGTGTTCCAATTTTTCCACATCCTCTTGAGCACTTGTAGTTTCCTGTTAGTTTAATTGCAGCCATTCTAGTAGGTGTGAGGTGATATCTCATTGTGGTTTTGAGTTGCATTTTCCTAATACCTAGAGAAGCTGAGCAACTTTTCATGTGCTTTTAAGCCATCTGTATTTCCTCTTTGGAAAAATGTCTATTCATATATTTTGCCCATTTTTAAATTGGATTGTATTTCTATTGTTGAGTTGTAGGATTTCTTTATATATTCTGGATATCAAACCCTTATCAAATATGTGGTTTCCAAATATTTTGTCCCACTGAGTCTGTTGCCTTTTCACCTTTTTGACAAAGTCCTTTGAAGCATTGAAGAATTCAATTTTGAGGGGTTCCCATCTATCTGTTTTTTCTTTCACTGCTTGTGCTTTGGGTGTAAAGTCTAAGAAACTACCACCTATCACTAGATCTTGGAGATGTACCTCTACATTTTCTTCTAGAAGTTTTATGGTACTGTTTCTTATATTCAGGTATTTAATCTGTTTTGAGTTAATTTTTGTATAGGGTATGAGATAGGGGTCCTCTTTCATTCTTTTGGTTATGGATATTCAATTCTCCCAACACCATTTGTTGAAGAGACTGTCCTGTCCCAGTTGAGTGGACTTGGCAGCCTTATCAAAAATCAATTGACCGTAGATCTGAGAGTCTATTTCTGAACTCCCAATTCAATTCCATTAATCAATATATCTATCTTTATGCCAGTAATATGCTGTATTGATCACTGTAGTTTTATAATATGCTTTAAAGTCAGGGAGTGTGATACCTCCAACTTCATTCTTCTTTTGTAACCTGTTTTAACCATTTGAGGTCCCTTACCTTTCCAAACAAAATTGATAATTAGCTTTTTCATTTCTGCAAAGTAGTCTTTGGCATACTGAATGCTGTTGCATTGAATCTGTAGAACAATTTGGATAGAATTGAAAGCTTAATGTCATTTAGCCCTCCCATCAATTAACACAGAATATCTTTCCACTTATTCAGGTCTTCTTTGATTTCTTTTAGAAATGTTTTGTAGTTTTCTGTGTACAAGTCCTTTACATCTTTGGTTAAGTTTATTCTTGGACATTTGATTCTTTTAGTTGCTATTGTAAATGGAATTTTTTTCTTGATTACTTCCTCAGATAATTCATTACTAGTGTATAGAAATACCATTGATTTTTGCATGTTGATCTTCTATTCTACCACTTAGCTGAAATCATTTATTAGCTCAAGTAGCTTTGTTGTCATTTTTTCTGGATTTTCTAAACATAGGAAAATGTCATCTGTAAGTAGTGATGGTTTTACTTCTTCTTTTCCAATTTGGCTGCTTTTATTTCTTTTTCTTGCCTAATTGCTTTAGTTAGCACTTCTAGCACTATGTTGAATAGCAGTGGTGACTGTTGGCATCCTGTTCCAGATCTTACAGGGAAAACTTTCAGTCTCTCACCATTGAGTATGATGTTAGCTGTTGGTGTTTTTATACTCTTTGAAAGTTTTAAGAGTTCCTGATTTCAGATAACACAAAATTTCACAGTCACTTTTAAACTTCTTTTATTATTTTGCACTATACTTGGTGAATAGATAATAAATACAAATCATAATGTAATAGTAAAATTTAGGACGTGGGAATGGTGCAACTTGAGCACATGGAAAGTGGTGAAGGAGTATTGGATTGAACCCATAATGTAAAAGATCATAGGTCATTCAAGATCAAATACCCGGATTTTTCTTAGACTTGCATTTCCAAGCTTGAGGTTACTACAAGTAACTAGGAAAAACAGATGTCAGTATAAACAGCAGTTACTAAAATTATCTTACTAAGGCTGTAGATAGTGTTTCTTTGGTCTAATGCTACCTTTAATCTCGTAAAACCATGCTTGCTTCTTGCTACTTTAAGGAATCTGCCAGGTACGTAACAGCACGTTGTAGACACTAGTATCTACAGCTATTAATTTGTTCTTGGAAAGATTGTTTCTTAAATATTAATATTTAAATTTAAGGTAAAAATAAATTGATTTCATTGCTTATAACCTATGTTCTAGTTTGCTAATGCTGCCAGAATGCAAAACACCAGAAATGGACTGGCTTTTATAAAGGGGGTTTATTTGGTTACACAGTTACAGTCTTAAGCGTCCAAGGTAACACATCAGCAATTGGGTACTTTCACAGCAGGATGGCCAAAGGTGTCTGGAAAACCTCTGCTAGCTGGGAAGGCACATGGCTGGCATCTGCTCCAAAGTTCTGGTTTCAAAATGGCTTTCTCCCAGGATGTTCCTCTCTAGGCTGCAGTTCCTCAAAAATGTCACTCTTAGTTGCACTTGGGATATTTGTCCTCTCTCAGCTTCTCTGGAACAAGAGTCTGCTTTCAACAGCCGTCTTCAAACTGTCTCTCATCTGCAGCTCCTGTGCTTTCTTCAAAGTGTCCCTCTTGGCTGTAGCTCCTCTTCAAAACATCACTCACAGCTGCACTGAATTCCCTCTGCCTGTCAGGTCATTTATATGGCTCCACTGATCAAGGCCCACCCAATGGGTGGGCCAACACTCCATGGAAATTGTCCAATTAGAGTCATCACCCACAGTTGGGTGGGGTGCATTGCCACAGAAACACTCAAAGAATTCCAATGTAATCAACACTGATAATGTCTGCCTACACAAGATTGCATCAAAGATAATGGCGTTTGGGGGACACAATACATTCAAACTGGCACATTCCACCCCCTGGACCCCAAAAGACGTTATCTTTCCATATACAAAACACATTCATCCCATGACAATATCACAGTAACTTAAATCATTTCAGTAACAATAGTTAAGTACAAAATTCCATAAAAATCAATTATAGGCATGGTCAGTTCTAAGGCATAATTTTCCTTTAGCTGTGGATCTGTGAGCTGAGAACAAGTTATGTTCTTCCAATATACAAAGGAGGGACATTCATAGGATAAACATTCCCATTGCCATAAGGAGAAAGAGTAAGGAAAACAGGGTTAACAGGACCAAAACAGTTCCTAAAACCCACAGGACAAACACCATTAGATTTCAAAGTCTGAGAGTCATTAACAGAATGACATTGCATCCTTGGGGCTTGAGAGAGCAGGAGTCTAACCCTTCCTAAGAGCCTTTTTGGCAGCCCTTTCCTCTCCAAACATTGTGGTGAGTGCTCCAACATATCCACACATTGGGAGGCCACCTTCTCGGCCCCACCCTCCTCAAACATAGGGGCAGCACCTGGATTCCCTTCCATCTCTGGGGCACACACTCAACCCCTTCAGAACAGTGTGGTGGCAGCCAGGCTCTCCCCAATTCCCTGGGAATGTGCTCCACACTCTTTGGGACCTGGGATGGCACAGCTCTTCTGGAGCATCAAGGCGGAAGGCCCACCCTCGACCTCCAGGGCAAACTCACCCTTTCCATGCGTGTAGGCCACTCCGCTCTCCCAGCCCAAGGCCTCTTGACTCCAGACCTCAATCTCCATGGCTCTGTCTTTGAAGAAATTTTTCCTTCAATTTGTTCCTTGTCTGTCCCCTCCAGTCCAGACCGGTAGTGGCTCTGTCTATAAAGATCTCGCAAAAATTCTGTTGGCTTTGCATGAAGCACACAGGGGTCAAAGCCATCAGACAATAGGACTTTCCACAAATCCTTTCTGCTTAACTCCTTCTCCAATCTTGGCTTGTTCTGAAATGGCAGCTGGGTTCCATATTTGGTTGCATACTCATGTTGGGCTGTAGCTTCTGCGGTTTCACCCCCTGGAAGCCTGTAATTTTCCAAGCCATCAGCTTCTGGTTTCTTTGAACCCAAGAATTCAGATCTAAGTTTATCTCTCTCAGCTCGCATTTTACTATAAGCTGCAAGGAGAGGCCAGGGTACATCCTCCACATGTAGTCTGGAGATCTCTTCAGCTAAGTATTCCAGGTTGTCACTTTCAAATTCTTCCTTCCATCTGATACCACGGCTCAATTTTGCCAAATTCTCTGCCACTTTAAAACAAGGATTGCTTTCCTTCCAGTTTGCAACAATACATTCACCATTTCTGTTCAAGTCCTCATCAGAAGTATCTTTAGAGTCCATATTTCCACAAACAGTCTCTTCAAAGCAGTTTAGGCCTTTTCTATTGAGCTCCTCACAATTCTTCCAGAATCTTCCCCTTATCCATTTAAAAAGCCATTCCAACATGCTTGGTATTTGCAAACTCAGCAGCACCCCACTTCTCTGGTACCAAAATCTGTTCTAGTTTGCTAATGCTGCCAGAATGAAAAACACCAGAAATGGACTGGCTTTTATAAAGGGGGTTTATTTGGTTACACAGATACAGTCTTAAGTGTCCAAGGTAACACATCAGCAATTGGGTACCTGCACTGCAGTATGGCCAATGGTGTCCGGAAAACCTCTGTTAGCTGGGAAGGCACATGGCTGGCATCTGCTTCAATGTTCTGGTTTCAAAATGGCTTTCTCCCAGGATGTTCCTCTTAAGCTGCAGTTCCTCAAAAATGTCACTCTTAGTTGTGCTTGGGATATTTGTCCTCTCTCAGCTTCTCCGGAGCAAGAGTCTGCTTTCAACAGCCGTCTTCAAACTGTCTCTCATCTGCAGCTCCTGTGCTTTCTTCAAAGTGTCCCTCTTGGCTGCACTCACAGCTGCACTGAGTTCCCTCTGCCTGTCAGGTCATTTATATGGCTCCACTGATCAAGGCCCACCCAATGGGCGGGCCAACACTCCATGGAAATTATCCAATTAGAGTCATCACCCACAGTTGGGTGGGGTGCATCTCCACAGAAACACTCAAAGAATTCCAATCTAATCAACACTGATACTGTCTGCCCACACAAGATTGCATCAAAGATAATGGCATTTGAGGGGACACAATATATTCGAACTGTCACATCCTATGTATTTATTTTAAATGTATGATATAAAATAATTGATCCCACTAAATTCCATAGTAAATTAATCAGTAGCCACCAAACAAGTTAGAAGCATTCATCTAAAAATTTCTAATGGTAAATTACTTGGTCAGGAATAAGTGACAATATTTAGAATGCTAATCTTTAACAAAATATGAATTTTAGTTTTTTGAGTATGTTATTAGATATTAGATGGAACACAGTAAAAATTGTTATTCAAAAGGATATTAGATGTTTTATTTTACTCTCTAGTGAATATTAGAATAATGGAGTGGTCATGTTATTTACTATTTTAATACCTAGGAATGTTCTCAAATTTTAATCCTGCTAGTACCACCAAAAATAAATAACTTACAAAGACAAGATACCCCCCTTTTTTTAACCTCAGAGGGTCTAACAATTTTTTAAAGAAAAACAGATAAACTAAATAACCACATTGCTTCCAACATGAACCTACCCTACCCCAAGAAAATAAACAATAACCAAAGGAATTAGAAAAACAAATAACCTAAAATAACATTGCTTCCTACATATTCCTACTATACCCTCCAAAATTAACAAACCATAGTCATTCCTGAGCATTCCCAAAACATTAAGTTTACCCTCCATAACTTACCTGTTCTTATTAGATTATTGTTCCCATTCACTATTTGCTGTATTTTGCTAGATACCCTACATTCTACAACGTAAACCATTTATTTTACATTTTTCACAGAGTTCACATTAGGGGTAACATACAATATCTCTCTTTTTGTGCCTGGCTTATTTCACTCAGCATCATATCTTCAAGGTTCATCCATGTTGTCACACGTTTCATGACCTCATTCCTTCTTACTGCTGCATAGTATTCCATCATGTGTATATACCACATTTTGTTTATCCACTCTTCTGTTGAAGGACATTTGGATTGTTTCCATCTCTTGGCAATTGTGAATAATGCTGTTATGAATATGGGTGTGCAAATATCTGGTCATGTCACTGCTTTCAGATCTTCTGGGTATATACCAAGAAGTGAAATTACCGTATCGAAGGATAAGCTGATATCTAGTTTTCTAAGGAACTACCAGTCTGTCTTCCAGAGTGGCTGTACCATTATACAGTCCCATCAAAAATGAATAAGAGTTCCAATTTATCCACATCCTCTCCAGCATTTGTAGTTTCCCTTTTGTTTAATGGCAGCCAATCTGATTGGTGTGAGATGATATCTCATTGTGGTCTTAATTTACATCTCCATAATAGCCAATAAAGATGAACATATATTAATGTGTTTTTTAGCTGTTTGCATTTCCTCTCCAGAGAAATGTCTTTTCATATCTTTTGCCCATTGTGTAATTGGGCTGTCTGTACTATTGTCATTGAGTTGTAGGATATATCTTTATATATGTAAGATATCAGTATTTTATCAGATACATGGTTTCCAAATATTTTTCTCATTGAGTTGGCTGCTTCACCTTTTTGACAAATTCCTTTGTGGTCCAGAAGGTTTTAAGTTTGAGGAGTTCCAATTTATCTATTTGTTTTTATTGCTTGTGCTTTGGGTGTGTGGTCTAAGAAGTGACCTCCTAACACAAGGTCTTGAAGATGTTTCCCTACACTATCTTCTAGGAGTTTTATGGTACTGTCTCTTACATTGATGTCTTTAATCCATTTTCAGTTAAATGTTGTGTAGGGTGTGAGGTACAGGTCCTCTTTCATTCTTTTGGATATGGATATCCAGCTTGTCCAGCCCCATTTGTTGAATAGACTGTGATGTCCCAGTTCAGTGGTTTTGGTGGCCTTATCAAAGATCAGTAAACCATAGACCTGGGGGTTTATCTCTGAAAACCCAATTTGATTCCATTGATCAATATGTCTATGTTTGTGCCAGTACCATGATGCTTTGACAACTGTGGCTCTATAATAAGCCTCAAAGTCAGGAAGTGTAAGACTTCCCTCTTTGTTTTTCTTTTTTAGAAAGTTTTTAGCAATTTGAGGCATCTTTCTCTTCCAAATAAATTTGATAATTAGCTTTTCCAAGACTGAAAACTAGGTTGTTGGAATTTTCATTGGAATTGCATTGAATCTGTAGATGAGTTTGGGTAGAATTTAAATCTTAACTACATTTAGCCTTCCTATCCATGAAAACAGAATATTTTTCCATCTTTTTAGATCCCCTTCTATTTCTTTTTTTTAATTTTTAATTTTTATTTTGAAATAAATTCAAACTTACAGTAACAGTTGCAAAAATAATACAAACCTCATACACAGAACTCTAGCATACCCCAACCCCCCTCCACCAGTACCCCAATCTACCAACTTTAATATTTTGTCACTTTACCATTTCTTTCTTTCCCTCCCTCCCTCCCTGTCTATAATCCATTTTCTATTGCTCTGTCTTCTGAACATATGAGAGCAGGTTGCACACATCCTTGAACAAATAATATAATTCATATATACATTTCCTATGAACAAAAATATTCATTTATGTAATCACATCAAATGCAGTTAAGAAGTTCAAGAAATTTAACATTGATATAAAGCTTACATTCTAGATTTCATTTTTTCTTATGTCCCAATTGTGTTCTTTTGAGCCTTTTCTCCTCTATATCCAGTATCATCTGTGGCATTTAATTGTCATTTTCTATTTAGACTGTCTTTTTTTTCAATTGTGAACCATATATACAGCATAAATCTTCCCTTCCAACCCCTCCCAAGCATTCCATTTAGTGGGATTAATCACATTCACACTATTGCAACGTCATCACCTTCCCATCATTCATTACTAGAAATTTCACTTCACCACAAACAGCAACCCTACACTCATTTCTTATTAACTCCCCATTGCCCCTTCCCCCACTTCTTGTAACCCATACTCTACTTTTCATCTCTATGATCATATTCTCCGATACTTTCCTTGTGTTTACCGTGGGGCTTAAATCTAACATCTTAAGTCTATAACAATCTTGTTTTCTTTGGTATCAACTTAACTTCAATAGGAAACATAAGCTATGTTTCTATACTCCTCCATTCCCCCATATTTATGTAGTTCTTGTCAAAAATTACCTATTTTACATTGAGTCCAAAACCACTGATTTATCATTACACTTTATGTATTTTAGTTCCTGTAGGAAGTAAATAGTGGAGTTACAAATCAAAAATACAGTAGTACTGGTATTTATATTTACCATGTGATCTTTACTGGAAATCTTATTTCTTCATGTGGTTTCAGTCAATTGTTTAGTGTCCCTTCCTTTCAGACTGCACAATTCCTTTTAGCATTTCTTATAGGACGGACCTACCAGTGATGAAGTCCCTCAGCTTTTGATTATCCAGGAATGTTTTCATCTCCCCCTCATTTTTACCCTCCAGGTGTTTGTGAATTTTCTAAGTCTCTGATGGTTATTGACTTCTATTTGTATTCCATTGTGGTCAGAGAATGTGCTTTGAATAATTTCAATTTTTTTAAAATTTACTGAGCCTTGTTTTATGTCCCAGCCTATGGTTTATTCTGAAGAAAGTTCCACAATCACTAGAGAAGAATGTGGATCCTGGTCATTTGGGATGAAATGTTCTATATATGTCTGTTAAATTTCTCTACATCTCTCTCTCCTTTCTTTGTTTCTCTGTTGGTAGGGCTCCCTTAAGTATCTGAAGTAGGCCAAGACTATTATTAGCAAAATCTCTCAGCATTTGTTTCTCTCTGAAAAATTTAAGCTCTCCCTCAAATTTGAAGGAGAGTTTGCCTGGATAAAGTAATCTTGGTTGGAAATTTTTCTCTCTCAGAATTTTAAATATGTCATGCCACTGCCTTCTCACCTCCATGGTGGCTGCTGAGTAGTCACTACTTTGTCTTATGTTGTTTCCTTTGTATGTGGTGGATTGCTTTTCTCTTGCTGCTTTCAGAACTTGCTCCTTCTCTTCAGTATTTGACAGTGTGATCAGAATATGTCTTGGAGTGGGTTTATTTGGATTTATTCTATTTGGAGTTCACTGGGCATTTATGCTCTGTGTATTTATATTGTGTAGAAGGTTTGGGAAGTTTTCCCCAACAATTTCTTTGAATACTCTTTCTAAACCTTTACCCTTCTCTTCCCCTTCTGGGACTCCAATGAGTCTTATATTTGGATGTTTTATTTTTTCTATCATATCCCTGAGATTTATGTTGATTTTTTCAATTTTTCCCCATTCATTCTTTTGTTCTTTCATTTTCCATTCTGTGGTTCTCAAGGTCACTGAGTCATTGTTCAGCTTCCTGTAGTCTTGTACTATGAGTATCCAGAATCTTTTTAATTTGGTCAACAGTTTCTTTTATTTCCATATGATCATCTTTTTTTTATTTGCTCTTGCAATTTCTTCTTTATGCTCTTCTAGGGTCTTCTTTATGTCCTTTATATACTGTGCCATGCTCTTCTTCATGTCTTTTCTATCCTGTGCCATGCTCTCATTGTTTGTCTTCAGTTCTTTGATTAATTGCTCCAAGTACTGTGTCTTCTCTGATCTTTTGATTTGGGTTTTGGGGTTTGGGTTATCCATATTATCTGGTTTTTTCATATGCTTTAAAATTTTCTGTTGTTTTTGGCCTCTTGGCATTTGCTTTACTTGATAGGGTTCTTTTAGGATATGAAAGATTATTCAGATACCAATCTCTAATTTGTCAGGTCTACAGCTTTGTGGTGTACACTTTCTCTAACCAGCAGATGGCATCCATGAGTCACCTATTCCCCTCAAGTCAGTTCTCCCCAACTTTGTCTTTGTGGTGTGTGGAGGTCTGGTTCTTGTGGGGTCCAATTTGTTCACCAAGTTTGGGTGTGTTCTTGGTGCTGTCCACCCTGAATGTGGGACATGTGTCTGAGTGGTTAGGGAGGCAGGGCAGCTTTAATAATCAAACCTCCCAGGTGTTCCAGGAGATTTAATGCTGTTGCAAGAGTCTAAAACTTCGTTTCAGTCTCACCGCAGATTGTCTCTGCCACTGAAGCACAAGTCCTTGGTTTTTGGCATAGGGTCCCTGGGTTTTTCTGGGTGGGTTCCTCTTCCCAGCTGTGCCCTTCTAGGGCCTTTGCTGAGGGAAGGCTGTGCTACATCACAAGTGTGCTCCATTCCTCAAGGGATGCCCTAAGCCACTGGGCCATGCAGGGGCATTCCCAGCCTGCTGTAAAGATGGCTGAATGGGGCATGTTAATTTCCCCCTTTTCACACAGCTCTGCCTTCCCAGCTCTGGAACAATTAGCTGTGGGTGCATGAAAGGCTATTGTCCATGCCCAATGTTGTGACATGTGCATGGTGTTGACAGAAACACTTCCCATCACACTGGGTCCTTTGGCACAGCTCTGGGCTGTGGCTCCGGCACCGGGCAGGAGTGTTCCCAGCCTGCCAGGAAGATGGCTCCAAGGGGCATGGTTTTTTTCCCCTTTTGGCTCTCCTTGGCTCTCCTTGCTCCAAGACAACTAGCATTGGGTGTGTGAAAGGCTATCTTCCACACCAGATATTGAGGTGTTTGCATCTTTTCCTGCTGCACTTCACTGTGTGGTTCTTGCTGCTGTATCTGCAGCTGCTTTTGGGTTTTTTAAAAAAAGAACTAGTCCACCTCCGAATGCCAACCCATGGTTTCCCCACACCGCAGTATGGCTGCTGGACATTCAGCCAACTTACTCACTTGTTTCAGAATGCAGACTCCTGGTTTCACCAAGTGTACAGTTCCTGTGGATTTAGCAGACCTTGTCCAGCTAGTGCATCACTGGAACTGGTGTTCTGGGTCACTTTCTGGCCTCTATCTAGTATTTTTCATGAAGGTATTTTTTGCCCAGTCTTTCCTAATTGCCACCTTAGTTTCTCCCCCCTTCTATTTCTTTTAGTAAAATTATACAGTTTTCTATGTATATGTCTTTTACATCCTTGGTTAAGTTTATTCTTATGCACTTGATTTTTTTAGTTGCTATTGAGAATGGAATCTTTTCCATGAGAGTCTCTTCAGTTAGGTTATTTTTAGTGTATAGGAACATAACTGACTTATGTGTATTAATTTTGTGTCCCACTATTTTCCTAAATTTGCTTATTAGTTCAAGTAGCTGTGTCATCCATTTCTCAGGGTTTTCCAGATATAAGATCATATCATCTGTAAATGATGACAGTTTTACTTCTTCCTGTCCAATTTGGATGTCTTTTATTTCTTTGTCTTGCCAGATTGCTCTGGCTAGCACTTCTAGCACAATACTGAATAACAGTGGTGACAGTGGGCATCCTTGTAATGTTCCTGATCTTAGAGGGAAGGCTTTCAGTCTCTCTCCACTGAGTACTAGCTGGCTGTGGGTTTTTCATACAAGCCCTTTACCATATTGAGGAAGTTTCCTTCAATTCCTATGTTTTAAAGTGTTTTTAACAAAAAAGGATGCTGGATTTTGTCCAAGGCTTTTTCAGCATCTACTGAGATGATCACTTGATTTTTCCCTTTGAATTGGTTAATGTGTTGTATTACACTGATTGATTTTCTTATGTTGAACCATCCTTGCATGCCTGCAATGAACCCCACTTGGTCGTGGTGTATGATTTTTTTAATGTGTCTTTGGATCTGATTTGCAAGTATTTTGTTGAGAATTTTTGCATCTATATTCATCAGGGAGATTGGCCTGTACTTTCTCTTTCTTGTAGCATTTTTACCTGGTTTGGTATTAGAATGATATTAGCTTCATAAAATGAGTTATGTGGCATTCCATTTTCTTCAATGTTTTGAAAGTGTTTAGGTAAGATTGATATCAGTTCCTTCTGGAAAGGTTGGTAGAATTCCCCAGTGATGCCATCTGGACTTGGGCACTTATTCATGGGAAGCTTTTTGATGACTGATTGGATCTCTTTGCTTGTGATTGGTTTGATGAGGTCTTCTCTTTCTTCTCTGGTCAGTGTAGGCTATTCATGTGTTTCCAGGAAATTGCCCATTTCCTCTACATTATGTAGTTTGTTGGCATGTAGTTGTTCATAGTATCCTCTTATAATTTCTTTTTAAATTTCTGTGGGGATCTGTAGTAATGTTGCCTCTCTCATTTTTTATTTTGTTTATTTGGGTATTATCTCTTTTTTTTATTTTGTCAGTTTATCTAGGCACTTGTCAGTCTTGTTGATCATCTCTAGGAACCAACTTTTGGTTTCATTTATTCCCTCTATTGTTTTTTAGTTCTGTATGTCATTTATTTCTGTTTTAATGCTGGTAATTTCTTTTCTTATACTTGATGTAGGATTATTTTGCAGTTCCTTTTCCAGCTTCTTCAGTTGTTCCATTAGGTCTTTGATTTTAGCTCTTTCTTCCTTTTGATTGTATGCATTTAAAGCTATAAATTTCTCCCTAAATACTGCCTTCACTGCATCCCATTTTTGCTCTTACTTTATTTTTTTAATTCAATTTTATTGAAGTTTTTCACATATCATGCAATCATTCAAAGTGCACAATTGCCCACACTATCATCATGTAGATATGCATCCATCACCACAATTATTTTTTTTAATTTAAATCATTTCATTACTCCAGAAAAGAAATAAAAACAAGAAAATTCAAATCCTTCCATACCCCAACCACCACACTCCATTATTGACTCATAATATTGTTATAGTACATTTGTTACTGTTGATGAAAGAATGTTAAAATATTACTTACTATAATATATAGTTTGTAATAGGTATATTTTCTCTATATACCCCTCTGTTATTAACATCTAGTTATAGTGTCATACATTTGTTCTAGTTCACAAAAGAAACCTCTAATATTTGCAGAATTAATCATGGACATTGTACACTGCATGATTCCCTGCTCCATACGTTCCCATATTTTAAACTCTGACTTTCCTTCTGGTGACATATGTGACGCTAGGCTTCCCCTTTCCACCACATTCACATACCACCCAACACAGTTAGTTATTCTCCCAATAACCTGCTACCATCACTTCTGTCCATTTCCAAATACTTGAGTTCAACCTAGTTAAACATTCTGCTCACAACAAGCAGCTGCTCCCTAATCTTCAGCCTTGTTCAATGCCCTGGTACCTTACATTTCATGTCTATGAGTTTACATATTATAATTTGTGCATATCATTGAGACCATATAATATTTGTCCTTTTGTGTCTGACTTATTTCATCAATATAGTGCCCTCAAGGTTTTTTCATCAACCCATTTTTTAAGACAGTTTTGTTCAATGAGCATACATTCTGCCCTAAGGGAACAATCAATGATTCCCTGTATAATCAAGTATTTGTGCATTCACCACCATCACCACTATCTATATAAGGACATCTCCATTTCTTCCACAAAGAAGGAAGAAGAGTCAAATGTAGAGAGACAAAAGAAAAAGATAAAGAATGAAAATAAATGACAGCTAAAAAGCAACAAAATGAATATAGACAAATTAAAGTACAATAAAAGAGTCAGACAACATCACCAATGCAAGGGTCCCATACCCCTCCCTTATATCCCCCTTTTACGGGCATTTAGCTTTGGTATATTGTCTTTGTTGCATTAAAGGAAGCATAATGCAATGCTTCTGTTAACTATAATCTCTACTTTGAGTTGATTATATTTTTCCCCACTACCACTCCATTTTTAACACCATGCAAGTTTGACATTCATTTGTTCTCTCTCATGTAAAAACATATTTGTACATTTTATCATGACTTTTGAGTACTCTAGGTTTCACTGAGTTATACAGTCCCAGTCTTCATCTTTCCTCTTTCCTTCTGGTGTCCCACGTGCTCCTAACCCTCCTCTTTCAACCATACTCACAGTCATCTTTGTTCAGTGTACTTATATTGTTGTGCTACCATCACCCAAAATGGTTTTTCCAACTTTTCATTCCTGTCTTTTCCTTTCTGTCTGCAGTCCTGCCTTTAGCATTTCCTGTAGACCACATATATTGTTCACAAACTCTCTCACTGTCTGCTTGTCAGAGAATATTTTAAACTGTCCCTCACATTTGAAGGACAGTTTTGCTGGATATAGGATTCTTGGTTGGTGGTTTTTCTCTTCCAGTATCTTAAATATCTCACACCACTTCCTTCTTGCCTCCATGGTTTCTACTGAGAAATCCACACATAGCCTTATCAAGCTTCCTTTGTATGTGATGGATCATTTTACTCTTTCTGCTTTCAGGATTCTCTCTTCATGTTTGAAATTTGATAATAAGATTATTAAGTGTCTTGGCAAAGGCCTATTCAGATCTATTCTGTTTGGGGTATGCTGTGTTTCTTGGATACACAATTTTATGTCTTTCATAAGAGATGGGAAATTTTCATTGACTATTTCCTTTATTACTGCTTCTGCCCCTTTTTCCTTCTCTTCTTCTTCTGGGACACCCATGGCATGTACATTCATGTGCTTCATGTTGTCATTTGATTCCCTGAGACATTGCTCATATTCCTTCCATTCTTTCCCCATCTATTCTTTTGTGTGTAGGATTTCATGTGTCTTGTTCTCCAGTTCCCAAGTGTTTTCTTCTGCCTCTTGAGATGTGCTGTTGTATGTCTCCATTGTGTTTTCCATCTCTCATTTTGTGTCTTTCATTTCCATAGATTCTGCCCATTGTTTTTTCAAACTTTTGGTTTCTACCTTATGTTTGCCCAGTGTTTTCTTTATATCCTTCATCTCTTTTGCCATATCTTCCCCAAACTCGTTGACTTGGTTTTTGAATTGATTTAGCATATTTCTTTGATAAACTTTAATTGATTGTTTCATTAAAGTGAAAGAGTATCTCAACTGTATCATAATTGAGGTGTAAGTTTGTTCTTATGACTGGGACATACCTTCATTTTTCCTAGTTTAATTTGTAGTTTTCTGTTGTCTAGGCATCTGGTTTACTTGGTTACCCCAATCAGATTTTCCCAGACCACAATGGGTTCAGATATCAGAATGGGGCTATATTTATTGTCTAGTTTCCCTAAGGATGTGTCTTAAAATATTGACAGACATTCCTCTGAGGTCTCTAGCCACAGTGCTTTTCCTAACTTGTGCAGCAGGTTGTGCATATCAACCTGTCACTCCCAACTGGTGTAAAGAGTTGTGGCCCCTTTAATTCTTCACTTAGGCTTTTTCTCTTTTGACTGTTTTCCCCCAGGCCCTGGGGTTTGAGTTCTTAAAGTAGGAACAGCAATGGAGCTGGGCCCCACCTACTTCTTCTTAGGGAAGGTACACCCCCTAGGGAGCTATCATCTGCATTTGAATTACTCCTTTGTCTCTCTGACTCTGTTAACTCCACCCCTGTCTGGGTCAGAGCACTGCAAACTGAAAATGGCTGAGGCTCTCTCCACTGAGCCATTCAGATCAAAATAGAAAAGAGAAAGAAAGCTCCCTTTCAGAGCCAGTCCATGGCCATCCACTTTCATCTGTTGGTCAGAGAGGGCACCTGGTCTTCTGGACTTCCTTTTCCAGGGCACAGGCCTTTTCTAGCTCCTTAAAGTCAGTCATCTTTAAAAGCCTCTGTATTTTCACTTCTTTTTTAAATTAATATTTTTCCATCAGCCTCACCTATTCTCCACTGGGAGTGACCTCAGGGTACTTTGCTGCCTCTTAGGGGTTTTTCTATGTTTGTAGCTTGTATTCAGCAGTTTGCATTCGCTAATTAAAACCTCAGTTGGGGCTAGGCTGAGCTATATTCACTTGCTCTGGGAATGCTGGTCTCTCCCACAGTGAGGCCTTACAGCTCAGCCTGCCATGGAGGAGGAGGGGGGGTCCCAGCACAGTTTCACAGTTTTTCTTACAGATTTTATGCTGCAATATCAGCCATTCCACATTCCACCCAATCCAGGTTGGTGTATGATGTGTGGACAGTCACAGTTTTCCCACAGCAGTTGTTTCAGATTATTCACTTGTTGTTCCTGGTTGTTTATTCGTTGCTCCAGGGGACTAACTAAATTCCACAGCTCTCTATGCTGCCATCTTGCCCTTCCTCTCCATAAGTTTTGATATGTTATGTTCTCATTTTCATTCATCTCTATATATTTAGCAATTTCTCTTGCTATTTCTCCTTTAACCCACTGATTGATTAGAAGTGTGTTGTTTAACCTCCGGATATTTGTGAATGTTCTAAATCTCTGATGGTTATTGACTTCTAATTGTATTCCATTTTGATCAGAGTATTTGCTTTGAATAATTTCAAACTTTTTAAATTTATTGAGGCTTGCTTTATGGCTCAGTATATAATCTATTCTGGAGAATGTTCCTTGAGTACTAGAGAAGAATGTGTATCATGGTGATTTGGGATGCAGTGTTCTATATATGTCCGTTAAGTCAAATTCATTTGTTTAGTGTTCAATTTCCTTATTTGACCTCTGTATATTTGATCTATCTATAGAAGAGATTTATGCATTGAAGTGTCCCATATTTATTGTGGAAACATCTATTGATTCCTTCAGTTTTGCCAATGTTTGTCTCATGTACTTTGGTGCACCTTGATTGGGTGCATAAACATTTATGGTTGTCATTTCTTCTTGTTGAATTGTCCCTTTTATTAGTATATAATGACCTTCTTTGCTTCTTATAACATCCTTGCACTTAAGGTCTATTTTATGTGAGATTAATATTGCTACTCCTGCTTTCTTTTGGCTGTAGCTTGCATGGAACATGTTTTTCCATCCTTTTACTTTCAATTTCATTTTGTGTATGGGTCTAAGATTAGTCTCTTGTAGGTAACATGTTGGTGGTTCATATTTTTTAATACATTCAGCCTATCTATATCTTTTAATTGGGGAGTTTAATCCTTTCACATTTAATGTTATTACTGTGACGGCAGCAGATGGTGCCCCCAAGACACCTATTACCTTCAAACCAGCTCTCCCCACCTTCATCTATGCAGTGTGTGGGGGTCCAAACCTTGTGGAGGTTCAATCAGTGCACCAATTTTCTGCATGTAGTTGGGATCACCAGCCTGTGGCTGGGGGTTGTGTCCTGTACAGCTATGCAGGGGAAGATGTAAGACTCAGAAGTCCCAGCCATTCCCAGGGCTGCAACCAGAATACCCTGGGGCTGTTGCATGAGTCCACGTTTCAGCTCAGATTCCCCACAGTCTCTCCTTGCTGTGGGCCTACAATTCCCTGGGATTGGTGTAGGGCTCTTGGCACTTCTGTACAGGGCCCCTCCACTAATCTGTGCACTCCACAGGACTCTGTAGAAGACTGTGCAATGTGACAGGTGAGAAGAATCCCCAAAGGAAGCTCTCTGCCATGGTGCCATGAAGGGGCATCTCCCAGCACACTGAAAGGATGGCTGTACTGGTCATGGTAACTTCCCACTTCTACAGTCCTCTGCCTGCTGCAGTGGCCTGCTCCTGTCTCTGGGAAAATTAGCTGCAGGTGTGTGAAAGGCTATCATGCATGCTGGATACTGAGGCAGGTGCCCGGGATGTGGAAGACACTCCCCACCATGCTCAACTGCTCAGCTCTTTCTGTCAGATCTGCAGCCACTTTCCAGGTTTTTAAACTAACCTGCATCCAAATACCAACTCCAGGTTTCTCCCCACCACAGCACAGATCCACTGCCATTTCCCCAGCAGCCTCAAACACTCACTCAATTCCAAATGCAGACTCTCAGTTTCACCAAGTGCATAATCACTGTGGATGTAGCAGAACTTGTCCAGCCAGTAAAACCCTGGAACTGCTATTCTGGAGCACTTTCTGTCCTTTATCTAGTGTTTTTCATGGAGAATTATTTTGCTCTGTCTCTCATAATCTGCCATCTTGGATTCTTAGATACTCTTTTTAAAATATTTTTTCTGTTGACCTAGAAATCACTTTACATCTATGACATAGTCAAATAGGCTTTTACTTTTCTTTCTTTTGAAAATAACAACAGATTAAGGATATGCCTAAAGTAATAAAGTGAATCCAGAACCAAAACCAGAAAATCTAGGTAGATAAATTTAAAGCCACAATTACCTTTTATTCTCTTCTCTTCATCAATTTTTCCCCCACTGTGGATAAGGTAGAGCCACATAGTATAAATATAGCAGAAGTATTGTTTTATCTGTACTTGTCAAGCAAAGAGCATCAAGAAAATAGTCATTATTTCTTCTTTGTTCTTCTTCCTTTGTGCTGGTTTAGATCTATGTCCCTCAGAAAAGCCATGTTCTTTAATGCAATCATGTGGGGGTAGACTTATTATTCTTTTGATTAGGGTAGAAACTTTTGATTGGATGTTTCCATGGAGACACAAACCATGCAACTGTGGGTGAGACTTTTTGATTTATTTTCATGGAAGTGTGAAACCACCCATTGAGGTTGGGTCTTCAGTGATTTACTGGAGTCCTTTAAGAGAGCTCATGGAGAGAAGGAGCTCAGAGAAGTGGAGGGAGACATTTTGGAGGGAAGCTAAGATATGTAATCCAGAGTTTGCCCCCACGGGGAAGTTAAGACCTGACACAGACCAAGATGCTTGGAGACCCTTGGAGATGAAGACAGAAAGACATTTGAGGATGTTAAGGTAACAGATGAAGCCCAGATTTTGCCCCAGAGAAACTAGGAGAGGGCTCCCAGAAACTTGAGAGAAACACTGCAGGAGAACCAAGCAGAGAGCTGAGAGAAGCTAAGAGAGACAGAAGCCCACAGACATTTTGGGGGAAGCAATTTTGAAATGCAACCCGGGAGCAAAGGACCAGCAAACACTGGCTGCCTGCCTTCCCAGTTGACAGAGATGCTCCAGAAGCCATTAAGCATTCTTCAGTGAAGGTATCCTCTTGTTGATGCCTTATTTTGAAAACTTTTATGACCTTAGAACTGTGTATTTGTAACTTAATAAATCCTCTTTATAAAAAGCCAATCCATTTTTGGTATACTGCATTTCAAGCAGCTTCAGCAAACTGGAACACACTTCTTCACCACAAAAGATCCATAAAATTTTTGCATCCTCCAGCCAACTATTAATATAATATTAATAGAGGAATGGAAATCTTTACCATGTGCCCATAGATAAGGCCTGAGGTCAGCATGAGAGGAGCCAGTTTCATCTCAAATCATATGGAATGATGGGTTGTGGACTATCACAGGATTGCAAATTCAGGGTGTTCTTTTCTTGTTGTTAGGGTGTTCTTGAAATTAAATCATACTGAGCACAATCATCAGAAAGATCATACTCAACATTTTATGTGTCAGTTCCTTGTAGAACTTCAATCTCACAAAGTTTTATAGGTAGAAAAGTTTTTAGCACTAAGAGATTTGAGATGGGCAACTATATAATACAGAATTTGCTCTGCTGAAAAAAACAAGACACAGAATCTGTCCTTAGATAAGTTTATTTCCTTATTTCAGATTGTTGTGGTATTCATATTGCATAGTCACTGAAAACTGAGTCTCAAGATGATGCTTCTAGTCCTGTGTTTTTGGCAAATAACTTCTGTTACATATGGGATGGTTAATCTCAACTGGTATAGCTTTGGCATAAAAAGTGGTTGCAGCACTTCTAGTCTTGTAGCAACAGAATTGACCTATTTTGATAAAAGAAGTCTCAACATTATTTAGAGAGGCAAGAAGTCACTGTTCACTAGAGTGTGACCCATATTTTGGCAACTGTTAATGTCAAGAGGATCTCCTTTAATTTAAATTGGTGGGACATGGTCTTGTTAGAGAAATGGGGTTTAAATTTGAGTAAGAGGTGACATTAATTTCCAGGCTTCTAGATCTTTTGGGCTATTAGTAATTACAGAGAGTTCATCAAGAACAGAAATTAAGTCAGAAGAAGCTTTCATGAAATTCTCACAGGAAGCATTGATCAACAGCAAGTCCTTGGACAGAAACTGGAACTTCATGGTGGAGCAGTTGACCTTCACATGGGTGGGGAGGTTGAATATCCTGCATAATGCTGCCAGGAAACCCCTATTATATAGTAAGATGGGGCTGGCTGGTTGCATATATAGGATGTCCCATCTCCCCACTCACTTCATCATGACAGATACCAGAAACTCCACTATGCCTCACTGAAAAATCATCAAATCTGCACCTCAAGGAAGCACAGATGAACTATATCACTAGAAGAGCACTCGGACATAAGTTTTTGTCATAGGAAACAGTGGGTAAGTGAGTGGATTGGTGAGCTCAGGGCCAGTAGACCTGCATCAAACCATGGTAGCCAGCTGTAAGGACTGCCGAGTTACCAGCAACTCCACTGGCCATACAGGTAATATTTCCAGAACAGATCTCCTACTCTCAGCACTGCCCCAAAGTAGGGAGATGTAGGGGTTGGGCATATTTATTTAGGGTAACCAGAGGCAGATTAACTAAAGGGAGAGACAATCCACTTCCTACATTTAGAAAGTAGTAAAGGTTATAGCCCTGGGTTGTAAGGATATTTGTGTGCTGGTTTGTATATATTATGTCCCCCAGAAAAAGCTATATTTTTTAATGCAATCCTGTAGGGGCAGAGGTATTAGTGTTGATTAGGTTGGGACCTTCTGATTGAGTGATGTTATAAATCAAGTGTTTTGATTTATAGACAAGTCTGCTTGTCTATTTTTGCACCACTATCACAATGTCAAATTACTGAAAATTTAAAATAAATTATGCTATTTGGTAACAGAAATCCTCCCATCTTTACTTGTTCTTCTTGGCTTTGCTTTGACCTTTGCATTTCCAAGTAAATTTTAGAATCACCTTATAAAGATCCCCAAAACAAACAAAAAAACTGCTATGATTTTGATTGGGATTACATTAAATATTTACATCAAATTGGGGAGAATATACAACTTTTAAATATTGAGCTTTACAGGTTGAGTATTTTATATCCCTCCATTTATTTGAATAAATTAAAAATTTCTCTCTATCATGTTAAAATTTTCTGTGAAGGGGTCCAGCATATATTATATAAGATTTAATTCTAAGCCTTTGATGTCCCAATGTTTGAAATTGGGAACTTTTTCTTTATTTATTTTACAGTTTGAAATTAATATTCAAATTTACAGACACTAAAATTCACTTTTTTATATGTGTACATTTTTGTGCATTTTGACAAATATCATTTATCAATCACCAAAATCACTATCCAGAATTCTTCCCTCACCTCTAAAAATTACCTCATGTTGCCCTGTGGTAGCCAAACTCTCCTCTATCCCTAAACCTGGAAACCACAGTATACTTCTCTGCTCCTACAGTTTTACCTTTTCCAAAATGTTATATAAATGGAATCATACAGTATGTAACCTTTTAAATTTGGTTTCTTTCAATTAGCATATTACATTTGAGAATCATCCATGCTATCAAGAGTTTATTCCAGTTTGCTGCTGAATATTATTCCATTGTATGCACTTTGTTTATTAATTCATCTACTGAAGATTTGTTTGTTTTTTTTTTTCCCAGCTTTTGGCAATTAACAATAATGCTGCTATAAACATTAGGGTGCAGATATCTGAGTGAACAAAAGTTTTAATAACTCAAGGGCAAATAAATGGGAGTGAGACTGCTGGGTTATATGGCAAATGAATACTTAGCATCATATTAAAAAAACCTTTTCCATAATGGCTGTACAATTTTGCCTTATTGCTGGCAATTATGAGGACTTTTGTTTGAAGCCAAGTACTCTTTATTCAGGTTAATGTAACATACTGATGGTTTGTGAGAAGGATAGAAATTGCTTTATTATATATTTTATTTACAAAATATTATACACTGCTGGTATTACCATAAAAAGGAAATAAAGTCCATTGAAAATTGCCTCATTTTTATTGTCTGTTACTTCATTTTCCTATGTTCAGAGTAACTGTTAGTCTTTCTTTCTGGTATTGTTCTCTAACAATAACACCAACTCTTTACAGTTCACAAACACCCATCAGTTTGTTGGAATAGAATATATAGCATGTATCAAAAGAGAAAATTGAGAGCTTTAGTTAGAAAACATTTGTGTGAAAGGAGACATAAGCAATTATGCCAGGGGATTAGGGATCATGACAGAGAGGTTATATAAGAAAAGCAAATGGAAGTGATTCACCTGCAAATTTTTTAAAAATTTGTTGTAGAAAGAGATCTTTTAAAAATCACATGCTAATTTTACTTTTTTAGTTGAAATTTTATTGAGGTAGTTGGAAATTCACATAAGTTGTAAGAAAGAATAGAGAGTGATTCCTTGTAAAGTTTGTCCAGTTTCTCCAATGGTAACATTTCAAAAATTCTGGTATAACATCATGACTAAGATTTTTTATAGTATCAACCATGCTTTTAAATGTAATTTTATTGAGATACATGTAACCTTATAATCCATCCAAAGTATACAATCAATGTCTCACAGTATTATCATATAGTTGGGCATTCATCATCACAATCAATTTTGAAACATTTTCATTACTCCAAAATAAAGGAAAAATAAAAAAATAAAAAAAAAAATTTAAAAATATCCAACTTATCCAATACCCCTTATCCCCCCATTATTTATATATTTTGTTGCTATTTTATTACTCATCTACCCATACGTTGGTTAAAGGGAGTGTCAGTAACCAGGTTTTCACTATCACATGGTCACATGATAAAACCTATATAGTTATACAATTATCATATGAGGGCCTTTTAAAAAACAATTCTTATAAGTGTTTAGTGGTATATCATTGAGATTTTAATTTGAATTTCCTTAATAATTGAAGATGTTTAGTGTCTTTTTCATAAGCTTGTTGACCAACCTTATATCTTCTTTGGTGAAATGTCTATTCAAGTCCTTTCCTGATTTATTTTTTTTTTCATTTTTATTTTGGTAGCACATATAAAAGCCAGAATTTACCATATCAACCATTTTCATGTTTACATTCATTGCATTCACTATGTTGTGCTACTTCTACTACCATCCATTACCAAAATATTTTCATCACTCCAAACAGACACACTATACTCTAAAGCAATAAATTCACATTCCTTTCTCTCTACCAGCCCTGTTAACCCATAATCAACTTTCTGTCTCTCTGTCTTGCTTATTCTAGATGTTTCATATGAATGAAATCATACAATATTTGTCCTGATGTGTCTGGCTTATTTCCTGAAATGTGATTTCTTCGAGGTTCATACATATGATAGTGTGTCTCAGAACTTCGTTCCTTTTTAAGGCTGAACAATATTTCCATTGTGTATATATACACATTTTTGTTTAACCATTCATTTATTGATGGACACTTGGATTGCATCCACCTTTTGGATAAAATGAATAATGCTGCTAAAAACATTGGTGTACAAATAACTGTTTGATTACCTGTTTCCAATTCTTTGGGGTATATATCTAGAAGTAAGTCTTATGGTAATCCTATGTTTAACTTTCTGAGGAACCACCAACATATTTTCTATCACAGCTATACCATTTTACATTCCCACCAACATTACAGTTCCTATTTTTATGCATCCTTGCCAGCACTTCTATTTTCCTGTTTTAAAAACTAGGCATTTGAATGGGATTCAAGTGGTAGCTCATTGTAGACTTGATTTGAATTTCCTTAATGGTCAATGATGTTGAGTATTGTTCTGGTTTGCTAAAGCTGTCCTTATGCAAAATATCAGAAATAGACTTTTATTTAATTATTTTATTGTGAACTTTAACATATATACATAACAGTGATAACTTTCAAAGTATGATTTCACAAGTGGTTAGAAAACAAATTTCAAAGAATATCATGGGTCACAGTTCCACAACTTCAGCCATTTTGATTGTTGTAATATATAACATACATACAGTCAGGTGTCATCTCTCAATGTACAGTTCAACAAGCAGTCATATAGGTAATTTCAAAAATTGTTATGGTTTATGGCTCCACAGTTTCAGTTCTTTCCTTATTATGCAATACAAGGTATATACTGAAAGGTGAGGACCTTCAAAGCACAATTCAATGAGCAGCTACAGAGCAAATCCCAAGGGATGCTGTAGGCTACAGTTCCACCATGTCATTTACCTCCTTCCAGCTCTTCCAATGCCCCATCACCAAAAAATATATATGATTATATAAATTTTCAGTATTCATAGACTTTTGTTCAATCTTATCTTGCTTGTTGGTATTCCTTCCTTTCAATATCTTTCTCCATATTCAGGGGTGCCTAAGCAGTGAGCACCCTAACTTGTTCACATAGAAAGGGGGTGCCAACAGTATGGGGAAGGCAGCCACAACTGATAGTTGATCTTAAAGAGGATTGTGCCTCTGGGTTATAGGACTTGTCTGCTATAGGAACACTCTGGTGGATTTACATTTCTGAAAGGTAAAACTTAGTGAGTGCATCCATAATATAATCTCAGGTAGGGACCTAGGTATTTGGGGACTGCATTTGGTAAGGGCATGGAATACTGTGAACAACTGGGATGTCTAGCTGGTTTCTATAAAAGAAACCTCCAGTATAGTCTCTTGACTCTATTTGGGATCTCTCAGCCACTGTGACCTCAGCTTATTTCCTCTCTTTTCCCCCCATTTTGTCAAGCAGGCATTTTCAATCCCTCACTGTCAGGGCCAAGCTCATTCCTGGGAATCATTTCCCATGTCTCCAGGGAGATTCAATCCCCTGGGAGTCATGTCTCTCATGGGGGGAGGGTTAATGAATTTATTTGCAGAGTTGGGCTTGGAGAGAGAAAGGCCACATCTCAGTAACAAAAGAGGTTCCCTAGAGACCTCAGCCTACTGTTTACCACCCTAAATTTCATGACAGCAAGCCTCAAGTCTAGGGCTTGATTTATTAAGTGGTGAGTTCCTAACTTCACTTAATATGTATTCTATCCCAAGGTAAATTGTCAGTTTCTTGCATTATCTTCACTTAGTTGTACAATGATCATCACTATCAACTTTAAACAGCTATCATAACATACATCCCAGAGCTCTTATCAGCTGCTGATTATTCATCCCTATTATTACTGTAGAGTTGTAAGATATTCCTATGAAATGTAGTCATTAATATGTAATGGGTAGTTTTTCCATACCACTCTGTTGGTAACCCTCTGCACCAGTATCAGACCTTATAAGTATATCATGCTAATGCTTATTTAGGTTTGTGGTGCTATTCTGTGGGTTACTTGCCTTTAAACAACCATTGATGAACATGTTCACCTTCAAATCATCACTGTTACTTATAAGCCCATTAACAAGCCAGTCAAACCTGACTATTCCAATACCATTAAGATCAGCCTCATTGTCATGTTCATATTACATTGTTGTTCCACCTTCACAATCTGGAATTTCCCTAGGTCCCCTATATTCTACATTATAAGACACTTATTTTACATTTTTCACAGAGTTCACAACAGTGGTAACATACAACATCTCTCCTTCTGTGTCTGGCTTAGTTCACTCAGCATTATGTTTTCAAAGTTCATCCATGTTGTCTTATGTTTCACAACCTCGTTCCTTCTTACTGCTGTATAGTATTCCATTGTGTGCATATAACACTTTTTATTTATCCACTCATGTGCTGAAGGATAGTTGGATTGTTTCCATCTCTTGGTAATTGTGAACAATGCCACTACAAACATTGGTGTGCAAATATCTGTTCATGTCACTACTTTCATATCTTCTGGATATATACCAAGAAGTGAAACTGCTGTATCACAGGGTAACTCAATATTTTATTTTCTGAGGAAGAAACTGTCTTCCAGAGTGGCTGTAACATTATACAGTTCCACCAGCAATGAATAAGAACTCCAATTTCTCCACATCCTTCCCAGCATTTGTTTCCTGTTTGTTTAATGGCAGTCATTCTAATTGGTGTGAGATGGTATCTTGTTGTGGTCTTAATTTCCATCTAATAGCTAGTGAAGCTGAACATTTTTTCATGTGTTTTTAGCCATTTGTCTTTCCTCTTCAGAGAACTGTCTTTTCATATCTTTGGCCCATTTTATAATTGGGCTGTTTGTATTACTGTCATTGAATTGTAGGATTTCTTTATATATGCTAGAGATCAGTCTCTTATCAGATACATGATTAACAAATATTTTCTCTCATTGTGTTGGCTGCCTCTTTAAATATTTTTCAAATTCCTTTGAGTACAGAGCTTTTAATTTTGAGGAATTCTGATTTCTCTATTTTTTTTCATTGCTTGTGTTTTGGGTATAAGGTCTAGGAAGTGACCTCCTAAAACTAGGTCTTTTTTTGCCAATTGATTTTTATTGAGATTGTTCATATACCATATAGTTACCCAAAGATCCAAAGTGTACAATCAATTGCCCAAGGTACCATCATACAGTTGTTCATCTATCAACACAGTTAATTTTTTTTCAATTTTTAGAACATTTTCATTACTCAAGAAAATAAAGACAAAAAAAGGAAACTCAAATCCTCCCATACTCCTAACCACCCCACCTCCATTATTGATTCATAGTATTGGTATAGTATATTTGTTACTGTTGATGAAAGAATGTGAAAATACTACTAACTGTAGTATATAGTTTGCAATAGGCATATATTTTTCCTATATGCCCTTCTATTATTAACTTCTAGTTATAGTGTCATACATTTGTTCTAGTTCATGAGAGAGATTTCTAATATTTTTACAGTTAATCACAGAACTTGCCCACAACAAGATTCACTGTTTTATACATTCTTTGCTATTAACCTCCAACTTTCCTTCTGGTGACAAAAATGACTCTGAGCTTACCCTTTCCACTACCTTCACACACCATTCAGCACTGTTAGTTATTCTCACAATGTGCTACCATCACCTCTGTTCACTTCCAAATCTTTAAGCTCACCCTAGTTGAATATTCTGCTCATAATAAGTGTGATGGTTGGGTTCATGTGTCAACTTGGCTAGGTGGCCTAGCTGTCTGGTCAAGCGAGCACTGGCCTGAGGATTGCTGTGAGGATATTTGAGGCTGGTTAATAAACCAACAGGCTGGTTTGTCGGATCATCAGTCAATTGACTGCAGCTGACTGATGACTCATCAAGGGGCATGCCTTCCACAATGAGAGAATGCAAATGGCTGGATTTGGTCTGGGTGATCAGTTGGAGGCTTATAAGCCGGACGGTTAGAGAACCTTCACTTCTTCTTCGGCTGCTCAGTGAAGCATTTCCTGGGGAGCTCGTCGAAGTTACCGGTTCATTTCCTGAGGAGTTCGTCAAAGTTGTCGGTTCGTTTCCCGAGGAGTTCGTCGGACGTCTTCCTTGGAGTTGACAGTTTGTTGACAGCTCTGCAGAATTTGGACTCGTGCGTGCCTGCAGTTGCGTGAGTCACTTTTACAATTTGATAATCAGAGACATCTCTCATTGATTCTGTTTCCAAGGAGAGCCCTAACTAATACAACTTGGTACCAGAAGTGGTTCTTGAGAAACGGAATCTTAAAATGGGCTTTTACAATTTGTTTTCTACTCTGATTAGATTCAGAGGCACTAATGACTCTATTTCCAATAATCAAGAGGGCACTGACAGTCCATGGCAGGAGTTGGCAAAGGAAATATGCAAAATAGCACCATTTGATTCTCCTAATTGTACTCTAGTACGAAGCGAGGCTCTGGGTGACAGTGTTTTCGACACTTTCACGGAGTTTTGCAGTATTAAGAGGTATAATGATGTTGGCTGGCTGCTCTTAGATACTTTGGATACAGTTGTAAGAGAAAGGGATGAGCTAAAGACTTCAAATTCAAAACCTGAACGCCGTATGACAGATGTAAAGGGTTCCATCAGTGCCCTGAAAGAAAATCTTATTTCCTGTGCCCGCAGACTGGAGGTTTCTGAAAATCAGACGCAGTCTCTCATTGTGCGAGTAGCACATTTACAGCGTAAAGTAAAATCTCAACCTCTCAGGGTGTCTGCTGTTAAAGTAAAGGCATTGATTGGAAAAGAATGGGATCCGGAAACTTGGGATGGGGACATATGGATTGATAATAATGACAGTGAGGACATTGGAACCCTGGATTCTGCTGGGTCATTGTTAGATTTACCTGTAGAGGGCTGTCCTGGGGAAACAGCTTCTCTGCCTCCAGTCTGCCCTAAGGAGCCTGCCACCCAACCCCCACCTAAGGAGATAATCGGGTCCCAAGTCAGCAGAAGCCAAGTGGCTGCAGTTAATCGCCACAGACAAGGTGGGCATGGCTACCATAACGGAAAACAGGCTCAAAGCAGCAATCAAAATAATATGACTTGCAGAGACTTATGGCGTTGGCTAGTGGATCATGGAGTACCAAGTAGTAAAATAGATGGGCTATCGACTAAATTCTTGTTTGAACTATATAAGCAGAAGAATTCTAGATCACGTGAACAAAAGTCTCCCTTGAATTACAAAAACAGAGAGTCACGGCCCCTTAATCAATTCCCAGACTTGAGACAGTTTACAGATCCAGAGCCCCTTGAATGAAGGGAAGGCCGGGTACCCTTGAAGAAGGACCCTGTCTCACTGCCAAAAGTTTATACTGTTAATCTTCCTCCCAGCCTTCCCCAGGGGGACCTACGGCCTTTTACCAGGGTGACTGTGCATTGGGGAAAAGGAAATGATCAGATATTTCGTGGATTATTAGACACTGGGTCAGAAGTGACATTAATTCCCGGAGACCCAAAATGTCACTCTGGTCCACCAGTCAGAGTTGGGGCTTATGGAGGTCAGGTGATTGATGGAGTTTTAGCCCAGGTCCATCTCACAGTGGGTCCAGTGGGTCCCCGGACCCATTCTGTGGTTATTTCCCCAGTGCCGGAATGCATAATTGGAATAGACATACTCAGCAACTGGCAGAATCCTCACATTGGTTCCCTGACTCCTGGAGTGAGGGCTATTATGGTGGGAAAGGCCAAGTGGAAGCCACTAGAGCTGCCCCTGCCTAGCAAAGTAGTGAACCAGAAGCAATACTGGATTCCTGGAGGGATTGCAGAGATTAATGCCACTCTTAAGGACTTGAAGGATGCAGGGGTGGTGATTCCCACCACATCCCCATTCAACTCTCCTATTTGGCCTGTGCAGAAAACAGATGGGTCTTGGAGGATGACTGTGGATTATCATAAGCTTAACCAGGTGGTGACTCCAATTGCAGCTGCTGTCCCAGATGTGGTATCATTGCTTGAGCAAATCAACACATCCCCTGGTACCTGGTATGCAGCTATTGATCTGGCAAATGCTTTTTTCTCAATTGCTGTCAGCAAGGACCACCAGAAACAGTTTGCATTCAGCTGGCAAGGCCAGCAGTTTACATTCACTGTGCTACCTCAGGGTTATATCAACTTTCCAGCCCTATGTCATAATATTGTCTGCAGGGATCTTGATCGTTTCTCCCTCCCACAAGACATCACACTGGTCCATTATATTGATGATATCATGTTGATTGGACCTAGTGAGCAAGAAGTAGCAACTACTCTAGATTTGTTGGTAAGGTATTTGCGTGGCAGAGGATGGGAGATAAATCCAACAAAAATACAGGGGCCTTCCACTTCAGTAAAATTTCTAGGTGTCCAGTGGTGTGGGGCCTGTCGAGATATTCCTTCTAAGGTGAAGGATAAGCTGCTGCATCTGGCCCCTCCTACAACCAAAAAAGAGGCACAATGCTTAGTTGGCCTCTTTGGATTTTGGAGACAACATATTCCTCATTTTGGTGTGCTACTCTAGCCCATTTACCGAGTGACTAGAAAAGCTTCTAGTTTTGAGTGGGGACCAGAGCAAGATGAGGCTCTGCGAAAGGTCCAGGCTGCTGTGCAAGCTGCTCTGCCACTTGGACCATATGATCCAGCTGACCCAATGGTGCTGGAAGTGTCAGTGGCAAATAGAGATGCTGTTTGGAGCCTTTGGCAGGCTCCTATAAGAGAATCACAACGCAGGCCCTTAGGATTTTGGAGTAAAGCTTTACCATCCTCTGCAGATAACTACTCTCCATTTGAGAAACAGCTGTTGGCCTGCTACTGGGCCTTAGTAAAGACAGAACGCTTAACCATGGGCCACCAAGTTACCATGAGACCTGAGTTACCTATCATGAGCTGGGTGTTGTCTGACCCACCAAGCCATAAAGTTGGGCGTGTACAGCAGCACTCCATCATAAAATGGAAATGGTATATACGAGATAGAGCTCGAGCAGGTCCTGAAGGTACAAGTAAGTTACATGAGGAAGTGGCCCAAATGCCCATGGCCCCCACTCCTTCCACCTTACCTTCTCTTTCCCTGCCCACAGCTATGGAATCTTGGGGAGTTCTTTACAGTCAGTTGACTGAGGAAGAGAAGACTCGGGCCTGGTTTACAGATGGTTCTGCACGATATGCAGGCACCACCCGAAAGTGGACAGCTGCAGCACTGCAACCCCTTTCTGGGATATCCCTGAAGGACAGTGGTGAGGGGAAATCCTCCCAGTGGGCAGAACTTCGAGCAGTGCACCTGGTTGTTCACTTTGCTTGGAAGGAGAACTGGCCAGAGGTGCGTCTGTATACTGATTCCTGGGCTGTTGCTAATGGTTTGGCTGGATGGTCAGGGACTTGGAAGGAACATGATTGGAAGATTGGTGACAAAGAAGTCTGGGGAAGGAATATGTGGATAGACCTTTTTGAGTGGGCAAACAACATGAAGATATTTGTGTCCCATGTGAATGCTCACCAGAGGGTGACTTCAGCAGAAGAAGGTTTTAATAACCAAGTGGATAAAATGACCCATTTGGTGGATACCAATCAGCCTCTTTCCCCAGCAACTCCTGTCATTGCCCAATGGGCTCATGAACAAAGTGGTCATGGTGGTAGGGATGGAGGTTATGCATGGGCTCAGCAACATGGACTTCCACTCACCAAGGCTGACCTGGCCACAGCCACTACTGAGTGTCCAATTTGCCAGCAGCAGAGAGCCACACTCAGTCCCCAATATGGCACCATTCCTCAGGGTGATCAGCCTGCTACCTGGTGGCAGGTTGATTATATCGGACCACTTCCATCATGGAAAGGGCAGAGATTTGTTCTTACTGGAATAGACACATACTCCGGATATGGGTTTGCCTTCTCTGCACGACATGCTTCTGCCAAAACTACCATCCGTGGACTTACAGAATGCCTCACCCACCATCATGGTATTCCACACAGCATTGCTTCAGACCAAGGAACCCACTTCACAGCAAATGAAGTGAGGGGATGGGCACATGCTCATGGAATTCTATGGTCTTACCATGTTCCCCATCATCCAGAAGCAGCTGGGTTGATAGAACGGTGGAATGGCCTATTGAAGACTCAATTACGGTGCCAACTAGGTGGCAATACCTTGCAGGGCTGGGGCAGTGTTCTCCAGGAGGCTGTGTATGCTCTGAATCAGTGTCCACTCTATGGTGCTGTTTCTCCCATAGCCAGGATTCATGGGTCCAGGAATCAAGGGGTGGAAACAGGAGTAGCACCACTCACTATCACTCCTAGTGATCCACTAGGGAAATTTTTGCTTCCTGTCCCTGCAAGTTTAAGCTCTGCTGGTCTACAAGTCTTGGTTCCAAAAGGAGGAGTGCTTCCACCAGGAAACACAACAATAATCCCATTGAACTGGAAGTTAAGGCTGCCACCTGGCCACTTTGGGCTTCTTATGCCTCTGAATCAACAGGCAAGTAAGGGGATTACTGTACTGGCTGGGGTGATTGATCCTGAATATCAAGGGGAAATAGCACTGCAACTATACAATGGAAGTAAAGAAGAGTTTTCCTGGAATACAGGAGATCCCCTAGGGTGTCTCTTAGTACTACCATGTCCCGTGATTCAAGTCAATGGAAAACTGCAACAACCCAATCCAGGCAGGGCTACCAATGGCCAAGAAACTTCAGGAATGAAGGTTTGAGTCACCCCACCAGGCAAAGAACCACGGCCAGCTGAAGTGCTTGCTGAGGGTAAAGGGAACATGGAATGGGTAGTGGAAGAAGGTCATGATAAATATGAACTACGGCCACATGACCAGTTACAGAAACAAGGACTATGATGACATGAATATTTCCTCCTCGTTTTGTTATGATTATGTTTGTATTTGTCTGTAAAGCAAATATGTTTGCTTTCTTCTCTGTCTTATCCCCTTATCATATGGCATAAGCTGTTATGTTCATTTTGAAGGTATGGTTTTAGGTGATGTGTACAACTGCCAAGTTGACAAGGGGTGGACTGTGATGGTTGGGTTCATGTGTCAACTTGGCTAGGTGGCCTAGCTGTCTGGTCAAGCGGGCACTGGCCTGAGGATTGCTGTGAGGATATTTGAGGCTGGTTAATAAACCAACGGGCTGGTTTGTTGGATCATCAGTCAATTGACTGCAGCTGACTGATGACTCATCAAGGGGCGTGCCTCCACAGTGAGAGAATGCAATTGGCTGGATTTGGTCTGGGTGATCAGTTGGAGGCTTATAAGCCGGACGGTTAGAGAACCTTCACTTCTTCTTCGGCTGCTCAGTGAAGCATTTCCTGGGGAGCTCGTCGAAGTTACCGGTTCATTTCCTGAGGAGTTCGTCAAAGTTGTCGGTTCGTTTCCCGAGGAGTTCGTCGGACGTCTTCCTTGGAGTTGACAGTTTGTTGACGGCTCTGCAGAATTTGGACTCGTGCGTGCCTGCAGTTGCGTGAGTCACTTTTACAATTTGATAATCAGAGACATCTCTCATTGATTCTGTTTCCAAGGAGAACCCTAACTAATACAATAAGTAACCACTCCCCATTCTTTAGCCTCATTCTATATCCTGATAACTTACATTTCATGTCTATGAGTTTGCATATTATAATTAGTTCATATCAGTGAGGCCCTGCAATATTTGTCCTTATGTGTCTGTCTTATTTCACTCAATATAGTGCCCTCCAGGTTTCTTCATCAACCCATTTTTAAGATGGTTTTCTTCACACACCATGCATTCCATCCTAAGTAAGCAATCAATGGTTCCCTGTGTAGTCAGGTATTTATGTATTCATCACCATCACCACTATCTGTATATGGACATCTCCATTTCTTCCACAAAGGAGGAGGAAGAGTCAAAGAAGTCAGAGAGACAAAAGAAAAAGAAAAATGACAGAGAGAGAAAAAAACATGACAGCTAGGAAGGAACAAAAGGAAAGATAGCATTAAACTAAAGTAGAATAGTCAGACAACATCATCAATGCCAAGAGTCCCATATCCTTCTCTTATGTCCATGCCCATATGCATTAACTTTGGTATATTGCCTATGTTATATTAAAGGAAGCATGATACAATATTTCTATTAACTACACTATCTAGTTTGCATTGATTGTATTTTCCCCCAATCCCACCCTATTTTTAACACCTTGCAATGTAGACATTCATTTGTTCTACCTCATGTAAAACATATTTTTACCTTTTATCATAATTCTTGAGCACCTTGGGTTTCACTGAGTTATACAGTCCCAGTCTTTTTCTTTCCTCTTTCCTTCTGGTGTCCCACATATTCCTAACCTTCCTCTTTCAACCATACTCACAGTCATCTTTGTCCAGTGTATTTACATTGCTGTGCTACTGTCTCCCAAAATTGTGTTCCAAACCTCTCATTCCTGCCTTTTCCTTTCTGTCTACAGTGCTCCCTTTAGTGTTTCCTGTAGAGTAGGTATCTTGTTCACAAACTCTCTCATTGTCTGTTTGTCAGAGAATATTTTAAGCTCTCCCTCATATTTGAAGGACAGTTTTGCTGGATATAGGATTCTTAGTCAGTGGTTTCTCTCTTTCAGTATCTTAAATATATCACACCACTTCCTTCTTGCTTCCCTGGTTTCTACTGAGAAATCCGCACATGGTCTTATTGAGCTTCCTTTGTATATGTTGGATTGCTTTTCTCTTGCTGCTTTCAGGATTCTCTTTTTATCTTTGATGTTTGATAATCTGATTATTCAGTGTCTTGGCATAGACCTATTCAGATCTATTCTATTTGGTGTACTTTGCACTTCTTGGATCTGTAATTTTATGTCTTTCATAAGAGATGGGAAATTTTCATTGATTATTTCCTCTATTATTGCTTCTGCCCCTTTTCCCTTCACTTCTCCTTCTGGGACACACATGACACATACATTCCTGCATTTCATTTTATCCTTAAGTTACCAGAGACATTTCTCATATTTTTCCATCCTTTTCTCTATCTGTTCTTTTGTGTGTAGGCTTTAAGGTGCCTTGTTCTCCAGGTCCTGCATGTTTTCCTTTGCCTGTTGAGATCTGCTGTTGTATGTTTCCACTGTGTCCTTCATCTCTTGTGTTGTGCCTTTCATTTCCATAGATATGAATCCATAGATTCTGTCAATTGCTTTTTTTTTTGAACTTTTGATTTCTACCTTATTTATGCCATGTTTTCATTATATGCTTCATCTCTTTTGCTATATATTCCATAAACTTTCTGAATTGATCCAGCACTAGCTGTTTATATTCCTGTATATCAGTTGAAGTGTAAGTTTGGTCCTTTGACTGGGTCATAACCACCCCTCCTAGTGTAGGTTGTAGTTTTATGTTGTCTAGGCATCTGGCCTCCTTGATTACTCCAATCAGGTTTTCCTAGGCCAGAACAGGCTCAGGCTTTGGGAGGAGGTAATAGTTTCAGGTCTCCCCGAGGGTGTGTCTTAGAAGACTGGTACACCCTCTAAGGCCTCAAGTCACTGTGTTTTTCTGCCCAGCAGGTGGAGTCTGTCAGCCTCTAGCTCCAGGCTGGTGTAAGGAGGTTTGGCCCATGGCTGTTTTCCCCCAGGCTCTAAGGTATGGTCTGAATGGAAGGCAGGTAGGAGAGCTTGGCACCACCTCTTTCCTCTTAGGGGAGATCTATCCCCTGGGGAGAAGTCATTTGCATTAAAATAGTCTCTGACTCTGCCATCTCCACCCTTGTCTGGGTCTGAGTGCTGAGAATTGAAAATGGCTGAGGCTTTTTCCACAGAGCTGAAAAAGTGCCAGAGAGACCCCCTTCAGGGTCAGTCTGTGGTCCCCCTCATTTTCACCTGTTAGCCAGAGACAAAACCTGGTCCTCTGGGCTTCCCCTCCCTCCCAGAGAGGTCCTCCAGCTCACCAAGGTCAGTTATAACCCAAAGCCTCTGTCTTCTTGTTGGGGATTCATAGCTTGTATTGAGCAGTCCACATTTGCTAATTAAAATCCCAGTTGGAGCTCAGCTGAGCTATATTCACTTGCTCAGAGAGTGCTGCTCTCTAGCACCATGAGGTTTTTCAGTTTGGGCTGTGGAGGGAGGGGGCTCCTGGCTCAGATCTGCAGGTTTTACTTGCAGATTTTATGCTGTGATCTCAGGCATTCCTCCCAATTCAGGTTGGTGTATGATGAGTGGATGCTCATGCTTGTAACCTTGCAGTTATTCTATATTATTCACTATTTGTTCCTGGTTGTTTATTAGTTGTTCCGGGGGACTGACTAGCTTTCACTCCTCTCTATGCTGCCATCTTCTTCCACTGCCTGGCCAATTCCTAACATTAGGTCTTGAAGGTGCTTCCCTACATTATCTTCTAGAAGTTCTACTTTGCTGTCTCTTATACTGAGGTCTTTGTTCCACTTTTAGTTAATTTTTGTATAGGATGTGAGCAAGGGGTCATCTTTCATCCTTTTGGATTTGGAAATCCAGTTTTCCCAGCCCCATTTATTGAAGAACCTATGTCACAGTTTGATGCATTTGGGGGCCTTATCAAAAATCAATCAACTGTAGATCTGGGGATCTATCTCCAAATTCTCAATTCAATTTCATTGATCAATATGTCTATCTTTGTGCCATACCATGCTGCTTCTATTACTATGGCTTTATAGTAGGCTTCAAAGTCTGGAAGTGTAAGTTGCCCACTTCATTTTTCTTTTTTTTAATGTTTTTAGCAATTTGAGGCATCTTTCCCTTCCAAATAAATTTGACAACTAGCTTTTCCAAGTCTGCAAAGTAGGGTGTTGGAATTTTGATTGGAATTGCATTGAATCTATAGATCAGTTTGCATAGGATTAACATCTTAACATTTAGCCTTTCTGTCCATGAACATGAAATATCTTTCCATCTCTTTAGTTTCCTTTTATTTCTCTTAGGAAATTTATGTAATTTTCTGCATAGAGCTCTTTTACATCCTTGTTTATTCCTAGGTACTTGATTTTTTTTTAGTTTCTGTTTATAATGGAGTATCTCTTCAGTTAGGTAATTTCTAGTGTATAGGAACATTGCTGACTTGCATTCATTAATCTTGTATCACACCACTTTACTAAATTTGTTTATTAGCTCAAGTGGCTGTCTCTTCAATTTCTCAGGGTTGTCCAAATATAAGATAATATCATCTGCAAATAATGACAGTTTTACTTTTCCTGTCCAATTTGGATGCCTTTTATTTCATTGTCTTCTCAGATTGCTCTGGCTAGTACATCTAACACAATGTTGAATACTAGTGGTGGCAGTGGGCATCCTTGTCTTGTTCCTGATCTTAGAGGGAATATGTTCAGTCCCTTGCCATTGAGTACTATGTTGGCTATGGGTTTTTTGTATATGTCCTTTATCATACTGAGGGAGTTTCCTTTTATTCCTACATTTTTAAGTGTTTTTATCAAAAAAGGATGCTGAATTTTGTCAAATGCTTTTACAGCATCTATTGAGATGATCATTTAATTTTTCCCTTTTGATTTATTAATGTGTTGTATTACATTGATTGATTTTCTTATGCTTAACCAACCTTGCATGCCTGGAATGAACCCCACATGGTCATGATGTTTCATTTATTAATGTGGCTTTGGATTCAATTTTCAAGTATTTTGTTGAGAATTTTTACATCTATATTCATTAGGGAGATTGACCTGTAGTCTTCCTTTCTTGTAGCATCTTTATCTGGTTTTGGTATTAGAGTGACGTTGGCTTCATAAACTGAGTCTGACGGTGTTCCATATTCTTCAATTTTTTGAAAGAGTTTAAGTATGATAGGTATCATTTCTTTTTGGAAGGTTTGGTAGAAATCTCCTGTGAAGCCAGCTCTCCCTGGCTTTTATTTGCAGAAAGCTTTTTGATGACTGATTGGATGTCTTTTCTTGTGATTGGTTTGTTGAGGTCTCCTATTTCTTCTCTGGTCAATCTATGTTTTTCTTGTGTTACCAGAAAATTTTCTATTTCCTCTAAATTATCTAGTTTGTTGGTGTACAGTTTTTCATAGTATCCTCTTATGATTTTCTTAATTTGGGGGGATCCACAGTAATGTTTCCCCTATCATTTATTATTTTGTTTATTTGGTCTCTCTCTTTTTACTTTGTCAGTCTAGCTAAGAGCTTGCCAATCTTTTTGATCTTCTCAAAGAACCATCTTTTGGTTTTATTTATTCTGTCTATTGTTTTTTGTTCTCCAAATCATTTATTTCTGCATTAATCCTTATTATTTCTTTTCTTCTAACTTGACCTAGGATTAGTTTGCTGTTCCTTTTCCAGCTTCTTCAGTTATTCCATTGGTTCTTTGATTTTAGCTCTTTCTTCCTTTTTAATGTATGCATTTAGAGCTATAAATTTCCCCCTCAATACCACCTTCACTGCATCCCATAAGTTTTTATATGTTGTGCTCTCATTTGTCTCTAGATATTTATCAGTTTCTCTTGCAATTTCTTCTTTGACTTACTGTTCAAGAGTGTGTTGTTTAAGCTACAGATTTTTGTGACTGTTCTAGATCTTTGATGGTTATTGACTTCTAGTTGCATTCCATTTTTGTCAGAGAATGTTCTTTGAATAATTTCAGTCTTTTTAAATTTATGGAGGCTTGTTTTATGCCCCAACATATTATCTATTCTGGAGAAAGTTCCATGAGCACTAGAGAAGAATGTATATCCTGGTAATTTGGGATATAATGCTCTATATAAGAATGTAAAGTCTAATTTATTTATCACATTGTTTAGGCTCTCAATTTCCTTATTGGACCTCTGTCTGGTTGATCTGTCTATAGGAGAGAGCAATGTATTGAATTCTTCCAGAATTACTGTGGAAACATCTATTGCTTCCTTCAGTTTTGTCAATGTTAGTCTTATGTACTTGATTGGTACGTAAATACTTATGATTATTTCTTCTTAGTGAATTGTCTCTCTTATTAGTATATAGTGTCTGTGCCAGTTTGTATACATTATGCCCCACACAAAAAGCCAAGTTCTTTAATGCAACCTTGTGTGGGCAGAAAACATATTAATTTTCATTAGGTTGGAAATTTTTCATTGGATATTTCCATGGAGTTGTGACTCAACTGTGGGTGAGACATTTCTTTGGATTATTTCCATGGAGCTGTTGCCCCGCCCATTCAGGATGGGTCTTTATTGGATCTCTGGAGTACTTTAAAAAGAGCTACAAGGCCCAGACAGAGCTGTAGCCAAGATGGATACTTTGAAGAATGCACAGGAGCTGAGAGAGAAGCTGGAACGCAACCTTCTGGATCAGCAGATGACAGCCACATGCCTTCTGAGCTTACAGAGGTTTTCCAGACACCATTGGCCTTTCTTTGTTGAAGGAATTCTTGCTGACACCATAGTTGGACAATTTGATGGCCTTAAGACTGTAGCCTTGTAACCAATTAAACCCCCTTTATAAAAGCCAATCCATTTCTGGTGTTTTGCATAATGGCAGCATTACCAAACTGGAACAGTGTCCTTCTTTGTCTCTTTTGACATCCTTGCATTTAAAGTCTATTTCTATCTGAAATTAATATTGCTATCCCTACTTTTTTTGGCTGTAGTTTGCATGGAATTTCTTTTTTTGCATCCTTTCACTTTCAATCCCTTTGTGTCACTGGGTCTAAAATGAGTCTCTTGTAAACAACATGTTGATAGTTCATATATTTTAATACATTCTGCCAATCTGTATCTTTTAATTGGAGTGTTTAATCCATTCACATTCAATGTTATTACTGTGAAGGTAGTTCTTGAAGCAGCTCTTTTATCTTTTGGTTTTTATTTGTGAGATGTATTTTTCCCTCCTCTCTAATTATTTCCCTAAAGGTACACTTACTAAAACTCTTCAGCTCTGTGCATTTCTCCAGACCTCTCCTTTCCTTTTTCTCAGGTTCTAGAGTTCCCTTTAGTATTTCTGGTTGGGCAGATCTCTTGTTAACAAATCCTCTCAGCATTTGTTTGTGAAAATTTTAAGCTCTCCCTCAATTTTGAAGGAGAGATTTGCTGGATAAGGCATTCTTGGCTGGCAATTTTTCTCTTTCAGAATTTTAAATATGTCATACCACTGCCTTCTCTCCTCCATGGTGCCCACTGAGTAGAAAGTATTCACCTGTATGTTGTGAATCACTTCTCTCTTGCTGCTTTCAGAACTTTCTCCTTCTCTTCAGCACTTGACAATCTGACCAGAATATGTTTTGGGGTGCATTTATTTGAAATTATTCTATTTTGTATTCATTGAGCATCTTTGATTTGCATATTCATGTCCTTTAGAAGGGTTCAGAAATTTTTCCCAACAATGTCTTTGAATATTCTTCCTAGACCTTTACTCTTCTGCTTCTAGAACACCAATGATTCTTATATTTGTGCACTTCATGTTGTGCATCATTTCCCTGAGATCCTTTTCAAATTTTTCAGTTTCTTTCATTTTTTTTGTGTGTGTGTGCTTTCGCTTTCTATCACCCTATCTTTCATTTCATTGATTTGTTCCTCTAGCTCTTTAATTCTGGTGTTATGTGTCTCAAGAATCTTTTTAATTTGATCAACAGTATCTTTTATTTCCATAAGATTTGCTATTTTTTAAAATTTACTCTTGCAAATTCTTCTTCTTTGTGTTCTTCTAGGGTCTTCTTCATGTCCTTTATATCCTGAGTCATGGTATTGATATTTCTGTGTACTTCTCTGATTAATTGCTCCAAGTTCTGTGTCTTCTCCTTTTTAATTTGGATGTTTGGGTTATCCATATCTTCTGGTTTCTTCATATGCTTTATCATTCTCTGTTGTTTTTGGACTCCTGGCATTTGCTTATCTTGATGGGGTTCTTCTAGGATATGCAGACCTATTTGAACATTTAGCTATAATTTGACAGAGCTACAGCTTGGTGGAATGCACTTTCCCTGACCTACCAGCAGATGGCACTCCTGAGCCACTTCTTATCCTCAAGCTAGTTCTTCCCAAATTCATCTATGCCCTGAGTGTGGATCCAAACCATGTGAAGGTCCAATCAGTGCACCAATTTTCCTTGTGCCCTGGGGACTACAAACCCTGTGGGTGGGGGGCATGCCCTGTGCAGTTTGGCAGGGAGTCTGCTCCAGGACACAGTAGTTCTGGCCATTTCTTGGGCTGCAAATGGAGTACTCTGTGACTGCAGAGCTGCATGAATCACCGTCCAGCTCAAATGCCCCACAGTCTCTCTCTAATGGGTGCCTATGAGTCCCTGGGATTGGGGGAGGGCTCCTAGCACTTTTGTGTGGCACTCCTGACTCTAGGCTGTGCAGACCACAGCATTCCATGGAGGAAGTGTGGACTCCATCCCCAGTCTGTCAAATCCCAAATTCCATCAAGGAAGCTCTTGGCCACAAAGCTGCGAGGGGTTGTCTCCAAGCCAGCTGCAAATATGGCTGCATGGGGCATGGAAAGCTACCCACTTCTACAATCATCTGCCTCCTGCAATGTCCAGACCCTGGCATGGAGGCTTTTGGCCATGGGTCTATGAAGGGTTATCACTTATGCCAGGTACTCATGAGGGTTTCTGGGGCATGGAAGACTACTCACTTCTGCACCATCAACTGGCTCCAGCTGCCCACTCCCTGACAGCTTTCCAGGCCAAATACTCACCCATCTCTAAATGCAGCCTCTCGATTTCTTCAAGTACACAGTCAGTATGGGTGTAGAAGTCCCTGCCCAGCCAGTGGAACACTGGAACTGCTCTTCTGGTGCACTTTCTGTCCTTTATCTAATGTTTTTCATGGGGGAGAATTTTGCTCTGTCTCTCCTAATCTGCCATCTTGGATCTCCTGTTTTGGCTTTTATAAAGGGGATTTATTAGGTTACAAATTTACAGTTCTAGAGCCATTAGTGTCCAAACTAAGACATCAACAAGAGGATGCCTTCACTGAAGAAAGGCCAATGGCATCTGGAACACCTCTGTCAGCTGGGCAGGCATGTGGCTGGTGTCTGCTGGTCCCTTGCTCCTGAGTTGCATTTCAAAATAGCTTTCTACAAAATGTCTCTGGGCTTATGTCTCTCTTAGCTTCTCTCAGCTTTCTGATTGATTCTCCTGGGGTATTTCTCTCTGAGCACCTCAGAGTCCTCTCTTAGTTTCTCTGCAGCAAACTCTGGGCTTTATTAGCTTAGCATCTCCAAATGTGTTTCTGTCTGCATCTCCAAACATCCCCAAGCATCTTGGACTGTGTGGGCACTTAGCTTCTCCTGTGGGAAAACTCTGGATTACATATCTTAGCTTCTCCAAAATTTCTCTCTTGGCTTCTCTTTGCTCCTTGTTTCCATGAGCTCTCTTAAAGAACTCCAGTGAACTAATCAAGACCCACCCATAATGGGTGGGGTAACACCTCCATGGAAATGATCTAATCAAAAGGTCTCACCTAGAGTTGGTTGGGTTGCAGCCCCATAGATAAAATATAATCAAGAGGTACCACCCTATAAAAAGACTAATAAGCCTGCCCCTACAATATTGCATTAAAGAACTTGGCCTTTGTGGGTGACATAATAGATTCAAACCAGCACAAGCATATTTTCATGTAATTATTGGCCATTTGTATATTTTCTTTGTAGAAAATTCCATTCCAGTCCTTTACCCATTTTTAATTGGGTTATTTGTCTTTTGGTTGTTGAGTTGTAGCTATTTGTATATTCTGGGTATCAAATCTTTATCATATATCTGATATACAAATATTTTCTCCTACCCTGTAGGATGTCTTTTTCACTATCTTTATAATGTGCTTTGATGCACAAAAGGATTCAATTTTGATGAAGTTCAATATATCTATTTTTTTCTTTCCTCATGCTTTTAGTGTCATATCTAAGAATCCATTGCCTAATTCAATGTCGTGAATATTTGCCCCTATGTTTTCTTCTAAGACTTATAATTTTAGCTCTTATATTTACATCCTTGATCTGTTTAGAGTTGATTTTTGTATATGGTGTATTGCAGGGGTCCAATTTCATGTTTTTGTATGTTGCTATCTAGTTTTATTAGCACCATTTGTTCAGGAGACATTTTTCCCCTATGAGTGGACTTGACACCCTTGTCAAAAATCAATTGACCATAGATGTGTGGATTTATTCCTGAGCTCTCAGTTCCATTCCATTGGTTTATTTTTCTGTCCTTATCAGCACCACACCAACTTGATTACTGTAGCTTTGTAGTAATTTTGAAATCAGGAAGTATAAGTCCTTCAACTTTGTTCTTCTATGCAAGATAATTTGGGCTACATGGGGTCACTTATCATTCCATATGAATGTATGATTGGCTTTTCAACTTCTGCAAAGCAGGGGGCTGGAATTTTGATGGGGGTTGCAGTAAATCAATAAGTTGCTTTGGGTAGTATTGACTTCTTAAAATATTGTCTTGCAATCCATGAACATGAGATGTCTTTCCATTTATTTATGTCTTTAATTTTTTTTAATCTCCAATCTTTAAGTTGGGTTTCAGTTTACTTATAGGTGAATTTTGAGTCTTCATTGTATGCCCTTGATATTAATCCTTTGTGAGATATTATTTGAAAGTATGCTCAGCCAGTCAGTACCTTGTCTTTTCTTTTTCTTTTTTCTTTTTTTTTTTTTTTGCATTTTATACTCCCCAGTTTATTTTGAAAACAATCTTTTCTGATATATATCAAATGAATTTGAAACTACAGTTATCTCAAAGTACACAAAAAACCTATATACTTCTATAAAGGAAACACTGATAAAAGAACACTTAATGTATTATTAAAGGGCTTCAAAATAACAAAATTCCCTTTTTGCAGCTTTTTTAGCTACTTTTTCCCATCTAAGTCAATATATATCTGATACACAGGTTTAATGTGTCTTAAAAGCAGACACATTTGCCAAAGTGAACATAATATAAAAAAGCATACAGTGTCCTTTCTGGATATAATTGAATTTTCAGAGGCAAAAGTGTCCAAATGGTAGCCAAAAGCTGATTTCTTTAAAAAATAAACTAGATAAACAAAAATTAAGAATAACCAAAAATGCTAAAGATTAATTCCATAAATCATTCTCTCTTTCCTATCCTTTTAACATACAAGCATGCACCATGGTTGTGTGTGAATTAGAATACTTAAATCAAGATTGTGAACTCCTATGAATAGGAGTATGCAGTTCAATAAAAGGCTCTAGGGTAAAAAGATGAAAGTTAGTATAGGTGAATAGAGGACATTTGTCCATCAAGTTTTCCATATCAATTTACTAAAGGGGTAGATTATTTAAAAGTCCCAATAGGCTCAGATATTGACTTGGGCCTTAAAGTGATGATTTAATTCATTATGTATTAAGATCATAATTAAGCATATTAGAATGTTAGTTATTACTGGACTAGTACTTTAAGGTTAAACATTGTAAAGAAATGATTCTGTTACAAAACACACAAAAAACATTAAATTTTGTGGTTCTAGTATTTTGATTTTTCCACTATTTTTGTAATTGGAGCAAGATAAGAGGTCAAATTTGTTTAAAAAAATTTAATGTACCTCATAAACTGTCAGAATCAAAGATTTTTATTAATTCTTTGGCCAAACACAGCCATTATTTCCATCTACAATTATTTTTAAGGTAAAAAAACAGTAAGTCAATTAAAAAATTGTGACCTTGAGCTATGAAAAATTGCACTTTAACACACTGATTGATTGTAAAATCTAGAACATCACTATAAAGGGGTTAATCGTTGCTGGCATTCAATGATGAATGGATGCATCTTTACTGTGAGTTCTCCAAAAGTGCTTTGCTGGTATACAGTCTTAAAGTCAGAGTCATTCCCATAATAGGAATCTTCAAAAATAAGATGTTTTTGTGGATCATAGCTCCAAAGTAGTTCAATTTTAGTTTTGCAGTTTTCAATTTCATTACCTCTTCTTTTAGAACCTCTCAGATTGCTTAAATACATCCATAGTATATAATCAAATGTAGCAAAGTCTTTGGTAAACTGGTGGGAAATGTGATTCTTAGGAATATCATGCTTCTTGCAATTTTGCCCTCAATAATCAGGAGGGTTTCTATCTCAAATGTGGATTTTGTGGCACAGCCTATCCTCTAATTATCTAAAATATTTTAAAAAGTTACAAGTTTTCTGAAAACTGCTTCTGCAATGAGGTGATTGACAAATGTTACCCAGACATACAGACAGCACCAACTTGGGCTCCTGTGCTGCCATTTTCTCAGGTGCAAAGGGAGACACAGGGTATGTACCTTGTATTTTCATTCCTGTCAGTAGAGCAAAAGATTTTAATTCGGAAGTCCAATTTATCAATTTTTTTCTTTTATGGATTGTGATTTAGGCATCATATATAAGAGAATTCTGCCTAATCCAAGTTCAAAAAATTTTCAACTATGTTTCCCTCTTGAAGTATCATAGCTTTAGATTTCACATTTAGATTTATGATTCTCTTTGAGTTAACTTTTCAGGTGTGAGAATCACATCAAGATTCATTTTTTAGCATATAGATATCCACCTGTTACAACACCATATGTTGCAAAAAGAATAATCTTCACTAAATTGCTTTTTATAACTTTGTCAAAAATCTAGTGGAAAACTTATATAGACCTATTTCTGGACATATTAGTTTCCATTGATCTATTGCCTATCTGTTCACCAGTACCACACTATCTTGATTATAGTAGCTTCATAATGTCTTAAAATCATATAGTCTGAGTCCTTTAGTTCTTTTTTTTCAAATTTATTTTTGCTCTTCTCATTCCCTTTGGCTTTTCATATAAATCTTGAATTATCTTATCAATATCTACAACAACATGCTGGAGTTTTGATTGGAATAGTGTAACATCTAAAGATCAACTTAGGGAGAATTGACATTTTAACAATTTTGAGTTTTCTGATTCATGAATATGATATACCTCTCTGTATATTTAGGATAATTTTATTACTTTATCACTGTTTCATAATTTTCAGCATATAATTCCTATACATGCTTTACTACACATGCTATTACTATACCATTTTGATTAATGTGTCTTTAGAGTAGGTTTTGAAATTTGGAAATGTGAGACCTCCAACTTTGTTCATCCATTGCAATATTGACTTGACTCTTCAGGGCCCCTTGAGATTCCATATGAATTTGAGGATTGGCTTTTCTATTTCTACAAAAAAGACTTCTGGTATTTTGATAGGCATTGCATTGAATCTGTAGATAGCATTGGGAGTACTGGCATCTTAATGATAGGAAGTCTTCTTACCCATGAGCATGGAATGTCTTGCCATTTATCAAGGTCTTTAGTATTTCAGCAGTGTTGTGTAGTTTTCAGTGCACAAGCCCTTCACTTCCCTGGTTAAATATATTCCAAGGTATTTTATTCTTTTAGATGATATTTTGAATTGAATTTGTTATTGTATTTGAGAACATTCTTTGTTGCTGTATAGAATCATACCAGATTTCTGTCTGCTGATCTTCTAGCCTGCAATTTTGCTGAATTTGTTTATTAGTTCTAGTAGTTTTTTTTGTGGATTCTTTGGGATTTTCTATTTACAGGATAATGACATCAGTGAATTATGATAGTTATACTTCCTTCTTTCCAATTTGGATGACAGTTTTTTCTTTTACTTGTGTAATTGCTCTGGCAAGGACATCTAGTACAATACTGTATAGCAGTGGAGTAAGTGGGCATCCTTGTCTTGTTCCTTGCTTCCAAGGAAAAGCTTTCTGTCTTTCACCATTGAGTATGATGTTAGCTGTGTGTTTTCCATAAATACCCTTTATGTGAGGAAGTTTCATTCTATTCCTAGTTTTCTGAGTTTTTTAATCATGAAAGTTTATTGGATGTTTTTCAAATGCCTTTTTTGCATCAAATGAGATGATCATGTTTTTTTTTTTTCCTTTGGCATATTAATAAGGTGTATTACACTGATTGATTTCCTTATGTTGAAACATCCATGCATTACTGGGATGAATCCTACTTGACCTTGGTGTATAATTCTTTTAATATGCTGTTGGCTATGAATTGCTAGTATTTTATTCATGATAAATAAAATATATAGTCATAATGGAAATTGCTCTGTGGTTTTCTTCTTTTGTAATAACTTTAATGGATTTAGTATTATGGTAATATTTGCCTCATAGAATGAGTTAGGAATTGTTCCCTCCTCTTCAATTGTTTTGGAAGAGCTTTAGTAGTATTGGTGAGCTTCATGACTTATTCTGTCTTCCAGCTGCATAATATTCCATCATGTGTATATACCACAGCTTTTTCTCCACTCATCCATTGATGGACTTTTGGGCTATGTCCATCTCTTGGTAACCATGAATAATGCTGCTATAAACATTGGTGGGCAAATGTCCATTCGTGTCCTTGCCTTCAGTTCCTCTGAATATACACCTAGTAATGGGATTGCTAGATCATAAGGTAATTCTATGTTTAGATTCCTGAGGAGCCACCATACTGCCTTCCAGAATTGTTGCACCATTCTACATTCCCACCAACAGTGAATAAGTGTGCTTCTTTCTCCAAATCCTCCCCAGCACTTATAATATCTCACTGTGGTTTTGATTTTCATTTCCCTGCTAGCCAATGAACTTGAGCATCTTTTCATGTTTTTGAGCCATTTGTATTTCTTCTTTGGAAAAGTGTCTACTCATGCCTTTTGCCCATTTTAAAATTGGATTGTTAGTCTTTTTGTTGTTGAGTTGTAGGACCTCTTTATATATTCTGGATATTAAACCCTTATCTGATATGTGGTTTCCAAATATTTTCTCTGGTTGCATAGGTGGCATTTTTACTTTTCTGCCAATGTCCTTTGATGCATGAAAGTGTTCAATGTTCAGGAGATCCCATTTATATATTTCTTCTTTCACTGCTTGTGCTTTGGGAGTAAGGTCTAGGAAACCACATTGTATCACCAGATCTTTAAGATATTTCCCTACATTTTCTTCTAAAAGTTTTATGGTCTTAGCTCTGTGTTTAGGTCTTTCATCTATTTTGAGTTAATTTTTGTATGATGTGTGAGATAGGAGTCCTCTTTCATTCTTCTGGATATGGCTATCAAGTTCTCCAAACATTTATTGAAGAGACTTCTTTCTCAGTTGCATTAGCTTGACCACCTTATCAAAGATCACTTGTCCATTTCTGAAACATAAATTGGATTCTATTGGTGTATATATATATATATATGTCACTATATGCTGTTTTGACTGCAGTAGCTTTGCATTATGATTCAAAGTAAGCTAGTGTGAAACTTCCTATTTCATTCCTTTTTCTCAAGATATTTTTGGCTACTCAGAGGACCTGCCCTTCCAAATAAATTTGGTAATTGGTTTTTCTAACTCTGCAAGGTAAGTTGCTGGGATTTTCATTGGTATTGCATTGAATCTATATAAATCAATTTAGGTAGAATTGACTTCTTAACTACATTTAGTCTTCCAAACCATGAACACAGTATGTTCTTCCATTTATTTAGTTCCTCTGTGATTTCTTTAACAATATCTTGTACATTTATGCATATTGTTCTTTTGTGTCCTTGGTTAAATTTATTCCTAAATATTTGGTTCGATTGCTATTGTAATTGGAAATTTTACTTGATTTCCTTCTAAGACTGCTCATTACTAGTGTATAGAAACATGAGTCCTTTTTGCATGTTGATCTTGTACCCTGCCACTTTGCTGTATTCATTTGTTACTTCTAATAGCTTTGTTGTAGACTTTCAGGATTTTCTACATATAGGATCATGTCATCTGCAAACGGTGAAAGTTTTACTTCTTCCTCTCCAATTTGAATGCCTTTATTTCTTTTTCTTGCCTAATTGCTCTAGCTAGAACTTCAGGCATGCACAATGTTGAATAACAATGATGACAGTGGGCATCCTTGTCATGTTGCTGATCTTAGAAGAAAAGTTTTCAGTCTTTCCCCATGGAGTATTAACTGTGGGTTTTTCATATATTACCTTTATCATATTGAGGATGATCCCTTCTATTCCTATCCTTCTGATTGTTTTTCTCAAGAAAGGATTTTGAATTTTCTCAAATGCTTTTTCTTCATTGATTGAGATTATCATGTGGTTTTTCTGTTTTGATTTATTGATGTGGTGTATTACATTAATTGATTTTCTTGTGTTGAACCAGCTTTGCATAACTGGAATAAATCCCAATTTGTCATGTTGTATAATTCTTTTAATGTGCAGGTTGATTCTATTTGTGAGTATTTTGGAGGATTTTTACATCTATATGCATTAAAGAGAGTGGTCTATACTTTTTTTTTCTTGTAGTATCTTTGTCTGAATTTGGTATTAGGGTGATGTTGGCTTTAGAGAATGAGTTAGGCAGCTTTCCTTCCTCTTCAATTTTTTGAAGAATTTGAGCAAGACTTGTACTAATTCTTTCTTGAATGCTTGATAGAATTCACATGTATAGCCATATGATCCTGGACTTTTCCTTTGGGATCATTTTGATGACTGACGTTATCACTTATCACTTTACTTGTGATTGGTTTTTTGAGGTCCTCTGTTTCTTCTCAGGTCAATGTTGGTTGTTCAAACTTTTCTAGTAAGGTTTCTATTTCATCTAAGTTTTCTAGTTTATTAGCATATAATTGTTATAGTATCATCTCATTATCTCCTTTATTTCTGTGAGGTCAGTGGTTATGTCCCCTTTTCCATTTCTGATATTATTTATTTGCATCCCCTCTCTTTTTCTGTCAACCTAGCTAAGTGTCCATCAATTTATTGATTTTCTCTAAGAACCACCTTCTGGTGTTGATTATAGCTGCTGTTTTCATGTTCTGAATTTCATTTATTTCTCTGTTAATCTTGGCTACTTCTTTCTTTCTGTTTGCTTTGGGGTTAGTTTGCTGTTCTTTTTCTAGTTCCTCCAGGTGAACAGTTAATTCCTCAATTTTCCTCTTTTTTCTTTATTGTGGAATATAAAATATATACATGGAATTGACAAATTTCTGTGTGCAATTTAACAAGTAGTTAGAGAGCAAATTTCAAAGAATGTCATGGGTTACATATCCACAGTTTCAGTTATTTCTTTATTATGAAATATAGCATATATTCAGAAAAGTGATAGCTTTCAATGTGTGATTTAACAAATAGTTATATAGAAAATTTCTAAGAATGTTTTGGGATACTGTTCCATCATTTGAGTTCTTCTTTTCTAGGTATTCTTATACACTAGCAACTTAGAAAAAATAAATTATATAGAGATTCAGTATTCATAATCCTTTCTTAAATTCTATCTCATCTGGTGCTACCCCTTCCTCTAGTGTAATCATATTTTCAATCTTTGGCAATGTCTGGGCAGTGACCACACTAACTTGTTCATGTTGAAAAGGGGTGTCAACATTATGGGAGAGGGGGATACAACTGGTTGGTTCTCTTCAAGAATCTGTTCCTGCTTTGGGGACTTAGCTGCCACAGGAGCTCTCTGGAAGATTTAAGTTTCTGAGGAATAAACTTAATGAGTGAAATTTTATACAGTCTCAGTTAGGGACCCAGGTATTCTTTAGGGTTTGGGGGACTACTGTTGACTTGGGCTTATCATACTGTGGTAGTTTGGCATATCTAGCTGAAGCTTGCATAAGAGTAACCTCCAGGACAGCCTCTTGACACTATTTGAAATCTCCTAGCCACTGAAACCTTATTTTGTTGCCTTTATTTTCCCCCTTTTGATCAAAAAGGCATTCTCAACCCCTCAATGCCAGAGACAGGTTCATTTCTTGAATCTGTGTACCACATCACCAGTGAGACTCATTCACTTGAGGGGCCTGTACCATGATGGCAGAAGGGTTTTGAATTTATTGGCAGAGATGCACTTATAGAGAGAAAGTCCACATTTGAGCAACAAAAGAGGTTCTCTGGAGGTGACTCCTAGCATAATTATAATTATAGGTGGGCTTTTACTCCCCTTTACAACCATAAGTTTCACAAGAGCAAGCCTCAAGATTGGGAATTGACTTATAAAGTAGGGGGATCCTAATTTCACATGCCATATGTTCTGTCCACAGTAATCTATCACTATCTCACTCATCACTTAGTTGTACAATCCTTATCATTCTCAATTTTAAATAAATCTCATGACCTGAAACACCTTATAGCTCTTTTCAGACCTTAATTATCTGTCCTTAGCATTTATGTGGTACTAGTATGTTATTCCTATTAATTATAGTCCCTAATATGCAAAAAGTAGATTTTTCCCATATATCACTTTGTTGTCAACTCTCTGTACCAGTGTCATACATTAGAAGTATCTCATACAAACACCTATCTACATTTGTAGTGCTGATCTGTGGGATACATGTCTTTAAACAACCCCTTACTATCCTGTTTGCCTTCAATGCAGATCTGATACTTATAATCTCTTTAACAATCATCACCCTTATCAATTCCCATACCTTTAAATTCACCCTCATTAATGTATCTGTACATATTAAGTTATCACTCCAAATTCACTAGCTTCTATTTATCTCTAGGTCCCAAATATCCTATATTATAAGACATTGATTTTACAGTTTTCAGAGAGTTCATAGTAGTGGTAATATAGTATATGTCTCCTTTTGTGTCCTACTTATTTCATTCAGCATTATATTTTCAAGGTTCATCCATGTTGCCATATGTTTCATGACCTTGTTTCTTCTTACTGCTGCATACTATCCCATTGTATATATATATATACTACATTTTGTTCATCCACTCATCTGTTGAAGAATACTAGGATTGTTTCCATCCCTTGGTAATTGTGAACAATTCCACTATGAACATTGGTGTGCAAAAGTCTGTTCATGTCACTGCGTTCAGATCTTTTGGGTATATACTGAGAAGTGGAGTTGCCAGATTGTAGGGTAATCTGATATTTGGTTTCCTGAGAAACTGCCAAACTGTCATCCACACTAAATCTAACATTATAAAGTCCCAACAGCAATAAATAAGAGTTCTAATTTCTCCATATCTTATGCAGCATTTGTCATGTCCTGTTGGTTTAATAGCAGCCATTCTTATTGGTTGAAGTGGTATTTCATTGCAGTTTTGATTTGTATTTCCATAATAGTGAGTGAAGATGAACATTTTTTCATGTGTTTTGTAGCCATTTGTATTTCCTCTTCAGAAAAATGCCTTTGCATATCTTTTGCCCATTTTATAATTGGGCTGTTTGTACTGTTGTTGGTGAGTTGTAGGATTTCTTTATATATGCAAGACATCAGTCATTTATCAGATTTATGGTTTCCAAATATTTTTTCCCATTGAATTGGTTTTCTCTTCACCTTTTTGTCAGTCTTTTGGGGCACTTTTCTTAGTATATACTGTCATTCTTTGTCTCTTATGACATCCTTGCATTTAAAGTCTATTTTGTCTGATATTAATATATCTACCACTGCTTTCTTTTGGTTGCAGCTTGCATAGAAAATTTTTTCCATTATTTCTCTTTCACTCTCTTTGTGTCACTGTCTAAGTTGAGCCTCTTGTAAACAGCATATTGATGGGTTATAGTTTTTAATCCATTCTACCAGTCTTTAGCTTTTAATTGGAGAGTTTAATCCATTCGTAGTCAAAGTTAATAATATGGAGGCAGTTCTTGAACCAGCCATCATATCCTTTGGTTTGTAGTTGTCAGATCTGTTTTTTCCCTTTCTTTCTTTTTTATCCTTTAAGTTACCCTTACTAAACTGTTCATTTTTGTACCCTTCTCCAGACCTTTCTCTCCTTTCTTCTTTACTCAGTCAGTAGAGCTCCCTTTAGTATTTCTTGCAGGGAAGATCTGTTGTTAGCAAATTCTCTCAGCATTTTTTGTCAGTGAATATTTTAAGCTCTCCTTCAATTTTGAAAGAGAACTTTGCTGTATAAAGAATTCTTGGCTGACAATTTTTCTCTTTCAAAAACTTATATGTGTCATATCACTGCCTTCTCACCACCTTGGTGTCCACTGAATAGTCAGTGCTTAGTCTTACGTTGTTTTCCTTGTATGTGGTGAATTGCTTCTCTCAGTACTTTCAGAACTTTCTCCTCTTCAGCATTTGACAACCTCATCAGTATATGTCTCAGAGTGGGTTTATTTGTATTTATTCTATTTGGAGTTTTTGGCATCTTTGATTTTTATATTTATGTCATTTAGAAGGGTTGGCAATTTTCCGCAACTATGTCTTGAAACACTCTTCCTAAACCATTACTCTTCTCTTCTCCTTCTGGGACACCAATGATTCATATATATGGGTGTTTCACGTTGTCCATTATTTTCCTGAGATCTATTTCAAATTTATCAATTTTTCACCATTTGTTCTTTTGTGTGTTCACATTCCATTGCCTTGTTCTCTAGTTCACTTCTCCTTTCTTCTGCTTCTTCAAATGTGCTGTCATGAGTCTCTGGTTTATTTTCGATCAACAGTATCTTTTATTTTCATAAGATCAGTCACTTTTTTACTTATTATTTCAAACTCTTCTTTATGCCTTTCTAGAGTTTTCTTGGTGTCCTTTATGTCTTTAGCTATCTCATTAAATTTGTTTTGGAGGTTTCTGTGTACTTCTTTATTTAATTGCTCCAAAGTTTCTGTCTCTTCTGGTTTTTTAATTTGTTCATTTGACATGTCCATATTTTCTTGGTCCTTCAGGTGCTTTATGATTTTCTGTTGCTATTTGGGCATTTGCTTTTCTTGGTAAGATTATTTTTAGAAATGCAGGATTATTTGAGCATTTATATATAATATGACTGTTCCAGTTTGCTAATGCTGATGGAATGCAAAACACCAGAAATGGATTGGCTTTTGTAAAAGGGGGTTTATTTGGTTATGCAGTTACAGTCTTAAGGCCATAAAGTATCCAAGGTAACACATCAACAATCAGGTACCTTCACTGGAGGATGGCCAATGGTGTCCAGAAAACCTCTGTTACCTGGGAAGGCATGTGGCTGGCATCTGCTCCAAAGTTCTTGGTTCAAAATGGCTTTCTCCCAGGATGTTCCTCTCTAGGCTGCAGTTCCTCAAAAATATCACTCTCAGTTGCTCCTGGGGCATTTGTCCTCTCTTAACGTCTCTGGAGCAAAAGTCTGCTTTCAACAACCATCTTCAAACTGTCTCTCATCTGTAGCTACTCTCTCAGCTTCTGTGCATTGTTCAAAGTGTCCCTCTTGGATGTAGCAAGCCTGCTCCTTCTGTCTGAGCTTATATAGTGCTCCAGTAATTTAATTCAGACCCACCCTGAATGGGTGGGCCAAAACCTCCATGGAAATTATCCAATTAGAGTCATCACCCACAGTTGGGTGGGTCACATCTTCATGGAAACATTCAAAGAATTACAATGTAACACACTGATACATCTGTCCACACAAGATTACATCAAAGATAATGGTGTTTTGAGGGACACAATACACTCAAACCAGCACATTCCACTCCCTGGACCCCAAAATGACATGATCTTTCCATATACAAAATACATTCATCCCATCACAATATCACAGAAACTTAAATCATTTCAGTAACAATGTTGGTCCTAAGGCATAATTCCTCTCTGGCTCTGTACCTGTGAAATGTAGAACAAGTTATCTGCTTCCAATATACAAAGGAGGGACAGTCATAGGGTAAACATTCCCATTGCCATAAGGAGAAACTGAAAGGAAAACAGAGTTTAAGGGACCAAAACAGTTCCTAAAACCCACAGGACAAACTCCATTAAATTTCAGAGCCTGAGAGTCATTAACAGAACAATTTTGTATCCTTGGGGCTTGAGTGAACAGGAGTCTAAACCTTCCTAAGGGCCTTTATAGAAGCCCTTTTCTCTCCCAAAGCTGGGGTGAGTGCTTGAACATAGCCACACAATAGGGAAACCACCTTCTCAGCCCTCAAACATTGAGGTAGCACCCAGATACCCTTCCATCTCTGGGGCAAATGCTCAACCCCTTCAGAACAGTGGGGTGGTGGCCGGGCTCTCCCCAGTCCCCTAGGAATGTGCTTCACCATCTTTGAGGCCTGAGGTGGCACCTTTCCTGAACATTGAGGTGGAAAGCCCACCCTCAACCTCCAGGGCAAACTCACCCTTTCCATGTGTGTGGGCCACTCTGCTCTCCCAGTCTGAGACCTCTTGACTCCGGACCTCATCCTCCATGGCTCTGTCTTTGAAGAAATTTTTCCTTCAATTTGTTCCTTGTCTGTCTCCTCCAGTCCAGACCGGCAGCAGCTCCATCTATAAAGATCTCACAAAAATTGTGTTGGCTTCACATGAAGCACACAGGGGTCAAAGCCATCAGACAATAGGACTTTCCAAAAATCCTTTCTGGATAACTCCATCTCCGATTTTGGCTTGCACTGGAATGGTGGTCTGGTTCCATGTTTGGTTAAATCCTCATATTGGGCTGTAGCTTCTGGGCTTCCACCCTCTGGAAGCCCAGAATTTTCCAAGCCATCAGTTTCTGGTTCCTTTGAACCCAAGCATTCATTTCTGTTTATCTCTCTCTGCTCACATTTTACTATAAGCTGCAAGGAGAAGCCATGCTACATCCACAATTTTTCATTTCAAAATCTCATCAGCCAAGTACCCCAGCTCATCATTTTCAACTTCTGCATTCTATCAGACATCAGGACTCAATTTTGCCAAATTCTCTACCACTTTAAAACAAGGATCACTTTTCTTCCAGTTGGCAATGACACATTCATCAGTGAACCATTGATTGTAAACTTTGGATGATTATCTGGTATGTGAATATATCTTGTTAAAATTGCATTAAGAAAGCTCTAGAGATGGAAGATGGAAGCGTAGAGAGGAGTGAAAGCTAGTCTGTCCCCCAGGAACAACTAGTAAATTATCTGGAATAACTGTGGGGGTACAAACATGACTGTCCACTCAACATACAACAACATGAATTGGGAGGAATGCCCAAGATCACAGCATAAAATGTAAATTAAAACTGTGGATCCAAGCCATGAGCCCCCTCCCCCCCCAGCCAAAACTGCAAAGCCTCATGGTGTTAAAGAGCAGCAGTCTCTGAGCAAGCAAATATAGCAGAGCTGAGTTCCAACTGGTGTTTTAATTAACAAACATGGACTGCTCAATACAAGATATGAATCCCCAGCAAGGAGATAAAGGCTTTTGGTGATGACTGACCTTTGAGAGCCAGAGGCTGACCATGGTCTGGCCCTTAAGTGGGCTCTCTGTAACTTTTTTGGCTCAGTGGAGAAAGCCTCAGCCATTTTCAGTTCCCAGCACTCTGACCCACACAAGGGTGAAGATAGCACAGGCAGAGATACTGTTCAAATGTAGATGACCTCTCCCTAGGGGGTGTATCTTCCCTAAGAGGTAGAAGGTGGTGCCAAGCTCTATAACCCACCTTCCATTCAGAACCAGATCCCAGAGCCTGGGGGGAAAACAGCCTTGGGCCACAACTCCTTACATCAGTCTGCAGCTACAGGCTGACAGGCACAACCTGCTGGGCAGAAAATCACAGTGATTGAAGCCTCAAAGGATGTACCAATCTTCTAAGACACACCATCAGGAAAACCTGATAATATTGCCTCCTTTCAAGACCTGAGCCCATTCTGCTCTGGGAAAACCTGAGTGGGGTAACCAAGGAAACCAGATGCCTGGCCAACAGAAAACTACAAACTACACTAAGAAAAATGAAGTTATGGCCCAGTCAAAGGAACAAACTTACACTTCAACTGAGATAAAGGAATTGAAACAACTAATTCTAAATCAATTCAAAAATTTAGGAAAGATATGGCAAAAGAGATGAAGCATTTAATGAAAACACTGGGAGTGCATAAGGTAGAAATCAAAAGTTTGAAAAAACAGCTGGCAGAATCTATGGAAATGATAGGCACAACACAAGAGATGAAAGACACAATGGAAACATACAACAGCAGATCTCAAGAGGCAGAAGAAAACACTCAGGAACTGGAGAACAAGGCACCTGAAAGCCTGCACACAAAAGAACAGATAGAGAAAAGAATGGAAAAATATGAACAAGGTCTCTGAGAACTTAAGGACACAATGAAATGCAGGAATGTACATCTCAGTGTTGTCCCAGAAGAAGAAGAGAAGGGAAAAGGGGCAAAAGAAATAATAGAGGAAATAATCAATGAAAATTTCCCATCTCTTAGGAAAGACATAAAATTATGGATCTAAGAAGTGCAGCATACCCCAAACAGAATAGATCTGAATAGGCCTATGCCAAGACCCTTAATAAGCAGATTATCAAAGGTGAAAGATGAAGAGAGAATCCTGAAAGCACCAAGAGAAAAGTGATCCATCACATACAAAGGAAGCTTGATAAGACTATGTGTGGATTTCTCAGTAGAAACCATAGAGGCAAGAAGGAAGTGGGGTGACATATTTAAGATACTGAAAGAGAAAAACCACCAACCAAGAATCTGATATCCAGCAAAACTGTCCTTCAAATATGAGGGAGATCTTAAAATATTCTCTGACAAACAGACAATGACAGAGTTTGTGAACCAGATACCTGCTCTACAGGAAACACTAAAGGAAGCACTGCAGACAGAAAGGAAAAGATAGGAGTGAGAGGTTGGGAAAACAGTTTTGAGAGATAGTAGCACAGCAATGTGAGTACACTGAATAAAGATGACTGTGAGTATGGTTGCAAGAGGAAGGGTAGGACCATGTGGGACAGCAGAACAAAAGACAAAAGATAAGGACTGGGACTGTATAACTCAGTGAAGCCTAGGACGCTCAATGATTGTAATAAAAGGTACAAATATGTTTTTACATGAGGGAAAAAATTAATGTCAACATTGCAAGGTGTTAAAAATACAGTGGGATGGGGGAAATACAATCAATGCAAATTAGAGGCTATAGTTAACAGAAACATTGAATTATGCTTCCTTTAATATAACAAAGGCAATATACCAAAGCTAAATGCATATGGGGGGTGAACATAGGGGAAGGGTATGGGACTCCTGGCATTGGTGATGTTGTCTGACCCTTATTCTACTTTAGTTTAATGCTACCTTTCTTTTGTTGCTTCCTGACTGTCATGTTTTTTCTCTTTTTCTTTTTCTTTTGTTTCTCTTCCTTCTTTGAATCTTCCTCATTCTTTGTGGAAGAAATGGAGATATCCTTATATAGATAGTGGTGATGGTGCTGAGTACATAAATATGTGACTATACAGGGAACCAATGATTGTTAACTTAGGACATAATGTATGGTGTGTGAACAAAACCATCTTAAAAAATGGGTTGATGAAGAAACCTTGAGGGCACTATATTGAGTGAAATAAGACAGACATATATGAACAAATATTGCAGGGTCTCACTGATATGAACTAATTATAATATGTAAACTCATAGATATGAAATATTGCTTTCCAGGATATATAATGAGGCTAAAGAATGGGGAGCAGTTACTTACTATGAGCAGAATCTTCAACTAGGGTGAACTTAAATGTTTGGAAATAGACAGAGGTAATGGTAGTACATTGTGAGAATAAATCACAGTGCTGAAAGGTGTGTGAAGGTGGTGGAAAGGGTAAGCTCAGAGTCATGTATGTCACCAGAAGGAAAGTTGGAGGTTAAAAGTTGGGAATCTATAAAGCAGTGAATCTTGTGGTGGACAATGTCTGTGATTAACTGCACAAATATTAGAAATCTCTCCCATGAACTAAAACAAATGTATAACACTATAACTAGAAATTAATAATAGAATGGCATATAGGGAAAAATATATATATATTGCCTACTATATACTGCAGTTAGTAGTATTTTAACATTCTTTCATCAACAGTAACAAATGTTACTATACCTAAATTATGAATCAATAATGGAGGGAAGATGGTTAGGGGTATGGGAGGATATGAATTTCCTTTTTTTTGTCTTCATTTCTTTTCTGGAGTAATGAAAATGTTCTAAAAATTGAAAAAAAAGTAATTGTGGTGATGGATGCACAGCTGTATGATGGTACAATGGGCAACTGATTGTACACTTTGGGTCTCTGGATAATTGTATGGTATGTGAACAATCTCAATAAAAAATATATAAAGCTCCAATATATGTGTAATTGAAATTAAGAAGAAGAAAAGAAAGAAAATCATGCCAAAAAAATTAGGAAAAATAACAGATATATATTCCACAAATTTTGTTAAAGACTTAATAAATGTATAGATTCATAAATGTCAGAAAATGTGAAGCAATATAAATATGAGTTCTAATGATTCTTCCAAACATAACTGTTTCACTGAAAATGCATGACTAAATGTAAATCTAAATGTAGATTTAAGAAGCACAAGCTATAATGGAAAGATGAAATAATGAGAATTTGATTCCCTTTAGGAGAGAGTTTCTGGGGAAAATTACACCCCAGTGAAGGATGAGGATATAGTCAACCAAAACAGTGTTAAGATCCTTAAATTAAAGAAGACTTCTTAAAAAAGATGGCTAGCTGGATCAATACTGCCTCATTATCAGGAAATTTAGATAATGCACCATATGATCCCTCCAGCCCTTTCTTAAAGAGAGCAAACATGACCAAAAAACCATTATGGTTATCCTTCCAAAATACTCCCACAGCCAGACTTTTATTTTATTTACTATAATTCTGCAAGAAAGCAAGATCCTGACAAGTAGTCATTCCTACCAAGTTTGCATTGGAGCAGAGTCCAGTATCTGAGATAGTTCTTACAAAACCTGCTATAGACTAGAAGACAACACATCATGAAACAACTTAGCCAACATGTGGTAAAAAATGGTTGAATTTTTGCATGATTCAATTGCTAGATTCCAGATGCCTATGTCATCCCAGAGATTTAAGACCTGGAATGATTCTCCCCATATGAAAATATAACACTATGGACCACAACTTGGATTCACCTCTTTCATTAAGAGCAGCAATATTAGAAAAAAGAAATTTACCTGGTGTGTCCCATCAATCTTAACACCACCTCAGAGTCAGCTATAGTGCCACAGCAGAAAATTTTGTTGTAATGGAATCAGAAATGCAGCTGGTAGATCAGAGAAGTAGGAACAGCAAGAGATTTTACTGCTTAATAATATGCTTTTTAAATTAGTGAAGTTCTAGGTTTACAGAAAAATCATGGCACATGTACAGAGTTCCCATATACCCCTGTCTCACATACAGTTTTTCCTATTATTGACATTTTGCATTATTATGGTATACTTGTTACAACTGATGAAACAATATTATTATATTCATGCCATAAACTTTGGCTCATTGTTTATAGTGGGATTCACTCTTTGCACAGGTGTATGGTGGGTCTTTTTTAAATTCAGTGGTAACTTATATATGGCATAGTATTTCTCTTTTTATCTCTTTTTAAATGTATAATTCAGTTGTGTTAATTAAATTCATGAAGATATGCCTCCATCACCATCATCTGTTGTCAAAACTTTTCCATCACCCCAAACAAAAAGCCATATAATCTATCATTAACCCTCCTTTCCCCTACTACGCTTATTTCAAATAAGTTAGTTCATACAGTATTTGCCCTTTTCTCTTTGGCTTATTTCAGTAAGTATAATATCAATGTAGTGTGCATCAGAACTTCATTCCTTTATACAGCTGAAAATATTCCATTGTATCTGTGTGTGTGTGTGTGTGTGTATATATATATATATATATATACATTTTATTTATCCATTCATCTGTTATGAATCGACAAAATCAAAAGCTGGTTCTTGGAGAGCGAGGCAAGATGGTGGAGTGGTGAGGTGCAGAATTTTGTCTCTCCCTTAGAGCAGCTGACAATTACCTAAGAACTATATGAAACAGTGTTTTTGGGGTCTCCAGTAACCAGTCACACATTGGACGCAAGTTTGGAATTGGAGGAAAAGCTGAGAATGCAGCAAACATTCTACTTTCCCCGGACCAGGGGTCTGGCGCCCCTCCCCACCCAGACCTCACAGACTGTCTTCCTGCTGGCTCCCTGAAAAGGGGAAAAAAAACAAAAAACAGCAATCTGCTGAGGGCAAGAAGGGAGGCTCAACACAGCCTCAACTGCAGAATTAATTAACAAATTAATTAACTAATTTTGGGAGCTGGGAGTGCTAAAGAAGGGCTGGGCTCTGAGAAGGGGGACACATAAAAGCAGGCACCCATTCCAAGGCTCCAAAAAAAGCCATTTTTCCCCTATGTTTTTTCCCTTCTGGCTTCTCACTGATTCCTTATCTTTTTGCATTTTAATAGCCCGTGGCAGGGGTGGAATTGAACCTGTTGGAGAGTAATTATCAGACAATAGCCCAAAGTACATCTTCAAATGCTCTATTCTGACACTAACAAAACTTCCAGGCTGGGGAAAGACTTTTAAAAGGGACTCCTTTTTTTTTCTTTTTTCTTTTTCTTGTTTTTCTTTTCTACTTTTTTAAATCTAAAAGTAACATATGTGGTTATTTTTATTGGAAAGCCCAGGTTGAGGGACTAGGCTGGGCTTGAGGGGAGACAGAGTACCCACAGCATCTTTGAGTTCCAGATTCACTTCTGAAGGTCTCCACCCCTGTCTTTAATGGGAAAATCAGGCTGACCAAGGACTCAAGCTGGAGATGCCCCAAAGAGGAGAGGGGAGAAGGGAATAGTGCTCCTGAGTGACAACTGGAGTTCCTAGGATTGGGAGAGTGGAAGGAGGTCCAGCTCAACTGGCAGTCCTCCTTCTGGGAACTCAGACCCCAGGGGCTGGAATTCAGATCCTGGCTTCAGTCAGCCATGCACCCGACAGGATCAGAGTCACCAGAAGGACTAAAGTCTCCATACCTCCTCACACTGATGAGGGAGCTGCAGGCTGGCAAGTGCCACCTGCTGGACAGGAGAGAAAAAGCACTGATTCTAAAGGACTCATAGGGTCTAATTCTCAGGAAAACTCCATACCCTCCCAATGAGACCTGGGCTTCTCTAGACTGGGAAAATCTGACTGGGGTCAACCATATCTGAGGACACCCTCTCACAAAAAGGCTACATAGAGGCAGAGCAAGAAACAGAAAAAACAAGAGGTGAAAAAATCTGATCAACTAAATAAAACCTAAGTTAGAGGTCTAGAATAAGTTGAACTGAATAACAGAGACCAGAGAAGAAAGACAACCAACAAGAAAACCCCTAGGTAAAAGAAAGAAAACAAGCTCCAGAATAAACTAATCAAGAAAATCAGATGCCTAGACAACTTAACATAACAAAGAATACCAGGAAACATGAAAATATGGATCAGCCAAAGGAACAAACTGATAGTTCAACCAAGATACAGGAGGAGGCAATTAATGCTAAATAAATTCAATGAAATGAAGGAAGATATAGTGAAAGACATGAAGGATATAAAGAAGACACTGGATGACCATAAAGAAGAATTCATAAACTTGAAAAAACAAATAGCAGAACTCATGGGAATGAAGGCCACAATGGAGGAGATGAAAAACACAATGGAGGGGCACAACAGTAGATTTGAACAGGCAGAAGAAAGGATCAGTGAACTGGAAGACAAGACATTTGAATTCATACAAACAAAACAACAGATGGTGAAAAAACTGGAAAAATACAAGCAGGGTCTTAGGGAGCTGAGTGACAACATGAAACTCACAAATATATGTGTTATGGGTATCCCAGAAGAAGAGAGGGGAAAAGGAGCAGAAAGAGTAATAGAAGAAATATTCACTGAAAATTTCCCAACTCTTATAAAAGACAGAAAATTAGAGATTCAAGAAGTACAGCAAACCCCAAATAGAACAGATCCCAGTAGACCTACTCCAAGATACTTACTGATCAGATTGTCCAATGTCAAAGACAAAGAGAGGATTCTGAAAGCAGCAAGAGAAAAGCAATCCACCACATACAAGGGAAGGTCAATAAGACTATGTACAGATTTCTCCACAGAAACCATGGAGGCAAGAAGACAGTGGCATGATATATTTAAGATACTGAAAGAGAAAAACTGCCAACCAAGAATTCTATATCTGGCAAAACTTTCCTTCAAAAATGAGGGAGAGATTAAAACATTTTAAGACAAACAGACACTGAGAGTGTTTGTGAATAATAGACCAGCACTACAAGAAATACTAAAGGGAGTGCTACAGGCTGATAGGAAAAGACAGGAGAGAGAGAGTTGGAGAAGAGTGCCAAAATGAAGATTATCAGGAAAGGTAAAAGGAGAGAGAAGAAAAAATAAGACATGACATATAAATTCCAAAAGACAAAATGGTAGTAGAAAGTACTGCCCTTACAGTAATAACACTAAATGTAAATGGATTAAACTCCCAATAAAAAGACACAGACTGGCAGAATGGATTAAAAAACAGGGCCCAACTATATGCTGTCTACAAGAAACTCACTTTAGACACAAGGACAAAAATAGACTGAAAGTGAAAGGTTAGAAAAAGATATTTCACACAAACAACTAGAGGAAAGCAGGAGTAGCTATATTAATATCAGACAAATTAGACTTCAAAAGTAAAACAATTAAAAAACACAAAGAAGGACACTATATATTAATAAAAGGGTCAATTCACCAAGAAAATATAACAATCATACCAAGCCAGAATGCCCCAAAATTCATGAGGCAAACACTGAGAACACTGAAAGGAGAAGTAGACATCTCTACAATAATAGTTGGAGACTTCAATACACCGCTCTTATCAATGGATAGAACATGTAGGCAGAGGATCACTAAAGAAATGGAGATGCTGAATTGTATGGTAAATGAACTAGACTTGACAGACATTTATAGAACACTACATCCAACAACAGCAGGATACACTTTTTTCTCAAGTGCTCATGGAACATTCTCTAGGACTGACCACATGTTGGGTCACAAAGCGAGTCTCAACAAATT